>NW_017729025.1:45874392-45908646 GCF_001723915.1 Gavialis gangeticus | reverse complement strand
TTCCTTCTTCCCCTATTACCTTCTGGTTTATCAAGCTTTACAAATCAGTCTTTACAACAAATCATTGCTGAAATGTATTTATCCTTAATGCTTTGCTTCTCAACACACTGGTAATGCCCTACCCATTGCATGGAATAGTTCAATACTTGGGTTTGGCTTTTATCTTAGTACCCATGGATTCACTGAATATAGAAATAATAATAATTATTATTATTATTATTCAGCAATACTGTCATGACCTGTAATCTCGTCAAATTCCCCACCACTCCCAACATCTCCCCAACATCCTCCTGCCACTCCTGACACCCACTTACTCCCATCCACACCCATAACCGCCCCACCCCCTTGTCCGTAACTTACTTTTGACAGCAGCAGGAGCACCTTGGAGATGCTCTGGCCAGAAATCAGTCTCTCTCTCCTGGAGGACTGACTACCTGCTGGCTCCAGGCATGGTTTGGGACTGTGCCTTGCCTGTTCTGCGAAGCATTGTTTTTTGCAGCACAAGGAATGTGTTTTCGTTCCTGCACTTGCTGCTTGACCCGTCTCAAAGGGATTTGAGATCGGGCAAGAGGTACTCGTGCGCTCGTCTGGACATGTCCAATTACATCAAATTTGCAAGAGAGGATTTAGAAAATTAACTGCTACTTATGTTCTTCTGTTCTGAAGGTAGCCTTCCCAAGCTAGGGTTGTTTCAAGGGCAGGTTGATGCACAGTCAGTGTGCAATTGAGTTATGGTATGGTATAGAAAGGAAAGAACTAAGTGCACTGTAAAGTTCCCTGTATTTCTACTTAATCTGAAAATAAACCAAAAGAGGCCTTTTATCTTTTTCAGATGTCAGTCTGCCACCATTCACCAACCATATATAATATAAAAACATTTTAAAAGAATATAAAAATATACCTGGCTTGCAATAATAAATGACTAACAACTAGTGTTAGAATTTTTCAATAATTTTAAATGGCAAGAGGATTTCGTTGGTCTCTGGGTGTAGCAGTACCTTATGGAAAACTTAAAATTGTGCTTAGATTGTACTAGCTAAAACTTGAATGGAAGAGAAATAATTACCAAGCTCATTTGATACTCCTTGGCATATGGAAAAGGCATATTTCATATACATGTGTTAAATTACCTGATTATCCCAGGGTGAAAAAGTGTTCTTGTTTTATATTAAATTTTCTTTTCATATTTTTGATTTCTAATGTAACTGTGAATTCTTGTCTCTCTGAAATTCTATTGCAAATATCTGGTTTATGTGGCATGTACCCACCAGCTTCCTGATAGAAGATCCAATTCAGCAAAACATGTAAGCATGTATTTAAATCTATCCATATACCACAAAGTGCTTAAAAACACCATTATTTTGAAGCACATTTTAAGTCCTGTTGGTTTCAGTACTTTGATAACTATTATGACTTGATGAATAGGGATGAACAGGTGAACTGAGGTTAGAAGAAGATATCTTTTACTTTCTTGCTCACTATATACCGCATTATTCACTGTTTTTCCAATGCTGAACTCAGCTAATTGATATATAATGAGAACTACATTAGCCCAAGATTGTGATAGAGCATTCAAAAAATCCATCTCCCTCTTTTGGCTGCATTGACTTGTTACAGTTTCATCAGGAAACTATTTAAAAGTCCTCAGCCTTTGTATATATTCTTTACATTGTCTTACCGTGAGTTCTGTGTGAAATATACCAGAGAGACTGGGTTGCTTTGGATATCATGTAACTACAATGTTTGAGGTTGAAAGGCCTCCATACCAGTTTTGAGACCATTTGGATTTTAATATATGCTTTTCATCAGACTGTATAAAAATGCGGAGTTGAAGCCTGTGGGATTTCAAAAATTCTTCATCTGGCATTTGAACAGAATGCTCCATATTATTTTTTCCCTGCCAAGAAAAGTTATCGCTATTATCCCAGGATTTTGTACAATATAATAATTTTCCCCTTGACTAATGTAGCACCATGGTCTTGCCCTCATTCCAACTTTATATTTTTAAACTCCCATTAAAAAGCAAGTTGTAGATGACTTTGAGATTTAGGGCACAATTCATAACCCTTTAAAGAATAGAAAGTGGGTCACCATCCATTCATTATCTGCTCCTCAAATGCTTGAGTCAAAGTTGAACCATCTTATACTCTCTTCAAGTGAGATTTTTTTCATAGAGATTAATATTGTACCTTCTAAATTTCAAGCACTACATATTCTCTCTTTTTCTCTCTGTCTCTTTTTATCTACTTCTTCCTCCTTTTTCATTTTTCTGGTAAGAAATTCATTAATACAGGGGGAAATTTAGATTGGGCGCACAACCCCAGAGAGAAGTATTTTTTCCGCAAGTTGCTCTTTTTGAACCACACATTTATACCTCACTGAAAATGTTTAATTTTAAAAAATAAGCAATCCTATATAAACTATTGTTTGAAGTCACAAACAGCACTAACTACCAAGATGTGTATCATATAACTTGTTGTGGTTTCACTTATGTTCTGGGAATTCATTATGTCATAGTGCTGTTGGCCATCTTCTCCCTCTTCCCCATCATCTCTCACCCAAGTATTTTTTTCACTCCGTGAGATTATATGCAGCAGAAGATTGACAAGTAAACCAAATCCCATCTGCATTTTGCAGCAGCACAGGCGATGTTTGTCATAGAATGCCATGTGTTCTGGGAATTGTAGTTTGGTAGAGCAGCAGTGGAGTTCCCTTCTTCTGGGGGAAGAATTGATGACAGTTTTCGCCACCAGAATCAGAAATATTTTTGCCCTCCTGACATGGGCTTTCACAGCAAAAATGGAATGAAAGTTACTTCCAGCAGCAGCAATCTCCACTGCCAGTTTAGAGAATGACAATAGCCTATAAATATATCAAGGGCGTACATCAGCACCTGGGGGAGCATCTGTTCACCAAGGCCCCCCAGGGGAGGACAAGAAATAATGGGCACAAGTTGATTGAGGATCACTTCAGGCTAGACATAAGGAAGAAACTTCTTAACAAGTTGAGTACCGAGATTTTGGAATAGGCTCCCCCCAGAGGTGGTACAGTTATCCACCCTGGTGATCTTCAAAAAGCATCCTGATGCCCATCTTGCTGGGGTCATCTGATTCCAGCAGTCTTTCCTACCCAAGTGCAGGGGCCACTTGACTCAATGATCTGTAAGATCCCTTCCAGCCTCTAACAACTATGAATCTATGAAACTATAAAATATTCAAAATGCCTTCAACTCAATGATTATGGGGTGTTGGTTGTAGCCGTGTTGGGCTAAGGGCATAGGCAGACAAGGTTCTTTGGGTAAATCTGATAAAACTAACAGAGAGCAGATTTAGGCTAGATGTTAGGAAAAAACTTCTTCATGGTAAGGGTGGTCAAAATTTGGAATGGGTTTCCAAGGGAGGTGGTACTCTCCCCAGCCTTGGGGGTCTTTAAGAGAAGACTGGATAGGCACCTAGTCAGATGACCCCAGCACTCTTTCCTGCCTAGGCAGGGGGGTCAGACTTGTTGATCTGTTAAGGTCCCTTCTGACCCTAGCATCTGTGAATCTATGAATCTTTTATTAGACCAACTAAAATAATTGGAAAAATTATTCTTTGCAAGCTTTCCGATACAAGCACCCTTCTTCAGGCAGAGGAAGCTCCTGTAGTTGCTTTGTGCTCTTCCTGGACATCCAGGAATCATAGCTGTGTGGGTTGGGGATGTCCAGGAAGAGCACAAAACAATTACAAATGCTTCTTTTGCTTGAAGAAGGGTGTTTGTTACCCGAAAGCTTGCAAAGAAGAATTTTTTTCCAAATATTTTAGTTGGTCTAATGAAAGACATTGGATTTACCCTAAGAACCTAGTCTTCTACTCTATGACACAAACTGCCTGTCCCTGCTGCTTACTGCTGCTCTGCCTCAGGGAAAAAGGGTAAGAAAGTTCTGACCCAGGCATCTTATTCACACACTATGCCTTTGACCTACCATAAGGTAGGCACAAACTAAAAATCGTCTTCATGGAATATTATTGTCCAATTGACTAGGTTCAGTACTGTTACTGTTGCTGATTATACTAAATCTTGTCAAGAAGTAGCTTGTATTAGGCACTGTGCACAACAGGCTGCATGAACATCGAACTGAGACTAAGGGAATGGCAAATTCCTCAAAGGCGTCCAAGATAGCAAAGTGACAAGTTAGCTGTTTATGTCTAGAAATCAGCTGTTGTGTTATAAGGCAATTTTCTACTGAAAAATATTTTCTTTGTGAAAGCTGTATTAAGTCTTATCCTGATCAAGTTGCTCTGCAAGTCCCTGTGATTATGAAGTAGACTTTCGTGGAATGTTTAAGCAGCGGGAAATTTTAATGAGACTTAAGAAATCTAATTTGGATCCCTTCAAGCTCCACAGCTTTTTGATCGAGTTAGTGGGAGCCATGATCAACTTACCCCAGCTGGCAACTTCACAGTTGATATTCTTACATTTATTTTCCAAACCAAATAACACCAGTCCATCAAGTTCAGTGTTTTGCATGTAGATAGTGAAAATTGTAATATATTGTAATACAAAAAACTAGAACTCTTGGTTCCAAAATGATACTTTTTATTAGACCAACTGGACACAGCTACAAAGTCCACTCCTGTAATATATTGTAATGCACCTAATCAGTTTTTTCTCTGTCACACCTAGTAGGGTGGATTACTTTCTTGAAACCAGGTGCTACTTTAATGCCTGAGATGAGATTACCTCTGTCACTGCATGTATAACCACAAATGCTACTATTGGTTCCAAAAATATCATCAGACTCATTAAAAAAATTCAAGTGTCCCAGTTCAATGAAGTGTAAAATATAATATAAAGTGTTTTATATCATTCAACCTTACATCCTTAGCATTTTTTTTTCACTACTTAATGGTCAAAAAGATACATAGGCACCTGAAGATGCAGATAGGAACTGTGTGATATTTGCAAAGGTGCTAAGTGAGTTAGGCATCTACCTCCCATTGATTTTTAAGGAAAGCCAGGGATGTGATCCATTTAGATGTTCTTGTGTATCCTGCTAGGTTCATACTACTTATAAATATCCTTATAAATCTGGATCCTCATGTATTTTTCTGTTATCTAATACAACTGTCATCTTGTGTTTTAGCAGACTTTCCCACTGGAAATAAATGAATAGGCATAACATACAAAGTATTGAACATCAATTAACAGTGTTCATTCCCTGAACCTATCCAAACCAGGTAACAACACATATGTATGTGTGTGTGTGCATGCTGATGGGGCAGCATCAATTTACCAAAATGTTAATGTTTGAAATATTTGCTTAATTCCATTTGAATTTAGTTATAATTTATTTAGGAATCAAATACATCCCTGCCTCGAGATTTTCATTGAGAGCTGCATTAATCTCTTAAGAAGGGATTAACAGCTGTAGACAGAAGTAATCATCATAGCTAATTTTAAAATACTAGCCATCATATTAATCAACATTAGCGAATAGAAATCCTGTCAATCAAACTGACCCAAAAATCTACCTACATAAACTCCTGTGCAAAGAGGCTGTTGAGAAAGCAAATATAAAAGAAGGAAGTTGAGATTGTAATCCTGATTTTAATTTTGTTGTATAATTATACATTATTCTAATTGTTTACATAGATCAGCTATATTGGGAAATAGAGTTATGTAGTTCAGCCAGTGCTAGAGTTGCAGAGCTAGAGCTTTTCAAAGGCATCATTACCCACAATCATACATATTATTATTGTAGATAGGGTGAGATATAAAAACTCAAGCCCTCTAGCGCACAGATATTTCAGTTACTTCTCTAACATTGGTGCAACTATTAAAGGTGGTATCAGTGTTACCACTGCTCTAACTTAGAATAGGATATAGCCTAATGATTTAAACAAGGTAGGCTTCCATCTTTGTAGGTTTCTCTCTTTTCTGTATCTATTTCCTCTCCTTTATTTGTGGCGTACCCATTTTGGTTTTTTAAGGCCAAAGATCTCTTTTTAAAAAAAGCAATGGGATGCTCAGGTGAATACTAATGGTTCTTCTATGATTTCCAGAGATCCCCTGAGTAATATTTAAGAAGCAAGTGAAACATATTTGGTGCAATTTTTAAAAGATCTTGATTTGGCCTCCATCCATGTGCATGCCTGAACCTGGATGATTGTATATACAAATCCGGAGCACCATCAACTGAAAATTAAACAGACCTGCAATACCATCCAGTACTTGCTCACATAAAGTACGGAAAAATACACACCCCAAGTCTGTTGAAACTAATGACATTTTGTATGAATAAAATCTAGCCACATTCTTTTACCTGGCAATGTCTGCGTGAGGCCTGTAGAATTGTTTGTGTGCAGAAATGGAACCCATGCTTTTAAAAATGCAAGAAGAACCAATGAGTTCGTAGACCTTTCCCATTTCCACTGCCATCTCTACCTTGGTTCTCCCTCCCACAGACACACTTTCAACCATGCTTTATGACCATTCATAGTAGTAGCTTTTCAAAGGCTTTGTCTTGTCACTTATTCCATTTATTTAATTACCTTCATTCAAATGAGGTTCCCAGTATATTTGATACTTTCTGTAAATGGTTATGCTCTGCAAGCAATAAAGGTCCATGTTAAGTGCAAGCACGGGAACTAGAAGAGAATTTCTAGTTTTTTGCTGCTATAGCATTGGAAAGGAATCAGGCACCTTAAATCATGAACAATGAAATAATCAGCAACACACACCACCATAACAACCTCTCCCTCTCAAAGAGAAGGGCCATAGAATCCCTAAGATCTAACCACCAAATAGTACTAAAACCAAAGGAGGAGCTACAGTTATCATTAACCATGAAGACTACATAGAAGAAGCCAACAGGCAACTCTCTGACACAACCTACTACAAACAACTAGAAGATGATCCTACTGCCCTTTGCACCTTGGAACTCAAAACTACCATCAAATCATTTCTGTCAGAACTACAAGAAAAACTACAAAACTTGATCCTCCCACTACAGGGACTTTTACATGCTCCCTGAAATCCACAAACAAGGGAACCCTCACAGACCTATTATATCTAACCATGGAAACCTCCCTGAGGAAATATCAGGTTTCATCAAATCAATCCTAAAATCTCTTGTCACCCAAAGAGCGAGTTTTGTCCAAGACACAACAGACTTTCTACAAAAACTTAAAAACATAAGCCACCTCCCCAGCAACACCCTTCTAGTCACCATGGATGTTACCAGTCTATATACAAACATCCCACACCAGGATGGCATTCAAGCCTGACTTACATGTCTACAAGAACAAATTTGCAACTCAGACTACAGACCCAAAGATATTACCAAGATATTACCACATACATTTCTTCCTCACATGCAACAACTTCACTTTCAATAACCAACACTTCCTCCAGACCATGCGCACAGCTATGGGCACCAAAATGGCCCCCACAGTTTGCCACAGTATGCCAACCTATGATCATCACCTCATAATCTTAAAAGAGCCCTCAGTCAACAAGGACACTCCTCCAGAGAGATAGATTCCACTTTTGAAAGAGCCACCTGGATACCACATGAAGAACTGCTGCTGTACAGAAGAAAACCCACCATGAATCACACACAACTGTTATAACATACCATCCTTCTCTGGAACCTATACGGAAGATCCTCAAACAACTACAACTTATACTAGAAGGAGACCCAGTTTTCAAAGAGATCTTCCCACGGTTCTGGGATCCAGGGATCCATCCTATCCTTTAAATAAGTACTGAACCTCATCATCAGAAGGAAACTTCCTATGGCCCAAAACTTACCAAATGGAACCAGATGCACTACCCCCACAATAACTACACCCTACAACAGAACCATCAACATTCCTGAATCTTACACCTGCACCTCCAGAAATGTAACATATCTATATCTCATCCAGTGCACCAAATGCCCTGATGGAAAATATGTAGGAGAAATCAAACAACAACTGCGTACCAAAGTGAATGCACACCAAAAATGTATCAAAGACAAAAATACTCAATTACCTGTGGGGCCACATGTCTCACAACAAAACTACTCTCTCTCTCCAGTCTCTCCGTTGTAATCCTCAAAGGCAATTTACAAAACACCTTTCACAAATAACCTATGAACTTCACTTCATCAATCTACTGGAAACAAAAAAATCATGGACTAAATATAGACATTGGATTCATGACACATTATAACCTGCCTGGCATCTGAATCCCCAAGTAAACCCTCTACTTTTTCCCAGCTATTCTCATTCCCTCCCCCCACATCCTTTTTCTCATCCTTTGACTACACCTACATTCATTCCCTCTTCCCCACCCCCACCTATCTATCACCTACTGATCACCTCAATTTACATTTTAACTGACTGGCTTTCTTGCATATGTACTGACCTCTTGTTGCTGTACTACTCCGTCCAGGAAGAACACAGACCATCTGCAGACAGTTCCTCAGCCTGAAAAAGGGTGTTTGTGCCCAAAATCTTGCTAAGAAGAATTTTTCCAACTTTTTGAGTTGCTCTAATAAAAGATCATAGATTTACCCAAATAACCTTGTCTGATTAAATCATGTTGTGATATGAAAATTGAACTGGGGGGGAGGGGAGGGTGGTGGTTTGGGATGGCACAACGTGGTTTTATTTTCATGTGATATACACATTTATTTATTTCCCAAAGTTCTTCTCACCAGAACACACATTATTCCTCTTTACAGACCTCTGACAGGGTCATTTTTTCTGTAGTACTATAAAAATATATTCCAACCATTTCTATTACCTTCTTTCTGCCTCCCATTTTCCTTAGAGATTTATGTCCAATCTGAAAGTATCTCCTAGCTATGGGTGTGTTACAGGAAATGTAATACACCATACAAAACAGTTCACAAGATCCCCATTATTGGTCAAATCTAAATGAATCCATGATCCATGTGCTATTGGTTAATATTAAATAGAAGCAGTATTTGAAGGAAATTGCTGTGGTAGCATGATGCCGTTCATAATATGGCTGCTGTCCTTCCTAGGTCTTAGCCCCTAGAGAATACTCATATCTTATGAAGCAGAACAACCACTATGCAACAGATTCATCCCAATATAGTGCTCACATATGGCAACTGGATTCCCCCTAATTGCATACCTACAAACACATCTATCCCTACCTCAACACTTAGGCAATTCAATAGCCACAGTAGGATGGGAACATGTGTCTGGTTAAATTCTTATATGTAGTAGAACACCTATGGCAGCTGAACATGACATAGTCTGCCTCAGGGAAACACCCTTTGTGAATAAATGTGTTAGTCCTTTCTTTTTCAAGACGCCTGAACTGATGTTAGACTTTTCCTCTTGGGCTTAAAAGGAAACCTACCCTTCAGCCTGCCCAGCTCTGCTATTGTGTGTGTGTGTGTGTGTGTGTGTGTGTGTATGTGTGTGTAAAGACTCATCTTTCTACACAAACTAAGTTTATACCAGAAGATTTCCACTGACTTGGCTGAAGTTTCTCCTCATTTATATTTGTGTAAATGAAATCAGAATCAGGCCCTAGATAACTAGGTTTTCACCACCATTGGGCAAGTGGCCATAATCAAATAGATAATCAAGATCTTAACAAATGTAGCTATAACTCAGTGCTGATGGTATTATGAAAGTGGGCAAGTTCCCAGATGGCCCAATTGTTGGGAGATATAAAAGTCCTTTTGCCATCCCCTCCTCAACCACACTGCACACTGATTAGCTTTAGGGCCTTCTTACACATTAATTTTAGGTGGCTCAGGGAATTCTTAATGTTAGGGTAATGATATGGATTTTGGATGTTGCGGTAACGGTATGAAATCCGGGGGTGCTGAGTGTGCAGCAGAATGAAGGCTTTTTCCTGCATCTCGGCAAAAAGCTGCTGGTCACAAGGCTGGATAATATATTAAAAGTAACTAACTTTGCAAATGCTTAGGCAAGTGTTTTTCTAAACAAAGTAGTATTAGAGCCCATTGTGCAAGAAGAACAAGATGCAGACCACCAGCTATCGTCAGGAGATAAGACAGAAGCCAAACCTTGGAGAAGGTGCTGAAATCAGCAAAGAACAAGAAAGAACCAGCAAGTGGCCAAAAGTTCCCGAGTTCAATGGCCTATGCATGCACTCTTAGCAGAGAGGCATGTAAATGAAGGAAATGCATAGGCAATTCCATGTTAATAAAGTGAACAGTAAACAGAGGAGAAGCTTGAAATGGGAGAAGAAATGGGTGGAACTGGAGGTGGAACAAGGCAGGGTAAATGTTAATATGTATAAACCAAGGAGTATAAATATTGGAAAGAACTGTTGTTCAAGGCAGCTCCCTGTATTCTATAGGTGAGGGAGCTGGCCCGAAGCTGTCTCCATTCTGAACAAAATCAGTTGCAAGCAATATGTGCTGGTGTTTGCTCCCTGCTCTGCTCTGGATAATGAGCAACAGGATCCATGGGCAATTGGACCGTCATCTCCCTAGTCATTGAGCGCTGCATGGAGTTGGGGGTCTAACACTTAACTGTTGGATGGTCCATACATTAAGATGTGTAAACCAGTTTTAAGCACCCTTTAGGCATCTTAAAGTTATGCCATACCAGGGCAGGTTTATCTTTGACCTGTGTTACCCAGCTCATGTTGCACAAATGTGTGGTCACTCCCCAGAGATAAGCCACCCATGTTTCATTCCTCAGGAATCCCAAAATGCAGTGTCCCCTCCTCCTACCCTCCTGTTCTGTGTGGAAATACTTTCCACTCCCTGAGCTTTACTGCCTACTGGCACCAAGCCAACTCTCCATCTGTCCCCATGGGGATGCAACCTGGCAGGGAAGCAGAGATTGGACCGAGCTGGGGTGGAAAGGAGAACAAAGAAGGGGGCCAGATCAGGGTCCCCATGAGCTGGGGTTACCCAACCCCAGTCTATTAAAACATGAGACTTTCTTTAATATACTCACTCTCTATTTTATTTTATTTTATCCTTTAGTGGTTTTAGTGGTTTCAGTGGCTGACTTCCTTCATTTCACCAGCCAACCCTGAGCCACCATTCTCACCCATTGCCTGTCCACTCCCATTTCACTACCCAGTCCTTATCATTAAACTTCCCCCTTCCAGCCTCATGCTTTGGTCCCTACCAACCCATCTCTCCAACCCAGCCCTACCTAGAGTAGGGATGGAAGCTTGTTCTAGCTCACCAGCCCTCTAGTGGTAATTGGCAGCTATAGTCAGGCCCCAAATAACAGCTGTGTGAGTTGGGGACAGAGAAGGTTTTAGCCTGAACATGTGACTACTCTAAACTTCAGCTAACATTAGCACTGATCAACATTTGAGAAGTGTGAAGTGTAATACATAACAAAGCTCTTTGTGGAATACTTGGGCAATTGTTTCTGTCTAAAGGAGTTTATAATCTAACTGTAGATTAGCACAAGTGGGTGCCACAGACAGCAGGATGGAAAGAGGCTGAGAAAAGACACAACATTGCCTGAGTCAATAGGATCCTAAGTACTCTCAACCCCCACTGATTTCAGTGAGAGTTGAGGATGTCCAGCACTATGCCCAAAGTAATCAACAGTTCCTTAACCGCATCCTAAACCAGGTGGCTTCAGGGACTGCATGCAGCCTATGAGGAGTTAATTTATGGCCCCTGGGTTGCAACCCAGCTGTCATTCCCCACAACACTCTGGCTACAGCAGCAGCTAGGATCTCTGCACTCCGCCTCCCTCCTCTGGTTTCTGCTTCATGTCCCCACCTAGAAGCCAGGGTAGCATGGTACAGCCTACAGTCCTGGAGTAGCTCTTTGCATGTGCAGCATCCAGGGAGCTGAGGAGGGGGCCTGGGTGCTTCCATTATACAAAGGGGTGTGTGGGTGTGTGTGTGGGTGTGTTCCTATGGCTCATTCTACTGTGTCCTGCATGTCTTGCAGCCTTCACTGCTGCATCCTTCAAGGCATGCATCCCCCAGCCACTTGCAAGTTGGCCAAACCTGCCCTAAACTGTTGTGCAGTATTCCTGTTCCACCCTAGAGGTGGCTGCTTTTCACTGTTGAGCAAAGCATACAATATAAGCTGCTGTTTACTAAAGGGTCATTTAGGATTCCTCTAGATTAAAGCCACAATGTTTGAAAAAAGCAATAAGATGGTTTTATTAGCTCATACATTTTAGAGTTGAGATTAGTCAGAGACAAGAAAGAGAGGAGTTTTGTGATCTAAAATAAATAATCATACAATAAATAAGTGGAGAGAAAACTGACTGGATCCTCAGGCTCCAAGGCTAGTAATCAATGGCTTAAGGTCTAGCTGTTCAGCTGGTATGAAGTGGAATCCCCCAGGGTTCAGTCCTGTGGTGATTTTGTTCAATATCTTCACCAGTGACCTGGAAGATGGGATGGAGTGCACCCTCATCAAATTTCCAGATGACACCAATCTGGGAAGAGTAGTAGATACACTGGAGGGTAGGGCTAGGATTCAGCAAGACCTCAATAAATTGAAGGATTGGACTAAAAGAAACATGTTTCCCCAAGAACAACTAGCAGCGGCACATTACCACTTGTCCCTGGGGACGCCCTTGCTTATGTTCAGTGGAGCACTATAAATTGCTCCAGGTAGGGGAAGTTGGGAGCAGCACCCTGGGTTGATGCCAACAGCCTTGCCTGGAGCCCTGGGGGCCTCCTGGGTCTGCAGCAGTAGAAATCAAGGTGCACCAAGCCTGGCTGGCAGCTGGAGCATGGCTCTGGCAGCCAGGCTCTGGTTTTGGGCGGTGCACACTATGACACATTTTTTGCTGTTATTTTTGTTTTGTTTTGACACCAAGGTCTTCTGGTGTCAACCCCCCGCCCCATTCTTCTAATTAGCGGTGCAGTAAATGTGTGTAGATGCAGTTTACATCACCACAGGCAGGTTTGCAGCACCACAAGCCACATGTGCATGTTTGTGGGGACATGCCCCCGAGGTTTAATAAGGACACATGCAAAGTCCTGCACTTAGGATTGAACAATCCCATACACCAGTACAGACTGGGGGCTGACTGGCTAAACAGCAGCTTTGCACAATATGACCTGGAGGTTACAGTGGAGAATAAGTTAAATATGAGCCAACAGTGTGCCTTTGCTGTGAAAAAGACTAATGGCATACTGGGGTGCATAAGTAGAAACATTCCCAGCAGATCAAGAGAAGTGATTTCTCTCCTCAGTTCACCACTGGTAAGGCCACATCTGGAGTCCTGTGTCCACTATAGAAAAGATATGCACAAACTGGAGAGAGTACAGTGGAGGGCAACAAAAATTATTAAAGGCCTGGAGCTCGTGACAGATGAGGAGAAATTGAGATCTGGGTTTATTAATCTGGAGGGGACTTAATATCAGCCTTCAACTACCTGAAGGATGGCTACAAAGAAGTTGGAGCTAGACTGTTCTCACTGGTGACACATGACAGAACAAGGAGCAAAGGTCTCAAGCTGAAGCAAGGGAAGTTTAGGTTGGATATTAGAAAAAGGTTTTGCACTATGAGGGTAGTGAACCACTGGAACAGGTTACCTAGAGAGGTTGTGCAATCTCCATCCCTGGAGGTTTTTAAGACCTGGCCAGCATAGGCAGTGGGAGAAAATATTATTTGTGGGACTGAGTAAAACTTAAACTTAAAAGATACTTGTTCTATGCTTCTTTTGGGTGCAGGTGGGGATTCGAAGGAGAGGGGGTTCAGGGTGGGGCATGCGGGAGTGTAGGGTGGGGTGCAGGGGGTGGTGTAGAACATGTCTACCTGACCCCTGACCCTCCCTCCCATGGGGCTGTTGCAGGGCTGGCATGTATTGGTGCTGTAAGTGGCAATGTAGAAACATGTGGTGGGGGCACTGGGTGTGGCTGCTGTCCTGGGGCACCACAAAATTAGTTTGGGGTGCTAAGCCCCATTAGGCCTGGCCTTCTGCTGTCCATGCAGGCTAGACTTAGATGATCTAGTTGGGGATGGTCCTGCTTTGAGGAAGGGGTAAGACTAGATACCTCCTGAGGTCCCTTCCAACCCCAATATTTTATGATACTATGAAATATTTATTTAATTTTACCTTAAATAGTTCTCCAAGGTAAGCTCTCGTTCAGCTGGCAAACTCAGAAAGGTTTAAACAGAGTGAAAGACCGGTCATCAGGTGAGGGTTCCTGCCTCCTCTCTCCCCCCCCCCCCCCAAAACTCTGACTGCTTTAATAAAAAGAGAATTTTCCTAACAAAATTAATCCTTTTCTATCCCCTCCGGCAATGCAAATATTAGACCATATTGGTTCAGGTGTCCTTAATTCTCACACCCAATTTTCTAATCAACAATTAGCCCATTTAGAGTGAAAGAGTCCCCCTTGGTACAGTTACACAGTCGTTCTTTCAAATGACTTTCCCCTTTCCTCCCCTTGAGAGCATGTTAAACTTGCTCCAAGGTCTTCTAAAATCAGTCTTCCCAGGCATGCATTTTTGCTACCCATAGAACCAAAGCCACTAGAAACAAGATTAGGACGGGTATTTTCTGTTTTGGATCTGGCAGCAGAACAAAAATGCACAAAAATTGTTTGCATTGTAATGCCACATGAAAAGGAGCCTCCCTTCTGACTAGCCAACATGTTTCTGCATCTCTGCAGACAGCCAAGTTTAACATTTTCACTACGTTTTCAACAATGAGCCTATTCATTAGATGAATGGGAAAAAATAACCTCACCACAGAAGACCAGTTGCCCAAGTAACACTGCGGCTGATAGAACAGAGATATCATTTTACAGAGAGAAGACAGAGATTGGTTAAAAAGATAGATATGTGTTCAGTTGTACCATGGGGCTGTTTGTATTCTTTTCAAAGAAGACGATTTTACAGTAGCTGACAGGTAGCAGAGGTATAGTTCACAGGAGCGGAGAAGCCTTATTTCTGTAATCTGTCAGTAGGCACTGTCAATAAGCAAAGTTTCATACTTCCAATTGTCTCTTGCAATAACTTAATGACACCTCTCCCTTCTGATTTGATTGATATCTCTAGATTTGTATTTCCTTTCCTTATTTGGTGCCCATTCCTTTCCCAACTCAGAAAAATATGACACTTCATTTAAAATACAGATCATATCAATCAGCTTCCAAATTCCATAGAGGTTCAGATGTAAATCCAAAGAGCAGGGATGGCTTATTTATCTATAATAAGTTCAAGCCAAATCCTGGATCAGTGTCTAAATTCAGAACTGTTATATAAAGCTTATATTGATCTCTGGACTTAAAATAGTGCAAGTATTTTTTCCAGTACTGCCTTGCCCACCTGATGGGTAAATATTTACATCTCAAATCATTATGCTTTCTATTTTACATCTGATAGGAAAATAAGGGGAAAATATTTACTATTTATCTTTTAGCTATATCATGTGTCTACAACAATTTTGTAGTCTGGTCATGGAAACTATAGAGACAAATGGAAAACTGTAGATGCAAATACCGGATTAAATATCTCCTGGCATAGTTTCCCCTCTATGAAGTGATTGGTAAATGGCTTGCCCATTGCCACAACTTCCATGTGATGTAAGAAAGGCAAGTGTATGTGCATGCACGTGAAAGAAAGGCTCGTGAAGAAAATGTTTGTTGACTTATTTTATTCCCCTGAATTATATATCTGCACAGACAAAAAATCTGAAATGGAAAGAGTTGAAATGATGTAAATACCTTTCAAAAGGGATGACAATGAACTGAAATCACAGTCTCTCTGTTAAGATTTAGTCATTCTCTATCTCACTTATGTACACAGAAGTAGATACCGCTGTAATTCTCATCATTGGGAAAATAATAATAGCAGTTTATTGTCACCACTATAATAACCTAAATATCAGTAGCAATTACAGCACCTCCAAAAATATATATATCAATATCATGCATGGTCCACATTAAGTCAGGTGCTCATCTCACTAACTGTGCCACCTACCAGGAAAAAAAGGTTTTGGAATTTAAAACAAAAAGTTTTAAAACCTGCAAACAAATATGTTACAGTCTCCTCACCCCTGCTTTGAAAAGAAAGTCCTGGGTTTTGAACTACGTCATTGAAATCATTCCTGGACTTGTGTGCCATCCCTCTATCAATCATGCTGTGCAAATCATCCTGTTTGTGGGCTTGCTTAGTCTGCTAACTGACTAGGGTAGGCTTCTTTGTTATCCAAATTTTTTTCTCGTAAGGTAGCTTGTGGAGCATGACTGCCTAGCCACATTCTTGAGGGTATGTATCTGTCTCTCTCCTGTGGAGTTTGTTGTTTTCCTGACAGATCATATATCAGTACAATGCAATGCCACATATCTTTGCTATCTTGCCACAGTATTGTTAGGGGGCTTGCTGACAAATTTTTCATCCCATGTTCTTTTAAAATACTGATATTCTTTAAAATAAGAAACAAAGTAATATTCAATTCAACATCAGACCAAAGTATTTTTATTCTGTCTGTGTGTATTCCATCTTCTCCTGGGAATTCTGAGTGAATGATGGGATGGAAAGGCCTATATTATATGGAGTTTTGGTAATATAATTTTCTCTTTTATTGGCTATATTTATTTCAACCAGTATCATAAATTGCTAAACAGTAAATCAGGATTTGCTGAAGTTTCTAAAAAAGGCTGAAGATATCCCAACATTGCATTCATAGAAAATCATTTGCATGTTTAATGTAATTGATTATTTTAATTGCATAAACAAAAAACAAAAGAGTTGGGGGCAGAGGAAAGGCAGATGCTTCTCATATGAAATACCTTTGACTGCCATAAAAACAGCACATTAAATCAAATCCCAACATATTTAACTTTCCCCTTCAGCCTTTCAGGAACAGATAGATTAAGAGCTGGCTGTATATTGTGTGTCAGTTTTTTGGATGATATCTTTAAAATAGTTGACTGATGTAATACATTTTGTCACTTCACTATAAAGATTTAGGTTTTATTTAATTAAATGAATGGATTCTATTAAATACATTTTCTTCGCTGCTCTACAGAAGTCTGCCCCCTTGCTAATTCTTCCTGGTTAAGTTACACATTCAGCTTATTTCATCTGCCCCATCAATGTTCATAGATTTCAGATTGTAAAGCCAGGATGAACTGTTGAGATTAGAATGGGGCAGGAGCTGGATTATTCATTTCACAGAAAATTCTTCAATTTTGATTTTTTTTCTGGTTCACAATGGGGCAAAATAAAAAGAAAAGAAAGTTCCTGTGAAAGGAAACTATGAACAAAAAATCAAGTCAATTCTTTTCACTTTGGTTTTGACGACTTAAAACTTGGAGTCAAACTCAATTATCTTTCAAAAATTCATTTGAAAGACCAGAGGCTTAAGCAGTGCAGCTCTGTGCCCTGGGTATCACTATTGTGATGCCAGCAGTAGTGGCATGACCAGCTCCCCACTGCAGCAATGCCTGTTTTTGCCTGTCACCTCCCTCCAAGTTACTCTACTGTTGAAGGCAGCATTTGAACAGAAAAAACTTTTTGACAAAATAGTCCTGACAGGGTGTAGTTGTGATCTCTCATTCCCAGCCTTGTCTGATCAAACAGAGCTTATCTGTGTCTTCTTACACATAATGTTCTATGCATGTAAGAATTTCCTGAACTCAGCTGTAAAGTTCTTGTTGCCTTTAAAGAACCATTTTTGCTGTGTTGCTTTGAGATACCTGAGTTTTACAGGGTTTTTAGGTCATTTCTATTCACTGCCCTGTGCATCTTAGACAAAATACAAGCTTGTATCACAATATATTGAGCAGAATTTAAGGAAAAAAAGCTTTTGCTTAGTCCAATCCATATATAGTCTCATACCATTTTCAGTTGCCATTCGGTTCCTTTTGTGATGTTCACTGTTCGCAGACCCTCTTGAGAGGAGAAGAGGTTAATGTGAGGCTACCATAGAAAAAGTTGCTCGATTTAGCCAACCTACATTGACTTTGATTTAAAATAAGCACATCTGGGGAAAGAAGTCCAGGAAGAAGTTTCTAAAAAAGGCACAGGAAAAGATCCCTGAGTTGCTGTATAGCTGCAGTCTCAGTCTCAACTAGAGTTTCAAAGACTTCGAAAAGTAGTTCTGCATGTGTCCTTCAACAGAAGAGCGGGTTCCTTAAAGATACACTATAACCTATTTACTGACTGTCCATTGGGAAAACTCTGGGAAAACTGAATTTTCTCTCAATGAGCATTCAGGAACCTGATATACTAAAGAATGGCGGTGGTGAAGCTAGGCAATTAATATGCACATTTTAATGGTGAAGGTAATGAACAACTGGAACAACTTACCTAGAAATGTAATGAGAAAAAAAGTGCTTTCCTCACTTGCAAATAAGTTTTAATGTCTACCTAAAATATACATTCTGCTTCATCCAGAAAGTATTAGCATTATGCTAGAATTGCCTAGTGAAATTTTTGCCCTCTACTATACAGTATGTTCAACTAGACAATCCAAATGGTCTTGTCTAGCCTTAAAATCTGTGACTCTTAGGTGGGGAACTGGCTACTTGAATATTAAAGATCCAGGTTTTTCTGATTAACACTCTAAGCTATTATGGTTCTGAGAACAGGCTGGAATTCTGCCTTTAAGGGACTTTTTATTCAGACTGAATTTACTAATACGTGCTGATTCTCCCCCCCACCCCTCCGTTTTTTGTAAAAGACTACTGATCCTTGTACTGCTACTCTATTTCCAGTTCTGTATGCCACATGCCTAAAACTATAAGGAAAGTACTATTCATAAAATATGACACTAACAAACAGTTAATAATACCTATCTGAAAAGTGACTCTTTAATAGCTCCTATTTAAGAAGCAAAAACAGAGTGACTAGAGATATAATCCTGCTATTCATGACCTTCTCATGAATTGCCAATGAGAGTGATTGTAAGGGAAACTGTAAGCTGATGGCTCGTGGCTGGGACTCATCATAAGTAAATAAATATACAGTGTGTGTGACTCTCTCACACGTTCTCTTTCTAGAGCTAGCACTGTAGTGCATTTTTCTTTCATTCCTTAATCCACTGTGACTTAAGAACAACAACCACGTGAGAAGTAACAGCTGCTCATTGTAACTGCAGGTGATGGGCAGGAGCAAAATTTGTATAATGTCCTTGATTCTGCTGCTCAGATAGCTGCAATATAAAATTCCAGGGTCCATATTAACCATACAGACTCTGAATGGCAGCCCGTTTTAGTCAATGATGCAGGGCAGTCTTCTGAAAAATGGAGGGCACAAATGTGCTCATGGCAGTACAATCTGTTTAGAGGAAGATCCAATTCTTAGTGTGGCTAATTGGATGTTTTGCATTTCTTATTTTGTACTGAAACCTGCCATAATTCTCCTATTTTAAACTTAAAACAAAATGCCTAAAGTGACCTAGTCTTTGTGCACTAGGAAGGTTTGTTAGTTCCTTTAACCAGAGGAACAAGCTCTGAAATCCATCCTGCTCTCGTCATTTTCCCCATACACCCCATACAATGACGGGCTCTGTTTAATAGGAGATATTCAAAGGCAGGCACCCTCTGAGAAGTTTAGATTCCTTACTTAGAAGGAACTGATTCAGACAAATGTTTAATGACCAAACAGCCACTAATACATACCATAGGAATGCGTGTCATCTGTTTTTTCTGTCCTTCCTATTTGTAATAATAGACAGATTTTCCAATGTAATCCATTTTTTTACTCAACAAATTAAAGCTGTGATATCTATCTGCAGAACTTATTTGTCCATCTGTCTACTTGTCTATCTGTCATGCTCTTCTGAAAGATGGGATTCAAAGTGATGATTTTTAATTATTACAAGAGAGAGAGAATCTAATGGAAAGATATCATTTCATAACAGCAGTAGATTGTTCTGCTTAGAAAAAATCAAAATATCAATCTTTAACAAAACGTTGGAAATATTTTCTGCTGGTTCATAAATAAACTGGAAAGAAAAGACTTTTTAAAACATGATGTAATTTACAAATGTGTGGTCCCCTCCTGCTTGCTTTAATCATTCATTGAGTCCCCTGGAGTACTAGGCAAGCAGAATCTAACTTCTTGCATTCTAAAAATGTGCAATGCTATAACTAACAGTAAAGCAAAGACTGATCCTGCAAAGACTTAAGCAAAAAGCATAATGTTACACATGTCAGTAATTCTAACAGAATCTCCCATGTGTAAAGTTACACATTTGATTTAGTCTTTGCAGTATCATGGATTGAGTAAACGAGTATAATCAAAAGTTCTGCATTATTGAATTTCCTAATTCTTGTCAACAAATCTAAATCCAAAGGCATATCAGCAAAAAATAAAAATCTAAAATACACAGAATGAATAATGCAAGACACAAGGCTGGGTGAATCATATATAATCAGCTACCAGTAATAACCACAAGCATGAATAAATGTGTATCATATATCAATGTGCTTTTCCTTTGCTTCCTGTAGAACTTCTGTGGAATCAACATTCCAGCCCAGAACAATGTAGTTTGAAGTGCAATTGCGTTTTTAAAAAAAGATTTTATTTCAAAGTATACTTCCAAATAGCCCCATCCTTTTTGAAATCCCTGGCAAATCACCTCAGGAAACATAGCAAGCCCTGATTTCTGAACAATTTTATGTCTTGGAAAATATAGAACGGAAAGGGTAAAAGTCATTTCAGAACCAAGTATTTGATTTGGAAAGCTGTGGATCCAATCATATGTCATATTCCTTTTCTGCTATAGTTTATTGGGGGTACAGGCTAAGCTATGGTATCAGCTTCTGCTCTTCACTGCAATCAGTTCTCTATAGTGTGTGACAGGGTTAGAGAACATCACTTGGCCCTATCAGCCTTTTCTCCTCTGTGTAATAAAAGCAAGGGTCAGATGGATCTCAGAAAATGAATTTCATTTCATGTTAAATCATTCATTTAGACTCCAGGCTATCCAGACCAAAAAATGCCTTTCCTCATAAGGCGATTGGCCAAGTCTGGTCTCTCCTTTTAATATTACCTTATGGTAAAAACAGCAATAAAATAAATAGACCTATGATACTACAAAGCACAATTTACAGAGCCATAAAAGCAAATAAATAGGAATCCTCTCAGCATTTGGAAACTAGCAGATATAAACGCAGCAATTTGGGAATCAGCATTAAACCTAATTTCAAAAATCAAACCTTAAATGTGGACATTAACTGCAGCTCACACAAATGGGGGGAAATAAAACCCTACAAAGTGAGATATGTCAGTGGTTGGCTGAGGCTAACCCAGTTGGGTCATTAAGTGAGAATTGAAGCCCCTTTGTTTCTTTATAGAGCTTTTTCTTTTGGGTTTGCCAGGTAAACACAGGAGACATGACACGACACAGCGGACAAAAAGATATTATTCCCCACCAAGCTAGCTCATTTCCTTTTTATCACAGAATGAACATATGGCGTTATAAGTCTCCAGTACATGGGTATGCAGTCTGTATTATTATTATTTTGTTGTATACATTTGTACCACAGGGTGAGAGGCAAAGTGCAGTTTACTGTAAAAGGCCTTTTGTGCCTGTTCAGCGAAGTGGAGGAATTAATCCCAGTCCTAGTTGTTTGTATGATATGTTAGTATCTGATTCTGCCATTCAAGAGAAAATAGAAAACATTCTCTTGGTATTTTAGGCCTGATCCAAAGCCCATTGAAAATTAATGGAATGATTCCCATTGACCTCACTAAGCCTCCCCTCAAGCCCTTAATAGGCAGCAATTCTGGACTATATTTAAAGGGCTTTCTTTTCACAGCCCAGAAGGTTTACAGATTAATTTTAAGTTGGTCTTCTGGTGTGATTTTAAATCACTTTATTTAAACTGGTGTGAAAAGCTGCATGGGCATGCTAAAATTTTAGTTCAAATGTGGTTTGTTTCATTATGTATTAAGCCAATTAGGAATGGGTTTAAAATAAATCAAAAAAGGTCTCTCTCAAGCTAAAATGAGGGGGTGCATCTACCTAAGACAATTTACTGTGCAGCAGACTCATTTGCCCCTGGGGCTGCAGTGAGGAGCTGGGCTTTCCCATCCCTGGCACTGTATTCCAAATGTATACACACATTCGCTTAGGTTGAGTATGGATTAGCCTGATCTACTTACTGCAGCTCCTCAGGTGAACTAAGAACAGGCCAGGTATTTTTTTGCCTTACCCTAGTTGGGCCAATCTAAGTGTAGTATCTGCAGGTACCCTAACTGAGTTTTACGAAACTTATGCATGAGTATGTAGACAAATGTTACAGAGACAGATTTCCGGAATGTCTTCTAAGAAGTTGCTTTTCCTATTGAAATGCTGTTTTGCTAAGAGCAAAAGGAACACACATCAGCACTGGCTAACCATCCAAATATTTATTCAGCTTCTCAGGCAGGTTTAAGTAGCCTTCATACGTGATCTATGCTCTCATAGCTGCACTGCTAGCAGTACCAAATGGTAGTCATATCAATACAGGCATTTCCTATATACCATCACTGATGGTGAAACACACTCACAGCCATTTCCCTCCTTAAAGGAGCTTAGGGTTTGTATAGTCGTTAGGTATCACAGGCAACCAGTATTTTGAGAAACAGGCCACTATTCTTGGAAGCCTAATGCTAGGTACCTAGGTATAAAAATGGTGGTCACAAAAGCTGCATTAAGGAAGGGGAACAAAACACCATGAGGTGCAGAGCCTCAGAATATTTTCAGCCTTGGCATTTGTAGTAATTAAAATATTCCAAGATGAGATCGTTTAACTAGTATCCATGTAAATCATAAGAAGCCGCTCCTGGGAATTTGTATTGATTAAACATACTATTCCATCAGATATCAAGGAAATCCTACATTCAAAACACTTTGTTGTAGGACCACTTCTTTTTTCCTATCAGTTAAATGATAACCTAAAAATTCTAAAGACACCATTCATCAGATGATTAGAAAAATAGAACACTTCAATAATCAAGTTCAATATATTGAACATACAGATAGGAATGGATATAGTAAGTATAATCCCTAAATAATCATTTGCTGTACTAACCGTCCAATTACACTCTTGATAGTGTCAGGTCTCATAATAATTTCAGCAAAGTAACATTCTAGCATGGGTCAAATTATTCACTGTTTCTTCAGGCAGTGTTTGTACTAAACTTAGTGGAAGCATGGCATCAAGAAAGGCTTTCAGGTTTCAACCCCAGTGTTATGGAGGCATGAGATTAAAAATAAAAAACCTGTAACACCCATGTACAAATTTACTTGAACAGAAAATTCACTCCGTTTCTGCTGTGCTAATTTCTACCTGTTGCTCACAGAAGAATGGGCAGTGGGTAAATTAATGGCATCAGTGTTTTGTTTGTTTGTTTTTAATGTTTCAGTTTATTGTGATACTATAAAATGTACCACTAAATAAAAATGCATCTTCATAGCTACTCAATATCTGCTTTTAATTAAGGTTATTTAAATGTCTATACCTTATTTATGATGGTGGTAAACAAAACCCAGGAAATGTGAATTTTATCCTTTCCTGGCCAGAAACAATTGCCTTAGATGATTTACTCCATTTTGTACAAGTTCATCACTTTCAGCAATTATGTGATTAACTAATTAAGTCATTAGTTATGGAAGTGGTTATCATGAGAGAATTGCATCCTGTGGATACAGGCAGTTTAAAACTGAACTATTCCTGTTACAAAGATGTCATTATTGTGTGAGCTTGGGTGGGGAAAGAAAACATGTAGCTTTTCTTTAAAAAAAAAAAAAAAAGCATAAAAGGTCAAAACTCAGAAAACTTGATCATCAGACTTCACTGAGCTATGCAGCTAATTTAGATTAAGGTTAATATCTCTGAATCCATCTCTGGAAAAAGTTTACTTCGCTCATAAAATCTCCCTTAACTGCAGCAATTGCAAACACTGAAGAATTTTTTTAAAGACTTCAGTTTCTAAGGCTACCCAGGAACCAGCAATGTCTTATTCATAATAACAGTTCTTAGGACTTACACAGTAGGTTTCTTTCTTTCTTCCTTTCTCTTGCCATTTCTGGTTGTTTTTTTTTTTTAACCAGCTATTTAACACTACGGCTAAAATTCTGATAGCCTAAGGTCAGTAGTGGTCTCCACTGACTTTACGAGAGGTATTCACACAATAAGCTGGTTATTTGTAAAGATATCAGACTCTTGCAGAAAGGACTTTACAAAGAAAAACAACTGTCTATATCTCCACACAGACTGCACACAGGAGTAGTTAAGATTAGCATTTTGCAAAGTGGTCACTGGTTGAGGGTGTGTCATTTTTCTCATTGCCTAAGTTGATGCAACTCAGGGCTGAATTTCAGAAGTACTGAGCACCCCTAAATCCCACTGAAGGTGATACACAACAATGCTTACTGGAATCAGAAACAAAAAACACTGGCATTAGCCATAATCCTACAGCTCAGTCACAGAAACAGTCCCACAGACTTACATGATATTATGTAATATAAGTGCTGTATGAAGCGGGTTGGTGCTAATCAGGTTAAGAAGCCCAAGTGTTAGACACTTTTAAAACTCACACACAGGCACAGTTGTCATCCTACATTTTTCAGCCTAAGTTATGTTTGACATCTCGCATGAGTGAAGGTTATTTGCATGAATAAGGGTATAAGAGCTTGGCCTAGTACTTTTATCCCATTTTTTCATTTGGCAGGAAGGTTCAATAGTGAGATGAGCAAATGAGCAGCTGTAAGTAATAAATGCTTTTAATGGAACCTGCCTCTCATATATCAAAACTCTTTTGCAAGTCGGCAAAAAAAAAGGAAAATGAATAAAATATTGTTTTTAAAGAAAGAAAAGATACAACTTTATGCAAATTGACATCCTAATGTGATTTGGCTCTTATAAAAGTTGAGAGCTGTGATCCATCCAAAGAAAATTCTAATTACCATATATGAGGCTTACTATGAGGGGACATTTCCTAGTAACAAGATATAATTGACAACAGAATTGGATCCACAGAAAATGTTAGAAGTCCCTGATTTCTTTTTTTTAACTAGACCACGCTAAACACTAGGAAATGAAGGAAATAAGCCCCTTTTTTATTGGCTTCCTAGAGGTGGGCTTTTATCGTGTAAAATAAAAGGAATTTTACATTCCAATTCTTGTGACTATTTGAAAGCTTTGGGGCTTTAAATACAAAGAGTGCCTGTAGACATACAGGGAGGCTGCTCCAACACTCTATAATTACAGCGTGTCAGAGCAGACTCGATTTATTGCTAATTAGTGTGCTCCATCCAGTTTCCACGTCTCATTTATCAGTGACCCGACACTACAAAATGGCAGTGGGTAAGCTTTAACTAAGCCTTATTTGACAAGCTTTAGTTGAAGTGCCCCTGCCACCATTTTGAAGCACAAGGATGCTGATACATGAGATGCTAAATATACTTTAATTAGAGGTACTTTAATTAGAGTGGCTCTCAAAGCCACATTAATTAAACCCCCTCCACCAGCCACCCCACTCCTGGAGCATGTGTAAAAACACCCAAAGTAGCTTGCTTTCCACATTATTATGCATTGTAAAGATGCAATGGGTAAAATACCCCTTAACCCTGTTCTATTTGCATTTTTCTTATGTTATCACATACATGGGTCAGATATTTTCTAAAGAAGCACAAAACTGGTGTAGGTTCAGGATTCCTCCTTTGAACTCTGTTGCCCCCTGCCTACCTCCCTTCTGGTCTAGAGGGTGTGTCAGTGACAAAGAAGAAGGGTGGAATGGGTTGGGAGGAACAATAATGCTGCAAACCTGAATTATGAAGCTATTTCCTCACCAACATACAGGGCTTCAATGGGGATAGGGGCTTTTTTGGAGCACTGAACAGACATAACTTATAGGCTGAGGCTCACACAA
Source organism: Gavialis gangeticus (assembly GCF_001723915.1). Lineage (NCBI taxonomy): Eukaryota > Metazoa > Chordata > Crocodylia > Gavialidae > Gavialis > Gavialis gangeticus. The sequence continues at coordinate 45,882,845 of NW_017729025.1, read as the reverse complement.
ACAATTCTTCACACTGTCCATGAAAAGAATTGGTGGATATTGTTCCTTTCCTCTTCTCTGTATATTTTACTTCTGTAATTTTTGCTTTGTAGTTGGCTGTTCCAGCTTTTGCTCTCATCCCAGCTGATTTCCCTTCCCTTCCAACCAACCAACCACTAGAACAAATAATGTGAAACTTTTTCAGCAAATGTGCATATAATTTTTTTTAATTAAATCTCGTTGGCCATGCTTATGTGCTGTTTGTGATTGCTTTCTGCAAACATGTAAGCAGTTGAGTCTGACCTTCACAGACTTTAGTGGAGGTTACATTTTTGAGTATTTAGAAAAACTGAACGCTAAACTGACATATATTCAGGACAACATTTCTGTTTTGCTCTGTCAAGGCTAAACTGGGACATTATCTTATGGGACCATAGAGGGGAAGTAATAAATCCTCCCACTTCCCTCTGTGTAGTAGGATCAGATGTTTCCAGATCACAGCTCCAGCTGTGGAGGGGAGAGCCAAAGCTGTCTTACCCAAGTTTCCTTCCCCACCCTACCAGGAGTTAGGGGCAGTTGAGGCCAGGACTATCAACCAATGATAATTTCTTAATGAGTGTAAGGTATGTGGAGGGGGCTGCCCTACCACACGGGGCGCTAACCAGAGGAATGAGTGCCACAAGTGGCATGGGAAGCCTCTGTGTACAGCATGAGGCACATAACAGAGGACGGAGGCAGCACAGCAGCAGATAAGGCAGGGAGAAGAAGGCAGAGAAGCAGATTAGTCAGAAAGGATAGGGCAAGGAACAGAAAGCAGAGTAGCAGATTACACAGGGAAAAAGCATTAGAATGGCACTTGGAGATGGCATTGAATTTGTGGCACACTTCCCAAACATTTTTTGCCCCACTGCCCTCCCATGTAAAGGGCTGTAGCAGATTACTGACCTAGTGCAAGAGGGTATCACAGGGAGCATTATGCTTCATATATGCACCTCAAAGGTTCACAACCTTCTGGGAGTACTTCTGAGGTGATGTAATTTATGAAATGCGCCTATGCCTACAGTCATGTCAAAGATGTATTTCCCCATGGTTAATCTGAGCCATTTAAACCATATCGGCAACATTTTTAATAGTTATGACTGGCGCATAAACTATCATATTCAAAATGCAAATCACAAATAACAGAGGAAATCGCAATCCACTTACAGATATATTGCAAGCATAAAATCAATCACATCAATTATTTGGTGACATTTGCTCAGCTTTATCCCATTTCCCTGTAGTCTGAGTATTAATCCGATTTTGGAATATTATGAGAATCAGCTACAAAAACACAAACCCTATTTTCCGTTCAGAGATAGGGAATCCTTGAGTGTACCAAAGAGTGTAAAATATAAAACTCTTTCTCGTAAGGTAAATGTCATTCAGCAATCCAGGGTGTCAGGGGTGTGCAGGGCCCAGAATCGACATGCTGCAGCTATTATCACTAATACTCACCATATGCTGCAAGGATAGAAAATGTGATATGTGACAGATCAGTGGAGAAGAACAGGAAAGGATAATGGATATTCAAATATGTGCTCCTCACCCCTCTTCCTTGCCCTCCTTTCCACTGTCATGGTTTAGAAGAGAAGAAAGGGGGCGGGGGGGGGGCAGAGGGGAAAGCTGACATGTGCAGCTACTACTATTGGGTCCACTTCAATTGAGGGCTCTGCACTTCTCTTGATAAAATGAGTGACATCAAAAGGACAGCAACATATTGTCCAGTTTTTAATTCATAGTTTGTAATTCAGGCGAATGAGAGAAGTAGCTATGCAATGTAGCATTAATTTAAGAGAAAAAAATTAATACAAGCCTGCAATGATTTCTTTAAGATTCTTACATTGCCAGTCCCTTCTTGTAGATAAAAAACATATTGTTAGTTGAGAGGATATAGAAAGACATAAAATGAAGTAAGGTATAAAAATATATATCCTTTGGTCTTGCAAAGTCCTAGGCAATTCCTAGAGATGCCCAGTACCCTTATCTCCCAATGCAATCAAGTGGGATCCTTGCAAGACGGAGACTCCAGAATAACAGCACAAGTACAGAACATCCTATTAGTATATTCTTGTGCCAGTGGAATTAAGAACTGAGTAAGATGAAGAAGTGCTGTTTCTTGTCACCCTCTAAATATTATACTTGGGGTCAGTTTTTAGAAGCTAAAGGCATTTTAATTGATAAGTTTGAGGTTCACTTCTTATAAGCACTATTGCAAAACAGTTGGTTCAGCTAAATCAGGTGTCTCTGTGCCTGTGGACTTCTGCTTCTACTTATGGTAAAGTTAAACATTACAATTAGACCATACTAAATGTACTGAATGTTAAGTGATGTAAAAGTTAGACTGTGCTGGGAGCAGTTGCATATTAAGGGTTAAAACCATTTATTTCCTGCACAGCTTTGATTTTCCACCTGAAGGCTGGTGAGCAGGGACATAGCTAGGAACCAGGACACCTGGGCTCTATCCCTGCTCTGGGTAGCAGGGAGGGGAGCTGGGAGCAGTACAACCTGAGATGCTGGAGGATTGCATATGGCTCATTTTAACTCCATGAAGCCAACTGAAGTTACTCTAATACCAGCTAGGTAGCCCAGCCCAGAGTTAACCCTTGCCTGCAGTGGCATAATCTTGAAACATTCAGAGAGCACTTAGCATGAGTTAATAAGCTTTAACATGCAGACACTCATGTTTGAAGTACCCTTATTAAGTGGAATGTGTAACTTCACCTTAGTATTGTGCTGATGACAACAGATTTGTGTGCTCTTGAATAACATGAGGATGTCTATGATTTCCTGATGCTCCTTAGGCAATGTACAGGTGTAACCACCTTGGGGAAATGGTGGCGGGTAGTAGCAATGGCCATGTGGGGTGTACTACTGAGGTCAAGGGGAGTAAAATACTATCCTAGAAACCAAGTTGGAGTGTGTGGCAGAGGAGTAATCTGTGAGAACTGTCTGTACAGGGTCTAGCTGATTCACTAACTAATCAGGTCTGGGTGAGCTCAGGCTGTTGCTGGCCAAGGGATGGATAACAAATCTGTCCAGTGTCCTAGAAGCTGAAGGACATCAAAGGGAAATATGGATGACTTTTCTCACAATCAGAGAAACATGTGTCTTGCTCTCAATGCCAGCTGGAAATAAGAAATTTCATAGCATCATAGTTTCATAGTTTCATAGATTTAGGGTCGGAAGGGACCTAGTAGATCTTCTAGCCCCACCCCCCGCCAGGGCGGGAGAACAACAAAACCCCAAAACAAAAAACGGGACTCAAATGAGTCCAGCCAGGTAGGCATCCAGCCTCTTCTTAAAGACCCCCAGGGTAGGGGCCAGCACCACTTCCCTTGGAAGTTGGTTCCAGCTCCTAGCCGCCCTAACTGTGAAGTAGTTTTTGCGGATGTCCAATCTATACCTCCTCTCCATCAACTTGTGCCCATTACTCCTTGTTATGCCAGCGGGCGCTAGGGGAAACAGCGTCTCCCCCAAACCCTTCTGGTCCCCCCTAGTGAGTTTATAGACGGTCACCAGGTCCCCCCTCAGCCTTCTCTTGTGGAGGCTGAATAGGTTCAGGTCCCGCAGTCTCTCACTGTAGGGTCTGCCCTGTTGTCCCCGGATCATGCGGGTGGCCCTCCTCTGGACCCTCTCCATGTTGTCCACATCCCTCTTGAAATGGGGCGCACAGAACTGGACACAATACTCCAGCTGTGGCCTGACCAGCGTCGCGTAGAGGGGGAGGATCACCTCCTTGGCTCTACTCGAGATGCACCTGTGGATGCACGACAAGGTCCGGTTAGCCCTGCCAACCATGACCTCGCATTGTCGGCCCATGTTCATCTTGGAGTCAATAATGACTCCAAGATCTCTTTCTGCCTCCGTGCTCTCGAGTAGGGAGTTCCCCATTGTGTAAGTGTGCTGCTGGTTCCTACTGCCCAAGTGCAGCACCCTGCACTTGTCCGTATTGAAACGCATCCTGTTCCTGTTAGCCCACCCCTGTAACCTATCCAGATCCCTCTGCAATCTCTCCCTCCCTGCTAGCGTGCTCACCTCCCCCCAAATTTTGGTGTCATCAGTGAATTTAAACAGGTTACTTTCCACCCCATCATCCAGATCGCTGATGAAGAAATTGAACAGCGCAGGCCCCAGGACCGAGCCCTGGGGGACTCCGCTACCCACCTCCCCCCATAAGCATAACAGAAGCATGTTGGATCCATCCAGAGGTTCTAGAGAAGGTGGACTTAATCTGTGCTAACTAGACTCAGAATATGAGGAGTATCAGGGATGTGAAGCTGGTTAGCAGCTTATTTGCTACCAAGGTGCAATCTGGTAGCAAATGGATACATGAAAACCTTACAAAGGAATCATTAAAAAGTCACAAAATATACATACATATATACACACACACAGATATATTGCACCTTGGTAGCAAATAATATGTGTGTGCGTGTGTATTTTGTGATTTTTAATTATTCCTTTGTAAGGTTTTCATTTATCCATTTGTTATTATAGTAAAAAGATACATTTGGATTTTTTTCTATTAATTATTATTCACTGAGGGAAATCGGATGACAAGTATCCCACACTAGGTGCTTAAATATATTTAATTTACATATATGTCATAAGGGGCTATGGGGACAACCCCAAGGGGTTGTGCACTTGATATTGCATTATCCTTACACAGAAATTAATATCTTCTGAGTCTCAGCTCTGCCTAAATACCTATCTATAATGTGGTCTCATAATTATGTAGAGCTCCCTTCTGAATAAAGTACTCTTTCTTGACTCTTGACAGAACAAGTCTGTCTAAGAATCGTAGCAATACTCACTCAGCTCCTAAGACCTCCTGCTCCATCAGACCAATATTCCTTTATTTCAAATAAGTGTCAGCCAATAAAATATGCATATAATATGGTTCCTCAAGAACTGTAGCCCTCTTCAAGCCATTGCCCTTCTAAATATGTTTCAAGACGCTCAAAGAGATATGCAGTTTAAACTGAAGAGAGGCAGTCTGAAAAATTACATGGGGGACATTATTTGTAAAACGCAAAGGTCTTCTTCAGCCTCACTTGCAAGTTGCATTTTTTCTAATGTTAATAATTCACAGCAATAAAACAGAAGAATAATAGGAAATGGGTGTCAAACAGAGACAAATTTAGGTCTAAAAGCATGCTGTGCCTTGAAATGAGACACATGCCTGAGAGGTACTCAATGGCTTAGTCCCTTTTGCCCAATTAATGAAAACAATGCTGTTTCTCAGTGATAGCAGAGGTTGAAGGGGTGAGTAAGTGTAAGAGCTCCAGGTTAGGTGGCATAGAGCAGTCTGAATGCCTATGTGTATTGAGGTCAGAAAGAACAGTCAAAGTTGAAAGGGAAGTAGACGGAAAAGAAAGAATAAAATTATGTTTTCAATTAGAGTAGTCCAAGTTGGATGGGGAGGCCAAAGTGCTTGATCTGAAAAAGCAACTGATAAAATGGGAATGTTGCAGATATAAGGTCCAGCTCCTCTGTTGATATAAATCAGTATACCTCTGCTGTAGTCAATGGAGTGCTATTGATTCACACCAGCTAAGGGTATAGCTCAGAATCTGTCATCAGTAGCGAGAAACCATCAAAAAGCACACTAGAAAAACAAGGCAAAGCCTCAGGATATGATGCACCTGTCTAGAAAAATTAGGTAGGAATATGTGAATTGGTAAGCATAGATAAGGAAAGACCCTCCTTAGCTTTGCTGATTTCTTCACGGTCAGGGCGGCTAGGGTCTGGAACCAGCTTCCAAGTGAGGTGGTGCAGGCTCCCACCCTGGGGGTTTTTAAGAGGAGGTTGGATGACCACCTTACTGGGGTTGTTTGACCCCAGTGCTCTTCCTGCCATGGCAGGGGGTCGGACTAGATGATCTGATCAGGTCCCTTCCGACCCTAGAAACTATGGAACTATGATTTCTGGCATTCACACAGAACCTCTAATGAAATATCCTGTTAACTTTTTTTTCCAGTTATTATCATATGCCTTGATGAAAATCACTGTCATACCATGAGAAAGGCAGGAAATCAGCATATTTATGGCTCATAAATGGCAAAGTATAATGCTTAGTTCCTTCGTAGAACATTTCAATTTAATATTTTTATTGTTGTTCAGACAAATCCCCCAAATTAACTGAGGGGGAAGCAAGTTATAATGTGCTAATAAGATGGACAATTGCATGTCCATGGAGATTGTCAGGGGCACATCTCTTCAAGTGAGGGAATCCAGGCAGATGTTTCCAGGGCTTGAGGGGCCTAACCCTGTGCAATAATTCCTGGGGTGCACAGGACTAGGCCTCTAAAGCCCTGGGAGTGCCTGCCCAGGCGGCAGAAGAGTGTATGCAGATCCTGCTGCCTATACTCTCCCAGTATAAAGCAAACAGGTGTCTGCTATAATTAAGAGCCACAAGTTGTTATTACTTTTTGTCATGGCCACATTATGGGCATCTATTTGCTGTCACTTTGTACCTCCATGAAATGTTTTATTGTGGCACAAAGATGATGAATGGTCATGTCTGTTTCCACCCTTAGTGATTTCAAGAGTCCCATGTTACTGGACTAGACAGCAGTTTCCTGTGTTGTTCCTTAGAAGTCAGTCTTAGGACTAATCCTGTTTAACAGGATTTTAAAAGTGAAGTTGGTACTGTAGATAGAAGTATCTTCATGAAACCAGTACAAAAGTAATTTGAGGGTATTGCAAGACTAGGACTGGATTATACGGGAAGATTTAGATGATCTTGTAAAACAGAGCTTAAAATATGGCATGAAGTTCACCAGTAAAAAGTTTAAAGTTAAGAAATGAAAGACCAGTAACAAGGAGTTCTGCTATCAGATGAGAGTAGATAGACTGGAGAAAAAGACAGACCTAGGTGTATTGGTTAATCAGAGGATGACTAAGGGTCACAATGACTAAGAGTCACAAATGCAATACAGATCTGAAAAACGTGGCTTGAACTTAGGGTATATAAGGTGAGGTGTAGCCAGTAGAAATGTAATAATACCACTTTATAACACATTGGTAAGACCCTATTTGAAAAATTTGCTGGGCACCAGTGTTTAAAAAAGATGAAAGAAGGGCCTCTAAGTTAGTCAAGAGAATGGAAGTCTTTTTATGAAAGCAGATTAAAGAAGTTTGGCTTGTGTGGCTCAGCAAAATGGAGGCTGGAAGGTAATACTACCATTTTTTATAATGATATTCCCAGAGTGAGCTTTTTTAGAGTGAAAAACAATCCTGAACCAAGATATAATAGCTACTTACCTGCTACTTATAATTTTAGACTGGAAGTTAGAAAGACATTTCTAACTGTCAGAGGAATGAAGTTTTAAAATAGTCTTCCAAACAAAGTATTGTGGAAGAGTACTTAAATATCGAGGAATAATCTGGATAAGGTTATGGAAGGGATAGTAAGATAGCACAGGGAGTTCTAGTGTACAAATCAGTGTGTGCAGAATGGAATTATGTTTGTGATCCTCAGTTTAGTGGACAAAGGTAGCTTTTGTAGTGTGGAGGTTGATAATCCAATGGCAGAGGGCTTTGACTGCTCATCAGTTGGGGCTTGGAAGGTTTTTTTTTTCTTTGTGAATGATACTGGCTTTTGTTTTGCTTGTTTTCTTCTGTCTTCCTCTGAGACACTGGAACACTGGCCTCAACTAAAGTTGAGAAGTTTTGATCTGGGTGTGTTGATGTGTATGATGGCATGTGGAAAACTCAGAGGTTCCTGCCTTGATGATCTTGATCACAGCCTTACTGATGTCCAAATGTGGGGTCAGGGAGTAATTTTTCCCAAGGGCAGATGTATACAAAGCAAGGTCCTTTCCCAGTTCTTAGAGGTAACCAACTCACTATAATCAACACACCTTATTGATGGCTAGAAAATGCTATTTAGGGGTTTGCTTTTGAGAATTGGCATGTAGGTAAAGTAAATATGCATCAGAATAATGGTCCAGGGAAGCAGCAAAGGTTAATTAATTTCTTAAAAAGCCTGCTTTGTAACAGTTTCTTCAAGGCCCACTGTGTCTAACACAGACAAACAGCAAGCAGACACAGGATGGGAAACTGCAGACATGTACCACACTGTTCCATAACATTAGATAAGGTGGCACCAGGTGACAGTGCCCAGCTGCAGGGCCCTTAGGATGACCAGTTTTGGGGGAACAAACCAAATTAGTAGAAGACCGAAAAAGCCTAAATTAGCATGTGTGCATGTGATGGGGTTCTAAACAAAGGACTATGCTAACAGGAGAGAATGTGGACAGTATGACAGAGACCAATCAATGATAGCCAGAGATGAAGAATCATCACAGAGGGAAAAGATAAAAAAGGAGGGATTTTAGAGCAGCCAAGGGTCCCCAAGAGTGGAACCCAAGGCCACCATGGGCAGAGGACATACCATCAGCTCCCCACTGGCGGGGGGGGGGGGGGGG
>NW_017729025.1:45866912-45874294 GCF_001723915.1 Gavialis gangeticus | reverse complement strand
GCCCCCCCCGGGGGGGGGGGGGGGGGGGCTTGGCCTCCAGGCTTCTGACATTCAAGACAGAACCCCAGAATGAAGCTTGCATAGGGGCCAGACATACCTCCCTACTGATGACAGCTTTAGGACTGGTAGATATAGAATTGTTCACATTATTCTTATCTCTTATGACTGTGCTTCGATAAAATTTGCCTCTTATCAAATGGAGAGGTCATGGTCAGTCTGACAGTTTGGGTTCACCAAGAACAAAGCATCTGGGTGTTAAATCCAGTGCCAATACCTATTACCTACTGGAGATACTCCAGGAAAGCTTGATCTGGAAACATCAAAAGGTCACATACAAATTAATCTTATGGTGTTTGTCATAGCTAAATTGGAACTCTGAGGGTGCTGTTCTTTATTGCATCACATCTTGTGGAGTCATTCATGCTCCTGCATTCCAATTTGGCAGAGTTGTATACCTGTTCTATACCTGTTGGTGCACAGGCACAGACTACTGTGCAAGATGAAACACAGAGCATTTGAATTTGTTTAGAATGCTCATCATTAATCAAAAGCCTGTCTGTATGCATTCTGCTTGACATTCACCGGAGGTTCACTGACTGGGTAATTTGTGCTAAAGAAATATCCTGGAATTAGCATGCTTTTTGCTATTTCTCCAAAATGTTGTTATTCTTTTTCTATTACTAATTTTTATGGCACAAGAACACAAGAGTCCAGTCATAGATGAGAACCCCATTGTGCAAGATACAAACACAGAGCAAAAAGCTTATCTCTTCTCAGTATAAGTAATAGAATAATAATATATCCATTCCTTTAAAAGCAAAGGACCCATAATTAAGGATACTCTGTCAGAAGGCCATCCTATTAGACTGGGACTGTCTTATTACCATCCTGTTAGCTGCATCCAGTCTGTGAGGGATTCATTTGTGCCTCCCAGACTCCTGCCCAGATGTCTGTCCTCTCACTGTCTGGCTGAAGCAGCAGCAGAGGTCTCTATGCTTCTCCTCCTTCCTCCAGTTCTTCCTAGGTGTGTATACATGTTCATTTATGCTGGCTTAAATTTACTGCACAGAAAGTTACTGCACAGTAAATGGGAATAGGCTGGCATCTACATGTGCAGGTGTTAAGGTGCATTAACACTGTGTGTGGACTGACTTCAGACTAAAGTTAGTTCCAAGTCATTCCACACACACCTTGTAACTGTGCAGTAAGGCATCTACATGTGTGTTACCATGCAGTAACTAATTAGGCATAAATTTGATACCTGAATTATGCAAGTATCAAATTCACGTTCAAGTCAGTATAAGTCACCACATTTATTGCACAGTACAGGCATACATGTGTAGACGTGTGACCATATTATCATAGGTGACATGTATGGGGGGGCACAAGGGGGACACATGCCCCACCCCCAGCAGGGCTGTCCCTGCCGCTGATGGCATGCTTCACCTCTAGTGGTGTACCAATGAGGGGGCAGAGGGTTGGTCCTTCAGTGGCACTTCCATTTTCACCAGTGGCTGCCAGTGTTTCTGGGCTTGGCAACTGGCCACCAGGGGACCCTCCCCCACTCAGTGGTTGGGTGCCCCCCCAGATTCAGGAGGCACCAGTTGCCCATGCACACTGTGCAGTAATTTTGGTTACTGCTCAGTAAATGGGCATGTGTAGATGTGCCCCAGGCTTACAACATTCTTGAATAGAAGAAACAAAAAAAGAAAATTCTATAGTATTGATTTCTTGTAGCAGGAAAGAAGTCATATTTTCCCCAACTCAACTGTAAAGCTTTTCCACAGAGAAACAGAAAAGTATATTGATATCCACTATATTATATAAATGAGGGGTTAATGAACATAAAAAAAATGTTTAAGTTCAGTTACCTTCAATCACTGAATCAATTGAATTGATTCCAGGTTTTAGTCACAACCACTTTGTTTCAGGAAGGTATTTTGGGGCTTCTGAGAGTCATAAGAATCTGATCTGATTCCAGAAATAACTCTCTTGGATTGATTCTGAAGAGATATTTTAGGGTTATGTCAAGTATATTAAGAGGCCTATTTCCACTTACCCTCCTTCTCCTTACCTCCTAATATATACCATGTTTTAGAATATCACATACAAAATAACTAGGACTGAATACCGCTTAAAATAGGTGTAGTGTATTACATGTTAAATAGCATGAGGAGAATAAGAAGTGCAAAGGAGTCCATTCATGCAAGAGTGTTGGGGTATCCCACATTCACCGTAACACTTACTAATCATGGAATTGTAGAAAATTAAGGTGGGAAGGGACCTCAGGAAGTCATCGAATCCAACCCCCTGCTTAAAACAGGATCATGCCCACTATATCGTCCCAGCCAAGGCTTTGTCTACCCAGATCAAGTGCAGTTAGGATGCAGTTAGAGGTCTATACCTGACACTTAACTTCAGTTGCATTTTTGTATCACCTCTCTGGGCACAACAGTGCTTCACACTTGCTGCACACAGCAAAAGGACTTCCCGGGTCAAGACAATGTATTTTGAGCTCCTCAGTGCAGAGACCATTCATCTTGAGTATTTCTAAACTGTCAAGCATGTAGTGAGTGGTAATATGGTTCACTTGTTAGTCTTGCTAAAATATCCATTACCCCACCTATGAAATTGTGTGCCCAGCTCAGACTGTACTCAAGGAACATTACTGGCATGTTGTGTGCAACAGAGAGATGTGAATATCTCATAGAGAACAATTAACCTATTTCCTTTTCTTGGAGCCTCATCTCCCATCAAAGCACTGGGGATTTATACACTTGCCTCCCAGCAGGATAGGGTCGTATGGTCTAATCCCATAAAATCGACACCCTGAACTTAAAGAGACATATGTCTCCAAGGCTGAAATGTTGCCTCTCCGAAGACCTGATGAAAACCAGAAAGCTGACAGGAGGTGAAGTGCTGGATGATTCAAAGAAAAGCTTGTCCCATTGCTAGACTGTAGGTTTTTGAGAAGCAACAACTCTCCATTCTTAAAGGACCAGAAGGTAAGGATTTTTTTACTAGTGTAATTTATCTTTGGCATATCAGAGTGAATTACCTGGCATGTCCTCTATGAAAAACAAAACCAACCAAACAAACAGCACCGCCCCCCCCCCTCTAGTCAATGAAAAACCAAAATAAAAATGCACCTGAGGATTCACAACCCTGAAATGCCTTTGTAGCTATTTTGTTGATTTTCTGGATTGCCTGTTTATTTTATGAACTGTCTTTTGGGGTGTAAGCATACATTCCCTAACCATGTCCAGCATATCAAGTGGAAAACTGACACATTATATGAGAGTTTTAAAATCAAGATTGAGGATTAAATTAGATTGGAGCCATGAGCTGCTTTAGTTTGGGGAATTTTAGTACATAGGCAACAATTACTCTTTGGGGAAATAAGCCTCAAAAACTATAAATATCTTCAGATACCATTCCAGCTTCAGCTATGTCTTCATAGTAGTAAATCTGGGGAAACCTGAGATATACCCAAAGCTATAAACAGACGTCACCAATGAAGCAAATCAGCTGTGCTGGGCTGTGTCTCAACACAGCTGATCCAGGTCATTGGGTGAAACAGACATTGCCTGTTGTTCCACAAGGTCAGACTCCTGCTGCTTCCAGAGCTTCACAGACTTTATCCTGGGGGACAACTTTGGGGGCATGGTTGCAAAGAAGGGAATCCTGCATTTCCCGGTTGCAGCAGGGTGCCTGGGGATGTACCAGACGTCCCTCTGGAAGCAGGGGAACCCAGGGCTCCCTGATGGCAGAGGAACACCCAGCAATTCTGACTTGGGAAAGGAAAGCAAGGAAACCCAGGAAGGCTCCCTTAGGGTGCCAGGGTCCTCATCCAGCACACCACTGGAAGTCTCCAGGGTGGCTGGAGAAAGTGGGCAGCTCCAGGCTGCCCACTCTTCCACCTTAAAACAAACAGATGTCTGCCACAAAACAGCAGCACAGATTTATATTACATGTTGTTGGAGCCACAAATGTGGGCATTTGTGTAGGAACATAGGACATGTCTGCATGCTGTCACTCAGTGCCACTATAAGCATTTTTATGGTGGCACAAAGGCGAAATCCATTTGCAGCCAAAGTGTAATGGAATTTGACTTGTGCTCGCTGGAGTTTCTGCTGCATTGGCAATAGAATGAAGTAGAGGGAATACTAACAGATTCACAGACATTGGAGAAGGAGATTTCCGGTTTATTTTTTTTATCCAGACCATGTAGAAAATGGTATTCAATAGACTCATTCACAGGGGAAGGAAGAACAGATGTAGAAAAGATATTTTATATCTTTGTTGCTCAGAAAGCTATGGTGATAACAATGCCACTTATACATATATTTATCCCCAATGCTTATAAACTATGATTCACTCCAACTTTCCAACTGTTTGGGCATGTGGATATTTGTTACACTAACGCAAGCACATTGCCACTCAGATTAAACCACACATTTCTTTTTTATTTCTTCACTGGCTAACAGCCCAAATCCACGCAGCAGGTGCTGTCTCAGGAATGTCACCATCTAATAAAAGTACCGTAACATAACACAGAGCCAATAAAAAATTCTTCACATGGACTTTGTTTTTCCTGACAGACTGAATCCTTAAGAAGACAACGTCTAGGAAATCTGAGGAAGATGAACATATAAGTTTTATCATTAAGGGGATTTTTTTCTCTCTGGTTTAGGCAAAGAATTCAAATATCAGGTGACAAAAGCTATGCAAAAGCTGTATAAGACTTTTTCTTTTAGCAAAACAGTGAGGGAGACAGAGAGCCTTGGAGCTGCCTGCTGTTTTCATTCAACTCTTGGCCAGCATCATTTCCATTAAACAATGGATAGGTGATTTAATTAAAGGAAAAACAATTAAATCAGGGGAACCAGAGTGATCAACAACTGTTTGTTAAAAGATTCAGATTAATTCTAGGCACATGATTTTTATGAATCCATCTTTCAAACCTTGCATGTGTCAGTATGCTGCTCTTACCTAATATACAGCAGAGTTCACACTTCTAGGCAGGTCTCATCTGGGCCATGATTTAAATACCCTAGTACTTTGAAAACCCTACACACAAAAATTAATTGGAATGCCTGCAAAGAAAGAGATTTTAGCTTTCAGCCAACTGTATTTTAGTGTCCCTGATACTACAGAGAAATTCTTCAGACATCACATTGAATACTGAGTGGTGCAGACACAACAGTATTTTTAAGTTGGATGCTTATACAGCAGCAGTATATACTTAATTTTGACTACCTCACCAGTAGTCTGCTATTTTAACTGTATTGTTCTTTCTCAAAGAGAAATCTTTATTAACATTTCCTTTATATTGCTTAAAAATTGGGGTATGTTTAATAGTTAAAAAGTGTTGAAGTAGAACACTTAAGACCTATGTAATCTGTTGCATCACAGTTATGCCAGGTCCCAGTCAAGGGTCTGTGTCTGGCTGTGTCACAGACTTGCTGAGAGATCTTCTGTAAATGTCAAACATTTCTAATTTGGGTGTCTAAAGATAGTCATGTATTTAATCACCTAAGCAGAAGTTGTCTGACCTTCAGTGTCACTGAATATTCTGTGTTCAAGTCAAAACAGTCATTTCATTTTTTAGCAGAATGTGCTCTATGCCTGTTACGATGCTAATGCACATACAATTTGCAGTGTTTCTCTTTGCAAATTGAACTTAACCCAGACATGTACGTTATATCTTGTTATGAAATCACTCAGCCATTCATCACACAGAAAAACACATTCCTGCAGAACCTTTTGTCCCAGGTTCTCAAAACACTTTAAAAGCAGTAATTAATTTGTTCTACATATTTGTGAGGTAGAAATAATCATACACGTTTTAGAGATTATTGATGCTGCATCACGTGTAAGCATTGCATGCAAGCCAGCACTTTAGACATGATTAAATTTGGTTGAAGTTGATGGAACTTAAGCACAAATCAAAAGATAAGCATATGCTTAAAATATTTTCTGGATCAGGGCCAGAGAGGTTAAGTGACTTCTCAAAGTCCTCATGGTAACTCAGCAGCAGAACTAGGGAAAGAACCCAATTAGCCTGACCCTCTTGTAACCAGTAACCTCTTTTAACAACATCCTGATAACCTTGCATAAACTAGACTCTGCAGGGGAGGGGAAATAATTACTACAGGGAATGACGGCGCAGACTGGTGCCCTTAAATTAAAATATTAACTGCCTTCAGAAGGTGTTATTTACCCTCCACAGCCCCATGCACTAATCCTAAATAATTCATATGATATTTAATTAAAGATCACGTGGCACATAAGCCATAGCTTTTTTAACAGCTGTGTTTTTCACTTGGAATAGATGATCTTGGAGATTTATACCAAAATTGCTGATCAATTTTGTTTTTTCTTTGAAGTGCATTTTTTCACTAGTGTACGTTCCACTGCACATAATGCTGTATCTGAGCACCTCTCTGTTCATTTCTCATTTTCTTGGCACAAAAAAGCAGTGTAAAAGCAAACTTAAATAGCCCTCCAAGGAAGAGCTGGAAATTGCTAAGACACTTCCGTTTTTTAATCTCTACTTAGACAACACAGAGCTTTTCCTATGCTACCTTTAATTAATGGAAACAGTTCACTAAGTGAAAGAATGCCTAAAGGGAAGTTTTTGCTTTCAAGAGTGGGCTTTGCATTATAAGTAACTGACAAAAGAATTCTTTCCATTGGTCTAGGCAAGTGAAATGAGCCTGAATTTAACTATGTTGTTTGCATCTTCGTATAAGAGGGCAAAAGATGCAACGTATGTTCAAAATAGCATCCACTGTTTTCTTGGCTTTGCATACAAAACTCAAACCCTGTTCTCATTTAACTGGTGCTATTATTTATGTTGTGTTGGCACCTAGAGACTTCAGGAAAGGAGCAGGACTTCCTTGTTCTTGTGAATTGTACGTACATACAATGAAAATATATTGCTACTGGTAATTCATTTAAATCTTTGCCTTCATGTAGGTCCATGACTAAAAGCTTCCAGTAATCACTAGCACCTGCCCCTGCTGTCACTTGCCCATCACCATAGCACTTGCCATTGAAGGAAGATGCCTGCATATGTCTTCTTTTAATGTGGAGATGCCACTGGAAATCAGTAGCCACATAATACTTTGCAGGAGGGAAACTTTAACCTGGTGGCAAGGAAAAGTAGGTAACTGGAGGTTTCTAGTCTGCTGCAGCCTTCATGTGCCTTTGCAGCCATTATGAAGTACTCTTACTTCATTTGCCTGCTCAACCATTGAGGACTTTTACTTTTACTTTTGGATCGCTATTAGATTGGAAAACTCCCTGTCAACCTCACTGCTATGAGTGGCTCTATCAGGAGTGCTGGGTTTCCCTCCCCAGAGAAAGGGTCCCAAGTG
>NW_017729025.1:45850916-45866901 GCF_001723915.1 Gavialis gangeticus | reverse complement strand
TCTGCACTGGCAGCACTAACAGAGCAAATTTCCAAGACAAGGAGCATAAACCTTTAGGCAGCATCTTTCTCAAGCAAATTGGTAGCACAAAAGCCTCCCCCTCATTTCAAGGTTGTGATCCATGGGAAGAATACTGTGTTGGTACCTAGAGACTTGAGGAAAGAAGCGGGACTTCCTTGTGCTTGTGAATTGTAAATACATACAATGAAAAGATACAGCTTTTGGTAATTAATGCAAGAAGTAGCTAATAAAATTGTCTGCTTTTTATAGTTATAGCAGAACAACAGGTGAACACATAAACAGATGAAGGAATACAAGGTAACAGTGAAATGGTTCTGATTATTGTAGAAAACAGTGGTCACATTTCAGGCACTTGCCTTAATTAAAAGGGAACAGAAGTTTGGGGTTTAGTTTCAGGTAAAAATAAGTGTCTATCTGAGGTACACCATTATCATGTAATCAGATCAAAATCTTTGATATATATATTCTCAGAGAACAGGAAAGTGTTATTAGCTCCACCTTACAGATGGACAACTGAGGCAGAGACAGACTTGCCTAAGGTCAGTAGGAAAAGCCTGGTAGAACTGGGAAGTCTGTCCAGATAGCCAGCATCCAATGCTACCCTGCTAACTACTGGCCAATCCTTCCTCTTCATTTTATAAACATTATAATTACTGTATGCAGTTAGTATTTGCAAAACAGTTTAATTTCTCATGCTTTTATTAAAGAGAAATTGGACTATCAGCAGCACAAGCTATGTCCCTGAATACATTTCACATGTGATGGGGGGGTGGGTTGGGGGGATGTGCAGAGATGAAAAATAAAGAGAGCTGAACTGAGTTAGTGTAAACTAGGGGTAACTTAGTGTGTGTGTTGCTGGCACACTTTCAGAAGAATTTAGCTCCCTGTTAGGCACATGTATAAAGAGCAGATATTTTAGAGGGTTCAGCAGTTACCATACTGAGATTTCCCTCTCTCCCAACCCAATCTGGCCATTTATTTTGATGCCTAAATGGAAATGAAGGTCTTTTGAAAATCTGACTTATGTCTTACGAAACTTGTTTTTAATCAGTTCATTTCTATAGTCCAGTTTCTATCAAATGAAGTCAGTGTTTAATACTTTCAGCACATAAGTGTTAAAGGGTGTTAATTTTCTCCATTATTTAATTTGAGTCTTTAATATTATTTAAAATGTAAAAAAAAAATCTTAATTCTTCTTTAGGGCTTTAGGATGATAAGGATTATTATAAAAAATGTGCCGTGTATCAAGAAACATTTGAAAGAATGGAAAGTTCTTACAAATAACACTTGCAAAAGTCTTGGAAAAAAGTGTTTATCAGATTCTAAAAGGGGGGCCGGGGGGCGGGGGGGAGAAGATTGCCAGTTTATTTTGAACTGGCACAGTAGATTAGGGGATAATTTCCAATTTCCTAGTGTTTACCTTCTGAAATCTGGAATGTAATTGTAAAATATACGTACAGAGCAGCTGTGATAATTTAAACTGTTTGCTGGTTTTGTTTTCTTTTCCTAATTCCCATATTTAGAGTTATGTATAAACAAGGTGATTATCCCCCAGCAATTGAGAAACCAACTTATTCGGCTTTTTTCCTCTATTTCAGGGAATGGGATATATTTGTAGAATTTTATGAGCGGCTGCTACGAGGTAGGGCTGGGGAATGTGACTATTTTTCCATCTGTCCCATTGTGATTTACCCAGATTCCATGCAGATAAAGAGGAGCTGTTACATCTGACAGGCTTCCCTAGGCTGTGCTATGAACAGCAGGAAAGACCACCTGCTACACAGAAACTTAAGTTACATCAAAGCGGTAATGATGGCCCAATCCTGATTGGAGGGCAGTGGGACTCCACACTACAGGACTTGCCTGGCAACTTAGAAAAAATAAAGCAAATATATTATGAAACAAAACTTGTTAAAAGAGACCTTTAAGATTTCTCAAAGGGGACCAACACTTTTTCCAATGATATTAAAAAAATAAGCTTGTATTGGTCAAAACATTCATATCCCGCTTTGAGATTTAGCAGTGCTGTTTCATCCCGCACTGACCATGGCCAAATAGCGTACTTCTAGGCTATCAATATAAGAGGCCATTTATATATACATTACCTTATTCCTTTTTGATGAAGGAAAACATCTAATAAAATAAGACCTAGCGTGAAGTCTAAAAGAACAAAGCTTGGTTGGTCTTCCATTTTGAAATGCTTTCCAGCTCTAGCAGACAAGATTTCTCACATATGAAGGTACAGGACATGGCAAATGGAATATTATTTACAAATATCACAATTTTATAGGTTCATAGATGTAGGGTTGGAACAGACCTGAGCAGATCATCAAGTCTGACCCCCTGCCCTGGGCAGGAATGAATACTGGGCTCATATGACCCCTGGTAAGTTTAGGTTCATATGACCCCAGCTAGCTGATTATCAAGCCTCCTTTTAAAGACCCCTAAGGTAGGAGCAGGCACGACTTCCCTTAGAAGCTGATTCCAGATCCTGGCCACCCTGACTGTGAAGTAGTGCCTCTTGATGTCTAGCCTGAACCTACTCTTAATCAAATTGTGGCCATTATTCCTCGTCACTCCGGGAGGTGCTCGGAGGAACAGGGTCTCACCCATTCCCCTCTGGTCCCCCCTGGTAAGTTTATAGATGGCCACTAGATCCCCTCTCAGCCTTCTCTTGTGAAGGCTGAACAGGTTTAGGTCCCATAGCCTCTCCTCGTAGGGTCTGTCCTGCTGACCCCTGATCATGCGAGTGGCCCTCCTCTGGACCCTCTTGATGCTAGCCACATCCCTCCTGAAGTGTGGCACCCAGAACTGGTCACAGTACTTCAACTATGGCCTGACCAGCATTGCATAGAGGGGGAGGATCACCTCCTTGGACCTGCTCATGATGTATCTGTGGATACATAACAAGGAGCTGTTAGCCTTACTGACCGCAACCTCACATTGGCGGCCTATGTTCATTTTAGAACCGATAATGACTCCAAGATCTCTTTCTGCCTTTGTGCTTTTGAGAAAGGAGTTCCCCAGCCTGTAGGTACGCTGCTGATTCTTTCTGTCCAAGTGCAGTACTCTGCACTTGTCAGTATTGAATCCTATCCTATTCACCTTCGCCCACCCCTGTAATGGGTCCAGGTCCAGTTGTATCCTGTTCCTCCCTTCTGACGTGCCCACCTCGCCCCAAATCTCGGTGTCATCAGTGAATTTGAACCGGGTGCTTTTCACCCCCTCGTCCAAGTCGCTAATAAAGAAATTGAACAGTACAGGCCCAAGGACCGAGCCCTGTGGGACTCCACTGCCCACATCCCTCCAGGTCGAATATGACCCGTCCACTATCACTCCCTGGGTGTAGCCCTCTAGCCAATTTGTGACCCATCTGACTGTGTAGGCATCAGTGCCACAGTCGCCTAGCTTTTTAATGAGAATGGGGTGGGAGACAGTGTCAAAGGCTTTCCTGAGGTCCAGAAAGACTACATCCACTGTGACACCTGAGTCCAATGATTTTGTGACCTGATCATAGAAGGCAATCAGGTTTGTCTGACAGGACCTGCCCCTAATGAACCCATGATAGCTGCCCTAGAACATCATCTCTCCTGCTGGTCCCTCACAGATGTGCACCTGAATAATTTTCTCAAAGAGCTTCCCCAGGACCGAAGTAAGACTAATGGGCCTATAGTTGCTTGGATCCTACCTCCTCCCTTTTACAAAAATGGGGACCACATTGGCCTTTTTCCAGTCTTCTGGCACCTGGCCGGAGTACCACGAGTGCTCACAAAAGCCATGCCAGGGGCCCCATGATAACTCCTGCCAACTCCCTCAGCACCCTGGGGATGGAGAGCGTCTTGACCTGCTGATTTGAACACGTCCAGCCCCTGTAGAAGTTCCCTAATTCAGTTCTCCCTGAACCTAGGCCTGGTGGAGTCTCTCCTGAGTCCGTCCTGAATCCCAGTGGGGGAGATGTGCTGGTCCCTGCTCAGAAAAATGGAAGCAAAGAATTTGTTGAAAAGGTCTGCTTTTTCATCTGGTACAACCACCAGATTGCCAAGCGTATCCTGCAGGGGCCCCATGTTACCTGGTGCCTTCTTTTTACTCCCTATGTATTTAAAAAAGGACTTTTTGTTGTCCTTGATCCTTGTTGCTAGCCCTAGTTCTGTCTTCACCTTAGCCTTCCTAACAGTCTCCCTACAGACTTGAGTGATGGAGGTATACTCCTCTTTGGTGATAGCCCATCCCTTCCACTGGATGTATGCCTCCTTTTTGGCTTTCAGGCATTCCTGAATGCCTTTGGTGAGCCAAGAGGGCTTTTGAGCACTCTTGCCCCCTGTGACTTGTGTTGGGACTGTAACCCCTTGGGCTTGGAGGATCATCTCCTTAAGGAATGACCACCCATCTTGGACACCTAGTTCCTCTACTCTCCAGGACTGCAATGCCTCTCCTACCAATCTCTTTAATTTGTTGAAGTTGGCCCTCCTGAAGTCAAGTGCTACTGCCTTGCAGGCCCTTGACACCCTGTGCTGGATGGTGAATTCCAGTAGGTGATGATTGCTGTCGCCCAGGTAGTTGAGAACCTGGAGTCCCCTCACCAGGTTGTTGCCTGTGGCTAGGACCAGGTCCAGCAGGGCATTCCCCCTGGTGGAACTGTGCACCTCCTGGGATAGGATTTGCTTTTTTTATTTGTGAATGTAGTGCTTGTGAAAAATAGCAGATTGACAATCCTTACATTAATCTTTGGTTTTTTCCTGCTATCCAGTGAATGGACCTAGTTAGGAACTATACAAATTGTGTTTCTCCTATAGACCTTAAATACAGAACCACTGAAAATAAAGCTAAGAATCAATTATTTGTTCTTTTACTTAGCCTTTGCCTGAAAAAGTCAAGACAAGCACAGGATGTGATGGCAAATTTTGTGATGTAGAGACCTCAGAGGGAGACTGACACCATCAAGTCATATCCCATGAGCCACAGAAGAATCATTAGATAGAGCGACTCAGAATTGCTGACTATTGACCTAGCTGGGATTCACACCAGCAGCTTAGAGGTGAAAAACTCCATATGCTCTTACCAATTCCCTGAGCAATCAAATCCATCATATTTAACACCTGGGAAATTTAATGAATTATTCCAATAACTAAAGGTCTGGAGGAGTTCTTTCTAATTACTTCATATTTCACAATGTCAGACAGCTGTGTTTAAAAGTAATGTAAACCCTACCCTTGGTCCAGATCCATTGTAATGTGACAATGGATGTTGCTAAGATTTTCTAAAGCAAAATTCTATTACTCTGGAATTGAATCTGCAGAATTTAGAATATGTTTTATAGAAGTCTGGCTGAAACTAGAAGGAATGTGTCCTTTTAAAGGAGTCTGCAAAGAGACCAATTGCTCATTTAATGCCTTCTGGCACACTGAAAGGTAGGGCTTCTCGGAGGAGTGGGACTATGCACTCATATTTTACTTTTAAGAACGCATGGTAAATTCAAATATTGTTTGGGTAGTAAAGAAAATCTGGCTAACATTGGTAGATATACACTAATCCATGTAAGAGTCAGTTGCATCCAGGACTGTAATATGTGGCATACTTATGACACCCTACCAAATTTGTATAGCATCTCTAGGACTAAAATGGTAAAAGCATTGCAATGAGGTTGAAGTTGCATTGGCAGAGCAGTTTGGGAGAATTCTGGATTATACCTCAAGTTCTAAGAGCTTTATCATTGTCACATTTACTAGCTGAAATTTATGCACATAATTTGAAAAGAAAAATATTTTTCAGCCAAAATGTGATCTGATTTACATAAGTGCACTCTGGGGTTGAGTTAATCCAGGCACCACAAGTGAGATCAGGTCCTGTTTTTTTGTATGCATCCAGGAACATTCACTGTAGGACCACAAATAGTGTTATAGATCTGAATAATTTCTTACAATAGTTTACACTAATGAGACTTCATTGGGTTAAATGGAGATACTCTTCATGACTTATAATTAATAGATATGGATAATAATGTCCTTCACCTCATAAAATCATTGGACACAGAATATGCATCAGTACATCCATTTTAGATATGGTTAGACAAGGAGGACTGGGAATAAGAGGATCAAAGAATCACATTCTGCTCTTATTTAAGTCAATGTTAGGCTGTAGTAATTCCACTAATCAACATAGGATTACTCTATATTTTCACTGGAGTAACCAAAAGCAGAATTTGGCTACAGATTGTGCATATGTCTAATCACTGGATAACATTTGCACTGGAATAGTCCACTTCTAGTTGCATCAAAAATATTTTTTATTATCAATCCTTCCAATTTTAATTCAGTGAAGGATATAATACTCACAGGGCACATCTACAAATGTATTTGATCTGGGATCAGTTTACTTGTGAGTACACTACTTAAAAGCAAATGCTCATGGGCAGCTGTCTACACATGCAGGGAAGCAGGAGCAGATTTCCTGCTAATGGCAACAAACTGCTTCCTCTTCCTTAGGCTCTGCAACAGGCCCTTGCCACCACTGGGGGGAGTACTAGGATCCTCTTGGGTGATAACCCAGGGGCTGGCAGGGATCACCAGGCCAGGAGACAGCTGTCTCTTGGTGGGCGCTGAGAGATTATACCTTGACCCTGGTGGTTGCCTGCTGCCCAAGCAAAGACAATGTTCCCCTGCCCCAGCAGCAGGGAGCTCCTGGGCCTGACTCCTTGATCAGGGACAGGGGACTTGGAAAGAGCTGCAGGTCCCAGCAAACTGCCCTGATATGCCAGTGGGGCAGCTAGCTTGCTCTTTCCAAGCCCCAAGCCTCAATCACCCAATTGGGTCACAGGGCTAAGACCTGACCCAGACCAGGATAGTTCCCAGCCCCCAATCCACAATTGCAGGGTGGAGGCTGGGGCACCTATTTCTCACTCAGTTCCATGAGCATGGAGCTGGGCAGGAAACAAGCTGGGGAGCCTATTCTCTGCCCAGCTCCAGGAACAGGCTTTCCAGTCTATTTCCCACACACCTCCATAATCACGGAGGTTGGTGGGGAACAGGCTCCCCAGCTCCTGCCAGCAGGAAGCTCCTAGCTCCCAGCTCCATCTCTGTGATGATGGGGCCAGCACTGGGAGATCCTTATCACCCAGCCCTTGCTCCATGGTTGTGGGGCTCGGGCTGGGAGACCTTTATACCCCAGCCCCAGCTTTGCAACAGCAGGGCAGGTGCTGGGAGATCCTTATCTCCCAACCCGAGCCCCGAGGGCCTCAGGCTGGGAGATAAGGATCTCTCAGCCCCCACCCCCCCCAATTGTAATGGTAAAGTGGGGACTGGGAGATAACAATCTCCCAGCCCCTGTTTCTTGACTGTGATCTCTTGAGTTGGGGGTTGGAGTTTCCTGCTGCTAGGGCAGGTGGACATAGTCTGTGACCAGGCTCCAGTGGTGGAGCCTGACCCACCAGCGGGTAGCTTCTGGGGCCAGGGAACAATCTCCCATCCTCTGGTGGCCAGCTGACCAGGAAGAGATTTGCTTTCAGTCAGGCATCTTACATGAGTGCTACTGCACCATTACTAATCAAAGGTAAATTTGCTACTTGCATTTGCAGGCAGCAAATTTACTTGCAATTAGTCAGATTTACTGCACAGTAAGCATTGGCACATGTAGATGCACACAACTGTTCAGTAAAGTGTCTTGTGTAGATGCACCCATAGGCAGGTAAGAAGAACTAGGGATGGAAATAAACTGGGAATATTCAGTCAGAGATTTGTGGAGATACCCCAAATGTATTTTGTGATACCCCTGATGTATTATACTTAGTTCAAACTGTATGTTAAGGATGAGGGTTACTGCTGCATTTCTAGATTAAATTATGGTTGATGAATCCTTCAACAGATTTATAAAAGCAGCTTCTGCAAACACTTGCAATCTGGGAAAAATTGATAGAAGTAGTAGAAAAAAGGGGCAAAAATTGGGGGCGTAAAGAATACATGAGAATGTGAAACATGCTGGAAGCCTGGCTTTAGAACTGAACTGTAAAGAAACAATACCAAAAAAGTGCCTGATTATTTTCTCTGAAACAGATCTCAAGTATTAAAATAATTCAAAATGCCAAATACTCTCTTGATCAATTTACTTTTCTAACAGGCATTTCACACACTCAGGGGGAAACAACTGTAAATTAAAACCTTCTTATTTAAAACTGAGTTTTATAGACTTTGACATCACCCTTTTTTCTTTTAATTATCTGCCTACTGAGGTTTTAGCAGTAGTTTGTAATCAAGAGGTGCTGGGCCAGATTCTTTGCTGGGACTGAAGAATGCTCAAGGCAGCCTGGGGGGCCTATTGTAATTCTCTGATCCTGAGCCTGCTGCATGTCAGAACAGTCCCTCAGGAATCAGGCCATCTCTTTTAACAAGAGATAGGCCCAAAACAAAGCATTTAATCAGAATAACCCTGACCTACAGGGAACTTTAAATCCAAGTAAAAACTTTGTAGTTAACTTCTATATTCCAACAGGCCAAACCAAAATTCCATGTCCAAATACCACCATACGTTTGAAGTTCAAGTCCATATCTGAATCCAAAAAGGAAGGGTGGTATTGTGGTTAGGTTTGGACAGGGACTCAAGAGATCTGGATTCAATTTGTAACTTTAAAACAAGTCTTCCTGTGTGATCTTGGACCATTTTCTTTCTCTGTGTATTTCCATTACTATTTATTATTTGCACTACGCTGACACGTAGGAACCGAACCATTGTGTTAGGTGCTGTAAAACACTGAACAAAAAAAGGGTTTGCACCACAAAGAGCCTATAATTCTTTTTCGTCTTGAAGTGTGTTTTGACTGTAAGATGCTCTGGGCAGGACTCTCTGTCAAGTAATGAGTATGTGCTTCATTAGTTACGGCCCATAATCAGGGAGTTTGGGGTGTTATCATGATATTAATAAAATGACTGGAAATTTCCAGCTTGAGGATATTTCTGGTGGTGATATTGTTAGTTTCCTCTCAGCACCTAAATTAAAATGCCTTTCATATCTAGATTCTATGTTGCAATCTGATTCAAATAAATAGTGACAATTTTTAATCTATGATGTTAAAAACTAATACATTTTGGTAACTACAGATTTAAATAAAACTAAAAAGGGATCCTGATAATGAAGATATCTTTCAAAACTCTCAGGAAAGTGTGCTGGGATATAGGGCATTATTGGGTAGGTCTCAATCTCTTCCGTTAGAACTGCTCGATTTTATATAAAATATTGAAATAGTCATTGGAGCAGGGACTGAAATGCTGGTGTCCTGGGTGAGTGCTAATCACGCGGTTCTAGATCTGTTCTCAGACTCCCACTGGTCCAATGAATAAGTAAGTATTTGTACGAAGTGAAACAGCATCAATGAGAAAGACTGAGAAAGATGCATCCCAAAATACCCTTTTTAATGGGCATTAGAAAACTCTTCTCAGAATTGGCTGACATATATGAAAGTGCCCTTAGGCAAGTCTGGAATTTGAACCTAGATCTCCTTTTGCCCTCATCCTGGGTGACTTTTTAAACCATTAAATATAAGGACATAAAGATAATCTATCATAGGATAAAATAGGATGGGACTTTACCATGTGTCAGTTGCTCTATAGTAATTGTCTATATGTGTGATTTTATCCCATGGTGCAGTATTAAGGGGTAGGTTACTGTGGGTTAGCTTCTACTTACTATGCAGGTAAGAAAACATACATAGATATACTGGGAGAGCTGATTTATAATAAAGCCTGTCCCCTTTTTGCTCCATGGTAAATGGTTTGCATAGCCATATCCCAAGCTATTGGTTGAAAAAGGGGGAGGAGGCTTTTCCCCCTCATTAATATTCTGTATGGTGAAAAATCTGAATCATCAGTCCTGTTGTTTTGCTTTTGCTAAAAATATCTAAAACAGAAATAAAAAATGTTTGGGTTTTACATTGCAATGAGGGAGAAAAAATATATTAAAACAAACTATATAAATACATATCATATCTTATAACATAATAATCTGGAAATGCCTAATGTGTGTGTGTTTAAATAGTTTGTTTCAACCTAAACAGTTTTTTTTTCTCCCTCATTGCTATGTAAAATCCATATATCATTTCTTTTTGTGTGTGTGTGAGCTGCCAAAATGAAAATGAACAAACAAACAAACAAACAAATCCCAAATCCATTCATTTGCATAGTCCTAGTTATCATCCAAGTATATTTGGGATACTTTTGATGAGATATTTGTCAACAGAGCCTGAAGACATCAGGTATTCAACTACCACTGGATTTCACTGGGATTAATTCCCTTAAGCTTTTTGGAAACCCTCAGCCTTAAACCTGCAGATCCAAAAGACTGACAGTCTACAAAAAGCATTTGAAACAACATAAGATTACTTAGAGTAGTTCTCTCCTTACATGTAATCCATAAAAGCAAACTGTCTACTTTTGTAAGAACCTTATCATAAGGTGTTTATGTCATTCTTATTTTACAGCATGTGATGGATTTATACCTAATTTATAGTTAATGGAAACTGAGTTATGGAGTCTTTTTAAATTTCTCCAAAAAAAATGTATAGCTTTTGTGCATGTATTGGTACTGTAATTCCAATTAAACACAAAAAGCCCATGTCACAGATAAAGATTTAACAAATATAGTTAGAAAGTACTTATGAAAATATCAAGGAGGTTGCATAGCACGGAGAATAGAGCACCAGGCTTCCCCTGTGTGATCCTGGTTCAAGTTACAGTAAACTTTGAAGATTGTAAATGAAATAGTTTTGTGGCTCTCTGAGCTTAGACTGCATGTGATTTGCAACATTTGGCATGACTTTTACTTTAATCTGGAAATGTCTCATAAATGAGCCAGGATCTCATGAGTGAGTTCTTGCTCTCTCCTCAAAAGAAAACAGGGAACCCCAGAGCCTATTCTTCTCTTGCTAGTGCTAATGCAAGTGAGGAGTAATACTGAAGTCATTTGGGTCAAATTTTCAGCCAGAAATCAACATAGAACTTTCTGTGCTCAAACCCATTTTTTAACATGTTTTCAAAGATCACTGTGCTGCTGGGTATGCTTTTCTTTTGGATGAAACACAGACCTTACATCTCAACCATTTGTGGTCATTAAAGATCACACAGCACTTTTCAGAAGATCTGTGGTGTCAACTGCTGTATCTTGGCCAAATTCCATTGTGTTCAATTATACTTTTCCTAGCTAACATTTTTTATGATATTTCAAATGGATTTAGTTTGCCTGTTCACTCCTTGTCCTAAATTCTGGTCCACTTAATGTTGGGTTCAGTGACATCGGAAGATGCCTTTGTCTAGGAGGATTGCTGAAGCAGCATGTATCTGGTTATTGTAACAAAGGACACTTTTACACGTGCTCCAGGTGTGAGGGGCGATCCTTTAATTCGAGCAGCTCCAAGAGCCACTGTAATAAAGCACTGGAGGGTCTCATGTATCAGTGTCCCCATTTGTCAAAATGGCAGTTTGGGCACTCAAACTAAATCTCCTTTGATGTGCTTTAGTTCAAGCGCCCCCACCACCATTTTGAAGTGCAGAGATGCTGATCCACAAGACACAGACTCGGCTCCAGCAGACTCAATTAATTGAGTCTTCTCCAATACACTGTAATCACAGCACTTCAGAGCAGCCTCCATGCTCCTGTAGAGGCACCCAAAGTATTCACTCTTCTTGAAAAAGCCACTGTCAGAGGGGGAGAAGGGCCCTCCCATGTTTTAGTCCTAATACCTGATTAGTTGGGGCATTTGTCAAAGCGAATTTAGCCCGTGTCTCTCCAATTTTGCAGTAGAGGCATTATCCTTCTCATTTTAGAGCTGGCCTCTTAGGTAGCTAAGAGAGGAAAATGTGTGGAACTAAATCTAGAGGGTGAGTGGCTCAGTGGGATGAATAGTGCTTGACACGGTGGGAGCTCTGGGCTCTGGGCTAGATCCTGGCTGCAAATAGAAGAGCTGCTTTCCAAAAGAATCTTTGTTCCAAAGGGAACAAGCACTGCTTTTCATCCATTGAATGCAAAGTGCAGTGGCTCAGCTTCAAGAGGAGGACTGGAGATGGGCAGGATAATGCACAATAACATGTCTACCTAACCTGTGACCTGGTGGTTAGAACATGGTGATTTGAACATGTCCTCTGGATGTGGGGCCATAAAATCTTGGTTTCTTGATAGCTAGATTAGTGGGACTAAAGCATGAGAGGGTCCTCTTCATTTTATCTTGGATTTCCACTCAGGTAACTGAGAACAGACCTCTGTACCTGATAAGCCAGAATGCAGACCAGAGGCTCACACCCCTGGGAGGACTCTGGCACAGCCCTTGAAGCCCTCCCAGGGGTGCGGGTGAGCCCTTGATCTGCCTGCCTGCTGCATTTTATTTTTTCCCATAATAACCTATGGCAAAACATCAAAACAGCATTGAAATAGCAAAACAGTTTTGATAAAATGAAATGGAACAGTGCTTTTGAAACGAAACAACTCGAAACGAAACAGTGTTCTGTCGAATAGTCGAAACAGAAGTGAAACCGGAACGAGGCAGCTTCACGCAGCCCTACTATGTAGCCTCTTAAACATCCACGTGGCATGTGGAATTAGATGGCAAATTGTGCATAAGTGACAGAAATGGCAGATGAATGGCTGGAAACTGGCCATTTGAATGCACAAGGTGAAATAAGATTCTGCCCTAAGTCCTTGTTACAGGACCCAACAACAGCACAATGAGGAGTCTGAACAAAACACTGCTATTTAGCCACCTTTTGTGTGCACTGACCTAGCATTTAATAAAGGGAAAGAGATGTAAGTTTGAAAATGTTCAAACATGCACAGTTCTGGCCTAAGCAATTCCGTACTAATCGCTGACTCAGTGCTTGCAGCTAACTAGGCACCTTTGCAATCACCCCTGAAACATTTAACTTAATAGACATTAACTACCATGTGTAACAAAATGCTCATTCTCCCTTTTGAATAATAGGCTTTTGTCTCTGCATCGCCAGTGTTCCTCAAAGGGTAAAACTTTCTCCACCCTGCTCTAAATACATATATTAAGTGAAATGTAAACAACACAGAGTTTAAATCAACATGGACCTGTAGCTCCTTCTTTGTTTGTTTCTCCAGGAAGAGACCAAGAACAATCTCATTTTGAACTGTAATCACTAGTTTCATAGGACACCTCCATAAACATATACTATTATTTCACATGTATAAGCTGGCACTAAAAGGTGCATAATTGGTGAAATATTGTTGCCTTAGTTTAAATGTCCATTTTGTAGATTTCAAGGAAGCCATTTGAGTCACTGATCATTCAGAGGGCTGAGGTTGGTCTGATATTGAATAAAAGCATCTGCTGAACTTAAATGCTTTGAAACAGCTTCTACAGGCTCACCTTTTTATGTAAGGAAGGTACTTATTATATAACAATGGTTATTGTTAACACCAACACTAGGTACTATACTTCATACCGAAGGTGAAGCCTATGACTAAGTTGCTGGCTCTCTCTTTTACAGGGACATTTTTAACATTGGAGCAGCTTACATATCAGGTAATGTGTAAAGTACATGCACATTACTTTGCAACAGACTGGGGTTCTGTTTTGGAAACTGGAGCCAAAAAGTTTAAAGAAAAACATTTTTTTCTTGAAAAAATCATAGTTCTTCCTATTTAGAAAAAAATAAAAGAATGGAAGGAAAAAGTGAAAAAGAGGTGGAGATACTCTTCTTTTTTCATTATTTTAAAGGGCTGGAGCTGCACATGTAACTTGCAATGATTAATCTATTTTTGTAGATTGTCTTCCTAGAAGTTAGAATTAGAGAGTCATTTGAAAATAGGTAGACATCTATTTCTAAACTGATTTCAAGTTCTAAACTCGAACACAAAATAAGGCCCTAAAATTGAGTAAAAATAATCCCAATTCTGTGCTAGAAAAAATATTGATGAAAAAGTATTAAACATCTACAAGAGCAGGATGACAAAGATAAACTCAGAAAGTTAGGAATAAGCCTTCATCAGAATACTAGAGCCCAAATCACATGAACACTGACAAAGTTCAGATCCAGATGTGAACTCCTGTGGTTGGATCAAACTGCAATAAAAAGAATGAAATAGTCTGGCACTGGCCAGGGTTGTACACCACACACAAAGAATAGTCCTGGTTCTAGCAGAAACAAGAAGCAGTTGAAATCTCCCTAGAGTATTATTTTTTACAAGGATCCTGTTGCAAGAAGTATAAATAGTTCACACAGATTTTGGGTCAGAGGAGCACTAGTCCTAGGAACAGTGAGAAAAGTGCATGAGAAGCTTCACTACATGTGGTATTGTACTCCTGGGCAAAACTGTGTGACTACAAGCAGACATTTTCAAGTTCAGGTTTTATTAAAAGAGATGAAGGGCCAGATGGGCAAAGGGGAGAAGGAGGGTGTCTGGCCCCTCCAAGGCAATCCTTCCAGTACTATATACTGAGTGCTTATCCAGATCAAACTAAAGACAAATGATCTGCTTAAATGTGTGGGGTTCAACTCTTTGTAATATCTACTGGGTATAACATAAGCCAGGCTCAAGCAGCTTCTGTGATTTTTATATATAAAGAAAGCCCCTCAGAAGCTGCCTAGGGTCAGGATGTTTTCTATCAGCCAAAAGAAGCTTTACACAAAGTCTGTATTTTTTTCCTATTTATTGCCCATAGCTGATCTAAATTTCTTGATCCTGTTGCTTAAGCCTTTATTATTTCATCTTCCAGAACAGAAGCTTTTCTTTCCTCCTGAAAGACTTTCTTCCTCCTTGTTTCCATTGTATGAGTAAATGTGGCATGAAACCAAGGCATGTTTTTCCCTTGCAAGAATTGGTATAGATTTGTTTTTTCTTATTTACAGGATGCTTTTATCATATCAGAATAAATACAAGTCACAGAATTTTATTTTCCCTGAGCAGTATCTTTTACAGTAGTTGTGGTCTTTCATTACTTAGTAGTTTGGCACTACACTACATTCACAGCTGAACATTTCACATTGCTGTTTGATTTCAGAAACTTCTTTTAATATTATAATTTAAGCAAGGAATGAAAGGGTGTTTATATGTACAAGGTCAGACAATAACTAATGAATAGCAAGCAAGGGTGATTTTTAAAGGCATACAAGTTTAACAGTATTAAATAAATAAACACACACACGCGTGCACACACACACATACATATGCATATGATTTATATATTGGGCCTGTACAAAGCAGAAAGTATTCACTTCAGATTCGGAGATTCGGAGATTTGGAGGGAAAATGATTGGATTCAGTGATTTGAATCACTGTCCTGATTCAATTTGGCCAAATCTGGATCTGAAAATATTTGCTGCCGAATCTTATTCGGCCATAGACTATACGGGCAGAAAGTGCCAATGGGAGCAGCTGGGGAAGCAGCTGGACAAGCCCCAGCTTGAGCTGGCAGCCACGGGAGAAGCTGTGACTCATTTGGCTGCTCCCACAGCTGCCGCCCCTCTGGGGCAGGGCAGGCAGTGCTGGCAGCCCCAGGAGAAGCTGCGGGGACTGGGGGAGAATGATCAGGGAGCTGGGGGGGATGAATTGGGGAGCTGGGGGATTGAACCACAAGCTGGGGGGAACCTCCTGTTCATTCCCACCAGCTCCCCAATCATCCACCCCCCCAGTTTGATTCCCCAGCTCCCAGTTTAATCCCCCACCTCCCAATCATACCCCCCACCCCCCGCGGCTTCTCCTGGGGCTGCCAGCACTGCCTGCCTTGCCCTGGCAGAGGGGGGGAGGACAGCTAAGGGAGCAGGCAGGTAAGCCACAGCTTGGCCAGCAACCCCAAGAGAAGCTGCGGGGGCTGGAGAGAAAGACTGGGGAGCTGGGGGGAATGATTGGGGGCTGGGGGAATGAACAGGAGCTTCCCTCCAGTTCCCTGTTCGATTTCCCAGCTCCTGGCTTGATCCCCCAGCTCCCAATAATTCCCCCAGTTCCCCAATCATTCCCCCCAGCCCCC
>NW_017729025.1:45845677-45845916 GCF_001723915.1 Gavialis gangeticus | reverse complement strand
GCTGCGGGGGCTGGAGAGAAAGACTGGGGAGCTGGGGGGAATGATTGGGGGCTGGGGGAATGAACAGGAGCTTCCCTCCAGTTCCCTGTTCGATTTCCCAGCTCCTGGCTTGATCCCCCAGCTCCCAATAATTCCCCCAGTTCCCCAATCATTCCCCCCAGCCCCCAATCATTCTATAGGCTATCCTGTCCCTCCTGTACAGCTATAGGCTGTACAGGAGGGACAGGATAGGAAAGAGA
>NW_017729025.1:45841678-45845666 GCF_001723915.1 Gavialis gangeticus | reverse complement strand
TCAGGTCCCTTCTGACCCTAGAAACTATGAAACTATGGCTTCTCCTGGGGCTGCCAGCACTGCCTGCATTGCCTGGTGGGGTGGAGGAGCAACTGGGGAGCAGCCGGACATTTTAATCTTTGTTTTAAATTTAAAAATAAAATAAATCTTGAAAATGGAACTACTAAAATAATTCTTCCATAGATACATATGTATCGGCAGTCACACCCATATACATACATGGACTTTGGCAATTTGTGATTTGGATGAGTATTATACAATCAAAAAAAAAAAACCCCAGGAAAAAAAAAAACCCAGCTAAGAAGGGAAAGAGATAAAATTGAACATTTCTATGAGTTTATAAAATATTATTGTGAGCAATTTTCTCCAAACATTGCTGCCTATTCCATCAAACTGTAAATTGTAATATGTATTTAATCAAGTACATATATAACATATGCCACTTTTAAAACATATTTTACCTCTAGATCTCAAAGCATCTTTGGCACAATCTAATGCATTAAGTCTCTTAAAACATCTATAGTGTAGGTATGTATCACTTTACACTGGTTAACTGAATTACCAATGTCAGGATTACACAGTAAGTCATTAGCAGAGCTGGGAATGGAACCATAGTTTTGCTTAAATGATGGCTTGTGTGGTTGTAGCATTCACTTGAATTCCTTTTGAAAGAATATTAAATGTATTTGTTGCATGACTGGTAGAAAAAGGTATGGTTAAGTGACAAAGAACAAGAGTCTTTCTATTCTGTTCCTTTTGCCATGTCAAGAAGAAAAAATATATTTCTTTGGATCAATTAACTGTTCAATATGGTTAACAACATCAGTGACCCATTTCCTTCAAACCCTGGGAGCTATTATAAAGGGAGATTGTTAAGAGTGCCATATTCCCTTGCTTTATGCTTAAAAAGAAGATGCACTATGTTGAATATCACAATCAGGATGTTCAGAGTGTGGAAAGGGACTGCAGCTCCCAACCCATCAAAGCCTCACTAAAGCTTCTGTCTTGTGTTAGAATTAATTTAAGGAGGGACCTGTGGGTGGGTTTTTAGTTTCTTTCAACTATTTTATTCAGACAGCAAATTTTCAAATAATGGTACACAGAACTGTGACAGGAATACACCAATTTGTACACAAGAAATATTTAGGTTGAACATTATGGGCACATCCCCATGAGCAGGAATGTGTGTTTCCCCAGGGACAAATATCAGCAGCACATATTTGTGCCTCTCTTAGTTGTCCCTGGGGAATGTCCCTGCACACACACACACACACACACACACGCACACACACACACGCACACACACACACACAGATATACTCTGGTGTGTGACAAGTTGACTTGGGTAGGGTAGGGGAGGCTGGGGCTAGCATCTGTACTGGCCCCAGCAGCCTTACCTAGGTTCCTAGGGGCCTCCTAGGGCTGCAGCAGTGGCAATCTGAGCATACTGAGCCTGGCCAGCAGCCAGAGTATGGCTCTGGCCTGCCAGTCTCTGGTTTTGGGCAGCACATGCTGCTGCCATTTGAGCCATCCTACTATATTCTGGCAGTTTTTTGTTTGTTTGTTTTGTTTTAAACTGGGAGATCCCAGTGTCATAAAAACCACTGTGCCGCAAATTAGCAGCATGGCAAAGGCATGCACATGTGGCGCATGTAGTTTGTAACACCACAGATGGGTTAGCAGTGCTGAAAACTAGATGTGTGCACTCGTGGGGATGCAAGCTGACAGTGTCTTACACATGCAATTTGGTAAACTCAGGTATAACAGATATGTGCAAAATACACCTGAGTTTACAAATGTTTTTAAACTAGGGATCCCTATTTGAAATCTCTGTATATTGTGTGAATCATGTTTGCATGCCTAACAGAGCTAACATGGTGAGGCACCCCACAGCACACTGGAAAAGATCTCAAAGCACCTAAGGCTGCCACAGTACCCTCGTTGAGAATCACTGTATTAAATCACTCATTCATACTGACATCACTAACAGGTGCATTGTATAAATCAATAGCAAAAAATAATCATAGAATTATAGATTTGGAAGGAAATATCAAGATCATCTAGTCCATTTGACATAAGAAGGAAATGCCAAAGCTGGTTGCTATTATTCCCATTTTGAAGCCAGGAAAACTGAGTTACAGTTAATGAGTTTACCACATAACCAGTTGGTGCTACATTCAAGAGACCCATAGGAGTCAGCTAGAAAATACAGTGTTGCAAGATCAGTCACAAAGAGAAGTGAAAATACAGCCACAAAAGAAACAAAATGTTTTCAGGTGAGGTGGTAGGAGAAATAGTAAGGCAATATGTTTTAAGAAAGTTATTCTAAATGACAGTGTAAAGTAGGAAATAAGACTGTGTAGAGAGATTGAAGAGGTATGAGTGGAAAAAAATCAGGCAGGCAAGAAGAGTGAAATAGGATCATGTCTTTCTCATCCAATACAAATTAATTAGTACTGTATGGGTGCATCTACACAAGATGCTTACTGTCCAGTAGCCTACTAACCCTGTCCAGTAATGTGCTGGTCAAAAACCATGTTAACACACTACTGCACAGTGTTATTAGGCATCAGAAAAAAAAATGCACCAGCGCTACTGCACAGTAACTATTGTTACTGCACTTTTAGTACTTCATTAAGCAAGTACTAACTAAATGTGTAGTAACTATGGCACATTAATGAACATGTAGATGTTCCCTCTGTGTAGCATTTTCTGTTTGGTAAGGTTTGCCTTCTGCTTCCTCACTTCTGGATTTCCATATATTAAGAGCAAGAAATGCAGATATTCTTTGTCTCTTGTTGTACAGTGCCTTATAAAGAACATTTTATTTACACACACAAAAAAAGCAGTAGGCTGGCTTAGTTCAAACAGGAGTGCATTAATCGAGAAGAGCAATAACTGGTAATAAGTGATCAGTGAAATCATTAGTGAGAACACAAGAGTTCTAACATCTTAATTCTTGTTTTCACTTCTGAGGCCTGTTCATGAACTAAGAAACCAATAACACCAGGTTGGCCCATATTCAACGTGTTAGATAAATATCCCCACTAAGGGTCTGCCAATCCATTGGCATCCTCACCTGGTACCCTGGCCTTAGATCTGTATTGCACAGGTGTCTTGGCACACCCCTAGTCTCACTCTTAAATGTGCTTGTTCTATTCCAGTTCTTGGTAACACTTTTCTCCCACTATATCTCAGTCCTGAACTGCTTCTATTTCAATTCTAGGTCCACCCACAGAGTTTTGCCCACTCACATCATTGCTTTACTTGAAAACCTTTCCCTTTCTTTAATTCAGGCCCTGGATCACTGAAAAATCTTTCAACTGGGCTTAGGTCTCTGCTTGGGCAGAAGTGATCTGTACTAATTAGGTTAATCTGAAGTGGAAGGCAGAGTAGGGGTGTGGGTGTGGGTGTGGGTGTGTGTGTGTGGGTGTGTGTGTGTGTGTGTTGTGTGTGTGTGTGTGTGTGTGTGGATATAGCTATCTCTCTCTCTCTGTCTCTCTATATACACTACCCAATTGCCCATCAAAAATGACTGGTGGGGGGAAAGCAGAGCAGCCAGGGACAGAGGCCTGCACCCAGCCCGGGCTCCTCCACATTCAGGGCCACATAGCAAGGAGATGGGGGAGGGGCAGGCCAGCCCCACTCCCTCTTCCCCTCTGTCTGCACCATCATGGTAGCGCTCCGGCACCTGCTGTCTGGATTGCTGTTGGAACACTTTGATTGGCTGCTGAGACAGCCATCAAAGTGCAAATAAAGCATTATGGACAGACAGACTATGGTTTTTATAATATTAAAATCTATCTGTCTATCTAGGTAGATAGAAGTGGACAGTCCCATATGTACATATCTATATCTATAGCCATATATATAAACATATCTATCTATCTAGATATGTTTATATATATGGCTACAGATATAGATATAGATATGTACATATGGGACTGTCCACTTCCATTTGTGATATATATATATATATATATATATA
>NW_017729025.1:45840930-45841651 GCF_001723915.1 Gavialis gangeticus | reverse complement strand
TATATATATATATAAAATGAAGTGTATGTCTGTTCGTCTGTCTGTATGTATGTATGTTCACTTATAATTCATGAATGATTGGTCCTATCTACTCTAAACCTTCCAAAATCACTGAATACCACCGAAGGAAAATTATAGGTGGGTTATTTCCACTTGACCCTTTTTGGGGCTTTCATTGACTGGCATTCCTTTGTTTATCAGGGAAACTGGTACCACTCCATTCAGAATTTGTTTCAACTATCATTATTATATGTTCACTTATAACTTGAGAATGGCTGGTCCTGTGTAGATAAACCTTCCAAAATTAATGAATACCACCCAAAGAATATTATATGTGGGTTATTTTTCACTTGACCTTTTCTTTGGCTTCCAGTGATTATTTAAAGAAGCAATGCTTTTCACATGGACAGTTATATGTAGTTTGCTCCAGAGTTGGTAGTTGAATATGGTTGTATATACTGGTGCCAACAAGAGACATCATAAACACTGCTTACAAACAAGTTTTACAATAAAGATAATTAATTTGGATGTCATTTGAAAAGTGACTCCATGTTAAATATGATGTACTATGTTCTTTAAAAATAAACTATATTTTTTACCTAAATATGTTGTACTAAGTTCTTTGAAAATAAACAAACACTGCAATTACAAAAATAACAAGCCAGGTGAAAAATGGGTCTTTCTTCTAGAGAGAGAGAGAGAGAGAGAGAGAGAGAGAGAG
>NW_017729025.1:45830755-45840777 GCF_001723915.1 Gavialis gangeticus | reverse complement strand
GAGAGTGAGAGTGTGTGTGTGTGTGTGTGTGTGTGTGTGTGTGTGTGTGTGTGTGTGTGTGTGTGTGTGTGTGGCTTGTGGCTGAGTTTGAACTTACCTCACCATGGGTAGGAAGCTGGGTAACTAATTCATCTTTCATTTTAAGGAAGACATTCTCCACATACTAACACAGAATAACCCTCACTATCCAGTGCTTTGTTGCAAAATGTAATGTTTTTTTCTGAAATAGAACACTTTTCTAGCTATGACCACCCTAAATATGTGTTAAGGACTGGGGTATGGGTGATCTGGCCTACTAGTTAAGCACTTTATGCATGGTTGCAGTCCAGGATGGTTTGCCAGGAGCAGAGAGTATAGAGGGGTCTGATTCCAGAACTGGAAACAGGAATAGTAGTCAAAGTCAAGGTCAAAAACTGGGACCGGAGATAGTGTTAGCCAAGGGTTAACCAGGATCAGAAACCAGAATCAAGAGCAGAAAACTGGAGCTAGGGGATGCCAAGAGTCCTACCATTATTGGAAACCAGAATCAGAGCCAGGAGTCAAAACCAGAGGCTCATCAAGGTAGTGCATGGAAGGTCAGGGCAAGAATTTTCCCTTTATCTTGACAAGGATACTGTGGGTTGGCCCATGCTTTCAAAGGTTGAGGCAGGTGGGACTTGTTGCCTGTGCCTTCAGAGGACTGCCTGCCATAATTGCCTCATTCTGCACAGTTGGGACCATAGCACTACTTTGGGCTTTCTGTAGGTGGTGCTTGCTCAGAGGATGAATTATCCCGATCATCTGATCATCCCTTGATTGAGACCAGCTGGGTCCAGGTTTCTGCTCTGGTTTCATTACAATATGGCAGTGGCACTGGGGGAAGGAAATTGTAAGGATCAGGACATAGGCAGTCTTGCTAATGGTTGGGCCACCCCTGGAAGGCTAGAAACAGGAACTATGGGATCAAGGGCCCCACTAGGGGGAAAAAGGGGAAAAAAGGAAGTCCAAGCTACCAGTTGCAGTGAGAGAATTCCAGATATAGAGTCCAGGTCACAGGCTGAGTTAGAGTTTTAGAGTCAGGAACTAAGTTACCAAAACCAAGAGGAGTTGACAAAGATAGAGTCCAGCAACAAAAACAAGCAATGTCAGAAGCCAGAAAACCAGAGAGCATGAGATCCCAAGAGGTTTTCCACAGCTCACCATCAGGCAGAATTCTGTTGGCTGGATTTCAGTCTGCTGTCACAGGTGGACTTAAATGAGAAGGCTGCTACTCTTGGCAGCCAATTAGAAGCTCTAACAGTGACCAGTTGGGTCATCAGCTAGGGTGGGGCTTCCAGTTAGCACACCTGGGAGGTTTGGCCAACTGAGACATTAGTATGGGCTGGGCTGCATGTTAAGGCCCCTGGAAGAAATCTAGCTTTGATATAAAGGAAAAAAGCTGTCAGGAATCCAAAATTACCAACCTCTGGACTTAATTCAGACATGATGCCAATTCCAGATGTGGAAGTGCACTGAATGCTCATTAAGCAGTTCTTTGACATATAGGTTGCCCCATTGGCACTGTGGAGGTCAGGATTGTGTAACAGACCTTTAAAATACCACCTACAGCCCCACATCCAGATTTATTATGTATGCATATGCTGATTTAATATGTAGTTATTTCTATCTTTAAATACTTACTTTACACAGGTTTAAAAAAAAAGCAGTCCACTATCATGAAACCAGTTTTTACGGGGTGTGCTTTAACAATCTGGATTCATACAGTGCAAATTAGAGTTTTCGTTTTATTGTCAATGTCTGTGACTTAAAGTTAATCATGTGTTCACTTTATGTTGGTCATAGCATCAGCAGCAGCAGTGTGAATTACCTAACTATACTATACTATTACTATACTATACTATACCTAACTATACTATTATACTATACCTAGTATAATAAAACCTAGCAGAGTCCTATACAGCATAAGGTACAGTATTAGTTGTACATTAACATGCATCTGAGGTTGAGAACCAGGAACAGCAATGTTTAGGACAAATGCCAAATGAAATTTTTATAAACACAGGGTCAGAAAAAATAAAAAAAACAGAGTTGTACTATTTAATGACAAACCTGTCTATATGCAATTCCCAATTGTTTGAAATCTTTGTGGCTAACAAGGGTTAGGGTTTCACTGAAAAAAGCAGTCAGTTTCTTGTTTAACATCTTTGTATACAAAGTCTACAATCATGTTTGATCAAAATACTGTGGGCATTCGGAGTGGCTGTTTTGAGGTTTGCATTCTTTGTATAACTTCAGTGCAATCTGTTACATCCAGTAATGAAACACATGTACGATATAATGGAATCAGATGCAAGATGAAAGATTTCTATCATTTTCAGACAACTCAGAAATACAAGTACACTATTCTTCATAAGATTTTAGGATATGTATTTGGGATTAGACATTACACCCTGATGCTGACCACTAGTGGTTATTAAATGGCTTATGAACTGTTTTGTAAAAATAAGAGTATTAGGTCTGGTGCCTTCATTATATTCTTGTTTGAATAATTATATTGAAGGCTCCAACCATAAATTCAGCTGGATATGATACTCTTCTTCATTTCCTGTACTAAATTGTTCTGTAGTGAATTTGTATATTGTGTAATAGCTGCTGTGTACCATTTCAGGTCTAGTTGCATTTCATTGATAATTGAAACAGTACCTATAAGATGTAGTATTTAGTAATTAGTACTCTCTAGATTAAAGACATTATACACATATAAATGTATAATCATCTAGAAATCTTGTTTTGTATACAGGCATGGTAATGACTGCAATTTGTGCCCATACACTGAGAAAATTATTACTACATTTTTGTATAATATCAAGTTGACATGCGTATACCTCAGTGAAAAAAAATCTTTAGTTTCAGAAATAAATTTCCATTTGACCCTACGCATAACTCTTTGAAACACTGAAATTCTACTAGTCCTGTAAGAAGGAGATGTCTTTATAGCTGATATTCAATAAAATGCACTCAGTGAAATTGTGATACTCAATGAAGTTCATCCTTCTGGGCCAGAAATGCCCATCAGAATTAATTGGGTTTTTATGGTTTGGAAAAGCTGAAATGCTGTCATCAGTGGAGTGGAAACTGTCAGTTCTTTACACTAAGGTTTAGAATGGAGGCAAAGCAAGAAACCCAGGCCAGATGAAACTGAAGAATATAGCTTTCTGCCTTGCAGATAAATCAATCTAGCCAGAATGATTTCCCAAACCATAAATTATGCCCAGCGCATAAGTCTTACACACTGAAAGAGAAATAATTCTATCTCAAGAATAATGAAATACATAAATTTAAACAAAACAATTGACATGAGGATAGATAATACAATCAAGTATTTTGAATGTACTAAATAAAATACTGAAATAGTCACAGCATACCTGCACATTACTTTTCAATAAACCAAATTCCACTTATGACAGTTTTACTGTTTCTTGTTAATTCTATGAGGACCACCTACTCAAAAGTCCTTAGCACCTACACTTCCCAAAGAAGATAATGAATCATATGGGACTTGAAGTCAATATGGATAAATCCTGCAAAATTTGGAGCGCATCCTTAACCGCGCTAAGTACTCTTTAACTCTCTTTAACTCTCTTTAACTCTTTAACTCCCAGAGACATGAGTGAGAACTCAGCACCTTACACCAGTGGTGCTGAGCCTTTTGGCACCAGGAGCCAGATGGGTGGGGCGAGGTTGGTATATGGGCCAGATCGAGCCCCATGCATTAAGATCGAACCCTGGGGCAAAGCACTCCATACATGCCAAGATTGGTACCTGGGGGGTCCAGCATTGACCTTGTCACCCCAGAGCACGTGAATTGGGTCCCAGGGGCCTGACATTGTTCCCTCCCACTCCTGCATGCCAGAATTGGTCCCTGGAGGCCCAGCACCAATGTTTCCTGGCCCTGCACATGGGTATTGGTCCCTGGGTCCCAATGGTCCCCCTACCCAGCCTTTCACACTGGGATTGGGCACCCGATCCAGTGTGCAGGGCCCAGGGCTCCCTATTGGCCTGGAAATTTGGCAGTTGGGGAGCAGTCCCACTGCTTTCCTGCTAGCAAATTTCCAGACCCACGGGGAGGCCCACAGGCTGGATAACAGGGAGCCATAGGCTAGATCTGGTTTGCAGGCTAGGGGTTGAGCACCTCTGTACACCACCAATTCTTGGGTAAGGAGTAAGTAAATACTGAATTAGAACTTGAGGATTTAATCATATGGAGGGTGAAGCTTTATAGAACCTTTAACTCTGTATACTTGCTCTTTTGTTACAGATAATTTTTCTAGTGCCTTATCCTTATCTCTACAAAAGGCCCATTTTTCATCTGAGGATTGGGAGTGTGATGATTCTTGCTTCCCTTTTTTCTGTTTTGTTTTGGGTGTTAAGAACCAGCTTCCTTTGTTTCCTTAATCAACTTCTCCATGAGATATCAAAACATAACCTCTTCACCTTTTTCAATAGGTAGCACAACAGCAGCAGCAGAGGGTAATCATTTGCTGACATGATGTAAACAGCCCTCTGTTTGAAGAATGAGAAATGAATGGCTTGATGGATGCTTTCTTTTCCCTAACTGCACTGAAGTTGCAAGTACCGGTGTGCAGTGTTATAGATTCCATCTGTTAGCAAGATGCCGTA
This sequence comes from Gavialis gangeticus, assembly GCF_001723915.1. Classification (NCBI taxonomy): domain Eukaryota; kingdom Metazoa; phylum Chordata; order Crocodylia; family Gavialidae; genus Gavialis; species Gavialis gangeticus. The sequence continues at coordinate 45,836,118 of NW_017729025.1, read as the reverse complement.
GATTCTCTTCGAAGCCTCGCTGCCCGTTCTTTATAATTTGTCTGTTTCCACTTCAAGGCTGGTAGGCACATTTTCTTGTGCAACAGATTTTAGTGTCGGAAGGAAAACTTGAGATGTGAATAATTTGTGCTGCCAGACAGAATTGAATTTACACTCACCTTGAATGGGAAAACACTGTATTGTTATAGATTGCAACCTAACCTCTTGTTATACCTATCAGAAGAAGAGAAACCCACAGGAAACAGCCATACAACAAGAATGCTACTTTTTCCTTACTACATTGTTATTGATTTATCTTTCTGATACTGGTGATTTTCTTTAAGATCAGAAGCCTTGTTAAATATGCTTTACAACCATAGAGCTTGATCCTGCAAAGACATGAGGTTACGATTAACACTGCTCATGTGAGTAGTCTCAATGACTTCAGTAATCCTTGGGAGTCTAGCATTCATACACAACAGTCTTAAAGCCAGCATTAACAGTCATAATAGGAACACAGGTATTGAAGAGTGTTGTAATCAGGAAACACAGAAAGAATGGTAAAGAGGATGAAGAAGCACTGGTGGCTAGTGATATGATGGATAGTAAAGAATTAAGCAGGGATAGCATGGTTAAAATAAAAATCTATTTACATTAAAATCCTTTGTGGCATGGGTGGTAAAACAGGTTTGATAGTTGCATTCCTGGTAGAGTGCTACAGACACAGTTGATTTGCTATAACCAGTTGTGTTTGATTATAGATGGAGATCCCTATAAAGTTATTAGAAAGATAATTAATACAGGGAATTGTATCATTATGTTAAAGCAACCAACGTCTGAAAAACAAAGTCTAGGACACAGACCCAAGGCTGTTACAAGAGTTGGTAATCAAAACCACTTCTGGTTTCAGTTAATGTAGCCTTCTTAGTGCAGTGCTGTTGGTGGGCTAATTAATTTCATCCTTTAGGAAAACTAACTAGCCAGGGCTCAGCGCCACAGGAACATGGACTATACTGCTTCCAGCATCTAACTGTCTTTCAGTAGTGCTAATTAGCACACAAATAGTAGTGTGGCAAAATACTGTGTGGTGCCTTTTTCAGTTGTAGTGTCCAAATTCAGGGGATAGTTTTATTTCAGGAATGTCAGGACACTGCAACAGCCCTGAAATTCAGTATTTGCTTGGAAAATTTTGGGTAGTAAATCAGCTTAATTGGTAATTATGATATAACCCAGCTACTCCTGGAGGCAAGAGCCAACAGTGTTTTTACCAAATGTAGTAACAGGGTAAATTAGAGATGATGCTATTAAGGGAGTTGGTTAGTTAATTCAGCTAGATTGAACTGACCAGTGACCTGGATGTACAAGTGCTTCGGACTACTATTTGAGTCAAAACCTGCAAACTGTATTCCAAATGAAGGAGCCTAAGTTCTTGGAAAGGGCTCCAAACTCTTCCAGAGGAATAACCACTTCACAAGGATATTGTAAGCAAAAATACTACAAGGAACAGAAATAAGAACTCATCAACAAAGAAAATGTATGCTATAAAGAAGTCATAGAGTCATAAACCAATAGAGAAGTAGACCTAGAAGGCACCTGCAGAGGTCTCCTAGTCCAAATCCCCTTCCTGAGGCAGGATCATCCCTATCCAAATCATCCTATACAAACCTTAATCTGAATTCTACATAAGACTGCCATGAACTCTGAGACAGTACAGACCTAACACCTTAACCTGTCACATATAAAGCAGGAGAACCACAACAGCCAATTTCCTGCTTCTATAAAATGTTGATATATGCTCAAGAAAACCTAGGTAGAGGGCCATGGCACTGATACAGAGGAAGGCAAAAGAACCCCACAGTCCATACCAACCTGACCATGGGGTAAAATCCCTTCCTGACCCCAAATATGGGGGTTCTATCTGAAGAGCAAGATGCTGTAGCCAGGAACCTCTGTGTACAGCAGGAGCATTGGCACACCCTAGTCAAAGTCCTCAGCCTTGGCTGTGGCCAACACTTAATGCCTCTGTGAAGGCTTAAAAATATGTTGAGACATATTTAGCAGGAAAATGGGGGTGGTGTGGGGAGGGTGCAGGGGGGCAGAAGCATGGGAAATACTCATGGTAGAACATAGACATAACTACACCTAGGTTGGACCAGTGGCTGTCCAACCTCTTCCTGAACACTTCCAGTGATGGGGAGTCCACAACTTCCTGAGGCAGTCTATTCCACTGTATAATGATAAAGTGAGAATTATTAAAGGAAGGGCTGAGTATGGGTTTGCAGAAGAAATTAAAACAAATAGGAAAACATCCCGATATCATATAAATAGAGAGAGCAAGGAAAGACCATTGGAATTGTTATTCACTAAGGAGGTATTAGAGATTTAAAAAATATTTTAGGTATCATCCCAATATTGAATTAATACTTTTTCTTAGTTCTTAACAAAAATGACGGCCCTCAACATAGGGCCAAAGACAAGATGGCTAATGAGAATGAGGAAATAGAAAAATAATTACCGCATCATAGATGGAAGCAAAATTCAAAGAATCCAATGTATGTGAGCTGGATAATAGTAAGGCAAGAACTGTGAAAGATCTAGAGCATGAAATCACATCTCCAGAAACAAGGTTTTTTAATAAATCTATGAAGACAAGGATGATTGGAGAGTGGCAAATAATGTACTTATATTTTAGAAAAGGAGGAAAAAAAAATAGTCCAGGCAATCCAAGGCTTTCAAAACTATGCACAACTTTAAAGCATATCTGAAGTAAAGAATAATTAAAAAGAATGTAAGTGGGATAAAAAGTGACATATGTTTATCAAAAATAGATTGTGTCAAATTAACCTGGCATCTTTGAGAAAGTAACTCAGCTTTCAGACAAAAGGAAATGCAGTAGACTTAGTATATCTGGACTTCATTAAAATATTTCACACAGTGCCACATGGGAAGCCATAGGAGAAGCTGGAGAAATGGGGATTAATACAAGATTTTTAAGCCTAATAGGAAAGAGGCTATAAGCAAGAAACAGGGGATGACAATGAATGGTGTTGAAAAGGGATCTGTCAGGTTGATGGATGGTCATTAACAGAGTTTCTTAAAAGCTGGTCTTGGAACAGATCTTGTTTAATCTTGTTCTTAGCCCAACATTAAGGAATGTAATGGTAACATTTGCTAATCATATATTGGCAATGCAGGAGACAAAAGATCAGAGTACTGTAGAGGAAGAATGGGGTGTGCTGGAGGATTAAAGTAATAGAAGTAGTATAAAACTTAGAAGGCAGATTCCCAGGTTACGCATTTGGTGGTTAAGAAAATGAGATGGTCATGAAAAGACAAATTTGATCCCAGAAGGGCCTTTCCAGTAGACATATGGGACCATTCATTCCATTGTACAAGACTCTGGTGAGAACTCATCTGGAATACTGTGTACAGTTTTGTTCACCAATGCTCAAGAAACATGAATTCAGATTTTAAAATGTACAAAGAAGGACTTTTCAGATGATCAAAGGAGTGCAAAGTATATTTTACAAAAGGAATTCAGGGTTATGAACAAGTGATGAGAAGACCCAACTCCAGTTAGGCAGCTTACTTTCAGCTGCCTAAACATAAGTTGCATTCTGCTGCATGCAATATTTGTCCAGGTAGCTGCAGGCAAGTATTAGGGACCCTAGCAAGCAGCCCAGCCTGGGCTAATTCCTCTGTGCCACTACTGGCATCTTTACACATGTCACGGGGATGGTGAAAGGGCACTTAAATTAGAGCAGCTCTCCTGTTGACACACCCATGGTATTGTAATGGAAAAAGTGCACGACATAGAATATTCTACATAGCCAATGCCATATGGAAAATATGGTATGACATGTTTATGCCCTTACAGAATAAAATGTCATTTTCCCCACTGTCCCCTTCCAAAAATATTCATTTAAACTGAAAAATATATCCCCTCCACACCCCAGCAATATGGCAAATTTCTGGCAGAAAAATATCCACTATTTAGTCAAAAAGGTAGTATTTTACTGCCAATATATATTAGCTAGTTATTGAAAATGGTAAGCATTCATTTAAACTGAGCTTAATTAATCTTCTTAGAACAGAAATCAAACAACCCAAAGCCTTACTTTTCCTATGTAACTACTCTTGATTTCAATTGTGTAACTTTTTTTCTAACAAAGTATAATCCCAGCAAACCCTTACATTTTTAAACAAAGCTTCATATACACTTAGCACTTTTTCTCATACAAAAAATTTAGTGTGAAGTTCTAACACACAGTTGTTCCATGAACTTATTTTGTACACTGTAGAGACTGTGAAGTACATATATTGTTATATATAACTTTTTTACTAAGATGTGCTTAATTACTACTCTTCTATAATTATTAGGTATTCAGGATTTGGAGTGCTCTTAGATAGTGTATCATGCTTTACTAATGAGAAACAGGTATTCTGAGCACTCTAAAACGAGCATTCAGTCTAAGTCAGCTTGAAAAGGGGCTAATTGTCCAAAGACATCTGCTCACCAAAAATCTGAACTGAAGTAAAGCGGATTCCTTCTGCAGTGACCTGTGATACAGAAGAACTTCTGTGAGCCATTTTGTTGTTTAATGTGGTTGGGAACCCACCTGTGCCGATTTGTAGATGCCCCATTAATAGTCCTCAGGGGTCCAATTGCAGACACATGCCTCGTTTCCCTGGAAAATCAGAACAGTGGAAGGATATTTTTTTTAAAAAATCACAAAAGGAAAAGGAAAATAAGATTCCTGGAGCACCCTGGGGCTCTGAAGAGCTGTGTCAATAAATACAAGGAAATCAGAGGACATTGTCTGAGTCAGCGCTCAGAATGGATTGAATGTTTCAGTTCAAATTGTTTCTTTTCTCTCTCTCGCTTTTTTTTTTTAGCATTTGTAAAAACTTTTTTAGCGTTGACATTTTGACATTTTAAGTGGTGTCAGTTAAAAAATTGGGGCTTTTTTTGGTGTTAGTTTGTTGTTTCTTCATTAAAACCTACAGGAACTCCAGTAAGCAGTAAATGCAACCTGAATCAGAAGTCATTTTTTTCATGATATTGAACTGCCTTACTAGCAACTGCCCCCAGAAACTGAGGTAAAAAGGGAAATGTCCACAGTGTACCTCATTTAGACTCCTTTGCTTGTAAGGGGGGTCAGGAGTCCTAAGAACTGGCATCTTTATAGATACTTTTGTCCTGCAGTTTACCTAAGACCTCTGGGTCCCAATAGGAGAACCAACAATTCCAATTGTGCATCCCTCTGGGATAGAAAGAGCAGCATAGCTACAGGCTGGGGAACTCCCTTCTCATCAGTGCAGAGGCAGAAAAGGATCTTGGAGTCATCAGTGATGCCAAGATGAACATGGACTGGCGTATGGGG
>NW_017729025.1:45823775-45825755 GCF_001723915.1 Gavialis gangeticus | reverse complement strand
AGGCCGACCATACCTTGTCATACATCTACAGATGCATCTCGAGGAGGTCCAAGGAGATGATCCTCCCCCTCTGTGCAGCACTGGTTAGGCAGCAGCTGGAGTACTGCGTCCAGTTCTGGGCGCCACACTTCAAGAGGGTTGTGGACAACATGAAGAGGGTCCGGGGGAGGCCACTTGCATGATCAGGGGGCAGCAGGGCAGGCCTTATGAGGAGAGGCGACGGGACCTGAACCTGTTCAGCCTCCACAAGAGAAGGCTGAGGGGGAATCTAGTGGCCTGGTGCAAACCAGTCAGAGGGGACCAGCAGGCGCTGGGGGAGTCCCTGTTCCCCCCAGCACTACCAGGAGTGTGTAGAAATAACGTTCACAAGCTGGCAGAGGGTAAATTCAGATTAGACATCAGGAGGCGCTACTTCACTGTCAGGGCAGCTAGGATCTGGGACCAACTTCCAAGCGAAGTGGTGCTGGCTCCTACCCTGGGGTCTTTAAGCCAAGGCTAGACAAAAACCTTGCTGGGGTCGTTTGACCGCAGTACTCTTTCCTGCCATTGCAGGGGATTGGACTTGATGATTTGCTCAGGTCCCTTCCGACCATACCAACTATGAAACTATGAAACAAAAATTTTCATGGCTGGAACTCAAATTGCTCAAAGTTTTGGGATCTTTGTCCTGACAGGTAAGGATACCAAAGAATGAAATAAACTACTACTCACCTACTGAATTAAGAACCAGAACCTGTGTTTCCTGAATCGCAACCCAGACCACAATCCCCTATGACCACAAAAAGCCCAATCTGTCAGAAGCCACAGAATTTTCTTCCTCTGTCCTCTTCTCCTGCTACCCCAAAACTCCTTCCTTGGAGACAGTGATTTGCATATTTCCATATTTTCCCAGGGAATGATCATTTAAGGGTGCAGCAGAGAGAAATGTGCCAGAGAAGGCATGTTTTAAAATCATGTAATGACTTTTTATTTAAAGTAAAAAGAAAACCCAGCATTTAAAATACCATTTCCTTTCACTAAACTCTTTCCGTATCAGTTAGCACTAGCCTTTGGATGAACAGCCCCAGCCTTAGAGGTAAACTCACAGTTTAATTACAAAAAGTGTCTGTAATGAAAAATGAACAATCCCCCTGTAATTGGAGGTGGGGAAGGGATGTTGGGAACGTATAGAAAAAATACTGGCCATCATTATATTCATTGTTTCTCCTTGTTTTCTGCAGTTTCTTATGGGTTATGATTAACCTCTCTTTATCTAAGCTACATATAAGGTCAGGAAAAGTTCACATCTCTCTTGCAAGGCAGCATAGTGCCTATTATCACTATTTTGCAAATGGAGTACTGAGATAAATGTCTTATCCAAGGACACATAGGAAGCCTATGGGAAAGTAAGGAATCAAAGTCCTAGTCTAGTGCCTTAACATGTAACAAACATCCTTATCACGCTGTTGAAACAGTCGTAGAACTTAAGTCAAACATATTGCATTTAGTTTCTGGGCCTGAATGTCTAGAGTCCTCACAGCTCCCCCAACAATATCAATTTGCAGTATTCAGTCTGGATCAATAGTGAACGTTTTAGGATCAGGAGTACTATGTTATAATAGTATTCCTCAGAGCAGCATTCCTGCTTCTACTCTACATGTAGCATTTACTTAATTTATCACACTGAATTGTGGGCTGTTGGTTTATTTCTGTTCTCTCCTCATGGAGCTGTCATAGATAAGGAGTATTTTGGACACAAACTGAAGGGATGATGTATATATGTGTGTATTGGGGGGGGGGGTTAGTACTGTTTCCGGTTTAAACTCATACAAGTCCAGTGAAGTCAAGGAGACAGCAACTGTTTACACCAGCTAAGACTGGCCTTTATATTTGCAGTATTTCTTTTCCAGCTCTTTTTTTTTGTTAAATTAAAGTGGATCTTAAAAGCAGAGATAAATCTATCAAATGAATTAAACCAATATCTCTCAGTTTGTGAAATAA
>NW_017729025.1:45818390-45818775 GCF_001723915.1 Gavialis gangeticus | reverse complement strand
CAGCCTTGGCCTTCCTAACCATCCCCCTACATCCCTGAGCAACTGCAGAATAGTCCTCCTTAGTGATGACCCCTTCTTTCCATTGGGAGTAAGCCTCCTTTTTGGCAAGGAGACATTCCCGGATGTTTTTAGTGAGCCATGGAGGCTTATATGCTCTCCTGCCCCCTTTGACCCTCCAGCTATAAAATTGGTGAAATTGAAGATCAAAATAAGCGGTGCTTACACAATCTCTTTTCTCTTAATACAGGACTGGCTTCAAAGTTGCTGGAAGAAAGTGATTTATCAGAAGCTGAGGCAATATGAAATATAAAGCCCAACAAGAGAAAGAAAACAAAATTTTTTCTTAGATGCTAAAAACAAAACAGCAAAAAAAAAAAAAAAAAAA
>NW_017729025.1:45799483-45818380 GCF_001723915.1 Gavialis gangeticus | reverse complement strand
TTTTTTTATAGGTTAAAAAAAAAAAAAAAAAAAAAAAAAAAAAAAAAAGAGCAGTGGAGGAATATGTTGGACCAGTCTGCATCTTCATTACATTCTGGGGGAAAAATGTGATTTGTGATTCATCTAAATAATATACATCATCCTATGCACTGGCCCCAAATTTTATAAAATAAAATAAAATAGAAAGACAGAAAAAGAGCCTCCTAGAAAATATATTTAGAGAAAACAGTTGTTTTCAAGGCAAGCTGTACTTTCCTAAGGGAACTCCAGTGCTTTTAGATCCAAAAATATCTTTCCAGAAACCTGCATGGCACAAAGTCCACTCAGAAATATATCAAAAAAAATATGTTCTACTCTGATTTTTTGGATCTACTCTGATTTCTCTATCTTTACATGCCGTGCTTTTGGCACTGGTTTCTTTTCAGTTCCATGACAGCAGTCCAGCTCTGCTCATTAATACCACCTTTCCAGAGAGCCTAACACATGCCACTCAAATAACAACACAGAGATTTTTTGTGATAAAATAGTTTCGTGCATTCACATGCACTTCACTGAATGTTAATTTTGATCATAATGCAATAAGTGCCATTTGTTATCATTTGCAAAGTGATTGAGTCCAAATAATTTCACAGAATTGGTAAAAAGACTTGCTCTTAAGATAAATTGCATTCAGTATATGTAAGGCTTTGAAGCAAAGCTGAATTCACTATATATGTGTATATATCAATATCTATATCTATATTAGATATATAGATATATAGATATAGATATATTATGAAGGATATTTAGCTTGAGAACAAAATTAATTTCCCTAATATTGTGTGCTGTTTTGGGGATTCTTCTAAAAAAGTATGGGGGATCCATTGTGTTTTTTGCTAAAGTTGAGGACTGCTTTTCTTCCACCCTGGTATCTGTGAGGATAAGACAAAAAAGAAGCCTCCCAAATCCTCATCGGGAAAAGTGAAAAAGGAGCTCCTAGCAATGTTGCTTCTCTGTGGGATAAGGAAGAAGAATAGTCTTCAACATACCAGTGCTGTCTTCTTCCTTCCTCTGTGGAGATGGAGGAAGAAAGTATTTTTTGTGATGTCTCTCCCCGCTACCAGAAATGAGGGATAAGGGAAAAGAAACCACCCTGAAAAAGGAACAAAAGATCTGAAATACCAAAAAAAAATCAGACTAAATTTCAATACTTCTTTATGACATGACATTCAGGGCTGGATTAACCCTTTAGTGGGCCCTAGGCAAACAAACTCATGGGCCCAGGCTGTCGAGATGCCCCTCCCCACCCTGGCAGGGAACGCAACACATTTCAAAGAGAGGGGAGTGGAGATGGGAGGCATGTGTGTGAGGAGGGAAGGGTGGGTTGTGAGGGGGTGTGGCTGTGTGTGGGTGGGGAGCAATAAGGTATGTTGGGGTGTGTATGGTGGGGAGGGTATTATAGGGGCAAGGTGTGGGTATGTGGGGTAAGAGGGAGGGTAGCAGGTGTGAAGGCCCCCCACATACTCCTCTGCATGGTGCACAGCCCCTGCTGCCAGTGCTGGCAGCCCTCGGGGGCACTCATGGCCCAGGCCCAGCAGCTACTGATGCTCTACCATGTGCGGCTCCAGCCAGTGCTGCATGGCGGTGGCAAAGAGCACAACCCCGCAGGTCACCTCTCTCACTGGACTCTGTGCAGCCCACACAGCTGCATGGTGCCAGGGGAAGTGGTGCAGGCTGGAGCCAGCTGGCTTCCCCATCCCCTGCTTCCCAGGACCTGCAGGCAGGAGTTGGGAAGGCAGCTGGCTCTGGGGTTTCCCCAGTAACGTGGAGATGTACGTGCCCATGGAGCCCGGTGCAAGACAGGTGGCCAGCAGGGCTGCGTTCCTAGCTTCCGCTGTGCAGCACTGGCCAGAGCCACACCTGAGACTGTGCAGGCCACAAATGCCCCAAGAGCTGTTGTTGCTGGCTCTGGGGGCTGTGTGCCATGGGAGGAGTGTGTGGGGTGGACCCCCAAATCTCCTTACCCTTCTTCACACCCACATCCTACTCCTCTCCCAGCTCCACACTCCCACCACCCCCCCGGCTGCAGGCTCCACACTCCTGCCCAGCTGCAGCCTCTCCCCACCCTCTTCCTACCTGGTGCCTGAAGCAAGCCAGATGCTGGGGAAGGCATGCAGGTCCCTGGGTTGGCAGCAGCAGCTCCACCCAGAAGCTGCATGCCGGCCAGTTCAGATCGTTCCACAACCACAGTGGAGGGGTGGGGAAGGGAAGGGAGGCAGACAGGGCTAATTACGCCACCACCATAGAAGGAAGGATCAGGGCTTCCACTGCTCAGGGCTGTAGGCATCTGTCAAGTTTGCTTATGCATTAATCTAGCCCTGGTGACATGATGTATGGTCCCTGATATAAATACACCCAAATAGCAGTCATTCAGAGAGCATCTTTTGTAAGTACATGCATCTACAGGTGCAATTAACACATAGCAATAAACTCTAGCGTAGTCTGTGCTGGAGTTTATTGCTCCCAGGCCCTGCATTTACCCATGTACCCGAGACCACAACATGTTGAGCCATGGTGGATTACCGCTGGCTAGCAGGGGGATTAGGAGAGTCGCCCTGCCAACGTAGGAGCTAGGGAAGCTAGCCAACTTGGGGAGTCGGCCTGCCAGCTCTGCCCCAGCGCAACATGCTGCAGAGGAGCTGGTTGGGGCAGGAGGGTTCTACAGTGTGGGACTAGCTGGCAGGTAGCCCCACACTGTAGGATAGTACTTGTCGTGGACAGTACTATCCTACAGTGGAGTTAATTTACTGCACCCTAATAGGGGTGCACGTGTAGACAGTGATGCTTCACTGTGGAAGTAATTAGACAAGTCCTCAATAAAGTACACATGTAGATGCACCCGGTGTATATCTGCATATGTTACCTATTAAAAAGGAATATTCAAAGCACTAGGCCAGAGCAGAATAGAATGAGGACATATAGCTTGCAGATAATTATCACCTATTTCTTTATTACTTAGTGCTGTTTTCACAATAAACACAGAATTTGCTGCACAACAAAATTATTATTTTGCCAGGCATCTGATTACAATGGATAGGCATTTAAATTGGCTTCAGTGCTGGGTTTTATATTTACAGCACACATTTAAATAATTTTCATAGATATCTTGTCACATGTATAAACATCATTAAAATGAGTGGATTTTATTATGTTTAGTTACAGTGCATTGCAATAACCTTTTCCATCTTGGTAAATCTTCTGCCTTTCATTTTTAAAGCAACCTGAATTCACTTTAAAGCCTGACTATAAAAATGAACAGCCAGCTGGTTTAAAATGAATGGACAGTGACGCGAAGCATTGTTCTACCTGCTTAACCTGGTGTCAGATAGATAATGTTGAACAGTTTAATCTGTAGGGGAAAATTCCATGGAATTTAATATTGCTGAAACTTTTATGAGGTTCAGTTGAAATTGCTTCAATCCATACAGAATTACCACATTCCTATAGAATTTTAAAATCAAATTGTACCATTTCTTAGAGATTTATATAACCTCTCTAGATTTCTATTGTTCAATATAGAAATACTTTAGGGGAAAAAAGTTATAAACCCTTCTTCACCTGTATAAGATGTATCCATTAATTTATTTCATTCTGATAAAAAGGGTTTTACCACAAGAAAAAAAGGAAAAAATGTCTTTTCTTGATGCTTAATAGAGAAAATAAAAGGGTTCATAAATTCCTTTCTGTCAATATACATTTAGAAAAAATAAATGTCATGAAAGAAAAAGAGAAAAGAGAAAGAGAGAGAAAGAAATTTCAATGGAGTTATTAAATGAAATTATTGACTTCTATAGTAGACTTATAAATCTTGGTTAAATTCTAGGGTTTGATTTTAAAATTAAATGAAATATGCCCATTTTATTTTAAATAAACCTATATACAGACACTCTCAGATATACAACATTTTTTGCAGCACAGCACCAGACAGCAGTGGCTGAAAATCAGCATGGTAACTGACTATAAGCAGAAAGTGAAATTAATGTCCTGGAAGCAGGGAGCTTCCAGCCTCTGATCCCCAATCACAATTGTGGAATGGGGGCTGGGAGCTTGTTCCCAGCCCTGACTCCATGATTGGAGTTGTGATTGTGGAGCAGGGGCTGGGAGTTCCCTGCATGAGGACAGTTCCCTGCCCAGACTGGAGCTGGCTGGGACCAGCCCCCGACTGGAACAGTTCCCAGCCAGCCCCAGGCTGCACAGGGAAGCAGTGCAGCCTGGAGGTGGCTGGGGACTGTCCTGTATTGTGTATTCCCCAGTCACCACTGGGATACACATGCAGACTTCCCCATGCAGCCTGGGCCTGGCTGGGAATTGTCCCAGTCAGGGACAGGTCTCAGTCCTGTGCCCCAATCAGGTGATTGAGGCATGGGGCTTGGAAAGAGCTTCAGGGGTGAGGTAGGTCCCATCCCCCTACCCTAGTCTACTGGCACAAGAAGGGGACTTGTACCTGCCCTTCCCCTGGAGCTTTTTCCAAGCCCTGTACCCCTGATTTGAGAGTGCAGACCAGGAGCTCCCTGCTGCCAGGGCAGGGAGATGTTGTCCCCATCCCAGCAGCAGGCAGCCCTCCAGGACCTGGAGCTCCCCCGGTAGTGGCAGAGGCCCATTGCAGGGCTCTGGGGGCCTGGGAGCAAATCTTCTCCTTAATCCCTGTATGTGTAGACACCTAACCAAAAACCCTTACCAGGAACATTTACACATGCCCACTATGGCACAGTTATTACTGCATCAACATTTAGTACTTGCTTTAGGAAGTACTAAGTGACGTCACAGTAACAGCCATTACTGTGCTGACTCAGCAGCACATGGTTACTTTTAGCATCTACGTTGCCATAGTGACACATTAGAATGAGGTAGCTTGTTGCTATGGTGACACAGCATCAGCATCACAGTTTGTGCCCGCCGACATTACGTCACCATAGGGATGAGCTACATTGCCATAGCGCATCACTACAGCAACATAATGTCATGTGTAGACATGCTCATTGTGCAGTAGTTTATTGCACAGTAAATCTAGGCTGGAGTAAATGCATGTGTAGATGTGTCTAGTAAGTAAATAAAATATCAGTTTTTTAAGGCAGGGAGCTCAACTAATTTTAAATTCATGGAACTGGCAATCCTGAAATCATGAAAGTAAATTAGATTTATTTTAAAGATTCAGATAAAATAATCAATGTAGTATTAATACCTGTTAGGGATTATTCTTTTAAAATATGCAAACACTTATTATCCAGTGCCTTGTATTCACTTATCTGTTGAAGTAGTAAGTATAAACTATGTATAAAGCTCTGAAGATTTTAGTACAGCTATTCCTGGTTACTCCATTTTAGATGAAGGCAGATTCAAGCCCTCCTTTAATACTGACAGGGTCCCACTATTTTTATAGGTCAACCTGCAATTATTCTTGTTAACAGAATAATCAGATTAAAGGATACCCCTGCCATTCGCTATCCCCTGCAAATGGCAAAATCCGTGAATAAGGCACTGCGTTCATGAAGGCTGTCTGCATTTATGAGTGTGGCGGGGGGAGAGGGGGACATGGCTGTGCTGGTGATGGCAGGGGCACAGCAGTGACAGTAGCCCGGTGGAGGCAAATGCAGAGCTCTCGAGGAGCTCCTTTAAGTGTATTTAAGATGTGGATTTGGCATTAGTGAATATTTGAGACCATGAATGCTGAACCTGTGAATAGTGAGGGCTTCCTGTAGTAAAATAACATTTATGGAGCTTGTTTTTTTTTTCTGTTACATTTTTATTAACATTTTATAGACAACATTATACGAGGAATTATTATGTACAAATGCAAGACCATTAACTTGTCAAAGCACTGGAAAAAGGGGAAAAACAGAAACAAGTAATTCAATATCACCTTCAAATATATCCACTGAGCTAGATCCTGATTTCCTGTACACACGTGTAAAGTAGATTTCAGTGGAGTCAAACCAGCATTTTACCAGGGCAGCTGGAGGCAGAATTAGATCTATATGGTCCAACTTTAATTATGGAGGTTGATAAATCAGCATGATTCAAGAGATGCAACATGTTAAGAAAGATAAGAACACAGTGGCCCTGACCCTCAGCTAAAGCTAAGGATGCTCTAGGAAAGCACAGGAAGGGGGAATGAGAGTCATCTCCTGTTCTCTCATTCTTGCAGAAGGCAGGACAAGGCGGCACCTTAGACACTAACTTGGCTAACTATCTGTCTCCCTCAGGCTTGTGCGCACGCTATACTGATTAAGTTCTCCAAGCATAATTTAGGTTAGCATCTATCAAAGTCGGTTGTTGCCTGTGAAAGCTCATATCTCTCTGAACCAGTCTCTAAGGTGCCCTACCTTCTGCCAGACTATAGACTAATATGGCTAACCACCACCTCTGAGTATAAATTAGAAAATGTAACCTTAAATTCCAATAAAACATGAAATATTTCAACAGTGGTATAACTAGGGCATGGCAGCTTGGGGGAAAGGAGGTGGGAAAAAATGCCTGCAGTTGCAGCTGTACAATTACACTAGTGCCCATATGTGTTGTTATGCTTATATATTTCAATTCTTCACTCGGCTTTAGCCTCTAAAATTCATGCTGAACCTAAATAAGAGTTTTTCAGAAAACTGAAATAGATCAATAAATATTCAACACAGCTATATAATGCTCCTTTTTCATAAAACTTTGACAAAGTGAGAACCAAAGTTACTGGAGTTACCAGTTTTCACCTTGACAGGTCAACTTTAAAATATAAATAAAAGACAAAAAACATGCAACATTACTTCTCTTCATTCCTTATTCCCATCAGTCTTATTGAAAAACATATTTACCTCACAGACAGATCCCTTCTCCTGGATGCTGCTACCACTCTCCTGCAATATGATGCTTTATGAAATTATTACTCCCATTAAAAACAGTTGATTGGTTGCCATACCCTCTTAGTATTTTTAATCAGAAAGTTGATTTCATGAGCATCAAGGTACATATAGTAATGTATTCCTCTGCCAAAAGTTGTCATAACAGCAGCTTATAAATGATTTTATGCTGACAGTTGTTACAGCCCCACTGCTTGGGCTCTGCTAGATGAGGGAATGAAGCACCAGGAGATAAAATTGATTTTTTACCCTTTCTGCTAGATAATAATACCTAACATCCATCTTAACTTTTAAGATCAAGGCTAGAAGCTAAGGCAGCCTGGGGGGTATGGAAGGAGATCAATATTATGCATTATATTCCAGCTGCATGTGATCTGTATTGAAGTTAATATTATGGTTACAGTATGAAGCTATCAATTTAACAATTCTTCTCCAAGAGTTTAATATTAGAATATCATATTTCATCATGCCAAACTTCAGTGCTGGTGTTTCACTACCATGGCACTATTTGGTGGAGCAATGTCAGAGGTGTGAGTTACAAAATGTACCTAATGCCACAAGTTAACAATTTGATATTTTAATCTATATTTGCCTCTATCAGAAATCCACCCCTATCTATTTCTAGCCTTTCAGGTTTCTGTACCAAACATATGTAACATCAGGATTTCTATATTATCACAGTTAACACTCTTTACCTGGGAGAGGTTCAGGACTGTATATGGCCCCCTTTGTCCTTTATATGTAATTTTATGCAGACCACTCTGCATTCTAGAAACACATTTATTTTATTACTTTATTAAGCTTCATTGCAGCACATTGATATACTGCTAAATAGGTTTCTAATGCAATATCAAGCTATTTTTGCAATGAAAAGGGTTCCCCAATAGAAGTTCCAAAATATCATTCTTCAGATTTTTTTTCACTTTGACAGATGCAGATCTGGTGCATATGAAACCATGTGTCTTCCTAAATAAAGTAACACCCCCTTCTTGAGTCTGATAACAACAGACGTCTGGGTCAAATTAACTAAAAATCCAGCTATTCCAAAGCATTTCAACATATAAGTAAATTCTGTTTGACCTTCCTGTGTATAATTGACTCTTCTAGCCACATAAAGTGCACTTACACAGTTTGAATTTGAATTGTACTTGGGGAACTACAAGTAGTTACACTGGTAAACTACTGGTAGCTAGGGGCAGGTGAGTAGGGCACAAGCCCCAGGCATCAACTTTACCAGCCCCAAGTACCAAACTAAAAGGGGTACTAAAGCTGCGTAGCAACAATCAGTGGTGCCCAGATCTCACCACATCAGCAGCAGCTGGGGACTTCAAGCCCCCAGGATAGGTCAGATTGAAACTTCCCCTCCCTCCACACTCCAGCACTTGGCAGCCCTCCAGTCTATCACATACTCCTTCCATGGAATTCATCAGCACAGTTTTGTCCAGCATACAAACCTAGTTAGTTATGCCTCTAGTAGACACAATTGAATCACAACTACTTTCTGAGCATGTGTAGGTGAGGGCAGCCTAGAAACCAGGTACTCCCTTCGTAAGTGCCCTAGCTCTTGGGTATTGGACCAAAATGCAAGAGGACTCATCTCTTTCCCACCCCTCTTATCCCTACCTCGTATTTAGGCCCAAGGTTCCCACTGATAAAATAAAATATTGCTGCTTAAGTACACTTAGCTTATTGTATTTTTAAAAATTAAACAAGCCAAACCTCTCTCCTATCCCCATTCTTAAACTTTGGGGAGAAATGTGCTTAAATGCAGCAAGATAAAACAAGAGTTTGCTGATAAAAAGTAATAACAAGCCCTGCACTGTTCTTCTCTAGGGTCTGGGACACTTCCCCAAAGTCCTTGAATTAAGTTTGAAGAGTTAGCTTAGTATTTACTGCCTGTCACATATCACTTCAGGGCCAGTTTTTTTATCTCAGGTTCCTATTTACTGAAATGGGACCTCACATCTGTGCCCACCAGTGGAACTGGGCCTTTAACTCTGCTACATTTTCTCCCACACACTTGCAGAAGCCAAAGCATAAATTCTGTAATAATAATATGTATTGCTTTCTTTTCATGGGATAGATAGGCAGGTTTTTTTCCACTTTACTTAGTTAAGGTGATTTGCTTTCTAAATAAGGGATAGGTTCTGGTTAACATATCCAAAACCAGTGGCTTTGTTTATTTACTTAGTCTTTGACTTCAGCTGATTTTCCTGCTGTGCACTGGCAGTAATAGGAGCTGCAGAATGAAGAAGCGAAAATAAACCTGTTGATCACATGGATAAGTAAAAAGGCAGGCCCAGATTTCTAGGTTTCACATTTTTGTCAAAGCTCTAATCAACTGAAAGTTTTTTGCAGTTGATTAGACCTAAGTTTTAGATTTTTCTAATTCAAGCACGTATATTATATATATATAGGAGAATAACATATATATTACTGATGTATTTCGGGGAGGGACCCCAGTATAGAATATTACTCTCTGTTGGTAAAATACTAACAAGAGCTGGCCAAAATGTTTCTGACTAAATTATTTTTCAGTAGAAATGGTTTACCACAAATTACATTTTGGAGGGGATAAATTATTGTAATTAGTTTTGACTGAACTGTTGTTGAGTGAGCTTTTTCAGCTTCAGGGGGAGCATCAACACATTAATTAATGTGCAGTGGTTACTGCACATTTAATTTAGTACTTGTATAATCGAGTACTAAATAAATGTTCAGTAACCAGAGTTACTGTGCAGTAGTAGCCCAGGTGAATGCCTTTTTAGTGATGCTACTGCACAGTAGCTTATTAGCACTGTCCATGCTGTGACATGGTACTACGCAGTGTTACTAGACTACTGCACAGTTAATGTCTCGTGTGGACACACCCGGGATAGATTTTCTGACAAAATCTCATAGTATGACTCCACCTAGAACAGCCTGTAGTGTTTTGGTTAAGACTCTGCCATTGGGTGTGGAATGCACACATTGCAGGCCCTGTTTTGTATGAGTCAGATCAGTAACATGAATGTGGACCTCACATCCTGGATGAGTGCCTTAACTATCAGAGTGTGAGAATTTTTTTCAAATCTCAACAGTTCTCAGGGAATGGGAAATTCCACCTCCTACCAGATTTAATTCTAATCAATCCAAAGTAGACAGACAGACAATCAAAGATAATTACATCTCAATCTCTTATCATGGACTCAAAATCTAAGGAATAACAACTATAGCCTGGAATAATAACTATTTCAGAAAAAAATCCTTTTCTGGACCAATTTATTCCATATAGCATTTACACACCAGAATAATCCCAGATCACCTTGTCTTTTTAATATTCTGGAACTGTTTGGCATTCTATCGGAAGCCCATCTGAGAAAATTTTGCTTCTCTGGGATGGGGTGTAAGTGGCACTCTTGCTTTGGAGTCTGCACTGAAGCAAATACAAGGCATGTTCATATGCCACAATGTTTTTGGAGGCTCTGTCCTTCTTACAACATATAAAATTTAGGTTCTATCTATCACAAGTGTAGGAGTTAGGGTTTAATGAAAAAACGTTTCTTCCCCCCACGAGAATTATAAAAAATGTTGATTTTCCCCCCACATTCCAAACAGGGTAAAAAAAAGCAAAATCTCATTTTTTAAAGGAACTATCAAAAAATTCAGTTGGGCTCAACAAAATAATTTGCTCTGATCATTTTAAATGTTTCATTTTGTCATTCTGCTTTTCACCTTTTAAGAACTGTTTTTGACATAAATTTAACTTAGTAGCAAATTAAATTTTAAATGGAAAGACATTTTGAACCAAGAAAATAAGACACATTTCATTTAAAAATGTCAAAGCTGATGATTTTAACTTTTTTTTGTTTTAAGCTGGGAAATTTCATTAACACTTACTCTTCCCTTGAAATAACTTCAGTTTTGGTAAACTAGTGTTTTTTCCAGCAAAATAAAAAATACCTAACAAGCGTCAAGAGTCTTAGTACAAGATACAGAAATGCACTCTTCCTTCAAATGTTCTTATTGTACTTTTAGGCCATATTGAAGAAAATGACAAAGCTTAAGTAAACTTCATAAGTAGTATCCTGAATTGGGATTTTTCTTTGAACTGGGATTTTACTTTGGATATATTTTTATCTACTTTCTGTGCTAATCTGTAATGAACTATTACTGAATATGATTAAATAGCTGTTTGTTCCACCTTAGAATTGGCTGTCATGGCATGTAAAGACTTTTAGAACACTTTGAGGCACAAATATATCTATAAGTTCTTGGTTTTGTTTTTCTCCATATAAAATATTGCCAGTTGAGACTCAGCAAATATTATTATTACTACTACTAGTCATCATGTTTTATATAGCCTATTTCATTGGCAAGCAAATATTGTGACGAATATTTGGCAACTCTTGGCTGGTCACCTTACTGGCCTGTCACTTCATCTAGGGCAGTCTGCCTTGTCTCGCCTACCACAACTTGTTGGGATCAACCTGATGTAATAAGCCCATTTTAATACCCTGATGCCAAGGGGTTTACACATGGTTCCAACCTTCCCTTACTGTGTCCCATGCCTCACATAAGTTGATTATAGGACTGGTTCAGGGCCAAGCCAAATTCTGCCCCTTGTTGAGCCTCTAGTATCCTCTTTTACACACCATCCCCTCTCACAGGGCCTCTTTCATACTGCTCCTCACTGGGCCACTCCCACCCCGCCTTACTCCATGACTCCTCAACCTTCACGCTTGGCTACACGTTCTCTGGCCGACCCATATGCAGCCCTTCAGGCACCACTGTGCACCCTACTCTATGTGGCCACCGGTCTTATGCCCCACCTTGGGCTGCCTCAGCTGCTAGCTCCTTTCTGAGCCACATACCTCTGCCCCATTTGCTAAGGCCTTATACTCTCTGGACTCAGATGCCTCCCTCTAGGTGTGCCCAGCTTCATTCTGCCCTCTCACTTAAGCCTCAGGGTCTTGCACCCCATGGGCTCAGGTGCCTCTCAATAGGCATGCCTAGCCTCACTACCTTCAGGGTCTTACAACCCATGGGCTCAGGTGCCTCCCTCTAGGAATGCCTGGCCCCACTATCTGCTCTGTGACCCACTGGGTAGAGGCGAATAGGGTTAAAAGGCACCCAATCCCATCTTTCACTGGGGATGCAACAGGCCTGGCATTTCAGGGGAGCTAACTCACCATGGGTAGCCCTACCAGGCCATCCTTCTTCAGCAGAGTGCAGTTTCAAGTCATACCCAGGACCAGGAGCCTCCTACCATCCCCATAGCTCCTGCCCTTACCTCCAAGGTATTTCTGAGCAGCTGTTTAGCCTGGTGGTGTTGTTCTGGTTGCCATCAGCAGACTGCTGCCTCAGCCCTGAGAGCCTAGGTCTAAAATGGAGGCTGCTCAGCCACCTCCTCCAAACCTGGGCACCTCCTGTGGTCATTTGACTGGCTCATTATTTTGGCTCACACCTGCTGGCTGCCCTGATGTCTGCTTTTGTCCTTAAAGTAACAGACACCCAAAGGAGTTCTGTCACATGTATAAACAAAATTTAATGTTATTGTCCTCATCTTTAGGTGAGGAAACTGAGGCACAGAGAAGTGAAGAGATGTGCAAAAGTTCCTGCAATAGATCTGGTCTCCTCACTCTCAGTCCAGCATACTGCCTTTCCAAATTTGTTTGTAAGCCTTACTCATCATGTGGGCTAAGTACAGACAGTCAAACAGCCTGAACCAAAATCTATTCAATTTTCATAAGTTAGTCTAAGATGCATAGATTGAACCAATAAACAAGTAAACAGACAGTCACGTTGATTCTGGAAATGTAGTCACATGCCTGCAGTGGCCAAGGCCAGAAGCCGGGTGGCACTACAGCATGCCTAACTGCCCAGCTGGAGCAGACATTTTGGGTGCTCACCCTGCAGGAGGACGGGGGTTGTGGGTCAAAAGTCTCCTAGGATGCCAGGGGACTTTGAGCTAACTTGAATCTGGAGGGTATCTAGGATAGAAGTTCAATAAACTAATTTAACCGTAATCAGTTAAATCCAATTCTGCATCCATCCAGGTTTATCTTAAATCAGTTTTGGATATTCTGCAAGCAGTGTATATGTACTGAACTTCTTATTGTGTTACAGTTTTGAACCGTTTTCTGGTCACTGATATCAGTTTATATGTAATTTCTTCCCCTAGCTGTGGAATGGCAAATTCCTACCAAAAAAACTATTCCATCATGTCTTCCCCTAATAATGGTCATCCTCTACTTCCTTGTTTATTCCAAAAACAGACCCTTAGCTTTCAAACAATGGCACTTCCATCGGGCATATTGCATTTACTTTCCCTTTTCTATTATTGCATATGATCTCTGTCTCCTTCCCCACTTATTCCAGAGGAAAAATAAAGCAGAAAAGTGGGAAAAAAATCATTTAAGAATAATGATTTTTTTTTTCAAAATGGGAATTATCTGTGCTGTCAGAAGGTGTTGTACCTGGGAGAAGCTATTACTTAGATACCATAGGCAATTGTAAAGAAGTAAAGGGGACAAAAAGAAAAAATTCTAAAGAATTAAAAGGATACAAGACGAGTACAACAGTTTTTTCTCTCTCTTGGACACAGTTCCATCCCTCCTGCTAATATCTAGGCATTGAATAAAGCTGCCAAATAAATAAAAGATTTAGTGTTCATGAAAGATGCCAGATTAATAGCATTGAAAATAGTCTATTTAACTTCAGTGCCAATTAAATATTGGCCAGTAGAAATATTGGCCTTTAGTCCTATTTGCAAATCACCTGATAATATGCCTCTAATTTATTTTGTGGGATCATCAGTAAGATGGAAAGGATAAATCAATCAACCTCCACCATATTTGATTTCTCTTCAAAGACTTACAACAAATATAAAAAACAAGTTTGCAGTGGTTCTGAAGGTTGTTTTTGGTTTTTGTTTTTATTTTCTGTTTATTGGGATTATTTTAATTGTGATCTGAACTCTGGTAAGCCATGATGTCACCAACAAGCTTCACATTGGTCACCATTTACAAATACTGGACCATATAATAATACTGACATTATTCCGGGTCACTGCCTACTGGGACTTGATTCAGTGGCCTAGAGGGAATTCTTGCATGCTCCGTTATAGTCCAATAAATACTTGTGTTACAGTAAAGATGCTCTCTGGAGCCAGAGGGTTAACAGGCTTTGTTGGTTGGAGTCACACCCACAAAGGAAATTGAATGGACCCCCTGCAGGCCAGTGTAGTATTTTTTCATTTATGTTTTTTGAAATGGGTTTCCTTTGGAGATGTTAACATCCGCAGTTCTTTAGCTTCCTGACCTTTTAAATACAGCTTAGCAAAGGGAAAAAAAGAATTAAAAGAATTTCCCAACTTTTACTTGCAAGGAGGGGCACAGGGTCATATCAATGCAAGTGTCCATTATTGTATTTTCAAGACTGTTCTTCTCCTCTCAACCCCTCCCCCTGCTTTTTTTTTTACAATGCCCAGGGTGAGTCACATCACACTATAGAGACAGAAAGATTAGATTCATAAGGAAACAATTACCCACTCCTAGGGCAATGGAGAAAACATTTTCCTATTAAAGATTAGGGGCATTAACAACTGCTTGGGAAAAACACATTTAGAACAGAAGTTCATTAATCTTTGCACACTGTAATTCCTGTGCAAGATCCTAGCAGCCTGTTGCAAGTAGCTTAAGTACAGTATTATAATCGGTTTCAATTATTCCGTTATTATTTCCACCAGAGCAACTACAAATCTTCTTCTCTGTAGTGGCATCTAATGTGGTTGAAGGGATATTTGAATCAATGTCTAGTCTCACAAATGGTATCCTATAAAAAAGACAGTGTGCACACTGTGGGAAGACAGCTGAGAAGGAATATATTTTCATGACAAGGTAACACAAGGGAGAACAGATTTCTGTGGCAAGATCACAAGCTTAGACCATATTCTGTGACCACTTTGGTCTGTTAAGTCAGTTGTAATACATTTTCAGCTAATTGGAAACAAATTAGTACTGTCTACAGAGAACAATAAGAACATTGAACTCTAATCTCCTACAAGAACATGCCATGCATATTATCTAGAAAGTTTTTAGCATTTCTGTGTATAGCTATCATTTTTTTAGCCCCTTATTATTTCATTTTGCCTCTGGGTCCCACACAGTAAGTCAGACTTTAGTCCTATTTGCAAATCCTGAGCTGCTTTGAATAAATTAAGAACAATAATTACTTTGCAGGTAATGACACATTTGATAATTCCAGGTTTGTGTTTAAGAAACTTGTTAGAATGTTCTTTATTGGCAATGTCTTTACTGAATGTTTAGTGTTTAGGAAATGTCTGGCCTGTATATATCTTATTTATCCTGTATTTTGTAAACAGAACTTATGGGGCCCTAACCATTTTATACATGGACACTCTGTCAACTTCACACTGCGTATGCTTCTATTGAATATGAAATTGATCAATAAATAAGCTTTTCCATCCTTAAGCACTGTGGCATGTTGGGAGTGTCACGGCATAGACACTTCTATGGATACCTTTGAGAAATAAAGCAAATCAAGCACCCACAATTCCCAAGCATAGTCAACTCTTAACTCAGTCATCCTCAAATTGCTATATTTTAAGTGGATTTAGTTGTCATAAAAGATGCTGGATTGAGAATATTGAAGGCAAATGTCTCCTCTTAATCCATACAGCAGACACAACTTTGTCAGTGTAAGTAAGCTGAGAAAAGTCCTGTTTGTAATAAAAAGGTTTGCCTGTATAACACAACTGTTATTTTACTTTAGCTAACCCTCCTAGTAGAGACATAGTTTAAACAGTAAAAAGTCCTATTGCCACTGTCACCACATATAGGCATTCATTTCTAACAGCTGGATCATTACAAGTGTTCAGACTGCAATGACCTCCTCTACCCTAATCTTTGTGCCTTCCTCAGACTGGGATGATAGTGGGGGAAAGCATTGGGGCTGTTCCAGTCCCCCTGTTCCTGGAAAGGCTGGAGCAGCAGGGCAAAACCTCCTGCCTGCTTTACACACTGAGGACCTCAGTGTATGAGGAGCCATCACGGAGAAGCTGGTGGCTGTTCCTCCCCTCCCTCACCCCCCAGTCAAGAGGGACAAGAGCAGCTGGTCCTTATGCCTTCTCCAGACCGGGGTGACCCTGATCTCTGGAAAACATGGAAGATAAGCCACAGGAATGTGAAGAAACATTCTCTTGGGAGGAATTCTCCCAGACATGACTTCTAAGCAGTTGGAGTTGGGCTATTTTTCTCTTGGAACCACCATTTTTGCTCCAGGAGAAAAAGCCAGAACTTATTGACACTCACAGTTTCTTCTGGAGAACAGCGATTCTCCAAGTAGAAACAGAGCATCTCTTTGGGCATATCTACACATGCATTTACACTGGCTTAAATTTACTGTGTAGTAAGTTATTGTACAGCAAGCAGGTCAGCATCTACATGTGCAGGTGTTAAAGCACTTTAATGCTGTGTATGGACTGACTTGGGACTAAAATTAGTCCCAAGTTAGTTCATATGCACAGTGTTACCACTCAGTAAGGCATTGACATGTGCATTATTGTGTAGTAATTAATAAGGTGTAAATTTGACACCTGCAAGATGCAGGTGTTAAATTTACACTCATATCAGCATAAGTCACCATATTTACTCATAGGATGGGCATGCACATATAGACACACACCCATACTGTGCAGTAATTTTGGTTACTGTGCAGTAAATGTGCATGTGTAGATGCACCTTCTGTGGCCTAACAGCTTACACCACTTCCTTGAATGGAATGAGTAACATCAGAAAAATAATATTTTTGCCAGTAAACTGTGTATGCAGAAGTACGTTTGCTACATTAAGGGTGTACTTTTTTCTGTCTATACTCTGACTGGTTTATGTCTTCAAAATGTAGATCAAGTCAATGAGTTAACAATTCTGGAGATGGAGGGTACATCTTAAAGAGTAAAAGAATAATTCATTCTCCAAGTTCAATGTATTCTATCCACTGCCCTACTGAAGTTGACAACAAAGGTACAATTAGTGCTACTTAGCACCATCAGCTTTTTTTTACAATTGCCTTTTAGGAATTGGACTGAGAGTTGATGTTTGTTATATCTATGTTTAAGATATGGAAAAAGCATGTAAAGGGACAAATCAGCAATTTTAGATCAAGTTGTGGCTCACATAGTTTAATTTTCTTTCCTTCTGCAGGCAGATGTGTAAAAGAGTTTATTAAATTAAGGAAGGTGGTTTAAAAATGTTAATGGATTTGTTTGGGGAGTGCTATTTATTTTTGCCTTCTCATCTGAGATATTTTAGATTGCTTGACTCCCAAAAGTTTAATGACACAAAATCAGAGACCCATTTTTAAAGTGGCCTCAATATATTTCAGGTTTCAATTAACATTCTGATTTGGTTCTGAGATACACGTACTAAAAGCTAAAAACCCTGAAGTATATCAAATAAGTATGGATTTGACCATGAAAGCAGTAAGTTATATAAGTTTTCTAAGTTTATACAGTGCAGTTTATCCAGGCAACCTCATGGATAATGAAAGGTTAATTTAAGAAGCAGAAAAATGTAATGAAAAATAGCTGTCATTTATCTATGCAACAGAATAAAATGTCAAGGTAGACAGAAACCATGAACCTAATATAATAGTCTACTGCAGGGAGAGTTCATTCTACTGAAATAGATACTAACACTTTCATTTTACATCTGGAACCAAACTTCCTGCAACTGGAAGTGGATATAACTCTTTTGTAGTCAATACAAGTTTTGCTTAAGTGGGACAGGGTAAAACTTAGCTAGTGACTTCACATGTTGGATGGAATCCTGGCTGTGTGGAAGCCAAAAGTTTAATAACTGAATTTATAAAATCATAGAGTAGGGCTGGAAGGGACCCCCATAGGTCATCTAATCAACCCCCTGCCTGAGGCAGGATGATCCCTATCCAAACCATCCTATACAAATGCACAATCAAACCCCTTAGTAAAACTATACAGTTAACTCTTAAACAACACAAGACATAATGCCCTAAATTGCCACAAGTAAAGCAGGGGGACCACAGCTTTCAATGTCCTGCTTCTGTAAAAGGTTGTTAATATTCGCTTAAGAGATCCTGGGAAGAGGGCTAGGATTTTACCTATCTGGTATAAACATTTGACATTCATTTTACCTGTCCAGCAGCAAATAATTTTCTTCAGCAAATTGGAATTGTAATTTAAAGGCTTTCCAGAAAGTCACTAAGAAATGTATAACTGGTTTTGCAATCAAGAGCTTCATGGTATCTATCCTGAGTAATGACTGCAGGATTTGACCCATACAATATAATACAGTTAATGCCAATCTATAGTATTAATTACTTTGCTTATAAGTGAGCATTTGCCAAACACCTCAGTTCTGTTTTAGAAAGCACAACCTTCTCTGGCTTAGTTTTCTAGGAAATCTGAAGTGAAAGGATTGTCTGCATTAAAACCAGAATCTTAAATGTTGTCATTAATCCTGATTGCCATAGAACTGGCTTTTTTATGGTGGAAGATTATGACCCTGTAGTAAAAATGCCTTGCAAAAATAGTTATATAATAATTTTTTAAGGCCTGGAACTATAATACAGTTATGCATCTGGCCAAAGACCCTTCTGTCTCAGACAGCGCTTTCTGTGGAAAAGGATTTTCTAGTCCACCAATAAAGAAGAGAGAAGACATCTAAGGAAGTGAAGAGTCTAAATGATTTCATTGAATTTATTTGCCTTTTTCCTAAAGTCATGATCTCTCTTTACATATGGGGGGCTCAGAACTCCCAGTTTCCCGACCCCTGCATCCTGAACCTCCGGTAGTGAGGATGGATCTCACACTGCCAAGTGCCAGGTTTTCAAACATTTGCTGTTTTCTTTCCCACGAGTTGTGTGACTGCCGTCTTGTTTACTCATATGCCCTCCAGACAGCAAAGAAGTCCTTTTGAAAGACAAAGCTCCCTCCTCTTTCTTTGAGACTAAGGGGGTAGGTTATATCCTC
>NW_017729025.1:45778880-45799393 GCF_001723915.1 Gavialis gangeticus | reverse complement strand
CCCCCCCCCCCCCCCTTCCCAGAGCTAATCAGGTCTGTCAGTGAAAGGAAGCTGTTAGAAGTTCACATTGGCTCGAATCACACATATTGGAAAAAGGTTTTCCTTCTTTTTTTGTTTTTTCTTTCCTTCACAACTTTCAGTTTATTATTGCTGTCAAACTTTGATAAACATATATTTGCTACAATCACTTACTGGGAAAGAACCCATTTTAAGCTCATTAAATAGATCAAAACTGTTTACTTTTAAAATTAGAAGTGATTTTTTTTCCTCAGCACCTAAAATGGGTTACATTTTTGTTCCTTTCAGTAGTGTTATTATTCAAGCTCCATTGGTCAAGGTTTTACTTTGTAGAAGATTAAACACAACAGTATTCATTTCATGTGATATAATCCTAGTTCTATTTATTACTTCTAATTCACAAGGAGGATAGGATTGCTGCTGTGGAAAAGTCCACATTTCCTATGGCAAATGATTCTGGAAAAAATGATATATAATTAAAAACACAGGGGCTTGAAATTCCTCAGAAAAAAAGAATAACCTACCCTTCTACAAGACAGTTTTATACCAGGATAACTGTGTCCACACAAGGGGTTGTATTGTTAAAAGTATTTCAGTGAAGAAATTATATCCACAATCAACATAGCTATATTGGGACAGTGGTGTATAGGGCAGGCCTCAGTCAAAATCCAGGGCCAATTGTTGTTCTACCTTAAGCAAAAGGAATAATTTCAATCTATTTTCTGTGTCACGGGTCGACAGAGAAAAAAGCCACCACAATTACTTAACCAAATGATAGTGTTCATTTTGTCACTTTTGTAGTAGGGAAAGGGCTGTAAAAAAATACAGGGACATCTTGGCCTTATTAAAATTAACTGGAATTTTGCCTTTGATCCCTTCCAAGATTGATTTATCTCAGAAATGATCACAGAGCCAAATGCTAGTCAGAACAATGGAAAGCCCAAAAAGATCCGGTTAAGCCCCCCTCGCCACAGCTGTATGCTCATTAATGTGCCATAATAACAGCACATTAAGTTTAATACCTGTAATGACAGGTACTAACTTAATGAGCTATAACTGGCGCTACTGCACATTAGTGCAAATGAATGGTCTTTTTGTGATGTTAATGCACAGTAGACTAAATCTACTGCGCATTAGTGCATTAGCACAGGTTTCGCCTGCTGCACTAATGCGCAGTAGAACCAGTCTATGATGCTCAAAGCATCTCATGTAGACACGCCCAGGTCTGGCTCCCTCACTGGTTTTATATTGGCTCAGCAGGCTTGAAGTTCTACACAGTGTGGTAGCTATTATGATCTTCCAGGTGGCATCCAAAGGGCGCAGTGAAGAATTGTTGTTGCTTAGGCCACCACCTATTCATAGCATGCTACCCTTCTAAAGAGTTAAAGGGGATGGCATAGAATCTGGTTATGACAGCCCAATTCCAACCAGGACTATTCATTCATCCTTTTTCTGCTTTCAAGATCTCCAGATGACAGCACCGCACTTAGAGTCCTGGCAGCCCCGGGCAAACTTTTAGTATTGGGCCCCGCTTTACCAGAGATAATGATAATAATAATAAAAAATTACCATTTTCAGGGCCCCTTCTGTCTGAGCCCCAGGCAGCCGCCCAATTCGCCCATGCCTGTCTCCAGCCCTGCCAGATGAAAAGGGTTATCTGGCTCCTTTGAATTACTGCAGGGGTACAAGGAAGCTGAAGTATGGAATCTGGCTCATAGTTTTGACAAGCTTCTCAGCCCAATACAAAAGCTCCTGTTCATTCTTAGGGGAATGCTAGTATTTGATGATTCTTGAATGACAAAGAAAACACAGATGATGATTTTATTTCTGAAGAGGCCATTTTTTCCCCTTTTTTGTTAATCATAAAATTTTGTTCATAGCAACACAAATAATAAAAATTGCCAAAACCAAAATTTCCAAAGAAAACAAGATCTGAAAGAAAAAGAGGACAGAAAGGATAAAAATCAAACAAAGCAAAACTCCTTCCAAGACGTAAAATATGTTTGATTATTGAAAGAGAAAACTCATTTTTAAATTATTGTTGTAGCTATTGACCAATGTGGTTGAATTCTTTTGTTCCCCAAGTTATTATTAAACTGAAATCTAATGTCTTGACCAGTCCTCATGAAGGAACTCAATATATTGGCTTTGCATTTATGGGTCACTTAAATGAGTGATGTTCTAAAAGATTGCCCTAGAAAATTTAAGACACAATCCTATTGAATTAGACAATAAAGCTCTCCCCCTCTACTCCCTTGGGGAAGGGGCAACTTATTGTAGCGATACCTCCTGAGAAGCCTGGGAGTGAATTTGTAAGTCAGTAAGTCACAATATACCTCCTTCTCACTCTACTACTCTGGGAAGGGTCAATTTTTCATTTGCGTGCTTAATGCTGCATCATACAGCTAAGATATACCTAAGACTTTGATCATTCCTGTCCACTTGTGAAAGCTAGAAGGCACACATCCTCACTGTCTTCTGTCACTGTGAGTGGCCTCCAGGTAGAAAGTGCCCAGTTTTAGGGCACTGTTTTACATCACTTTAGTCAATAATGTGTTCATACAAAATGGACTACAACTTGGTCCACTTATTTTCAAAAACTTGCTTTAGGTTGAGCATTAGCAACCTGACTCTTATGGATGAAGGATGTAGGTCCTGCTCTTATATAGGATTTTGCTGTCTACTTTATAGCAATATAAATAATTGCATTAATTATTAGTAAGACCTGGATTTATCCTTCTGTAATACTTCTCTAAAGTATTTTCATTCCAAGTGCTAGCTCATTAGCTTGGCCTAGAATTTGTCTTGATCAAAGCAAAAGATTTTACTGTTTTGGCTTTTTTTTAACAACTTGAGTACCAGAAGACTTGCTTGGTAGAGACAGGTTTGGGGGGGCAAGGCCAGCACAGCGCCACCACCACCCCACTCTTCTACCACCACCAAGAAGCAGGGCCGGGGGGGAGGGCAAGGGTGTGAGGCCAGCATCTCCGCCACTGGCTGCCACATGGCCCTCCGTCCCCACCATCATTCTCTTCTCCCACCTGTTCCACGTCTGGCCCTGCACCCTCCCACCCCTGCTCCATCTCCTTCCTCCCCACTGTCATGGTGACACTCTGTCCCTGCCATCCTTCTTGATGGGCAATTTGCCTGACATGCAGCACTGGCTGGAGCCATGCCCCACCAGGAGTTATTGCCCCCAAGAGGGTTATGGACAGACAAACAGACACACAGACAGACGGACTAAGCCCTTTATAGATATAACACACATATATATATATAAAATTGTTGGCTATATGTACATGTGTATGTGTTATTGTTGGGGTTGGTGGGATTGCCTATTTTAATGATGTCTGATATTTTCAATCTCTTCCACTTCTAAGACCCTATTTTCAGTAGGTCACTGCTTTTCCTACTTCAACTACTGAGACTGAATTTTTTTCCATGATATCTTCTTAACATCTTTCCATGACATCTTCTTTACGCTGATTTTTTTTTTTTTTACTTCAGCTAAAAATAGTTCAGTCATTTCTGAGAGAAAAGACCTTGTTTTGCCCAGGTTAATGCTGGTAAGCTTTGCCTTTAAACCTCCTAGTGTCCTTATGCTTTGCAGCAATGGCTTGAACTTTGTCAAGATATTTACAATGGATATGCCTTTTGCTTTCCATCCAAATTTGGGAAAATTATATGCTTTTGCAAAATCACACTTTGGACATGTTCAAAAGAGGTTTCTTGGGTTTTAGAAGAAAATTATGTCTCAATTGAGTATTAATGCTGGCTTTTCCTAACCCTTGACTGTTTGACTTGATAGCCCTAATAATTTTCTTTTATAATAGTGTGTGTGTGCATGTGTATAATGTAGGTAATTATGAACTATGTGAGCCTTCTGTCAACAGTAGTAATATAACCTGTTAGTGAGTGTGTCCAAACTTCATTACTGAAAAAAGGTTATTGGAGAAAGTAATAAATGCTGTTCCATTAAGAATGGTACAACACACAATGCATTTGTTCTGTTAAGAGCAGGATATAAAAACACTTCAGCTTTTCTAAGCATTGTTGGATATAACTTAATGTTTTGCAAGACAGGTCAATGTCACATACAATCTGTATGAATGGCTCTCAGTGTATAGAAACATTATAATTAGGCAAGTATTGTTTGTTTCCTACTTTCTTGGTTACTATCTGTAAATGTGAAAACGTACATCTTGACTTGTTTAAAAGCACTAAAAGTATGCTGGGAGTTGACCTGAGCTTATATACTCCCTTACTTCCAGTTTTAAAATGATGCATTCTAACCTATAGTGATCATCACTGAGTTTAATAAACACACC
Organism: Gavialis gangeticus; assembly: GCF_001723915.1. Lineage (NCBI taxonomy): Eukaryota > Metazoa > Chordata > Crocodylia > Gavialidae > Gavialis > Gavialis gangeticus. Next base: position 45,795,047 of record NW_017729025.1, on the reverse strand, counting down.
GGCATACATGAATGAGAAGGACTGCACTTTTAGTTGTGAAGCAGTACACAATGTCTACAGACCCTTAGTCTATTTGTCAATCAGGCCCCTTCTATGCATTACAGTTATTGCACAATGAGCTGGTTAATTGCACAATTAACTGTAATCAGCTATATGTGCGAAGTTCTTATCACACCATAAAAGGTCAAACTGTGAAAATGTGCACTAACTTTACTGCTTGTTGGTATCCAACTTTAATTTGCTTGTGTAACAGGATCTCCCTTGTGGCTGGGTGCCCTGCCAGCTGATTGGGTTCCCAGCTGCAGGGATGCACAATACCCAGGCAGGCCTGGGAGTCCTACAACTGAAGGGACTCTCAACCACAGCAGCTGCCAATTCTGGATCCTAGCACAACCCCACAGTGGCGAGACCCAGAGTCCCACAACTGTGGATGCTGGGTTCCAGGAGGTGCAAGCCACAGCTGCAGTATCCCAACTCTTCGGGTACCTGGAGCCCCTGGGGCTTGGAGATCACAGATGCTGCAGTGTCATAGCCCCAAGGGTGTGTGAAACCCACAAGGGTGGGACACTGTGGCAGCTGCTGAACCCTTGGGGCTGGAAGATTGCAGCAGTTGCATCTCCCACTTGTGGGGGGGCGTGGGATGTCCCCACTGCTGGGAGGCCCTCTGATGAGGGGGCTCCCAGCCACTGGAGCTTGCTTCTGTTGGTGCAGGGAGGGCCTGTGATTGGGTTCCCCATGCACTGACAATAAGGTGCAATGGGGTCTAAAGTATAATCCACACAATTGACCCTCCTGTCATGCAAAATGTGCAAGACTTGAGGCACGGTTGTGGGATCACACATTAGATGCCATTGCACCTTTACCTGCACATGCAGAGTAACTGAATAACTAGCTCCTCTATCACTAAGGGACCATCTCCCAATTCCCAATCCCCTCAATCTCCTATTAAGGAGCATCTATAAATTATAACTTCTATCACCACATAACCCTGCAATTGGGGAAAAATCTTGTTGCTTTGCTTCCAGGAGTGGAAAAGGCTGAGATAAAAAAAATCACTGACATATAGATGATAATATAGGAGAAAACATACATAGAAATGATACCTGAATATTAAGATGAAAAATGGGACCTCTAGTATGATGAAGCTTTAAAATATTTTCAGTGAGCCTTAAAAGCAGAAGTAGCTTACCGTGATACTACTATTATAGCTTACATATGAATATGTGGGTTTTTAAGATGGGTGGAGGCAACATTCCTGAGCAAATTAGCATATCTGCACTGCAGTATTTTATGATCCTGACTTATTGTGAACTCCATGAACTCTAAGTCTGTTAAAGCAGTCATAAAATGTGTGAGAGAAGAAACAGGACAATTCAAAAGAAACTTAAATTAAGAAAACCACCACAGAGACTACAGTTCACAGTGGCACTTATTTTAAGGATATTCAATAAAAAGGTATTCTAGTTTACTTTACTCATGGTGAAGCCAGTAGGCTGTAAAGTCTGCCACTGCTTATGTGCAATGGAATTGCTTTCTTTGAAAGATAGCACTATTTACATTTGTGGGTAAGTGGGTGGCATCCATGACACATGAGTATATGGCTGCATCTACACATGCAATTAATCTGAGGCAATAGACTGCAGAGCAGTTTGAGCCAGAGTAAACTATTTCTGGGTGTAGCATCTACAGGTGCACCTGGGGCAGCAGCAATTTGAGCCAGGGTAAAGCAGTCTATGCCAAATGCCACTCAGACTCGGGCTCTGGGTGGTGGTGTCAGGTGGTGGAGGGGCTGGATGGGGTACAAAGGTGCTGAAAGTGTGGAGCTGTGTGGCTAGGCACCAGGCAGGAGTTTAGCCCCCAGCTGGCTGGTCTGACTGGGTGAAATTTACACCCACTGTCAGCATCTACATGCGTGTTTAATCAAAGTAATTACCTTGGCATAAGATAGTACTACCCCTGACAGTACTATCTTACTGTGGTGTTAATTAGTTTACTGTGGCCTAATAGCATCACATGTGTGATGTTTTACTTCACAGCTAATTAGTCTATTCTACAGTTATGTGCATGTGTACACACAGCCTATGTGTATACAAGAAACATACACTCTTACTTTCTGTTTAAAAAGAGGGAGTCCAGCCCGGGTGAAAAGAAAAATCTGTTTTCTTTGGTATAGAAGCCAAAACTGACATAGTAAAGTTGGCTTTTTTTCCTATCCCAAGAGTTTTTCTTAACTGTAGAGACAAAAAGAGTGCCCAAATATGCAAAGGTAAACTGCCTCTACATTAAATGTAGCTAGCTTTTAAATAGCACAGGCTCTTTAGGCAAGTACTGTGCCTTCTTTTGTATTTTACAGTGCCTTAGTGCACTGTTGGCTCTTCTAGAAATAAAAAATAGTAAAATAATATTTCACTGTTACATGAACAGTGTGGTTCCTGTGTCTTTATTACACAGCTGAGGCCTGAATAGAGTACAGAGGGTAAAATATCCTGCAGTGCTCTAGGATGAAATACATAGGTAGGCTTGTGCAGAGGAAGCCTGTATTTTAGGAACATGGAGCTGGAAGGGGCATTTCTGGGCCAGTGGATCTAGTGCATTTGTTGATCATTATTAGACAAAGGAATCCCTAAAACTGCAACTTTGAACCTTCATCCACAACTAAAGATCAACATCCAAAACACGAGGCACACCATGCAGTGTACTATGTGTAAATACCAGGGAAACGAAAGCAGTGCCAACGCCCTGCCACTGCAGCCACAGGGTAGTTAGTTGACATATGTTCAGGTTCTAGGAGAAGCTCCATGCCCTACAATACTGAGGAAACAGGGAAAAAAACCCAAATAAAAAAAGAAAAACACAGTCTTTAGTAAGAGGTCTAAAAGAAAAAGGATATAAATCCACTGTCTTTCATCAGTGTTCATCAGTGTCAGCCTAAAAGCTAGCACAGAAAGATACATTTTTTATGATTTTTTAGTTGGTCTGATAAGAGGTATCATCTCTGAACCAAGGGTTGAGACAAGCTGACAAGCAAAAACTGACAAGCAAACCTGAAACTCTTTGACACAGAACTTTGTGGGAATCAATGTAACATTCCAGGATTTGTCTTCTATTATGTATTTGTAAATTATCTGAATAGGACCTCAGTACTTTGGGAGGTGGAGGGGGCTTTAAGTACCACTGTAATACAAATTAATTACTGTTTATAATGATTAACAGTAGTAGTATTAATAAATACAAATAATTCTTAATGTTTTTGTGTTTCACTAATTTCAGCACATTACCCACAAGTCAGCAATGCTAAGAGATTTTAAATATTACATCAACGAAGACTAATAAGAAGGTAAGTGCAAAATATCTATAGCAACCTGCATTGTTATACACCCTGCCATGCAGCCTCTAGTGATAAAACTATGGTTCTTCTGAAGCAAAACAAACTATGGTAGGGAGTTTCAAAGAAACCTAATGAAATTAGGTACCCAACTCCCAATGTCCTTAGGCTCTTTTGAAAATAGAGCCTATTTATTTAGACATGTATGGACTTAGACATTTCAGGCACATGAATCTCATCATAATCATAAGTTCAGAATGTTATATGTTTATAAGAAGCCCAGGAGCCTGGGCTCCTGAGGCAGAGAGGCAGTACAGCCCTGAACTCAGCAGGGAGAGGAGCTCTTGCCAGTTCAGACTGGCAGGACATGGGAGCTGCAGACCATGACAGGTACTTAGAGCCAGAGTGTGGAGGTGGCTTAGCAGTGCTTGGCAGTGGTCTGATGACCCAGGGAAAGATTCTAGGAATTTGAGTTTGCATTCTGTTTTAATTTGAACCAGGGGAGTGGGTGTGGCTGATAAGGGTGGACAGGAGACCAGAGGGATGCTGCAGGGGGATCTAGCATAGAGCACTTCCAGGGTCTGGGACCAGCTGGGCTGCATGGAGCAGAAGCCCAAATACTTTAGAGGAAGGCTGGTATACTGAGAGCAGCCTTGCCCTGGGTCAGGGATGCCAGTGGAATCAAAGACAGATTGTGAGTAACCTTGCATGGGCCAGGGTTTCCAGGAGATTGGGACAAGGTGCAAGACAGGGATGAGGGCCATGGAGACTAGAGACAAAGAGAGGGCTGAGGCTGAAAGCCAGGCTTGAATCAGTGGGCCAGGTCTGGAAGCCTTCAGCTTTTATTCTAAAAGGGGGCAAAAGTCAAGAGGGATGAGGCCTCTACAGAAGGAGCAGATTGAGAACAGAATAACATCTGTGAGGCATAGGTGTGGGGGTGGTGGAGGCCATGAACAGCCCATAAGGCAACTGGTGCACTGGGGCACCATTAAGGCTAGGAGAGCCACAACTGAATGTCCTAGGGCAAGGTGGAGCCAGACTGGGCTCACTAGAGGTCCTGGGGCAGCCTCCTTTTCACATTAGAAAATAATTACATCAAGAAATGGCAGGTGAGGAAGAAGGGAGGGTACTGGAAGGAGCTGGAGTGGAGGGCAGGGGTTGAGGAGCCACAGGGGTGTCACAGTTGCCCTCATAGGACAGCATGCCTCATGGTATGCTTCATGTAATTTCAGGATTTGTTATGTGCTAGGTCAGAGTGAGTGGGCATTTTTCTCGATGGTTTTAGGTGAGGCTCAGAACTAATATATATATATGACCTTATTTTGTAAAGAGATATTCTAGTTATAAAGAGATATTCTTTCTCTTTTGAAATGTCATCTTGATATGACCTTTTGACAAGGGGCTGGGTCAGTTATTTCAACCTAACTGGGTCACCTATCTTTCTAGTACCATAACGAATGTCTTCACACAGCCAGAGCATCATCAAAAGATAATGGCATAATTACCAATAGAAACGGATGTATTATTGTTGCTAATATTGAAAATGTGAGATGAAAATAAAATGTCAAATGTTAAGAGCTTTTCTAAAATTACTATATTGCTGAAAGAAATACTGCTAGTCTTTAAAAAAAGGTCTTAGAAAAAGTCTTTGAAAAGCAAAAGGTCTTTGAATGATAAAAAAATGACTTCAGGCAAGATTTCAAAAGAAACATGATGGTTTTCATTTAAACAACATTCTATATTAATGAAATTCTCCAAACACTGAAGTGTATCAAACATCAAGCACACTGCTGGCATTATCTAAATAATAATAGACTAGACACTGAGGTACTTAATTGAACTTGTCAAATTCTTTGCTGTGGCAATGGAATATCCATATTCTAAACACTCCCGATTATGCCAGTGGGTTTCAAATCAGGACTCAAATGTAGTAGATAAATATATTCTTCCTATACTATGGATTGCTTTTCAACAGTTCACTATGAGGATATATGTATATTTGCATTATGCCATTTGTATTGCATAGTTGCTCATCTGAGTCACAGAGTTTTTTCTGCTTACTAATTGGATGACTTATAAACCCACAAACATCACTGCTGAAAAAACCCCTCTGGGTCTTAAATGAATATACACTTAAATGAAGATATTTAAAGGAATATACACTTGAAAGACTTTTTCTTTCTAGAGAAATATACATTTTTAAAAAGAGAAATCTACTTAGAAATATATACCTGGAAAGTGAACAAAATGTGTCACAAGTGACGATAGAGTGACTTTTCAATATTCACTCAATGTTCTTGCTTTTTTTGTCCAAGTAAAGGACCTTGCAATAATAATGATAATCTCTGACATATGCTATAAAAGAGACCTTTGCTAACACATTTATCAGATCAAAAAGAACAATGAAAGTAAAGAACATTATATAATTAGTGAGATTACTGCTAAATCATTATTTAGTTTTAACTCATGCCCAGATAACATCCAAGGATCTCAAGCAGCGCAGGATATAATAAACAACAAGGAATGACCTCAAACCTCAGTACAGGGTGAATAGTCCCATAACATTTTTTTAACTGGTGATGTTTCTGGTGACTTTCATACCAGGGACAATTCACACTAGGGATGTGTGAAACAGCACCATTTCATTTTCACTTTCATTTCACCATTTTGACCGGACAGTGTTTCATTTAGTTTCAAAAGCACTGTTCCATTTTGTTTAGTTGAAACTGTTACACTGTTTCAACACTGATTCAAGGTTTTGCCCATAGGCTATAATGGGGAAGCACAAAACTGCCTATAACTGTCATTTCTTGCTTGATTCAAATGACACTTACAAGGGTAGAAGCCCTTTCTAAGGCCATGATTCCCGCCAAGTTTCAAGGAAATAGGTGCTGGGGTTTCTGGGAAATTGTACCTCAAATTCTTGAAAGCAAAACTCATGTCATGTATTTGTGTTACAGCACAGTGGGGTAAAAACTGCATGAATAGTAGCCCCTGCTGAGTCCACAGAGCCTGCCAAGTTTCAAGGACATAGGTACAGGGGTTTCTGAGAAACTGCACATCAAGCTACTGACAAACAAAACTCACGTCGTATGTCTGTGTTAAGGCACAGTAGGGTGAAAACTGCAGGCATGGTAGCCCCTGTTGAGGCCATGAAGCCTGCCAGCTTTCAAAGAGATAGGTGTGGGGGGTTCTGGAAAACTGCACTTCAGGCTGCTGACAAGCAAAACTCATAACATATGTGACTTTGTGTGTGTGTTAAGCTGTGCCCTCACTAGTGCTGGGGCCTCTACACAACCTGGTACTGTGCCCCAATGAGGTCTCCTCCTCCCCTACAGCTTCAGTCTGGTTCACCAATTTAAATCACAACAAGTAATAATAACTTAGTGAGCGGCCCAGTAGCACCAGAAGCATCTCAGGCAGCCAAACTATGACAGAGACTTTCTTTCCTCTCCTGCAGGAGACTCTTCTCCAGCAGCTGCCAGAGAACTCTCCCTGCCAGCCCCAGCCCTGGGGCTTAGATGTGCCCAGGGCCCTGCATCCTTCCGGTCAGCTGACAGGAGACAGGTGCTAGGGCTATTGGTCTAGGGACATGGCACTGGCATACAAGGTTTTTTGGGTCAATCTAATCTGGTATTGTTTAGTAGACCAACTGAATAGTTACAGAAATATATCTTGCAAAGGTTTTGGGTTGAAAAGCCCTTTGTCAGGCTGAGGAAGCACCTGCAGTTGGTGTGTGTGTATATGCTGTTCCTGGATGGAAGGAATAGTAAAGAAGCCAGAGGTTGGCATGCAATACAGGCAAGAAAGCCAGTCAGTGAAAATGGAAACAGAGGTGTTAGGGAATGAGGGACAGGTGGGGGGGGATGTAGCAGCACAGGTAAAAGAGGAGGGGGAGTCAGCTGTCTGGCAGGTTGTAGTGTGTCAGAATTTCAATGTCTATATTGAGTCTATGAGTTTCTGTACCTAGGAGGTTGATGAAGTGCAGTTTATAGGCTCATCTGTGAAAAGTGGTTTGTAAATTCAAACAAACACTGAACCTCGCTAACCTCATCCCCAGATTTCAACTTCCTACAGCTCAAGCCACAGCGAATGGATCCAGACCATGTCATGACAAGACATGCAAAACCTGCCAACAATACCTCCAGTATGGAAATATCTTCACAATACAATGCATATCTCCTTTAGGGCACCAAGTGCCTCACCTTGGGAACGCACCCCCCTGTGTGCCTGCCTTTCACCCAGTGGTCCAGGGTGGCCTGCCTCTGCTTAGGGAGGACGGGGGCTTTGAAGTGAAAGGGGGATTTCCTTGTGGGCATGCTCCCACTGGTGCCAGGCTGAAGAGGAAAAAGGGCAAGGAGGTGGTGCCAGCAGAGATGCCTCAGCATCCCTGTGGTGTTCATGTATTTTGTTCCCTTGCCCTAGCTGGTTTTGGCTCAGCAATGCAGGCAGATAGTGTATCATCTGACAACTCAAAATGATCCCAGACCACACTACCCCCTTGCTTCTGGGGTGTGGGTGCACGTGTCGATGCTGCCTTTTCCCCCTCCTCAACAGGCAGAGGCACAGCAACAAGAGGAGTGGGCTCAGCTGAGCCCCTTACCTCCACAAGTTCTATCTCAGCCTCCTCCAAAGTGCCTTATGGGGAGGGAGACCTGGCTCTAGGGGAAACTTGAGGGGCGTGGAGCACAAACTCATATGATTCCCCCTCCTTCCCCAGAATTTCCCTTGCTAGGGAACTGAGATCCAGCTCCAGCTAGTCCTCTGGCACTGGAAAGATCAGCATGGTAAGTGAAAGGGAGGTGGAGGAGATTGTCATGCTGGTGCTGCTGCTTGTTGTCATAGTGGTGGTATTATGGCTGGTGCTTTTGGAGGGGATGTAGACTCAGGAACAGGCAGTGGCACTGGCACTGCTCCCCTCTCCTTGCTGCCTGTAGAACTGGAAGCCTCATGCCTGCTGGTTGTAGGAAAAAGGCTGCGTGCGTCTCAGCTTTGGGGGGAGGAAACTTACACCTCTCCCTCTACCCCGTCTTCCGCCCCCCCCCCCAAAGGCTTGCCAGATGCCTTTCCAGCATGCTTCATGCTGTGTTTCATAGTGTTCGTCTTTATAAAAATATATAAATGTATATGTGTTTTCCTATATGAATTCTATATTATAATATGCTGCAAGATATAAATGTATACAAATAAAAATATATAAATGTATCTTCCTTCCTATACAAATTCTATAGTATAATATCCAATATAATTATGGAATTGAAAAGAATAAACCAATGAATATAATAATAAAATAGAAGTGTCTAGGAAGAAAGCAAAAGGTGTTGTAGAATCCCACTTACTAGGCTAGCAAGTAGGAAATCAAATCAATGGTAGTAGTAGCCTTTGTTGTCTAATGCTCCTGAGCTGCTGGAAGACAGCTCAGTAACTGTCAGACCCCAAGGCAGAAAGCAGGCCAGTTCAAACACTGCTGCCTTTTATCCTATTTTTCCATCCCTCCCCCAGAGCACTGGGATTAGAAGAAACCTCAGGAAAGGATCACAGTCACTGGCCAGCTACACAGTCAATATGAGAGCAGTCCTTTCCCCCTCTTCCTCCTCCCTCTCCTTACTTTTGGTTACCCTGCAGGCAAGGTGAGCTTCAGCTACAAAACACAAAACATTTTGAAACTTTCAAAATGTTTTGACTGCCCTCATTTCATTTCAAGGCTTTTCAAAGCCTTTCATTTCATTGCAATTTTGCTGTGTCAAGCTCAAAATGAGTCAAAATAGCATTGAAACAAAACAGCTGGTGAAATTTTGCGCAGCCCTAATCCACACTCTTTTTCAGTCCTAACTTTACTGCTGAGAAACTGTGATGCTTTAACCTAAGCATTTAAATACTTGATATATTCTACCCATTTTATCCAGGGTTACATTTCTACTGGTGGAGCTGCAGAAACTCTAAGTGTAGAAGCATTCAAGCAATTTCTATTGAACCAAAAATGGCGGGTCTGGTAGAAGTCACCTTTGATAAACTTTCTACCAGAGGAAAGAATGCTTGTGTACTTACCTCTCTGAGAGAAGCTTCTGTCCTGCCCTCTGCACTATGCCACCTCCACTTGACCCTCCCTCCCTTTCTCTAGAGACACAGTCTGTACCTTGGCTGGACTGCACTGCTCTGGCTGAATCATGGACCAAACCCCTCTCCCTGTCAGCTTTGGATATGGGACAATCCAGCCCCTATGACCATGCAACTGTTAACCACCTTGACTGGCACCTGGCTATTGAATGCTGTTCCTGCCACCCACCTGGGAAGAAGGAGTGGAATTTAAAGCTGGAGGACCAGAACCAGGGTGGTAAATCCAGCACCTCCCACATCCCAGACCAGAGTCCCCATATGAGAAGCAGGTGAGATCTTTGCCCCACTGCTACAGTGCCCCTGCACGTGGAACTGGTCTGGGAGAGAGTGTAAAGGAGTGGGAAATGATTCCTGCCTCTTCCCCAGATCAGAGACTGCTTATTCTGGTGAATAGGCTTTTCTCCTTGTTCCTTCCACTCCCAGGAGGGCTGTAGGCACCAGCTTTTATGTGCCCCATGGAGGAGATGCTTCCCCTTTGCAGCACTTCAGAGTCCTATGCCTGCAGCCTCATGCACTGGGATTCAGATGCCACCTTTCAAGTGCTGTATGGAGGGGAGCATCTACCTCATGGGGTGCATGCAGAACCCTGTGCCCACACATAGGGCTTTGCACAGCCTTTGAAGACCAACCCCCCCCCTTACCCAAACAGCATAGTCTCTGATATGGAGTCCACTGACTGCCCCCGCTCCCCACACACACCCACACACACACCACCCCACCAAGAAGGACCAGCTCAATCCAACCCCCACTAGGACTGGATCCCCCAAACTGTCCCTGCCCCCACTTCCATGGCACTAAACTGGCCCAACCCAGTCCCCCATACCTACACCCACCAGCATCCCACCCTGACCAGACTCACCCAACCTGCACTGGAACTGGGTCCATCAGCTGGCACTACAGGGGTAAGGATCCACTTGGTTGATGGAGGGGACATGTACATGCTTGAAAAGTCAGGAGGCACACTGGGTCTGCTGCCTGACTGTTGTGAGGTAGGAAGAGGGTGTTGGAGCAGAGGCATATGGTCCCCTGGGGCCACCAACCAATCAGCCATGACCTGTGCCCTTGGCTGATGTCACCATCACGGGTTATATACAGAGCATGCAACTAGCCCTTTCAATGGTTGTACAGGGATCTACTAATAGGGTCTCCAATCACTCAAAATAAGCAGCTAAGCTTCTACTGGTTCATTTGACCATTTACACACACCACTAATGACTGCTTCAAGTAAATTGCAGAAACATTGTTGGGGCTCACTCACTCAGGGCTCACTCCCGTTTGAGACAATGCCTAGATCATTAAGTCAAGAGTCCCTCTGGCTTCCTCCACTTCTTGCCTGACCTATTTTCCCTTCCTGGCTGCCCAGGAGGAGAGAAATGGACTTCAGCAGGAAAGAGAGATGGAAGGCCCGCTTGGCCCTACCTATCCCATAGTAGGCTTAATGTTAGGGTATTTTGGGGGGCAATAAGAGCTGTAGGTAAAAAGCATCTCCCACTCCCTTATAAATGGACTTAAAAGGCCTTCAAGCCTCTCTGTGTATTAGTTAAAGGCGGGTTTTTTTGGTTGCTATTGTTTATTTTCTCCTAAATACAGTTTTGGGTATTTACCCAACTCCCTGTGATTTTTGTTAGTGGAACAGGATTATAATGAAGCATAATGCCCACTGCAGGTCCCCTGTGGGCATGTAAACATGGAAATGGTATCTATAATCTGCATAAGTGGCACTTAATGTCACTTATGGTCACTTCTAGACGAGTGCAGCCATGCACTATGTGGTACAACTGATGTGTCTGCAGTGCTACATATCACACATTCAGATGTTCTCCACACTGAAATGGAGTAGCAGGGTTTTTTTTGGGAGGGGGGGAGTTACCCCTGGATATTCAGGGGACAAAAACACCCATGGGCAGTGCATGGCACTAAAAACCGAAGCCTAGCTGGCTGGAGCCATACTCCAACTGCTGGCCAGGCCCCAAGGGCAAGATCGCCACTGCTGCAGCCCCCATAGGCCCCCCAGATAAGGCTGCTGGGGCCAGCCCAGTGCTGGCCCCTGCCTCCCCTACCCCACCAGGAGTAATCTGCTGCATGCCAGATGGTGCATGGCACAGGCATTCTCTAGGGACAACTAGGCAGCACCAAGTGTGCCACTGTTAGTTGTCCCCAGGGAAACCAAACATTCACGCTTGTGTGGACACGGCCTATGTGTCTAGCTGTCAGTGGCTAAGTGGTATGTAGCTGTGTAAAGAGGGCATTGGTTTTGGACCCTAATACACAGCTTCCCCATTTGGACCCTGCCAACAGTAATTTTTATGTCTCCTGTTGGTGTTAAGATTGATTATTGTCTGAAGAGTATTTGGAGAACATGACAACTTTCAATGCAGTCCCCAAAATAGGAAAGCTTACTAACTTTAGAATGCCTCTTCCACTTTTGTGTTCCATGTATTGTTTTGATTCAAGTGCCACTAACACTAGCCTTCCTGATCCCAAAACACATCTTAGAGTGTCTTTCTAAATGATTTTTTCCAGCCTCTACAGACATCTCTGTTCAGATCTACAAGTGTCAGAGCTTTCCATTTATACAGTGCTTAAAAGGGAAAGTTGCTTTTCAATACAAAGGCCTAAGCATAGGAGTGTGTGATGTGGCATTTCTCCCCAGTGCTAACATGTCAGCAAACAGCAGAAATATTTGCTACAGATGCTTTAGCAAGTAATGCCTGGGATCAAATCCAACTGAGAACCTACAGTATAATCATAGAGTGCTGGATGAAAAATTTTTTTTTTTCCTCTGAAAACACATTCAATTTTTCACTAATGTAGACTCTTAGTCGAATCCCACTGATTTGATTCTGTGTGGACTTGTGAAAAGGCATTATTTTTCTTTTTTCTTTGCATTTGAATCAGCAAATCTGATACACCCTTACTCCCACAGAAATGTCAAACATTGCAGAAAGTTCACCTAAGCAATTTCTCACCAAGCTGCCAATTACAAGAAAAATTATACTTACGGGAGTGGATGATGGTGATGGTGATGGGTTTTTTTACAAGAAGGGCTTATTCAACATTCCTATAATTACCTGTGCTTCAGTATAAATACATTCATTTCCATCAGCCCTTTACAGATTAACCCAAAAATATGTAGGTCCCATTGTTTGTATTTTCAGTCCCCCCTCTCCCCCCCTTCCAGTTTCTGCACGCAAAATGAATAACTAGGTCTGGGTTTCATCATTTAGTACATGTAAATCTGAGCATGTGGATTTACACATTAGTTTGGGGATGTGAACTATGGAGCTTTGGCCTAGGGACAGAAGTTACACACAAACCTGTTTCAAAATAGCTAAAACAGGTTTAAGAGAAACCTGGTTGAATGTAGTATCAGACTTAACTGATTTGGGTAAAACCCGTTTATGAAATTTCTGTCCCAGACCTCTTCCTGGTTCAAGTTAAATCCAAATCTCCCAGCACCTGAGCATTCTTTGCAGCCCTGGGCTAGACTGTGTTGTCCGCTCCAGATAGCAGGGCTGACTCCACTCCTCTGCTCCCTAGCTGAAGCACCGAGGGCTGGCTGACAAGGGGGTGGGGGAGGGGCAAGGCTAGCTGGGGATGCAGCTCAGTCTCCAGCAGGGACTGCCCCGCCAGGTAAACTCCAGCTGGGGTCTGGGTCCTGTGCCCAGGGAGGGGGGTTAAAGACCTCTTCCCCTGCTCAAGCTTACTGCTGGCTGCAACTGTGGACTACAAATCCCAGAGGCACCTGAAAGCAGGAAGAAGAAGTGATAAGCTCCCTTCTGAGGGCTGCTGTTGTATTTTTGGACAGCAAATCCCAGAGACCTTGGGGGCAGCAGGAACAGGAAGTGAGCACACAGCCAGAAAGCTGTGCTCTAATGCTCTCCTGGCTTCTGGCCTGAGACGCTGCAGGTGTGTGGCTGTATTTATTGATTCAAAGATAAATGTCTGCCACTTCTGTTTCAATTTAAACTATGCAGTTTAGACTAACCTGCAAAGACTGAACTGATTCAAACTCGGGCTTTTTGACCATGTGTACCTAGCCTTTATTTAAATGTGGGCCATAATGCGCATGTATATGTAATAGTCATAAACTAGTAACCCTGGAGGTCCAGATAGAGACAAAGTTTAGTATTCATCTCTAGCCACAGGTTCAATACAGACTCATATTCAATAGTAATACAGTTCATAACTCTGATAACTGTGTAATTGCATTTACAAATCTGTATGATAGCATTTATCTCACCTCCAGTGGACTGCCAGGCCATGTTTACAAATGGCACCTTTTTGTAGTTTCACAGCTGGTATGTATCTCAGTCTCAGTCCCTAAGTGCCCTCAGGCACTAAGCTCCCTCGAGAATGGGCTTCAAGCCTACAATTTTGGCAACCTGGATGAAAATTACACATTTAGATATTCAATTGCCTATTCTTGTCTTCTGGAAAACAGAATTTTAGCCCATCAGTCTATCACCTTTAATCAATCCTCTGTTGAAAAAAGTAACCATGAGATGCAAATAAATTACACTAATGGCAAAAACCTATAGTCAGTATTATATAGTATAATGACCATAAAAGATCAATAAAACATTAATCCAGTTTCTGGATTTTAATATCAAGCACCACGTGGTTCCCAGCTGCAGCACTAGGACTGCAGGATCAGGCCCACCCTATTTTCTTCAGGACACCAAAGTATATTTCATAAATACAAAAAGAAGAAAACCTGCTACATCTGACCTTTTTTTTCGATGTTTTGCCTTACTCCTTTGAAATGTTACATCAAATATTTTCAAGGGCAGAAGCCATAACGTATTTTACAATTAAGTAGTGCAAAAATAATGAAATTTGCTAGGCCCCAATTCACCAAAAATGTATTAGTACTCTATCTCATGCTCATCACCTTTGACTGTATGAATCTTGAGCACCATGATGGTCAAGTAATTAGAGCACTGGGCTGGGATACAGACCTAAGATGTTTTATTTTTATAAGTAAAGGGGAAGAGAAGGAGGGGTGAGAGAGGGTGGGAAACGACTACTAGCCATGAGACAATCAACAAGTCACATCACTTCTGTGTCCTTCTGCTTCCCTTCCTATCTTTTCTTGATTACGTTTTTAAGGTGTTAAGGACTGAAATTATCTCCTCTTACATGTCTGAACAGTGCATAGCACAACAGTACCTGATCTTGGTTGGTGTCTTCAGATGTTATTTAGTAGTAATAGTTGTAAATATGTAACCATTATTTAATTAATTGCATATTAATTGATTATACAGTGTAATGATATTTAACCATTAATGATTATTATTAAGATAAAATGGCATTGATATCAATATTATACTGAAAAACAGATTTCCAGTCTCCTGTATAAACGAGAGTAAATAAAAGGGGTTTTATAAGAATCTATGGCCATGTCCATACTTGCAGGCACATGCAGTTTGCGGCACCATACACCTCTTTGTGGCATCCCAAACTGCATGCCTTGTATGTTAAGTCATGCTTCATTCTGCTAATTTGCAGCATGGTGCCAAATTTGCTACCGGGATTTCCAATAACAAAGCACATGAAAGTAGCGTGTGGCTAGACAAAAGCAGAGACTGGGGAGCAAGCAGCCCAGAGCTGCCTTCTCCACATCTTCACATGCTGCAGGGGCCCCATGCTGAGGCACACGGTGCCCCAGACAGCCCTCTTTGCAGCACATTGAGCCCAGACAGGAGCAGCTGGGAACAGGCAATTTGGCCCTCAACAAAGTGCATGTTCAGGGGCATGCACTGTGGCACAAAGTAGAGGCACAAATTTGTACTGCAACTATTTGTATTGCTGCAAGTGTATGAGCCATCAGTGTGCCCTTGTCAAGAAGGCTAAAGGCATACTGGGCTGCATTGGTAGGTGTGCTGCTAGTAGGTCTAGGGAAGTGATTATTCTCTCTATTCAGCACTGGTGAGGGAATCTAGAGTACCATGTTCAGTTTTGCCCCCCCCCCAGCTACACAAAGGATGTAGACAAATTGGAAGGAGTCCAGTGGAGGACAACAAAAATGATGATGAGGCTAGGGGACACGATTTATGAGGACAGGCTGAGGGAACTGGGATTATTTATTCTAGAGAAGAGGAGACTGAGAGGGGATTTAATAGTAGCCTTCAACTGCATGAAAGGGGTTTCAAAAGAGGATGGAGCTACACTGTTCTCAGTGGTGGCAGATGACAGAACAGTCTCAAGTTGCAGCAAGGGAAATTTAGGTTCGATATTAGGAAATATTTTTTCAATGGGAGGGTAGTAAAACACTGGAATGGGTTACCCAGAGAGGTGGTGGAATCTCCATTCTTGGAGGTTTTTAAGACTTGGATAGCCAAAGCTTTGGCTGGGAGGATGTAGTTTGGGATGGGCCTGCATTGAGCAGGAGTCACTAGATGACCTCCTGAGGTCCCTTCCAACCCTAATTTTCTATGATTCTAAGTCAGGAGTGGAGGGCTGCTTACCAAGTTTTGGCAAGCCATCAAGGGCTTCATGGGTATCCCCACCCCTCGACAGGTGCCCCACCCCCTGGTCATCATATTGGGACCAGAAGTCCAGTCCCTTAAACCCTGACCTTTACCACCAGAAGTTCTTCCCCTTCTTTCTAGAATTACTCCTGTTAGCAAGGGGTTTTGCCATCTCTGAATCAGAAAAATACCAAATTATATTTTAAAAATTAAACATACTAGAACTTTCATTAATTTCTTTAAAAAAAATGT
>NW_017729025.1:45772854-45773880 GCF_001723915.1 Gavialis gangeticus | reverse complement strand
ATACCAGGTACTTCTAAATATTGTTCCAGTTGTAAAAATGCCAGCACTCAGGTGCTTCCACTTGTACAACCCACCTGCTCACATTGGCATTGCATATGCAAAAATCTGGCTAAGACAGTTACAGCTGGGTAGGTGCTAGGGTAAAAAGTAGGGGTGTGTGTGGGTGTGGTTTGGTGGATTTGTGGGGGGGTAGGTTTGGGGGGTGTGGGTACATGTGTGGGTAAGGGTTTTTGGGGGGCTGTGAGTGTATGGGGGGAAGGTGGTGGCTTGCATGCAGGGGAGGGTTTGCCCACAGCCTGCCCCACTCCCCCACCCATGGCAGGCAGAGTCCCCACCAACACTCCTGTAAGCCCAGGCTCTGCACTTCTGCTAGTCCTGGCCCCAGGGCAGTGGCACATACCTCATGCTTCTGCTCACTGTCACTTGTCCCCCTTCTGCCACTGCTGCCCTTCTCCTGCTGCTTCCCAATCCCCCCTTCCAGCCACTCTGGCATCACATCCCAGATGCTTCTGTGGTCCCAGCACTGCAGCTGGGAACCATGTGATGCCAGAGCATGGTGGTCAGGGGGTCTATGAAGCCAGGCTGCATTGCTCAAGCAGGGAGAGATTGAAGCCAGCCCAGCTTCATATAGCCCCTAGAAGCCAAGGCCCTGCACTCCTGCTACCATGCTTTCGGCCCTGCCAGTGCTGGCCCCAGTGCACCGGTGCGGGCCCCACGCTCCTACATGGTTGTTGCTGCACTCCATATGCCTGCTTGCTGCCCTTTCACTGCACCTGCCACAGCCATTTCCCCGCTTCCCCCCTCCCTGCCCACTTGCCCACTCACCCACTGGCTGGCCAGCATCACCTGGTTCTCAGCTGCAGCACTAGGACCACAGGATCAGGCCCAGCCAGTCCTGAGGACTTGGGTGATTGCCCATGGTTCTCCCCTGACTCCCTCCTACCCCCTTCCTTTTTATCTGTATTTGCCTCATCACAGGGAGACAGGATCATTCCTGGGCCAGAAGCCTCTACAAGTCCCTGCCTG
>NW_017729025.1:45768535-45772843 GCF_001723915.1 Gavialis gangeticus | reverse complement strand
GGGGTGGGCCAGGGCCAGACTTGTTGCTGCGGCTGTTTAGTTCTGCTGTTGGCTCCCCCTAGGTCCTAAAGCCCCTGTCTTCTGTCATCTTTGACAGGCAGTCAGGGGCAGGTAAATATTAATTTTCTAATTTTTTTAGGGGCCCCGCGGGCCGGATAGAATGGCCTCGTGGGCCAGATCTGGCCCACAGGCCATATTTTGCTTGTCTCTCTTCTATGTGCACACCCCTGCTCATCTGGACACAGCCTACATGTTCAGATTTATTTCAATACAGTCCCATGGGTATGGCAATAGCCGGGTAAACATTATGTGCTAAAATAATGAGCATCATAACTTCCTTCTTCCCCCACCCCTTTTCTCTTCTTTTTTATAATTCAGTTTAGTTATATAATTACAGATAAACTCACTTGTGAGGAATAGAAACTATATTCCAAGGGCAATGCTAAGGAAAAGTTTGTCCATTGTAAAAAAACAGCATAATCAGGAATTCTTGGGCTACAGTTAGTGCATCTATTGAGACTAATGATTTGTTTATCTCAACGGTACTTACCTGTGGGATCTACAAGGTATCCAAGTATAAAACTCTTGTCATTCCCACCCATAATGGGTCCTAGATCTGTCCATAAGGATAATCAAAATGGGAGGAGCTGATGACACAAATTATATGAAATGAAGCATTGATGTACAAGGGAAAAATAAGGGAGGGAGAAACAACAGAATTTACAGGGCCACTTTTTACATACTCCTGAACACCACTTCCATTTATTAACCCTCTAGCATTGTAGGAAAGAAATATTTCCAATCATGCTTGATATCCTGCAAATACAGAACACACTAATTAAGTCAGTATCAAAAAAAGATTGATTTTTATTTTTACAGAGGAGGTATACATAAAAGGCCAATCTTAAATTAATGTAGCACAGATATTTGAGGAAATTTGCTGTGTTTTGGCTAAATGAGAGTTCTGGTTTCCAGGAGGGAAACCCCCTCCCTATCTTCTGACACAAATAACATCTTTTTCTTAGTGTATTCTACTGTTCAAAATGGTTTCTAAGCCTGTTCAACAAAGCTGTCAAGCCAAATGAATTGCACTCCCCTGATGTTTGTTATTAACAGATTGTATACTGATAGGATAATAACCTCCTTTTTCAAACATCAAAGGCATTCTTGTGAGCTGGATTACAACTCCAGATATAAAAGACGTGCTCTGCGGATAACTCCCAGGCTACTTTGCACCACATTTCTCTCCATAATGTTGTGTTTGTTATCTTGAATGAATGACAGTAACCGCGGATCAGCAACTGAAATGTACACAAAATGAATACCACATGTACAGTCTTTGCTCCAGCCTATGCAAAGCAGTGGCAAATCATTACAGCCCACAGAGCTGTGTATGTTTTATACCATGTGCAATTTAATATCAAGTGCCATAACTGTAATATACAACAACAAAAAAAGAGATCTAAAAAATAAACCAGTCATGATATCACACATCAGTTTCCACCACGGCTCTGAGATGGTTATGTTAAACACATTCTTACTTGTTTATTTTAACATGCTAAAGTGATCATTTTTCTTTTGTGATAGATAACTGTACCTGTTTTTAATATACATAAATCATTGCTACTTATTTAAAAGTTTGAAGGCAAATGGCAACATTTTGTTTTTTAAAAATAAGCTGTTTAAGATCATTAGAATGTACAAGTGAAGATGTAACTAACAAACCACTTCAGCTTAACGCAGGGGTGGGCAATTATTTGGCCTGGAGGGCCACTTAGGGGGTTTTGGTGAGCTGCCATGGGTCAGATCTGGGTGCTGACCCAACTCAGATCACACTGGGCTGGGTCATCACCCTGTCTGCCCCACAACAACTCACCAAAACTCCTTAAGTGGCTCTGCCCTGGGACCCAGCCCCATGATGTCACCACATGATGTTTTAGGGTCTCCTTGGAGACCAGTCCAGGACTCATGTAGGCAGGGCATAGTTGGCTGAGTGGATAGGAAGGGGCCATGGGTAGGTGGGAAGCAGCATCCAGAAGCAGGCTGGCTGGGCGGGGCCAGGGCCAGGGCTGGGATAATGGGGAGGGGCCAGAGCCCAAGGCAGAACCAGTTTGCTCCCCTCGCACCCCTGCCGATGGAACCGGCACCCATTGCAGGAATGTGCAGGGGGTGGATCATGGTTCTACCCCAGACCCTGGCCCTTCACTGTCACCACTCCACAATCCTGATTCCAGCCCCTGCTCTGGCCCCACCCAAACGTCCTGCTCCCAATGCCACTCCACACCTCTACATGGCCCCATCCCATTCCCCTGGCCAAATGTGCCTTGCCCACACAGGGCCTGGGCCAGTCTCCGTGGAGACCCTACCTGCCCACTCCATTCAGTGCCCCTGGCAATGGGTGGAGGGAAGATGGGGCAGATTACCCAGGCAGTGGGGCTGGATCCAGTGGTGATGGCAGAGATTCACAATGGCAGCTGAAGCAGCCACTATTGCAGGGGCTGTGAGGAAGCAAATCCAGCCACCATACTGCCCCAGCCCCACCGCATGCCCTGCGGGCAGTGGGACTGGCAGCATGCACCACAGCCCAAGCTGTCCACTGTCAGGGCTGGGCAGGGCCGAGAGACCCATCGTGGCTTGGATTAAAACCCTTGATGGGATAGATTTGGCCCATGGGCTGTATTTTATCTACCCCTGGCTTAAAGTATTTCTTCATGTTTTTCATGTAGACTAAAAAGACCGAAGTTCAAGATTCCAGTGTGTTGGTGCCTCATCAGTAACAGGTAAAGCATAGAAATGTATGCTTTCTCATTATCATACTTCTGGCCACTCCGCACCTATGCTGTTAAGCAAAGGCCACATGGAACTTCACACCAGTTGGGAAAGAACTAATTATTGTGGCAGGCCAAAATGTTTTTCTCAAAATAATTTTTCAATGGAAAATTATATTTTCAATTAAACATGTTTTTTTATTTATTGCCCCCCCACACACTGAAAAAGTACCTTCAATCTACATTTTTTCTCTTAATCTTGATAACTAAATACCCTAAAACTGAAAATTTCCAGCTGAAAACTCAAAAATTAAGCCAAAGAAAAAAATTATGTGGAAACTTTTGACACCATGGTAAAGAATGGTATACAAACACATCTTAGACTCCCGTCACTTCATTTAAAGGAGACCATGCAATATTAGTTTAGCAGGGAGCTCTTTGTAGACAGTCCCAGCCATTTCTACTTCAGTAAAATTTATTATGAGAACAAGGGTCCACCTTCAAGGTGTTGCACTGAAGGGGTTTATTACAGCAGTGCCTATATGGTGCACAGCTGAGTAGTTCTGATTTTTTCCAAAAGTTATCAGAGGCAACGCATTTTTTAACAGATTGTTTCCTTTGTATTTTAGCTGTCTGTATTTGTTTTGCTTTCCAGATGTGTGACCACCAAGTTTCTAACACCCTGTCACGTACAGCCTTGGTTCGAGTGATGGGTGATGTACATCTTACAGGCTCCTGTGATTGGCCAAGTTGCTGTTCACTCCAGAAGTAGTCTTCCCCTATCTCGCCTGCCGTGACTTTGAATGTTCCCAGTGTGGGGGTTGACTCTCCCGGGTCCCTCTGCAGCCCGCAGTTTGCCCGACGGTCACTCACGGGGCTCCACCACCCCCTACATCCCAACCTCACGCCACCTTGATGGATCCCTCCATTTTCACGGCCACATCCCCTCACTCCTATGGCTATGGTGACTCTTGAGTTTCTTCTTATCCGGCGTACTAGTCCTGGAGCCTGCTCCGCTTACCCCTTTGGGGGTCTTCTACAATCAGAGTTCCTGATCGTGCAACCTACACTCGTCCAAAACAAACTCCTGCCCTCAGGCTCAACTCACCACATGACACCCTACAGGCTATGCTCCCTAGTCCTATCTCTCAACTGCTTCACCCAGGGAAACAAAAAAAAGAATACAAAAGAAAACACAAGATGCTTCGTCTGCCGCTTCGCTGGGAATTAGGATAATCCCCTTCCCTGATTTCTCACAACAGGGGTATCGGGAGCCTAGTTCCCCTATAATATAGCCAGGGGATACCACTCCACCCCCCCGCTTGAATAATACTAGTAGCCTCCTGTTTGGGTCGTCTACTTCACCTTTTCAGCTCCTTTTGCGAGCCCTGGAACACCCCACTTCTCTTCCTCCTGGAGCGTCCCCCTCCAAGTGCTCCGTAGTTTCTCTACATAGGGTTGGTCACTCTTTATATTCGCTGTAGGTGCCCTGCTTGTCCAAAGCCCTCCCTGGGGCTCTTGCTGGGACTTTTCCAATGGG
>NW_017729025.1:45760046-45763535 GCF_001723915.1 Gavialis gangeticus | reverse complement strand
CTTCACCTTTTCAGCTCCTTTTGCGAGCCCTGGAACACCCCACTTCTCTTCCTCCTGGAGCGTCCCCCTCCAAGTGCTCCGTAGTTTCTCTACATAGGGTTGGTCACTCTTTATATTCGCTGTAGGTGCCCTGCTTGTCCAAAGCCCTCCCTGGGGCTCTTGCTGGGACTTTTCCAATGGGGCCACCTCCTCCTCCTCCCAACCATTCCCAGTACTCCCACCTGCTGTACTGTGGGTCCTCACAAGCCTTTCTCTACTGCTTCTGCTGCTGCTGTCATTGCAAATTGCAGGGGCTGCTTCTGGCTTGTTTCCAGCACTGGTGGCCTGTCTCCTGCTGCTGCTGTTGAGCTTAGGACCAGAAGCCTCTTCTGACTCCTCATCCGACACTCCTCCCCTCCTAAGGGGTTCCTGGAGTGGGTCCTGAGACCGCACGTTCCTCCAGTCCGTTCTCCCATCTCCGCTTCTCCTGTCATCTGCCATTTTTATTCTCACCAGCCAGTGGTTGCTGGTCACTGGCTGGCCTCAGCTGAATAAAGGCGCGGCTAATGGGCCACGCAGTCTTCTCTTCTTGTTCCCACTGTGCCGCGGTTCCTGCTGCAGGTAAGTGGTTTTTTTCTTATCTTAATTTTTTCATTTGTCCCCTCTCTCCCGTTCTCTCCTGGGACAAGACGCATAACACAATTTTAGTATTTTGGGAACTACAACAATAAGTAAAAGTTTAACTTATTTCACTGTCTATAGATGTATAACTTTCAGGACTGCAGAGTGTTCTGCTTGGCCCTAATTCAGCATATCATTATGTACTGTTGACTTTGATGGGAATTAAGTGCATGCTTAAGTACTTTCCTGAATACTTTCAAGAATGATTTCCTTAATGATCTATTAGTTTAAGAAGCAGAGTCTCAGCTGGTATGAACTGAGATAACACCAATAGTGTGAATGACAATTTACAGCGGGTGAGAATCTTCTTTTCTTGTTTCATTCTTTTGATATTTTATTGGGATTTTTTTAAATCATTAACAGTCTTCTCTTTGAAATATAACAAAATAAAGGTGTATTTTAGATCTGTTTCCCTTTATTTTAGTTCTCCATGTATGAGACAATTTTAAATGAGCCACAAACTGAGAAGTCATTATCTATTTATTTTCACCAAGGTGGTAATATCATCTAATATACCACCTTGTACTAGTTTCTCAGTGATACTATTATTCTGTGAGCAATTTTTAAAATATTTGGATGAATATTAAAAAATTCATTGTAATCTGCCAGCTGCCTTAACCTATTCTTCTTTCAGTATCTATAATGCTTAACACCAGCCACCCAAGAACAAATCCAAAAAAAGGAAGCTTTGAACTTCCTAACTAATTTCTTCCATATTTGCTTCCAGAAGGCCAGCAGCTACTGCAAATTATACTGATTTTATCAGAAGTATCAAGAATTAGGTCCAAATTCTGTATCCAAAAGCTGTATCTGCAGTTTTTTACTGCATTAAAATGCGGGTTTCAGTTTGTCTGTCTGTATTTACTATGGTTACCATGTAACAGTTGAGATGCTCATAGCTCATTTTCAATGTTTTAAATTTTGTTTGCATTTGGCAGCATTTTTTGTACAGTCAGTTTCATTTTCTCTCCTCTAGAGACATTAAAGTCTTTCTTGAAACAGCTAGTGCAAGTTTCCTGATCACAAGCCCTGGTTCTCATGGGGGACTTAAAATCATAGATTCACAGATTGTTAGGGTTGAAAGAAACCTCTGGAGGTGATCCAGTCTAACCCCCTGTTCAAAGCAGGACCATTCCCAACTAGATTATCACAATCAAAAAAAATTTCTTGCACCCACCAAGGTCCCACTTCCCAGCTCGGTATCTAGGTCCACACCCAGGCTTGAACTTACAACTTTCCTACAACTAGATGTCTGCTGGGAGGTCAATATAGCAGTGCACAGGCAATCTAGAAAGCTTTTGGGAAGTGTTGGAGACAGCTTCCTGATGTATGTGTTGGAGGGACCAATTAGGGGCTGTACTCTTCTTGACCTGCTGCTTACAAACAGGGAAGAATTGGTGAGGAATGTAGCAGTGCATGTGCAACCTGGGCAGCAGTGACCACAAAATGATGAGTTCAAGATCCGGAAAAAAGGAAGGAAGGAAAACAGCAGAATATGGACCCTGGACTTCAGACTTTGATTCATTCAGGGAAGGATTCCCTCAGAGGCCAGTCTGAGGGAGAGAGGAGAGCTGCTATACTTTAAAGAAAACTTAGTGAGGGAGCAGGAACAAACCTTCCCAATGTGCAGGAAGACTAGCAAGTATGGCAGAAGACCAGCTTGGCTTAGCAGGTAGCTCTTCAGTGAGCTAAAGCACAAAAAGGAAGCTTTTAAGAAGTGGAAACTTCATAAAAGGTCAGGGCTGCTCACACAGGGAGGTGTGCAGGAGCTTCCCCCACCTTCTGGCCTCGGCCAGTGCAGACTTCTGTGTGCCCTTCCCCACCAAAGGGCAAACAAGAGTCCTGTTCACTCCTGATCTGATATATGCAGTTTAGAGAAACTTGTGTAGGCTGAATCAATTCTGCCTCAGGCTTTTTGAATGTCTGTACTTGGCCCTTGTTTCCCTCAACAACAAGTAGATTACCTAGTGTAAATCTGTCATTCATTCAGAGGGGTCACAGCAGTTCAGTTGCACCCCCCTTAGATTGTGCTGCAAATGAGCTCTCATTGCAGGATCTGGCTGGAGCCCCTGTTTTCATGCAGCTCCAGAGCCTAGGCAACTGCTGTGGCTACTGGTCACCTCTTTTTCCCCCACTGTTCAATTCAATGGGGAGGAAGAGGGTGGGGGAAGGTGTGCAGCAGAAGCATTCACCCCCTGGGCCCTGCAGTTGCATGAAACCAGACCACCCCCCAACCAGCTGGTCACTGCTCATGCTGAGTAGGCCTGTGCAAAGTAGCTAGTATTCACTTAGGATTTGGCCGATTCAGGGGACAGTGATTCAATTTAGTGATTCAAATCACTGTCTCAGATCAATTCAGCCGAATCTGATTTGGAGATTGGTCAAATCTCCAAATTGGCTGAATCTCCAAAACAGCCCCATCCCCTGCCCGCTCTCCCAGCCCCATCAATGGCTGCCCTGCCCAGCCCCAGCTCCTGGCTCTTTGAAAAAAAAGCCCAGCACTCACCAGATGTTGCCAGGTAGTGGGGGTGATCACCGCTGCTCCCCACTGCCTGTGCTGTGTGAGGGGCTCTGTCATGAACCCCCATCCCCTGCCTGCTGTCCCAGCCCCAGCTCCCGGCTCTTAAAAAAAATAAAAAAATAAAAAGTCCCCACTCACCAACTGCTGCCAGGCAGCGGGGGTAATCCCTGCTGCCCCCCGCACCGCTCCATGCTACACAGTGGGCTCTGCTGTGAGCCCCCTGACCCCCATACACTCTCCCAGGCCCCTCCCAGATGGTGAGCCTGGGCTTTTTTTTTTTTTTTAAGAGCTGGGAGCTAGGGTGGGCG
>NW_017729025.1:45723315-45759758 GCF_001723915.1 Gavialis gangeticus | reverse complement strand
GGCAGGGGATGGGGCCTGGCAGGGATCTCCCCATGGTTCCTTCCTCCAGCCCCCACTCCCCCACCCCCTACTTACCAGCACAGAGGCCGGGTCCAGCTACCTGTGGCAGTGAGTGGAGATTGCCTGAATCTCCAAAGCTCGCTGAGTTGATTTGGAGAGCTTCAAATCAATTCGCACCTTTCACTTGGTCTCCTGATTCAATCAGTTTCAGAGATTTGGCTGCCGAATTGGGCCAAATCTCCTCTGAATCGAATCAGCAGCCAAAGGTCCGCACAACCCTAATGCTGAGCTCTGGCAGGAGACTGTGCTGACTGGACAGTGAGCTCCATTCCCCTTGCCCCATTCCTAGATCTGCTGCTGCTGTCATTAGTTTGTGTTCTCTGGAAAAGGGTCATCTTTTTTTGTTCACCTTCTCTGGGGAATTCAGATAGAGTGTGCATCAGCATTTCTGGCAGAAGATCAATTATAGACAATAGTTTGCCCCCCGGTCATCTATCCAAGGATCGCAGAGCCACAATTGTTTCTCTCCCGATTTTAGGTTCTGCAGGCTTTCTAGGTCTCATTACCTACAAGAATCCCTACTCCTACAGGAGCATGCGTTTCCTTATTACTCATCTTTTCTCTCCTTTTGGCCACCAGGAGGCAAGAGAAAAATATGAAACATCTCCAAGGAAATGAACTATATCCCTTCAAATGTATAAGATAAAAGACTGCTGATGAACTTGGTAATTGCACAATGCTGCACAGGGGTGAAGATACCTCTGACCCAGAGCCAGCTGGATTCCAGCCCCATACACTTGTAGGAACAAGGAGATACATAATGCTACAGGCAATATCCCGTGTTCCAACTTCAGTGGAGTCCTGATTCAAAGAAAGTGAGCCTGACCTAGGAAATTTAACCCAAATTTCTGGTATGTATTCTAGCTAAAAAGAAAATACCTCCCTACCCTCCATATGACTAGATAGAGTGTTACCATTAGCCAAGATATCTAATACATGCACACAGGGGTGGATCTGGTTGGGGAGGGGGAGGGGGACTGTAGCAGTGTAGTTTCACCCTCCTTTGATCCCTGGTCCACTCAAAGTTTAAAATCAACTGCTGGGAGGAGCAGCAGCATTTCTATTATGGTAGAAGTGATGGAGTCCATTGACTTCATGGTTTCATTATAATGGGCTTTTCTAAACACTTCATTCCATAGGTGTTAATTACTTCCTGTCTCCTTTTTAATGACCTTGATGGTCCACTAATCAAGATATCCTGTCTTCTGCAATTCTGTTGTCTGGGAGCTAATCTCAGTAATGAGCTCCTATTTCACAGCCCTGCAGACTGTTTTTACTTTAGCTAAAAACATTAACTCAAGCATGGAAATATCAACTAAGGTGAACATTAACTGATGTATAGAAATAACTTTTAGTGAAGTATTGGATGTATGGTCAAGATGCTCAAGAAGGCTGGACTTTGTTTAATAAACCTGAAAGAGATGTACATTTAATTCTAATGACTACAGGTCTAATGATACAACATCTTTTATCTGGAATTCTCCAGAGAACTGGAAGAGGTGGTGAGAGCCTCATGGTCATCATGGGCAACTTTAACTACCCAGACATCTCTTGAGAAGAACAGTCAGCAAAATCTGACTGGTCGCCTAGTTTCCCAACTTGTATTGATGATTTTTACCTGTCTCAGGAAGTCTACAGGCCGACCAGAGGAAATGCACTCCTAGATTTAGTTTTGGCCAAGGGGGACAACCTGGTCAGTGATCTGATGATAGTGAGTAACCTAGGCAACAGTACCTATGACACTACCACTTTCACTGTAACTTGTACGGCTGAGAAATCTGTCAGTAAGGTACAAATTCTTAACTTTAAAAAAGTAACCTAAGGACTTTAGTGAGTAATACCCTACAGGATTATGGATGTGGATGAAGAGTGGTCATTCCTCAAGGACGTGATCCTCGGTCCACAGAAGCTGTTCATAGCTATACACAAAAAAAGGTGGCACAAGTGCCAGGAGCCCATCTTGGCTCAATAAGGAAGTCGCAGATCTTCTGAAAAAGAAATGGGAGGCTTAACAATGATGGAAGCTAGAAATAGGCCCAAAGAAGAACTATGTAAGATTGGCCCACACCTGTAGGGGGCAGATTAGAAAAGCAGAGGTGGTGACCGAATTCAGGTTAGCAACCAAAATCAAAGACAATAAGAAATCTTTCTATAGGTACGTAGGTAACAGGAGGAAAACCAGTGGAAATGTTGGACCAGTGCTCAGTGCATCTGAACATCTGATTTCTAACACCAAGGAGAAAACTGAACTCCTGACTGAGTACTTTGCAAATGTATTCCACTAGTCTAAGAGTGATAGCCTGCTGAATGCAAATATGACAGAAGAACTGGTGAAAGAACAGCTAGAGAGGCTGGATATCTAAGTCAGCAGGACTGGATGAACTCCATCTGAGAGTGCTGAACTAACTAACTGAAGTCATTGCAGGACCTCTGGTGAACCTCTTTGAGAATCTGTGGTGCTCAGGAGGGGTCCCAGAAGACTGGACAAGGGCCAATGTTCTGCCCATCTTCAAGAAGGGGAGGAGAGAGGACCCAGGGAATTACAGGACAATCAGCCTGAACTCAATCCCAGGAAAAATCCTCAAAACATTTCTCAAGGAAAGTCATGTGTGGAAAGGCGAATAGATATGGGACCGTTCAGCCTAGAAAAGAGAAGACTTTGCGGGGGGATTTGGTGGCAGCTTACAAATATATCAGGGGAGAGCATCAGGGGATAGGTGAACAACTATTCACCAAAGCACTGCAAGGGAAAATCAGGAGCAATGGTCATAAACTCCTAGAAGAAGATTTTAGACTGGATATAATGAAAAACTTCTTCATGGTTTGAGTAACCAAACTCTGGAATAGACTCCCAGCAAGGGTGGTGCAGGCATCTACCCTGGAGATCTTCAAAAGGAGATTGGAGCCACACCTTCCTGGGGTTATATGACCCCAGCAGTCTTTCCTTCCCAGAGCAGAGGGGCTGGACCTGATGATCTCACAAGGTCCCTTTCCACCCTATACTTCTGTGAATTTTTTGATTATTTTTGCCCAATTTATTGTTATTTTATACATGATATATAAATTGATCCATATTCTAATAAATATATATTATTCAGTCTTAAACTGAATAATATAGCCCCAGGCCCACAGCATATTACTAAAGCTTCTAGTTTCTTCTTACCTGGAGAAAAATGTGCTGCATTATGTGTGATGATGAACTATACCATCTGTGTCCCCCTTTTCAAAATTCTAGATCCGCCCATGCATGCATACATAACACATTAAACCATCTTAGGTACAAAAAAGATTAATATGAAAATGCTATTTCCAGTGCATATCTAGTTACTTTAATTCAAGTGAAACTAATTACTACTCTATTATACAAAGCTGGATAAAATAGATTGCAACATCGCACGAGTTGATAAATAGGTCTCCTGTGATATGCATTCTAGATCTCAAGAGTCCTTCTGTTCATCCCAAAATAATAACTGCAATTTATAGAATGACAAAAATCTTCATTCTTGGAGGAGGAAGGTTCAAGTTTCACGCCAACAATTATGACAATTAAGAAAGCAAATAATTCAGACAGCAACTTCAGTGGCGGTTTCAGCCAAGGACTGGAAAAGCTGTGTGTGTGTTTTAATATTTCTGCCAAACATATGTGGAACTTATTCTCAGATTTACCCTTACCCTTAAGAACTCACTACAGGAAACCTGCTGCTTGAAGCAACTTGTAAATTTTTTATGACGTGTAAATCACGCATGCAATTTAATATTCATAAAGGATGAGCTATAATATTTTCATACAGTATCTAAAAGTTGGTGTCACACCCTAATTTCCTGACCTCAGTGATCTCCTTGGCAGAGAGGAGGCATCATTTACCACAGTAGTGCTGGTTGCTTGAAGGCAGTTTTTTCACTTACATCATCACTTACAAGCATCCGGCCTGTTCCTTTAAAGACATGGGACAATTTGCGTAAGAAAGTATCCAGCTTGCATCTTCAATTGTGGTAATTCCACAGGTAAATTAGGTGTGTACTTATTGTAACCATAGGGAAGTCACTATCTGGTTAAAGCTGAACAAGCAGCTACAAATGTTGTCAAAGCATCAGCCTTGTCAATGATAGCGGGGAGAAGAATAAACAAAGAGAGGATATGTGATAAGAAGGGTATGTGATACAAAAGGTATGCAGGTATGGGTGTTTATGATATGGGTGCATTTATGTGTAATAGACATTGAAGGGTTACCTAGCTGGAGGATGCCCCACAACAAGGCTTGTCCCTTAGAGATTCACAGTTTCATAGACATTGAGGACTGGACGGGACCTTGCAAGATCATCAAGTCCAGCCCCCCTGCCATGGGCAGGAAGTCTGCTGGGGTCAGATGACCCCCGCAAGATAAGCATCCAAAGGCCATTTGAATCAGTCCAGAGTAGGTGCTGCACTTCTGGGGGGAGTCTATTCCAGACCCTGGACACTCAGACTGTAAAGCAGTTTTCGTTATCTCCAGTCTAAATCAGCTTTCCAGAAGTTTGTGGCCATTAGACCTTGTTATCCCTTGGAGAGCTCTGGTGAACAACTGTAGAGACACTGTACGGAGGCAAAGGAAATTTGTCCCAATGGGGACCCTGTACTCGGGGCAAATGAAACTGTCCCAGACAGAGACATCTTGATAAAGGGAAAGAATGGAATGACCCCAGAGAGGGAGGGCTAGGGAGAGCCTGTAAATATTCCAGCCTCTGGATTGGCTGGGAGGCTCTCTTTAAAAATGGGGAGTTTTCCCAGCCCAGCAAGAGGAAAAGCGGGGGAGAGAAGGTCCCGTGTTGTGGGGAGAGGGCTGTGCAGGTCCAGCCGCAGTAACTTACCCCTCCCTGCTCGGAGCTGCTGATGGGTCAGAGGTGCACCCATAGCCCTAGGACTTGAGCCAGGGCTTTGGGGGGAGCGAGTTGATCCCCTTAGCTGCCTCAGGAGCATGTGAGTTTGCTTGTGGAGAAGCAAGCCCCCCAGTTAATGTGTGTGTAATTCAAGGGAGGGGTGCGCAACTGCAAAAGCTTGGCTCAGCACATCCCAGTGCTCAGGTAAAGGGAGGCAAGGCTTGGGGAACTAGCCCCAGTTTGTCAGCCTGTGAGAGACCTAAAAGGAGGGGCAAGAGCCAAGCACCAGCGCGCCCATGCATTCACCCGTGGGAAAAGTGTCATCTACAGATACACTGATTACTTCCCTGTTTACTAGAAGACAGTCATCCTTGTACTGAGGGACTGCTGACAATGATTGTGGATGCTTGATGAACCAGGTGATATTTGGACTGTGTATACATTTTTCAAATGTCACATATTTCTTACTTCAAACCCACATGTCTTCAGGCAAGGTAAATTTGTCACCTCATTATGGACAAAGTCCTTGATTAAATCCAAATGCTTGAGTTATCCAAATACAAAAAGAAAAAAATTAAAGCATGAAGTACATTTTTCTTTACTCCCTGATAACAGAAGATCAGATGAATGGAGTTTCAGAAGGTCTGGTTAAGGAAGTATATGAAAATAAGTACAAGAAAGTAAAAGACAAAAAGAATCAAAAATCATTTATCGAAGTACTGTAACTATTTTTCATCCTGAAGCTGTTAAGAAGAAGGAAATATTGTACTAGAATCTGTCTCCTTTCTATTTAAATATGGAGTGCCTAGTTGGAGTAAATAGTTACTTTGCTTTTGCAGTAACGATATTAAGGTAAGAGTCTCAGAAGGTTCAGATTTGCGTGCAGACAAAAAAAACTAGATACAGTTCTGTTTCAGGTATGACTGTGGCCCCAAATGGCAGAAATCTTACAACAGCTGATCACACAAAATTTCTATGCCATAGGAATAACATATCCTAGGAGTGACTTTCATATTTCATAGCCATTTAACCTAAAATAACTCTACTCTAAAACCAATCTGAGTCTGTAAAAAGTCTCCCCTGCTCATCTTTGTATCAGACAGGCAGCTCTGCATCAGCTGTGTTTCTTTAACTTTATGGGAGCAGTATTAAGCACAGCACATGTACAACATTCAAAACCTTGTATTTCTTGATGAAGTTCAGATCCACTTTCACAAACAGATGCTAAAGTATACAGACAAGATGCAACGAAATTCGGTTGCAAGGAACATAACTATTGTTTGCTTGGAAACATGCTTCCTTCATGGCTTAACAGAAACCAATTAATCAGAAATAGTGCAAAGCAAGAATCATGCTTTATGCCCTTGTCAATATGTAGAGTTCGGGCTGTTGATATATTTGCAGCCAGTTGCAGGCTGCACTTCAAACTGGACCACCTGTCTTAATTTTCCTTAACCTAAGATGTCCCACCACTGAGAGGCTAAAGATAGGCATTAGCCTGTATGTGAAGTGTGAAGCATTCAAGCAGGTGGAAGCCAGGATTAGAAGTCCTTCAGCAGCCCCAGGGAAGGGCTGGCTTTGAGGTGTGTCCAGGCTTTGAAAGAAAGTTATTTCCCTCCCTTTAGCAGAACTCTCAGCAAATCCCTGCTGCTGCAAATTGATTTACCGGAGTCACTATGGATTTTTTAAAGCGTGAATCAGCACGTTGTGGCACGCACTTGCTTGGTTCTCTCTTCCTCTTTTTAAATTTCTCCTGTTGGCATTCTCCTTATTGATCGTAGTAGGAAAAACATTTCTTCAGGGGCAGGCTTCCCTGGAGCACTATCAGCAAATCTAGAGAGGCCAGTTAACCTATTTGCTCACTCTCATGGCCTATTTCCTCCTCATCCTCTACCCAGTCCCTCCCAGTTTGGCTCCAAGCCCTCTGCTGTGGTGGAATACACATGACCTTTTTGCCTAGTGAGATTCTACATGATGAAACTAGATATGCTGTGCCTTTTAAAAAGGCTGGGTAGGGACTGATCTCCCTGATTGAGGGGTATTAGTACTGAACAGCCTTCTCTCCCTATCCAATCAACAGTTGTTACAAACAAGTTACAGCCAAATTATCTCATCCACTGTTTAGTATTGAGTAATCTCCCTCCCACCCTGGTATTTAGGCTTCATTGAAAGAAAAGCTGCTGCATGTCATGGCTGTTTGTTTGGACTTCTTTATGTGCTACCTTATTTGGTAATGTTACAAGTGGCTCCTGTTTAGACTGGATACTAGATCAGAGGAAGAGGGCCAAGGGCTGCCACACCTAGTGTTTCTGAATCAATAACTATCTGTCTGCATCCGTCTAAAGAGATATGTATTGTGGTCTCTGTGTCATTTCCCTGTTGAGTCATTTCCCTATTGCAGAGAGAGTTTCTCTTGCTCTTTAAGCAGTTTAACTCTTGTTTCTTTTTCATGTTCCCATTCCCTTGTGCGCAGTGGATGAAGGGGAGGAGAAATGTGATAATCAAGCAATTTAATGACTCAGGAGCAAAAGGATGTGCAAGTGCACTGGAACACAAGTCAGGGTGTACTGACCCCGCAGGATTCACAGGAAACCTTTACCTCATCCGCACTTGTACTGACAACTTAAATACCTCATCTCCTGTTTTAGGTTTAAAACATCTTTTGGATGGGATTCTACCACTTTGTCTTCACAACGGAAAAGTACAGCATGAGGTATTTAATTATGTAGACATTCCCAAAGCCAGTGTACACTGTTTTATGCAGCACAACACTCTATAGGATTTTGTCCCAGCTGTAAACATGAGGATCATCACGTACAAGTGCTACTGCTGTCAGAGCATCCCAGGAGCAGATCTGGTCATGGATTCTCTGACAATTATTTTTTTTAATCAGAAAATGATGATACAGGGAAATTGAAAGTTTAGTTTGGTTTTGTTTATCCATAGAAATGTTTTGGTTTCAATAATCTTCTGATTAAGTCCACGTAACATCCTGATAGAAACTACCTAAATTTCTACTGCTGGACAACCTAGATTCTGAGGTCTGTGGTTCTGGGGCTGCCCCACTGTACAGATTGCCTTGAAGTTGTTATCTCCAAGGTTTTAAGGCTCCCTGGGCATGTCCCTCATGTGCAGGGGTGTGCATTTATAGAGGAACAAATAGCAGTGGCACAAATTTGTATGGCTGCTTTCACACATCCCTGCACATGTGCTTTGGCACCCAGCAAATTGCTCTGGGTAGGTGCAGGGAAGGTTGAGGCCAGCACCTATACTGGCTCCAGCAGTATTTCTTGGTGTCCTGGTGCAGCAGGGATGCAGATCCAGCTGCACAGAGCCTGGCTGGCAGCCATAGCATTGCTCTGGGCAGCCAGCCCTCCATTTGTTCCAGTGCATGCTACTGATGAGTGCTTTGCACTGCTTTTTTCCCTCAGAGATTTTTGTTTTGTTTTGGTTTGGGGGGGGAGGAGGTTGGGGGGGGAGGGGTTTTTGCTACCAGGATTTCCCAGTAGCAAATTTTGCCACCTGGTGCCAAATTTGCAGTGTGGTGCGCATTTTCATGTTCCCCATGTGTGGTTTGTGGTGCCACAAAGCTGTTTGTGGTGCCACAGATCACACAACCCTGCATGCGGGGATCCGCTCCCTGGGTGCATCTATATGCACAATTAGCATAGAGCAATAAACTCCAGTTAAGTTCATGCCAAAGTCAGTGGCTCCTGGGCATATACACATGCACCTGGGATTGCAGCAGTTAGACCAGGGTGGAGCATCCTTGTGTTGTCAGCAAACTCAGGGGGTCAGCCCTGGGCTCCAGGTAACAGCATCAGTTGGTGGAGGGGCTGGTTAGGGCACAAGACTGATACAGTGTGGGGCTAGCTGACAGGCAGCCCCCTAACTGTAGCACCCCCATGCCCCAATCAGCTCTGGTCACCATCTACATGTGTGCTGAGGAAGCATAAATTATTTCAATGTAAGATAGTAGTTGTCCCAGACAGTACTATCCTATAGTGGAATAATTAATTTACTGTGCCCTATTATGAGCACACATGTAGATGGTGATGATTTACTGTGGAGTTAATTAGTCAAATGTACTGTAAAACATGTGTAGGTGCACCCCCTGTCCCACACTTAGTGGCTCTGAATCTAGCTAGGGTTCTTAGGCTGTGAGCTTTCAGCTCTATAGCTGGGACTAGGGCAATCCTGAGAACCCTAGTTTGAGCTAGACACTCAAAGTTTAGGCTGTGCTCTCCATTTCCTCCCAGGTGCCCCTGAATGACTAGATCAGCTCTGGACTCCACCAGAGAGAGGGACTCTCTTTTGTCTGGAAAAACTCCATCAGAAGCATTTCATTTTTTCCCCCAAATATTTTTTTTCTGGAATTTCCTTTCCACAGGAAGCTCCAAAATGTTTAGTTTATGTTCTCAATCAAAAGAAAAATGGTTCCAAAATATCAGTAGAATTACTTTTCTTATCCCAAGGGCCAAACTTATACTGAGCCATAATATGGGTGAAGGCATAGGAGAGGAAGGAAAGGGATCGTTTTGTGAATAAGAACTAAATCTGGAAGTTCCTGCTAGTTTGTATAAATGTTGTTCCTTTGTCCCTTCATTTTTTTTTCCATTGGTCTCTGCTTATCTCTTATTATCCTTTTATCTCATTATCCCTTTGATTTTTTCTTTGTCTCTCTCACTTGCCCTATCCATTGGTAATGTTGCTGAGCCCAAATCCTTCCTTTAATTTTGGAAGGGTTCAAAATCTAGATTCTGATCAGAATTTTTACAGGGTCCTCTCACTGGGCTAATTCAAATTCCCAAGAGGGAATGCTCCTATCACTTCTGAGAACTGAAATCTAGATCTGCATTTCTGGGAAAATTGGTACGTACATAAATCAAACACATACATTTTTGGGGGGTCAAATTGACATAAAACTTTCATGTCAACAACCTCATCCTTTTGTTTAGGTCTTTGTGAGCAGGTGGGCTTGCCTGCTGCTCTTCATTTTGTTGGAATTGTGGGGACTTGTACCTCATCTACTCTCACTTGCCATGTCTTTGATATTAAGTTGCCCATTGGGAGTATAGATAGTATCTCAGGTGATTGTAAGGACAAGACCGGTCTTCTGCAGGGCTCCATCATCCCTGCACCATGCCCCTTTCCTCTCAGATGATGAGTTGTTTCTTCTTATCAGCACTGGGTGTGATTCACTGGCTCTTGGCTCCATTCCAGACTGATTTGGCTGTGGGCTTCACAGATGGTCAGTGGCCATATCCTCCAGACGGGTTGTTCTTTCCCAATTGTTTCACGCAGCTTGGGGTAACCTTCATAGATTTCATAGACATTAGGGCTCGAAGGGACCTCAGAAAATCATCGCGTCCAGCCCTACACCTGAAGGGCAGGAAGTCAGCTGGGGTCATAGGATCCCAGCAAGATAAGCATCCAAATTTCTGTTGAAGGTGTTCAGTGTAGG
The DNA here is from genome assembly GCF_001723915.1 of Gavialis gangeticus. Lineage (NCBI taxonomy): Eukaryota > Metazoa > Chordata > Crocodylia > Gavialidae > Gavialis > Gavialis gangeticus. The sequence continues at coordinate 45,749,377 of NW_017729025.1, read as the reverse complement.
TGCTTGAACCACCTCTGATGGCAGGCTGTTCCAGACCTTGGGGGCTCGGACAGTAAAGAAATTCTTCCTTATGTCCAGCCTGAAACAGTAGTTAGTAACCATTCAACCTCATCATCCCTTGGGGCGCTCTGGTGAACAAACGTTCCCCCAGATACTGGTGGTCACCCCGATAAACTTATAGGTGGCCATCAGATCACCCCTGAGCCTGCACTTTTGCAGGCTAAAGAGCCCATGGCTCTCAGCCTGTCATCATAAGGTCTGTTTTCCTGACCTCTGATCATGTGCGTGGCTCTTCTCTGGACTCTCTCAAGCTTCTCCACATCCTTTTTGAATTGTGGGGCCCAAAACTGGATGCAGTACTGCAGCTGCAGCCTCACTAAGGCCGAGTACAAGGGGAGAATGACATCCCAGGATTTGCTTGAGAAGCATCTGTGGATGCAAGCCAGCAATTTGGTCAGTTTACTAGCCACAGCATCGCATTGAAGGCTCACGTTCATCTTGTGGTCAATGATTGCCCCCAAGTCTCTTTCTTCCGTAGTGCTAGCCAGTGTAGCACTGCTGAGCCTATAAGCATGCTAAAGGTTTTTCCTCCTAAGGTGGAGAACCTTGCATTTTTCAGTGTTAAACACCATCAAGTTCTCGTCCGCCCATTTGCTGAGCCTGACTAGGTCAGCCTGGATTGTCCTCCTGTCTTCGTGTGTGGATGCTTTGCCCCAAAGCTTGGTGTCATTGGCGAACTTGGCCTTCCTTCCCTCCAAGACTAGTGCGTCCTAAGGACATGGGGTCTCAGCCTGCCAGTCCCAGGTTCCACATCCCAATGTCCCACTGGGCCTCAGGTGTTGTTGATTCTCTAGCTTGACTCATCAGAACTCAGGTGTGCAGGGGATCTAAGTTCCCCTTGCTATTTCTTTAACCTGGGATTGCTGCATAACCCAAGAAAAGAAAACTGAGACTGCACTGGGGTTCAGTTCTACTGTCTGTAGCTTGCTTGAGCTGGTGGGCTCCTTTATTCACTCTCACCAGGTAAATTCCTATCACCAGGGACCCTCCAAGGCTCACTGCCTCCAATATCCCCTCTTGCTCTCTTTCTTAAAGGTTTGGCCCTCATTCCCTGGGGTAATCTCATTCCAGTGTCCCTGTCTACAGGTGGCCCCTGTCAGCTGGGGAAACACCCTGCCATCCCTGGGTTGTTGTTTGGGTTTGCTTCTCTCTTGGGGTTGCAGCGTCTCTGGCGTCTTCCCAGGGGTTCAGCTGTCTGGGTCCTTGGTGTAGCAGAATCCTGTTCCCAGTTTTGCTGCAGCATCCCTTCTCCTTCCACACTGAATGTCAAGCACTTCTTGGCATTCTCCCTTTAAACTTCTGGGACTTTTCCTCTAGCCAATCAGCATGCACCCTTGGGGCACATGCTCCCTGGGCAAGGTGTGCAGTCCCTGCTCCTTTCCCCAGAGCTTCATTCAGTGCTCTGGAGAATCACTGTCCATTCAGGACCCCGACAGGTGAGTCCCTCTCCCCCAGTGTTTCCTTAGCAGCTTGCTCTGTCCAGCCCCTGCCGGGTGAGTTCACTTCCCAGAGCTCCCTTGGAGCACTGAGGCAGTGCTGCTCACTTGGTCTCTGCCGGGCAAGTCCCACACCTTCTGGTAGCTTCCCTCAATGTGTTGGGCTGTGTGGTGTTCCCGCGACTGGCCAGGTAAGTTTTTTTTCTGCAGTTCTCAGCCAGTGGGTCAGGGTGGCACTGCTCATCTTAGCCCTGCCAGGTGTTATGTTCCCCAGTCTGGCCCTTCCTGCAGGGGTCTAGCAGAGACTGCTCCTCAGCCACTGCTACAGTCTTCAATACCATAACTGCAGCCAAAGGATTGCTATTTCTATGTGTATTTGGGGCACAAAGAGGTAGGAAAATAATGAGGCAGAGTGGGGCATATGCAACATTTCTTGAAGGGAAGTACAAACATGCACCCATATGCCCAGGATCTTCCAACTAGCTCCCCTTGGCTCAGCATAGATTGTCCATCAAGGCAAAGGTGTCTTCAAGGCTTTAAAGGTACAGCTAAGCCCTCAACAAAGTGGTTAAGTATAACTTGCTCAAGGGTGTATATGACTTGTCCAATGACAAACCAGATATCAGAAAAAGAGCCCTACTATGATCCCAACAATTCTAGTTCTCAGGTTTGTGTTCTCACCACTAGGCCACAGTTCCTACCAGCCTCAGTTTTGATCCATGTCCCTTTCTGGAGACATTCATATAGAAAATGGTTTAATTGGGAGGTGGTTGCAAGTACAGTATAAGAAGGGGAAAAAAACACTACTTAATAGAGCAGATGTTTCATGCATGGTAACATTTTGTTGCTGTTAATGTTTTTTTAGTATCAGAATGTACAACATTTAACTGTACAGGAGGTGCAGAGACTGTTCTGCAGAGAGATTTTCCATACAGACATCAAGGAAAAATGATCAGCTGCTGTCTAGTTTACACTATAAACACATTAAGACTTTCATGATCATCAGTGAGGCAAATGTTAGTATTAATATCTGATCTTTATTACTGGTGCCTGTTCACCATCCTAATCTTCATCTATCTAGATTAAAATGATTATAACCTTTTTGTCTCTGATTTAATGAATTTGCAAGTTTAAATTTTTTAATTAATTCCTGTAATTCTATTTTAGCCAGCACATTATGGACAATTTGTAATTGGTTGCAAAAGATTAGACCCCAGGCACACTTAATGGGGATGCTTTAATAGTGCAGATGGCAAAACAGTCTGTAGAAGCAGGTCTGGTGGGCATTTTGTGAAAGCAAATTCAGTCAAAATGTATCCAAGATGACATACTGTACAATTGCTGCACTGGGAAGCTCTATTAAAATTTCACACATTTAAATCTCACCCCTCCTCTTTTAAGTATAATTTTCCAAGATAAAGTAGAAGACATGTGTACCTTCTTGAATGCAACAGAAAAAGGTCAAGGGTAAACAGCATGCAGAATGAAGTTGCAGCGTGGCTCAACAAGTTTGGTTTGGGAGGAATGTGCTAAACTACAGAATGTAAGAGACATGTTGGGGAATGAATTTCCATCATGATTCAAAGGCAAAGTATGATGCTGTGCCTGCACATGCATGCACCCCTGCACATATCCTCCTGTTGCATTACTTAGCCTACACACAACTTTCCCTAGACACAATGGAAAAGTGTAGTTTCATTCTGAGGACGGGGCCCTAATTCTCAAATGGGTGTATATATCTTGACTTGTCTTAACAGATTATTTTTCTTGTGTTCAAATACCTTAGTATCTGACTGCCCGTTGAAAGTGTCCTTAGTGTGTAAAGCTTGATGTGTTTTCCAGGATCATTGCCACACATTACAAGCTCTCTGCATGGTTCTTTATAAAGTACCTAGCATGCTTTGAGTGTTATACTAACAACATATAATTAATAAAGTAATGACTAATCCCACTCATTGGCAATCAAATATGATAGAAGACGCCATGATGACTGTAAGTTCCTCAGGGCAAAGATGCTTACTGCACCTTCATTTCTATCTGGAAGGCACCTAGCATGTTTGTTAGTTGTTATCAGAAGCAAGAAGCAACAACAAGGACAACAACCTTAAGCTACATCCAGTGTCAGTTCCTCGGAGATAACTATCTACTGGTGTCAGAGCAGTACAAATAATATACCAAAAGGAACTTTTTACCAAGAGTCTTACACCACTTCTTCATGTAAAATCTCTTCATTAGAATGTGCAACTGAAACACAGAGCCTCAGTATCTATAAGTTCAGCTTGTCCTATCCAAATAAGAAGACTATAAAATTTCCATTTATAATAATCCGCTTGAAATGCATTACTTAATCAAAGGCTACCAGCTGTGGCAATTTAAAAAGAACGGTCACATACTGGAGTAAGAATGATGGAGTTATTTTCCATCTTTTTGAAGAATATGTTCCATTTATTAACATTTAAAATTACTAAAGCAGTGGAACTGTCAATAAAGCAGCTACTTTGTAGATAAAGGGAAGCTGTCCCTGATGAATGTTTATTCACAGAATCATCCAACCAACCTTGATTGTGATTGATCTCAATGTAAATCCAACAGAAAAATAGCTCCTCACATGTATATTTCAGAGTATTCTGCATTTGTGAAAGATGCAGAGTATGATTTCTTTCCCAGGATCATGTACAGAGGAAGATAAAACCCATTCACAAAAGATTCAGAGTATTGTTATTCATGCTGATTTTAGATTTTTTTCCTTTTTTCTTTTTTTCCTTTGATTGAAAGAATTAGATGGCCCATATCAATATTTTTGTATTGTTAGAAAGGGTTTGTCTACGTCAAAAGCAAGCTAACTTTGAAGCTAAAACTGTCATATAACTAAAGTGTCTGTAGTATGAAGTTCGGTTGACTATGCATGTTATTTCTTTTTCCCTTCGGGTCTTATTTTTCATGTAGTTGCATTCAGGGAAGTCACATTCTGTTCTGACTAGCAATATTTGGTCTTTTGTGTTTCCTGCTGGAAAGTCCACAATAAAAAATGTAGACCATGTAACTTACAAAGGACACTGTAGTATAAAATACCGTTTTTGTTATTAATTTGTCTTACCCAGTCTGCATGGTATCTACAGCTAAGTAAATAAGAGCGGGTCATTTTCTAGCTAGCTAAGCCCATTTTCTGATCATGAAATCTCTGAGCAGACTGATATCTATTTAATGGTTGTGCAATATGAAATTATTTCATTATGTTACTTCCTTTTAGCTTTGTAGATTGATCATGAAGAGCTCATGCCTGTAAACAGTATGGGCCACACTGATGCCCTCATTTACAATGAAGGAGGTTCCCACTGAAGACAACAGAACTATTTATGACAGCATAAATACATATTCAGTGTCTGTCAAACTCTGCCTGTGTGATATTAGCCATTTATGTTTTTAGCTGTAATTGGTCAGTTAATTCACACAGTGTCACTACGAATTTCTAACTGGATGAATACTTTTATAGAAACTAAATCTCACATTTACATATATATTTCTATACCTACCAGAAAATCCATTCACACCAATTGGTGTGGGGAATTAAAATATAGGGACATAAAGATGGTCAAAATAAATCTCTTTTAAAATATGAGAAAGTATGTATAGAGATATGTTTGTATGTGCTCTATTACTTCAGCAAATACAGTATTCTGCAAAGTCTGAATTAACCAGGCGGCACACTTCACTTCCAATTAATTTGAAGAACTTTAATCAATTAAACACAAAACATTTCTGTGTAGCACAGTAGAAAAGAGGCATTAGTCCCTTTTTAGATATGAGAAGACAGAGATGTAATGTATCTAAAATATCACAGCAAGTCATTGAAAGAATAAGGAAGAGAACTGTGGAGTAGAAAGTTTTCCTACCGATGTGGTACTTGACCTTGTTTTACCAGTATTCTCCGCAAGTTTCAAAATCTGATTCAGGGTTCATGTGCCAAGTAAGAATTCCATTATTTGGGTTGTTTAGATGCTTTTGAGTCAAGTCTAAGTAAAATTTGGCAGTAGAGATTAATTTTGCAAGTTAATCAGAGTCTGAAGCTGAAAACAAATTGAAAAAGAATGAACTTTTACCATTACAAAAAAAATTGAACTAGAATCAGTTATTTTTTGCACAGATTTGCCTTGTTATCATAACCCTTAAATCTTCCTTGAAACATGAAAAAGCCATGCAACATACCGTTTTTGTCCTTCTAGCTGTGGGACTTCAGATCCTTAACACTCTAGGAAATTATATGAAATTGAGTTAGAAGAAATAATTGTTCTCTGTGCCTATCAGTGAAAGTTGTCCCACGAAAACACTGAAGAGTTTTCCAAACTAAAGGCAACACCTCCCAGCTTATTTTACCAGATCTAAATTAATTTTGGATTGTTCATACTGTTCAATGAGCCTACAGTACCAAATTGTACAGCAACACCATTTCATTAATTAGCTCATATCCTTGTAATGAGTCAAAGCAAAAACCTCAGAACCACAACCTGGAATGTTAGAAATCACATTCATACTAGAATTTTGAGATCTGAACTCATTTCTCCTTAATGTAGTTTTCTAGTTAACTAAAGCTTCTTATAAACTGGCTTTCTTTTATAAATTGACATTTTACACACCGCGTATAATACATTAAAAGGAATAGAGCAAAGTGAATAGCTGGTCTTTTCTAAATTGAGAGAAATTTTATTAACTAAAGCAATCTCAATAATGCATACTTTTGCTTTTGATGAAGAGTCTGGCTATTCACATGGAAAATATAAAACATGGTCCTGCCTTCAGAATCTGTAGGGTTGTTTCTTTGTTTGTTTGTTTTGTGTGGTTTCCCAGAGTCTTATTATGATAACTTAGCCTGTACCTATAAATTATTCACATGTTGAGACTGAGGGAAGACAAGGGTATGGAAAAGTGATTGTGCAGTGCACAAAGGTCAGCTGTAATCTGGCTATGTACTTATATACTGCTCTATAAGAGCAGACTATTACAAGACTATGACTTCCACAATGGTTGTGAAGCAGGTTTTAATCCTCCAAGAAGCTGAGTATCCTCAGCTGAGGTCAATCGGAGTAAGGAGTTCCATATTCGTGTCTCACAGGATAACGTTGTAGGGTCAGACCCTAAATTGGATTTTCAAATACACTTTTCATTTAGGATAAAGAACGTAATGTCCAATCTGATAGATTGACTACAGACACAGAACTTTAACAGAAGTCACTGGGTTTGAGTTATGACTATGTACATATGTCTGTATGTGTGTGCATGCATGTATGTGTGTGTGTGTGTGTAAGTGTGCATGTACCTAAGAAATCAGGCAAAATTAGGTCTACTTAAGTGATTAATACCCAAAAAGACTGATAATCCATTTATTTCAGTGTTATGCTTCAAGAATGATGATGTTGGATAGATCAGAGTAAGGTGAAACATTCCCACAAGGCCTCTCCTTGTGAAATGTTAAACTACTGGTGGATTCTTTTTTCCTCACCCCAGCTGGTGCTCATTTTATGTAGAGAATAATTAGGAATGAAATAGCCTTTGTTTTTTATCTTAGGTAGAGTAAACCCAGATGTCACTGTTACTCATAAAGTCTAATCCTTATCTGAATTTCAGTGAACAATTTCCCCCAGTATTTTCTCCTGAAAATCCACAGGTAGAAGTATTGTGCAGATATTTTTTCTCTTTTTAAAAAAAATAATAGTTTTGTAAATTTCGAGTGTGGATTTTTCTTGTATTATAAGAATGGGTAAATGACAGAACTTATACCATTGTGTCCATGCTATGAGCCAGCAGCCACTTCATACATTACGTACTTTCTCTTCAGTTTGCCAAACTGCACAACTCTATTGTTTCACTTTGTAAAACATCCTTTTGTTCTTATCCCAATACTCCCAATCATTTTGTATTGCCCTTATCTGTTTCTCTGATTAGACAGTAACACAGCTTTTCAGCATATAGCAATTTAATTTAAATTGATTAATTATATGCCAGAAGGATTAGCAGTAGTGTAAAAGAGTTATGAATATTCAATGATAATGAAATGAAAATATCTTTAATAATCAATTGATATTAAAGTAATGTTCTATAGCTATCCTAATAAATCTACAATTTATGGTTAGTAGGATAAGACTTGCATGTGAAATAAGTGCCAGTCATTATTCAAAGTATGTTTACTAGCATTTACTAACATGAAAGATTTTATTATAATTATTACTTTCTTAAGTCCAAGGATGTTTCTAAAATGGTAAACTTAGGTTTCAGACCTTAGATAAATGGCAACAGATATGTATTTGACCCAATATATGCAGTAGGAGGAAATCAACTTTGCTGAGGGCAATGGGAGTTTTGACATTTACTTAAATAGATTTTCTCCCACTTACATTCTCCATTTTACTGTTGCTGATGTCACAAAATGAGGTTCAAAATAAGAAAACAGCCCTGGAGAACTCCAAAATGAAGTGAAGAATGCCAAATTCTATTGCTTCTACTTTATTCAGAAATGAAACCAGAATTCTAATTAGAAAAGGATGTTTCGACGTATCAGAAGACCAGTCCTTCAGTAAATCCGCAGCATGTCCTTGTCAGGATTATAACCTGCAAAGAGACTTGGTATTATTCTGAACTCAATTTCTTCCTTTTTGATGTCCTTGTGACAAGGTATTTAGCAGAATTCTCAAATTTCATTGGAATCTGACAGGCCATGCTGTGAGTGCTTCTGTTATGGCCTCGAACTTGTGGCTTCTTAAGCTGTCAATTGTGCACCTTAGCATCCGCGTGACCTCAGCTCCCATGAAATCAATTAAAGAAAGGTAACTAAATTATTTAGAACCTCAACAAATATACATCTGTAATAAAATTTACAAAAGCGTGAAACTGGGTACATCTACACGTGCATTTTACTGCAGGGTAGGCTAATTAGCTCTGCAGTAAAGTATCACAGTCTACATGTGTGCCAGTATTAGGATGCAATCAATTAATTAACTCTGCCATAAGATAGTACTGTCTGGAACAGTATTATCTTACAGTGGAGTACTTACATGTGACCAAACACACGTGTAGACTGTGACAGGGGCTGGATGGGGCATGAGGATGCTAATGTGGGGGGCTACCTTTTGGTTAGCCCTTCACTATAGTACCCTTGTGCCACAGCCAGTCCCTCTGCTGCCTGATGCCACCAGCTGGAGTCAGGGGTTGACTCCCTGGGCCCCTTGCCAACCCAGGGTTGTGCCACCCCAACTCTAACTGCTGCAGTCCTGGGTGCATGTGTAAACACTGTCCAGGAACAGCTGACTCAGGTGCGAACTTCACTGGAGTTTATTTCATTGAATAAATTGCTCCTGTAGATGCACCTGCTGATATTGGCTTGCTTACTGTACTTCTATCATTTTACTCGTTACAGTTTAAAATTAATTGGCAATTGCTATTATTTTGACAATTAAATACACACATTTGGCCACTAAAACAAACAAACAAAAAAAAGATAATGACATTTTCCCCAAGAGGCATATAAGAAGTATTCAGCAAATTCTCTTTTGCAACCTGATGCCTCCCAATGCATCCCACTCAGAAATATTACCAGGAATTTAATTTATGACCTGTGACTGTTTGGCCTGAAATTGCCATACTTGACACTTTGTAAGGCACCTTCTTTTCTTGGTCTGCTCAATGCACTAGGAAGTGTCACAGAGAAATCTGAAGGGAAGGTGGAGTTGCATTTGATGTAATAATAAATCCAGAGCTTTGAATCATAAAAGGGAATAGCCAGGTAGTTTGGATGCAGCAGCTGACCAAAACTTCAATCTAAACATTTTTGGAAGGTCAACAAATTTAGATTACATTTTTCATCATGTACTATTTGTACCTAAACTGTCTTGTCAGTGACTGAGGTAGGATATTGCCCTCTTGAGACAGGGTCTCTATTTTTTTGTAGAAGAAAAGGATTATCCTGTGGCTTAAAAAAAAAGGAAAGAAAAAAGAACTGGAAATGTAAAAGTAATTAGATAAATTTTAAGTATTTGTTTTTGCCTCAAAAATGTCAAAAACCCTATTGACTTTTGTTACTAATAACAATGAATAAAAATAAAATCATTCGCCCTTCTGTATTCCATGTTCCAACTATGCTTGGAAAGAATGGTACATCAAAGCAAAAAAATTCTATTTTAATAAGTTTTTCACACCAGTTTTACAAATTAAAGACCTGTACTCAGGTTTGATTATGAGATGTCCATGCAGAAGTCACAAGCATTGTCAGTGCTATTCTTGGTCTTGCAGAGACTATAGCTAGCATGTTCTAATGAACAATGATTTGGGGTCCTTTAAATTTTGAGGACCCAACTTGAGATACAGTTACTTGATTTTCAAGTTATATGAAATGCTGACTTGCACAGTTGTTAGTGTGCTGTCATTTAGTACTTGCACACACATACTAAATGACTGTGCAGTAACCAGAGTTACTCCACAGTAGCATCCCTGAACGGCTTTTTGGTGACATTGATTGTGCGGTAGGTCACTGAATTTCACTTCACTGGGAAGTATGGATATTCAGAACTGAAAATCAAGCTCTAGGAGTTTCAGGTTGGATGGCCCAAAATGGAAGTATTCAAAATCAGTAAGCACTTTTAGAAACACAGGACTGGAAGGGTGCTTTTGGATTATTGAGTCCAGTCTCTGGGCTCAACCATTTCTCCAGCCATTCATCCAAAAAAATATCAGAATCATTTGCTCTAACCCCTCATACACTGCAACATTATGAAAACAAACCCAAAAACACTCTATAATGTGCCACAGGTTAAAAACAGGATTCCAGGGAACTTCTGATGCAATGGCAAAGAAGTGTTTATGTTCAGAGGATCCCAGGAATTTGACCATGCCCCATGCTAAGGAGAAAGGAAACCCCTTCCTACCCCCTCTCTCAAGGTCTTTTTAATTTGACATGTGGTGGGGTTAGGAAAATCCCCTTTTTTTCCCCTCAAATATGTTGATTATTTTGAGCTTGAATGGAAGAACAAGATCCTAAAGCCAGGTACTTGAGAAGCTTTGAATTACCTACCACTGGAATTCCCACCTTTATCTGTGGCCAGTGTCTAACATTGTAGAGCAAAGGGGGGGAAAAGACAAAACACGGAAGTCAATAAGTACTTGTGAAGGGGGCAGGGGGTGGAATCCTTTGTGGCCCCTACAGGAGATGAGTGTAAAACCAAATGAACTGGATTATGAAATAGACCCCCACAAGTTCCTTTTAACCCAAGTTACCTTTTAACCCAAATATGGGTATTATAAATATTTAAATTAACATTTACATGTACTAATAATTGATCCAAGAATCCCTCAACCCTATTATACTATCCCTTCCAAGCACTTGTTGAGTTGCATTCTGAAATGATTCATAGTGTTTGCCCACATTATTTTGCCTGCAGGACAATTACGAACTTTTATTTTTCTAATAGAAATCTTCTTGCTATTCCATATATCTGTGTGTGTGTGTGTGTGTGTGTGTTCATAGCCATTTATTCTTGTGCCAGTGTTGCTCTTTAACTTAAATAGGTCTTCTCCCACCCTTATCTTTACCCCACAAATGTATTTATAAAAAGTAATTATATCCCTTTTTAACCTGTATTTTACTAAGATTAACAAGCCCAAGTCTTTAAAGCACTTGTAAGAGTTACAGAATGGAAAACCTCTCAGTGGCCCTTGTTTATACTACTTCCAATTTAAATTAATCTTTTTTTACATTAGGGATCAGAACTATATGCAGTTTTCCAAATGGGACTTGTATGAATACCTAATACACCCTAAAATTGCAATAGCCCTTTTCATGGCTACATCACACTGGCAGCTCATGGCCATCCTATGATCAACCAGTGCATGCTAGAGACATAACAGGGAAGCTCTGCATTCTGGGCAGTGGTTCCACATGGGGCAACATTGGCAATGGCTGTAGCTATTTTTACATCTCTTCCTTTTTCCCAGAAATTGCATCCAAATTAGCTGCCCCAGGCACGCCCCTAAATTATGCTACTTATACATGCATGTCCTGCTCTTTTGCCTTCAGTTTAGGAGCCTCCATCTGATAGTTCTCGTTATTAATTTCTAAATGTATGACTGCACTTCAAACTATTAACATTCCTAGCATTTTTAATGCTCGGCTCCAAAAAGCTCGCTACATCTTCCTGGGCCTGTGTACACATACATTTACACCAGCTTAAATTTATTAGGCAGTAAATTACTATGCAGTAAGTAGGAATAGGATGGTGTCTACATGTGCAAGGCATTAAAGCACATTAACGCTGTGTGTGGGCTAACTTGGGACTAAACACACAGTGTTACTGCATGGTAAGGCATGCCCATACTGTGCAATAATTTTGGTTACTGTGCAGTAAATGTGCAGGTGCAAACCGACCCCTGTGTAATAATCCTGACCTCCTCTATATTGGCAATATCCTCCAAACTTAGTGACATTCACAAATTTCAGAAGCACAGCTCAAAGTCCTGCAATAAGGTCAAGAATTAAAAGATTAAGTACTATGGGTTCCAAGACCAGTCCCTGAGGAACACCACTAGTAACTGCTGTCCAACCTGATGACTCACCTTTCAGCATAACCCATTGTAATCCCCTTTTTAGTCAGCTCTCTATTATTATAGCATTGATTCTCATCTTCTCCAGTTTAGGCAAGAATTTCCCAGGAGGCATAATGTCAAAAGCCTAGCTCAAATCTAGATAAATTAGGCCAGCTGAATTGCCCTTGTTGAAGAGGTTGTTATCTCATCACAAAAAGTCAGTAGATCGAAAATGTTGGCAAGATAAAAAAAAAATCTCGTGTTCCGTAAAAACTAAATAGTCTTTTTTCCTCCATTATGAAGTAATTTTCATTAAAAGAAAACATTTCAGCTTTTCCATTTTGCCCTTTTTCCAGTAAGAGGATTGCTAAGAAAACCTTATAACCCTTCTCTTCTATTATTCTTTTCAAGTTACAGAATATTGATCAGATACTAGTGAAAAGGTACTCAGTTTATTCTCTTTTATTTTATTGGGCACCAGCTCCAAAATAAAACCATTTTATAGGCACAGGGAGTCAGGAAGGACTACAACTTTATTTGCCCAAGTATGAAGTTAAAATAAATTTCCAATCAAGCAACACAAATGTCACTAGTCCTGATAGAGCAGTTAGTATGTGCTTCACTCCTTGGATGTGAATCAGGGCTATAAAATTTAGCATTCCTTCCTGTCACTCTCTCTAACTCAGATTCACCTTGGCATGTGAAACAGAGCCTTGGCTTTATGTTGCATACATGTCATTGCTGAATGAGTTAAGCCACCCTAAAACATCTTGTCCTATTTTTGAATATCATGAGAGCTCCTTGTTCTTACTCACCCGTTTTTTGACAGTTTGTTGGCATTCATGTCTAGCACGTGCTTCTCAAATGTAAATTACTTTTGGTAATAACACTATAGTAGTAGGATCCTAGGTATAGTTTTGAAATTAAAATAATGTATTACTGAATGTCTGTTTCCTTTATGTATCCATTTAGAGAGAGATTTTCAAAGACAGAAATACCAGTTAGGTGGCTAATTTTTACTGAATGTAAATGTGACTTTGGAGGGTAAATGATTCTTTGTACTTTTGAAAACCTCAGCCTTAAAATATATTTTGAAATGCCTGTAAAGTTTGGCTTCAGAGGGCCTTGTTACACAGCAATTTTGGGTGGCTCCTAGAGCTCTTAACCCTTGGATTGTTTGCACATTAAAACTGCAAAGTGATTTTAAGTACTCGCTATGTGGCTCAAAGCTATGCCACTTCAGGGCAGGATTATCTCTGTTCCTCACTACTCAGCTACTGTTCCATTAAGCTGTGGCCGTTCCCCATAGATGTACAACCTGAACTGAAGCTCTCCAGTATCCCAAGATCTCTCACACTCCCACCTGTAGAGCAGGCTTCTAGTGGCAACTCATAGCTACAGCTCCTTGTCCTGCCTTGACTCACCAGGCCTCTAGTGTCAAGTCACATCTGTGTGGGGGTGGGGGGGGGACAGTCAGAGAAGGTTTCTAGAGTAAGGAAGGGACTCCTCCAAACTCCAAGCTAGCACTAGCACCAATCAATATTGTATGGCTCACAGCATAAGGTGTAACAAGGTCCAGAGTGTCACTATCTTAAATTTCAGTTCAATTTAATTCTAGTACTACCTATTCCACTCAAAAAAATCTATTTTTTTCTTATTATGTTGCATTGCTCAAGAAAATATAATTATTGCTATTATTATTTGTATTACAGTACTCCCTACAAGTGCCAGTCAAGACCAAGTCTTCATCGCACCAGACTCTGTTCAAGTAAATGTAGAAGAGAACAAAACACTTGGGGCACACGTATATTTTATATTTAGATTGACCTAAGGTTTAAGTTGATCTAAATGTCTGTGCAGAAATTGGGGTGGGCGGGGGTTAGATTGGGCCAAATTGGGCCGGAGTAGGTGAACTAACTTAGATTGGGAATAGGTTAACTTGATCCAGAAAATGTCTGCACACATTCAAAGTGCAGCCCCAGGGCTGGGAAAGCCCAGCTGTTTGTCCCAACCCCAGAACTGTGCTCTTCCTACCTCCTGCCACCCTGACCAGGTTATTTGTAGCCCCCCTGACCTCTATACCCATGGATGGACAACACCCCCTGTGGGCCCACCAACCCTGCCCTGCATCATGAAGCTCTATCAGCCTCCCTCCCCAGTCTCACCAATCCATTTGGACCCACCAACCTCCCTCCTCCTTGGATCCATTAGCTCCCCTCTCCCCCCCACCCCCCTCCGACCACTTTTCTCTATGATGAGTTACTTACACTGACTTTGCAGCACAGCTCCCAGCACTGGTAAACAATTGAACAAATCACTCTCAGTCTGCAACCACACAGGTTAAAGTAAGCCACATGATCATAAACCAGGTGCAGTGAACATTTGTACACACCCTTGTATAGGTAAGACAGAAAAAGATTAGGTGAAATATTATTGTCTTTATTGATGAAGAACTGAAGCACAGAGAAATTAAGTGACTTAACTCACTTCACACCAGAAAGGTTAAATGAAGATGACCTAGAGATTCAAATAAGTCCCTAAAAGCACAAAAGTATAATTGAACTGATTTTTTGTTTTGTTTTGTTTTGTTTTGTTTTTAGCTAGAGACGTTATACTCTGGTTACCATTCATCCCAAGGGTACAAAGAAATTGAGGGAAAGTTAGGATTAAAAAAGTATAATTCTCATTATGTTCTGAAGGCCTTAGAAATGTGCATTCATCATGATGTCTTCCAGGACTTGGTTCCATAGTCTTGTGTCATGTGCTAAGACAGCTATGTGCTTAGAACTTCCCAGGCTTGCTCTTGTGTATGACTATTCCACAGCCCAGAAGAATTTAGTTGACAATTGTGGACGTTGTTATGGATGGGAAGGTGGTTCTTATAGGTAATTTGGGCCTTGTTTTCTCAGTAGCCTGTGCATCTAAGTAGCAATTTAATAGGCAAAGCTCAAACCTTGAAGTCCTTAGTCTAGTGTAACTAGGATTAGATTGCTATTGACAAATTCCTATTGAAGTCAGTGGTGTAGTTATTGATATAAATCTTTGGCTGTGTATGTACAGGGGCTAGATCCTATTTCGCTGCTTTCTGTATTAGCAGTTATTCGGGGTCTCAAGCAGCATGACACATGGATGTCTAGATCCACTTCCATGCCCAATAGGTGGAATTAAATCTGACTTGGTATGTCTTTATGCTTTTGAAGATTGACCAGGTCAGCAAAGTTGGAAAGGGATCCAATCTTTCAAAAATGTATTCCTGATCATTGCAAATAGGTTACCAAATTGCAAAGTATAGGTCTCAGTTCTACCAGAGTTTAGGGGTTCAGATTTAGGGCTTTGGTAAAAGCCCAAATGAAATGCACATACCTGGAAGCCTTTGAGGGATAGCTTTTTTGTCAAGTTAAATCATAAGAGTAATGTATTTTTGAAGTACTTTACATGACAAAAAGCAGGGAAAATGTCTCATCATACAAAGGGTTCAAAATATTTTCTACTATACAGTCACTTAAAAAGTGTCTTTATTCTTTTCTTTTTTCTTCTTTTGCTCTCAGGGAGCTTACATCATATGCCAGGCTATAGCCCATAATGTTTGTTCTTTGGCTGAATTATAAACCCTTGCCTTTATTATGGAAACCTTGGCAATCACATGCCTCTGCAGTACTTGCAGGTCCTGTTTGCTAATGGGGGATTTTCCCTTAGGGCTCCATATCCCACTTTCAGTGGGTTAATATTTTCTCTCCAGCAGAGGTGTTTAGCCTAAGATCTTAGAAAGGGTGTTGCTCCTGCTATTTTTACTGAAAGGCTGTAAAAGTCAGACAGAGCAGTAGACAAAGTATTTTAAAATCAGGCAGCAGGCATCATATACCACTCACATATTTTATTCTTCTGTAGTCAAGAGGTAGGGAAAGGGAGCTAACACATCAGTTGTTAACCACCATATACTATAATTCACCCAAGAGCAGGACATATTTTCATAAACTATTACTACTCTTCTTGTGTTACTCTTATAATGATATGATGACAAGTACAGGAACAGAGCACATCTTTGGGGGACTCAAATCTTCATTTATATAATGTCCTTTACGTTAATTCCTTTGCAGAAAAGGTTATTGCTGCCCTGGTGTTGTATTAGTGTTTGTGGTGCCTTGTGACCACAATTTCTTGCACAAAACTAGCACTAAAATGACAATGTGCTCCACATCACAGGAATAGATGAAAACCATGTATATGTAGGGTTTGCATAAAGACCAAGTTTAAAACAAAAGCACAATAAAGTTATGTGCAACCCAAAAGCTCTTTCTTAATGTTAAGTGAATCATGGGTATTTAATATTTATTTGAACAGAAAGGAATAAGAAGGGCATTTAGGGTAAGTACAGACATCAAAAAGCCCAGGGCTGAATCGGTTCAATCTTTGCAGGTTAATCTAAGCAAGTGAACAGACATTCACTTTTGATTCCATAAATGCAGCCCCATGTCTCCAGTGGCTCAGGCCAGAAACCAGGGGTGCTAGAGGATGCTTCTCTGCTTGGCTGGAGCAGACAGCTTGCCAAGGTTAGCTTGCCCACACTTTGACGGGCAGTTTGTGGAGGATCCCAAACCATGTTGGGATGCTGGAGGATTGTGAATTAACTTGAATCTGGAAGGCATCTTGGACAGAAGTTCAATAAGCCAATTTAACCTAAATCAGTTAAGCCTGATACTACATCCATCCAGGTTTATCTTAAACTGGATGTGACCAGTTTGAAAGCGGTGTATGTGCACTGAACTTATGTTACAGATTTGAGCCAGTTTCCAATCACTTATATCAGTTTATGTGTAATTTCTGTCCCTATCCTAAATCTAAGTGTTATAGCAGGAGAGAGGTATAGCAGGGCAACTGACACCTGGGACAGTGGCGATACATAGGGGCAGTAGTGACTTCCAGGTACCTTGGTTGCCCATCCTTAATTAAGCTACTGTAGGAGGAGATGAAATACCATAACTCTTACGTTCTGTCCCCAGATCTGACACAAATGTAATAGGCCACCCCAACCACCACTGTGGGTCAAACTAAATTTTAAACCTTCAGTAAGTTGCTGTAACACCACAAAAGCAAACATAAAGGTTACAAGTCTCTTATTCATTACCTTACCTTTGTTCAGTGAAATGCTGAAGTATTTCATCCTTTTTCCTGAATGCTCTCCCTCCCTCTTATGTCCTCAAGCAAGTACTCTGGCCAATGGGGTAAGGTAGGTAGAGCCAGAGCAATTCTTATTTCCCACTCATTTAATCACAGGAATCATATCAGACAAACAGTTGCAGTTGTTCCTTTCTTATCCAAAGGAAATGAGGTGTTTGCTGCTCCCAAATAGCTTAGTAAGATATGTAAAATGATGGGCTTGGAGGATTCAATGACTCCATATAACCATCAGTAAAAGGAAACATCAACCCCCAAAAGTGTGTAAGACTTGATTCTTTTTTGCCAGTGGTAATTGTGTGTCAGACAGAAGGTATTGATGTTAGTTTGTGTCCACACAAAAAGACATATATTTGACAACCACATATGTTATGGATACACTAGTTTTCTTGCCTTTTCACCATTCATCCATTCATTCATATAGCCAGTTACAGTTTTTAGCTTATTATTTCTGACAGAAATATCCAAACCCTGTTGAAACAATGAGCCATTTGGCTGTATATGCATTTATGTGCAGAAAACAAAAAATCACTTTCCTTCTTTGGGGAATGTAGCTATTTATTATATATCCCTTTAATTTGAACTGCTGTTATTGGAATTTTTTTTTTAATTTGCTAGGTTTTAGTAGAAGGTAAATAGTCATGTTTTTAAACTGAAAAGGAGAGAGAGGTCTATCACTTGTATTTAATCACACTAAACAAGCTCTTTACACAATTTGTTCTGAAATTCCTCTAATTAGAGCTTGCCCTCCAGGTAATGCTCTGATCTGATTTACCAGTGAGTATAAATTAGGGACATTATGCAATTAGCCCTAAGACCACAAATGGAAGGAACAGCTGGGTGGCTCTGAGGGGAAGCAAATAAACAGCTCCTGCGACGCTTCTTAGTAAAAAAAAAAGAAAAGACCCCTTTTCTACATACAATATGTGGTGATTGGTGCTATAGCCTAATATTAGAAGGGATTCTATATTTTAATCTGTTTTCAAAGATGGCACTTGGCATTTTGTTAAGAGTTATCCTGGCATCTCTTCAAAAACTGACACTCTGTGTTGAGGCTAATTTTGGATTCGGCCTACCTACCCAGAAATCATTTTAGGGTTTTTGGATATTAAGGTTGCAAGGAATTGGGAGGGGGGATGGGACAGGGAGAATAATCTTCACTCCTCAGCTATATGCTTCCATCCATAATTTATAAGATGTATCTTCAATCTTTTTGGAGCAAAATAATTTTTCTCTTCCTTCAGGTCCCCTACTTTCCCTCCAATTTGTGTCCACCCACTTTCTATTTCAGGACTAGAAATTAAGAATACAAATTAGATTGCAGCATACTCTAAACTGTAATTGACTGCATCTGATTGAAAAACTGGTAAAGACTTAATTTTTGCCCAAATTTAGGTTGGTGTTCTAGAGAGGTGTTTTTTTTTTTTTTCCCTCACCCCTTTTTAAATGCAAAAAGAAAACCCAAACAATTTCTATAACTTGATGTACAAAATATTGCAAAAATTGGGTGCTTACCTACCCCCAGCAGAAATCAAAATTTCAGCTAAAAACTCAAAAAATAAAAATGAAAATTCAGCATTCATAAAATGTTGTCCAGCTCTAGAATAGACTGTTTACATAAATTATATGAATGTAAATATATTGCCTTTTCTAGGTATAAAGTACTTGGCATTCTATTCTTGTGCATAAGATTGTATTATAAGGGTCATGGACAGCTGAGGTCGTTTGTAAGCCAGTCCTAACCATCCTATCCTTCCCTTATTACTAAATTTGGAGAAGATGCAAAGAAAAACTTGCTCTATGAAAGATGGAAGTAATATAGAAAAAAATAATAGAAAAAAGAACATCTTTCATGCTCCACTACAGCAGGGGCTGTGGGGACATGGCTGCAAGGTGACAGATTCAGGTAGAGATGGCAGTAATGGGGCGGGGGGTGGGTCTCACCTCCATCAGTTGTCCCAGGCCAGTGGAGACACTCAGGGGGCTGGGCAGGTAAGAGGAGTGATCTTAGAAGGAGGGATTCGCTGCTGCTGCTGTCTCAGGCAAGACCTGGTCACACAACTGAAGTCTGGGAACAGGAGCAGGTCTGGGATTGCCCCCACCCCCAGGTCAGTGGGGGACAGTAGTGGCAGTAGTGGATGGGCCCACCATTCCTGCACCCAGAGACAAACCCTGACAGACAGGGGGATGGGGCAATGGAAAGAGAGGGGAGTGTCTGTGTTGGAAGGGAGGGAGTATTGAGCATGGGAGAGGGAGGGGCAGGGAGTCTTATCTGCTTTGGGAAATGAAAAATTCCCCACTATCTGCTGCCATGACATGGTCTGTTCTGGGGGTTGGGAAGGCTGCAGCCACCCTTAGAGCACTGATTTCATTCCCTGCTCTACACTTTTTCAATTCCCAGAACTATCCATGAGCATCCATGAACCATCCAGGAGCTATATGTGGTAATTTTCTGCCCTTCAGCTAGGGAACTACTTCTCAGACACAAGTGAGCTAGTAGCCTTTTCTGGCTTGGCTTATATGCCTGTTCAATGGGTACAGTTATACTTATGTATCTCTCAGGGTGCTGTAAGTAACCCATCAGATGGCATGATTCCAAGGAAGAGTGTTGGTCTTTTATTAATATTCTTTAATAAGTACACAGCATTGATCTATTTTGTGTCAAACCACAGGCCCATACACGAAAGTATGGATTCCTATGTGTATCCTTATACTCCTTCCTCTCAATAGAGGAGCAGGGAGCAGCTATGGAAGAAACAGGAATAAGTTGAGTTCTTATCTGTTGGTACAACTCAGGTAGCCCTAGGTGCTTTGTATATTGCTGCTGTTATAGGTTCCTGCTGGGTGCAAGGAGGAAACAGGAACTGATTCATAAGCATGCCTCTGAGTCCACTGGCTCCCTGCTTAGAGCTATATCTGATGTAGAAATCATATGAAAACAGTTTGCAATCCCATAAGCTCATCCTAAGTCATAATCTCTCATATTGTATTCCTATGCATTGTATCATAGTTTATTTTTTTATTGATATTACCAAGCTTAATGCCCAAATATAAGTAAACTTACCAAATCTTTCTGTTGTAATATTTTCTCTATTGCAAAGGTACTTGAACCGATCTTCAACCAACGTGATTATAATTAAACAGTAGAGCATGAAAACCTCTTTACCATGCTCTGGATATTTGATTTTGGACACTGATATTATAAAGAGGAGATTATGTATCCTACATGTACAGTTTGAAACTGAATAACTAAATGCAGCTGTGTTTTTGTCTGTGGGACAGGTTATGCTCTCTGATACATTGATGTCAACCCAACATTCCCTTCCAAGTTTACTGTGTTTACCAATGCACAAAAAAATAGATTTTGTTTCCAGTTACAATATGCATCAAGGTTTGACCCCTTTTTCTTCCTCCATATTTCTGTTCACTTAATCTGCATTTTCCTTCTATGTAAACCATCTGGACTCATTAGAAGATGAAGTAAGTACACATCTTTCAACTCGACTCTTTTGCTTGCATAGATGTTGAAAAGCTACTTGCCGTACTCATTTTTAATTATAATCTTTATTCAAAAGGATCTCAGACAAGAAAGTGCTAACAAAACCCATCAAAATAGAGGCTGAACACTTACATTTTTCTTTGAGCCACTTCTCACTGTTTTCTTCTTTTACTGTTGAATGGTTAATTCTTCTGGGTTCAGCATAACTTAAAATTCTTTACAAACATTAAGAAAACAGGGCCTGATTCATCACTACTTTAAATCTTGTAGAGTAATTCTCCTCAGGGGGAAGTAAATACAAAACACTATCATTTTGGGAACTGTAGTAGTACATAAAGATACGCAATCTACGTGTACGTGAACTACTGGTATAGTGGGCTATGTCTACACAAGAAACTTACTGTCCCTCATAATGGCACCTTCCACTTGCTCCTCCCATGAGAGTACTAATTAGCTTGGGACTGGCTAAATAGTGCTGTCATTCAGCATTGCTAATTAGCTTGCAGTTCAGGAGGCAGCCTGCTTATAACAGTGCAGGGAGTTTGAGGGTGCTGTCATCAGGGATGGTAAATTTACTCTACAGATAATAGTGTGAGATATTGGAAGCAGCCAAGCGGTGTTCATTTTCTCCTGTATGTTCCAGTCTTGATGCAGAATTAGCTACTATTGCCATGCAAGGAGGTGTACTACCATTTTATTGCCCCTCCCAGCCATTACAGTCTTGTTGATAATCTGGCGTTTATTATTAAAGGACTGAAGGAACATTAAAATCTTAAGTTCCTGCAGCAAGAAAAGATAATTGTTACTGAACATTATCCAGTGGAATTCACCCTTCACTGTAGGAACCCCTGTGAAGTATAGGAAGGATTTTTAAGATCTAGAGCAGTACAGATAACTCTTGCATTTAATGTGCCATATTTACTCAAATATAAGATGATCCCTCCATAATTAGATTCTATATATGGAAAAAGTATACATTTGTTAAAAAGGTATAACAAGTATGGAATCTATATTTCTCCAGATAAAGAATATATATTTTTGGAGGTTTGCTTTAAATTTGTTCACCCCTCACTGCTACATCAGGGAAAATAAAATAAATAGTCCCCTTGTCCTCTGTACCTCCTCCCCCTGCCCCCCCACACACACTTCTTCCCTGTGCAGTCCCTTCCTCCCACCTTAATGTTCTCCCTGAGCACATGGAAGTGAGGGGCAAATCTGAAAACACTGACCTTGAAATAAACATACCCGGTCTTACTTCATTCAGAAATTATGCATTTTACCTCTTTTGGAATAGCTGCAAGTTTTAGCACAGGTATTCTATGCGCACACTTTTAAATAGCCCTTTTGCACCTACTTATACATAATACAAACTATACATGATATTAATTCCAAGCCAAAAAAGCTCTTATAATTCATTGGTCTGGGCCCCAGCAGAATTGACAACATTTCAAGATATGATGACCCCACAGATCAGCATTGTCAGTATGTGTATGTACTCCAAAACACTGCCTCCCTCACCCACTGAAAGCATCCATATACTAATTAGCCCTCCACTCATGACTGGAACTGAGTGTTCCTGTCATGAGTCCTGACATCCTCCAAAAATGTAAATGCAGATGAGGTGCAGGGCAACCTGGCCCAGTAGCTCCACCTCGTGGCGGGCAGGGCCAAGCTCGTCATATCCAACAGGCTGAGATGGGGGGTGACAGAAGGATTCTGGGTGAGCTGTTTGGGACCCCATTTAGTGATGCCTGCCAGACATTTAAGGATGATGAAGAATCAGGAACCATTAGAAATGGGAAAGGCATGGCGTAACTGCAGGAATGTAGAGGAAGTACAAATGCATTCTATATAGTGGCTCACCATGACTTGTAAAAGAGATGGCACTGAGGGGGACTATGCACAATGGGCTCTACCATTTATCCTATTCAGATAGGCTGTACTAATCTCTCCTTATGCTAGATTCCTATCAGTGTGTTTACACAATGTGGGCCATGTGTTTTATAATCATGCTCAGTGTTGGGTATTAAACAATTTCATTGTTGATTTCCATTACTGTACACATACTGCTTTTGGAAGCAGTTTAATGGTAGACACTGTATTTAATGTGGTTTCTTCACATGCAATATAAGACAAAGAGCTTTTTTTCCTTATGCTGATTTGGGAAAAATCTCATTTTGTATTTGAGTAAACATGGTTTCTGATTTTACCAAAGGTTAGAATAGGATATTTATGTTTTCTTTTCTCTTTCTAATCTATCAGCTACTAAGCATAATTTCAAAAAAGGAAAAATAATCAATCATTTAAGAAATATATATGAAGCTTTGAAGAGCAGCTTTCACAAAACCTAAACCAGCTTAAATCTGGTGTAACTGTGCTAAATATCATTTAGATTTTGAAGTTCTTCCAGAGCATGTCTACATGAGATGCTACTACTCAGTGGTTATTGTGCATTTATTTAGTACCTGATTATATAAGTAACTGGAGTTATTGCGCAGTAGCACTGGCAAATGCCTTTTTAATGATGCTACTGTGCAGTAGCCTAATACCACTGTGCAGTAATATATTAGCATTGTTGGTACTGTGACGCGCTACTGCACAGTTTATTCAGCTACTGCACAGTTTGCATCTCATATAGACATGCCCCTAGTATAGGAAAGCATCAGGAGAAAATTATGGTGACATTCACTGTATGATACCATTTGCTTCTCAGACCATTCTGCTGCATAACATTGTATACTGTACATCTGGTTTTCTTTAGATATTTTCAAAATCCATTGTATTCCTCATTGGGTTATTCAGATCCGAACTGGCCTCAGGCCACTATTAGAAAAGACCATTCTGAAGGAGGACAAGATAAGACACATTTCTTTTCTAGGACAAGCAAAATTTTATTCAGGCCTCGGAGAATTTTCACTGAAAGTAATGATTTTGTCAGGAGGATACTTCATTATAACATGATTTGCCTATAACAAAGTGCACTGACTTTAGCTTTCTTGATAATTTTTGCTTGCCCTCTATGACTGAGTCTCAAAAAATAAGATAGGGCATTTCTGAGGAAAAAAAATACTGGCCTCATGTATCATATATATATATGTATACACACACATATATCTATACATATAATACAAACATACATACACACGCTCATACATTTCATATATATGCATCTTATGCATGTATGTAATTTGATGCAGGAGTCCTCTATATATAGCTTATATATGCATTTATAAAGTGTAAAAGTGCCATTCTGTATTTATGATTTATTATAACAATTTAATACATTACAATTATGTATTAATAGTGCCCAGTTGGAAGCTGTTAAGAAGCCTTTTTTTTTCCAGAGGTTTAATTTAAATTTGTTTTACTGGAGTTTAAACCCATTGTTTTGTGTTCTGCTCTCAGGGGTAAGGGACAACAGTTGTCCTATTTAGCAGTCTTTCAAATATTTAAAAATTACTATCTTGCCCGCTATTTTCTCCAAACTAAACGTCTCCATATTTCCTCAAACAGGTTGCATTTAAACCCCTTTTTCATCGTTTTTACTTGCTACTGGATCCTCTTCAATTTTTTTACATTCTTCCTAAAAAGCAGAATGTAGAAATGCACACAAAACTCCAGATAAGGCTTAACCACTGTTAGGCAGAGGGGAACTATCATTTTCTGATAAAGCAACCTTAAATTACATTTGGGGGCGGGTTTTGCAACAGCATCACATTGCTGACTCAAGCTGAGTCTGTGATCCAGCATAACCCCCAGATCTTTCTTGGCAATACCACTGTCTAGACCTTTATGTCCTATTCTGTATTTGTTTATGGTCCCTAAGGAATCATAAACCAGCTGGGAATAGCTAGCGCACAGCATGCTCCAGCTGTTCTGCTACAACAAAGACTACACAAAAGAAAATGTAGCAGGAAACCACCAGGACTTGCAAGTGGTAATTTTACTTTCTCTCCATTTATGCTGCCTGTGTTTCAAACTGAAGAGACCAAAGCAGAGATTATGTCCTGATATATTAATTGTGACCCTGTAATATTGGTGAAATTATATTTGGTCCTCAGTCTGTATATGGTGATATAATATAGTGGTGAATGGCACCAAGGCCATAGTTCAGTTTCAGTCAGATTTTTCAGTTAAATGGGTTTATTATTATATATGTTTTTAGATATTTGAGTCCAAGAAAAGAGGGGGGAAGAATGAGGCTCTCATTTTAGCTATGTTACATTTAAGCTTTTCATCATCCCAGATGTAGGCCTGCATAATCTCAGTCACCACCAGTATGAAGGTGCAGTAAGGGACAAACATTTTATCTGAATATATTTGTAATGGATGAATTCCTGCTAGGGAGGCAAGTGGCAGGACCCAGGCAGAGGAGCCTGCTCAGAGCTGGCACCTTGGACTCAGCTGGAGGTGGCTGACCTCCTGGCCAGTTGGGGCCAGGAGGACATGATTTAACAATTCAGAACAGGCCATCACACTGGGAATATCTTCTGGGC
This sequence comes from Gavialis gangeticus, assembly GCF_001723915.1. Lineage (NCBI taxonomy): Eukaryota > Metazoa > Chordata > Crocodylia > Gavialidae > Gavialis > Gavialis gangeticus. Next base: position 45,724,145 of record NW_017729025.1, on the reverse strand, counting down.
GATAGCTGCCCAAATAGCTGGTCAGAGGCACACAGTAGTGCTGCACAAAAGCCAACTCTGCAGCCACAGCTGACTGGCAGCTGGCCCAGAGGGGCAGATACCTCTATTGGCTGTGTAGTCCCTATTCAGATCTGGCAGGTGTGCAGCAGGTCACAGCCAGGCAGCATCCCCCACTGCCAGACTGCTGCAGTGGGTAGAGGGTTCAGGGAACTCTCAGGGCTGTTTCAACAGTCCAGCTGACCCAAGGGGTAGCGTCCCCAGGTACCAATTGGCTGGGCCCCAGAAGCTCCTGAGAGTGAGTAGCCCTGAGCTACTTGCCAGGGCCGTTTTTTGTACTGATGGGGTGAGGACAGGGCAGCTTTTTACACTGCTGGGTCCAACACAGGTGCTGGCCCCAGTCTCTAGCTCACCCTGGCTGCAGATCCAGGAGCCAAGCAGGGATATTTTGCCCCAAGTGGCACAACTTGCACCACATCAAAGTGCGTGTCCAGGCATGTGCACTGAGGCAAAAAGCCCTGGCTCAGATTTGCACCGCTTCTATTTAAGCTGCGGCAAGCCCACATACCTTCATGTGTGGATGCACCCAGAGAGTTTTAAAAATGTTATGGGTACTATTTTCGTATCCCTTCAGCCATAATGTTAAGGTTCTCATAGTACCAAAAGCCAAATGGTCCAGAGTTGGATTAGTTCCAGAGGAGGAAAGAGGGATTTCTTCCTATGAAACTTTTCAGATTTTTGCTGAAAAATTAAATTCCTAAAACCTCACACTTAATCGACATGCACAAAACACATTTTGTTGTATTGAAATTACTTACACCATCAGTCACGAA
>NW_017729025.1:45712288-45723061 GCF_001723915.1 Gavialis gangeticus | reverse complement strand
TCCCCCACTGCCAGACTGCTGCAGTGGGTAGAGGGTTCAGGGAACTCTCAGGGCTGTTTCAACAGTCCAGCTGACCCAAGGGGTAGCGTCCCCAGGTACCAATTGGCTGGGCCCCAGAAGCTCCTGAGAGTGAGTAGCCCTGAGCTACTTGCCAGGGCCGTTTTTTGTACTGATGGGGTGAGGACAGGGCAGCTTTTTACACTGCTGGGTCCAACACAGGTGCTGGCCCCAGTCTCTAGCTCACCCTGGCTGCAGATCCAGGAGCCAAGCAGGGATATTTTGCCCCAAGTGGCACAACTTGCACCACATCAAAGTGCGTGTCCAGGCATGTGCACTGAGGCAAAAAGCCCTGGCTCAGATTTGCACCGCTTCTATTTAAGCTGCGGCAAGCCCACATACCTTCATGTGTGGATGCACCCAGAGAGTTTTAAAAATGTTATGGGTACTATTTTCGTATCCCTTCAGCCATAATGTTAAGGTTCTCATAGTACCAAAAGCCAAATGGTCCAGAGTTGGATTAGTTCCAGAGGAGGAAAGAGGGATTTCTTCCTATGAAACTTTTCAGATTTTTGCTGAAAAATTAAATTCCTAAAACCTCACACTTAATCGACATGCACAAAACACATTTTGTTGTATTGAAATTACTTACACCATCAGTCACGAAAGAAATTGCTTTTGGGGTTTTGGTCTTTCTGACAAAAAAATATTGAACATGAAAATTTCCCTTTTGATTCCATTTCCATTGAACATCTTTGAACCAAAGCTTCCAACCAGCTCCAAAACACATATAATAGTTAATATAGATTTCTTAGAGGATTATGAACAACTTTCCAACCTCCTTGGTTTATTTAATAGAAAACTAATTAGCTTTGCAGAATAGCTTGGACATGTGACATGTTTCAAGTTATTGTGTTAGAAATGAGATGATGAGCAGATGCATGTGTTTTATGAATACACACACAAACATAAATACATGCATTCAGAGGGAGCCAGTTATCAGTATTTGATCTGTCCTTCTGGTGATATTCTTAGGCCCTGTCTACATTTAGGAATTTGTGTAACTATGTCAATGAAATTACATCAATGTACATGTTAACATAAACTGGCTTCACCAGTTTAAAACCTACTTAATTTAGTAGCATACTGAGATGCAGTTACACCATTGAACTTGTTCTTAATGTAATCAAGGCCATAATCGTATAAACTATATTTCTCTTTGAAATTCCCTGTTGTCAGTGTTAGTTTTACTTTCCATATACTGATGCACATAATCATTTCAGTACAGTACAGTTCCAGATCCAAAAGCCAACTCCCATCACTGTGGATATATCTGCATCTGTTTAAAGAGATCACAGAGTTATTGCTTTAAGGATGAAGCTGGAACTGATTTTTTTGATGTTTTAAAGGCAGGAAGGAATTTGCCACCTTGTGTTATTCCAGTTTTCTAGGCATAAAGAATGTTACAATTTCTGGAGTTCTGAAGCCAATTATAATATGACTGAATTAACTCAGATAATTTTTATAACTACAGTTAGCCCACGTTTCAGAATTACAAATTTCTTCCCCAAATTTCTATATTCAGTGCTCCCATCACTGTAGTATCTGAGCTCCAACTAGTCTTTTAATATATGATTTCCCTAGGTTAGCATATGTTATTGTCCACATTATACATTTAGGAAACAAAAGTACAAGAAAAACCTAAAGCTATAATCCGTGTAAGGTATTGGAAGACTTATACCCAATTCATCTCTGCCTAATGGAGTGATGCAATTAGACCTTACCACCATATATTACCTAATGGGGAGGTGCAGGTGGGTCCTATGGATAATCTAGAAAGTCTTGAGAGAGAATAGGAAATATAAATAGGACCCAGAGAGAATAGGAAATATAAACTGAAGGGTTGAGTCCAGAGGGGCTCCTGAATCAGGCATTTCCCTTTTCTTGCAGTGTAGAAAGCCTAATCCTGCTTCTGAGGTTAGGTATCTAGATGATGAGCAATGCCTTTCTTTTTTTTGCTCAAAGTTAGAACAAAGTTTGCCTAAGAAGTAGGAGATCAGGCTCTGGGGTATTTTCAAGTGAGGGGTTTCAAACCCACTGTTCTTCAAACTAACTGCTCTGAAAGCAAAGCCCTGGAGTCAGGAGGAGAGCAAACTGAAGTCATTATGGACTAAAAAAAGAGTCCTTGATATGGTCAAGGTGATGATTGTCTAATATAAAATGCATGAAGGGTCATGAAATGTCCATGCTAATGAGCTTCTTCTTTATAATATTTGCTAGAAGCCAATATAAAAATTGTGGAAAAAAATAATTCACTAATAAATAAAAAAGAATCCTTGACCCATATTTTGTTCTTCCAATTTCTGCTGTGCTCTAACTGTGATGAAGGCTTGGAAAAGATAATTCAAATGTCCATTCTATGAACTGCATCCTTAAATTTGACCTGCTATAACTCCAAGCCTTTTAATAAGTAGTTTATATACAAAACATGCTGTGTTAAATGGGGATTTACTTTTCCTGTTGAATGGTCAGGGCTTTCTAATCTTCGTTTCCATTCAAGCACTGAAGATGGTGTTTAAAGAAGACTAAGAAGAAACAGAAGGTCACTGGTTTTGTAAAGTAAATATTAAAATATTAGCAGAAAGAAACCATTCATAAATGAATAAAATGAGTGCTCAGCTGAATAGCAGAGAAAGCTTTTAGAAAGAACAAACAAATAAAGTAAAACACTGTAGGAATCAAATAGAATATCCTTAATAGAAAGGTTTTTAAAATAGCATGTAGTCCCATCTTTTAAACTGGGATTTAATGAAACAACTCAGAGGTGAAGAAATCTAAAATAGCAACAAAAGAATGTAAGTAATAATTGCAAATCTCTGTACAGCACTTAAGCTTTCTGCACAGAGGCATTGGTGGAGTGCTTCATGGGATGGGGAGAAGGAGCTCCATAATGATTGTGTATTACAGAAAATGGTCTACACACAAGTGTTAAAAGACAATAGGGCTGTTCGAGGCTTCGGACAGAGCTTCGGATCTGTCAAAGCTTCAGATGCTTTGGGGTCTGAAGCAGCACGTCCGTGTCGAAGCGCTGGCCTCGTTCAGCTTCCTGAAGCAGTTCAGAGCTTCCGAAGTGCTTCGGAGCCACCTCCAGGATCTGGCCATAGGGTATAATGGGGAAACAATAAAATATCTATAACTTTTTCAATTTTGTCCAAGGTAGATGAACTTTTCAGAGGTGGTAGACTCTGCAGAGAGCATGAAGCCTGCCTAGTTTCAAGAAGATCAGTGCAGGGGCTTGGGGGAAATTGCACTCCAAATACTTGAAAGCAAAACTCCTGTCACATCTATGTGTTACAACACAGGGAGGTCAAAACTGCAGGGGTGGTAGCTCTTGCCAACACCACAAAGTCTGCCAGGTTTCAAGGAGATCAGTACAGCTGTTTGGGAGGAACTGCCCCTCAAGCTGCGGACAAGCAAAACTCGTGCCATGGGTGACCCTGCGTGTGTTAAGGCGCAGTGGGGTGACAGCTGCAGCGATGGTGGCCCCTGCTGAGACCACGATGCCTGCCAACTGTCGAGAAGATCGATGCAGGGGGGGTCTGAGGCCCTGCACCCCTAGCTGCTAACAGGCAAAACTCGTGACTTGGGTGCTTGTGGCACTGACTGTCTGTGTCTTGGAGTGTGGGAGACGCTACTGCAGGCCTGGCTGCTAAGCTACTGTGTTACCAGTTACCAATCAATCATGATTCACTCAGGGACCAGCTCAATCACAGTACAGCTAATGTAGCCAGTTAACTGCCATCAGTTAGTACCTACAAAACCAGGCTAAGGAGAGGAAAGAATCAATACAGACAATCGACTGTCCCAAGACAGACACAGTCAGTCCCACAAGCACCCATGGCACGAGTTTTGCCTGTCAGCAGCGAGGGGTGCAGAGCCCCAGAACCCCCCTGCACCGATTTCCTCAACAGCTGGCAGGCTTCGTGACAGCAGCAGGAGCCACCATCGCTGCAGCTGTCACCCCACTGTGCCTTAACACACACAGGGTCACCCACGGCACGGGTTTTGCTTGTTCGCAGCTTGAGGGGCAGTTCCCCCCCAAACCCCTGCACCAATCTTCTTGAAACTTGGCAGGCTCTATGACCTCACCAGGGGCCACCAACTCTGCAGTTTTCAACCTCCCCCCCCCCGCGGTGTAATGCACCTCTGTGACATGAGTTTAGCTTTCAAGAATTTGGGGTACAGTTGCCCCCAAACTCCTGCACTGATCTTCTTGAAGCTTGTCAGGTTTCACGCTCTTAGCAGAGGCTACCATCTCTGTGAGTTTCATCCAAATCAGAAAAAAAACAACAAAGTTATAGATATTTCATTGATTCCCCCATTATACCCTATGGCCGGCTCCAAAGCTTCGGAGCCACTTCGGCTGGATCAAGACGGAAACCTGGTCCAGAGCTCCGGATCAGATCACTACCATCTGAAGCAGCTGGATCCAAAGCTGGATTGGATCGCTGCCAACTCACACAGGCCTAAAAGACAGAGCAGTGGGTGGGGCAATAAGACTTACAATTACATAGATGGACTGTGCTTGTCCTTCCTAGTGAGGGTACCAGTCTATTGGTATCCAGCTGCTTTGATAAAGAATTTATTTTTATTAAATTCAATCAAGCCCTACATTCTGTTCCGTGGGACAAAATATACCCAAATTCTGATTGACTTCAGGTTGAATTGTATGCCGTCCCATTCCTTTAATATTTTACCCCTACAATGCCAGTTTTACATGGATAAAATGAAATTCACCCTTTAATGTTAGAGATATTGCCCCTGTTTTTTTTACACCCCATGGGCATGTGATTTTCATCTGCCCAAAAAAAGACAAATCTAGTGCAACTCCAGCTGAAAGCTGCTGCTCATACATTTTCCTTTAAAAAGACAATTCTCTCATATTTGAACAGGAATCCAACACCTTTGGCTAACCCTACCTTCATAATGCTGCAGACCAGAATAGATAATCCTAATTGTTCCTTCCACTTTACAGTTCATGAATCTATAAATTATGACTTCCTTAAATTGATGTAATTGATATAACAATTATCAATCACAACGTGTTGTAAAACATGTATTAGTAGGCGCATCTACATGAAATTTTGACTGTGTAGTTGCCAAATTAGCTCCACAGTAAATGTCTCAGCATTTACATGTGCAGCCCTATTAGGCTGCAGCAAACTAATAAACTCTGCAGCAGGTTACTACTTGTAAATACAAATACTATACTGCTGCAGAGTTTTTCTTGCCCGGCAACACATGTGTAGACATTGACCTGGCTGGCTGGGGCATGAGGGTGCTTCAGTCCAGGGGCTGCCTGCTGGCTAGCCATGCACTGAAGTATCGTTGTGCCCCAGCCAGCCGCCTCAGCAGCACATTGAGCCAGGTGGGAGCAGCCCTGGGCTGGCAGGCTGGCCCTCTGGAGCTCCATGGTAGCATGTTGCTCCAACCTGGCTCAACATGCTGTGGTCCCAGGATCATGTTTAAACACGGAACCCAGGAACAATAAACTCCTGCATGATGTGCTCTGGAGTTTATTGTATCACATTACTATGAATGTGTATACGCCCAGTGGGAACTGAACTACAAGGCAAAGTATAGACAGTCAAAAAGCCCCAGGCTGGATCGATTCAATCTTTGCAGGTTTCTCTAAACTGCATAGATTCAACTGATAATCAAGTGAACTCACATTCACTTTTGAAACCAGAAAGGCAGCCAGACCCCTGCAGCAGCCCATACCAGTAGCCAGGTAGTGATAGAGCACACCTCCCAGCTGACCAGCCACTGCTGAAGGCACCCGAATGCAGTTGGCTAGGGCTCATCCTTGATTGGCTGCCTAGCATATGCTCCCCAAGCCCTTGTGGTCCCTCCCAGAGGGGAACAGTCCTTCCAGGTCAGGGCTGGCTGGGTCCCCCAGCCTCAGAGGGGGCTCCCCACCCCAGCAGGGTCCCCAGAGCCCTTTCCCTGGTGCAGAGAGGGGGTTCCTATGCCTATTAACAGACTTAACATTAGCCTTCAGGATGGGGGAAAACCCACCCCCCACCACTGACCTGACACTAGACCCAAAGCCAGTTGCTACTTAGCATGGGGGGGAGCCCACAGTGCAGGCTTGACTTCCTCCACCCACAGCTGGGAGCCAGGCTGAAGTCCCACAGCCATGCCATGTTCTTAGCCTCAGTTTCATAGTTTCATAGTAGTTAGGAGTCAGAAGGGACCTGAATAGATCATCTAGTCTAACCCCCTGCCACTGGCTGGAGCACACACTGGGATCACACAACCCCAGACGGGTGTTCATCCAACCTCTTTCTGAATTTACCCAAGGTAGGAGCAAGGACCACTTCCCTAGGAAGTTGGTTCCAGATCCTAGCCACCCTAACAGTGAAATAGTGCCTCCTAATCTCTAACATGAACCTATTCTCCAGCAGCTTCTGGCCATTGTTCCTTGTCACCCCAGGTGCTGCTGGGGGGAATATGACCCTTCGTATTGCTGCTGATCTCCTCTTGCAAGTTTGTAGGCAGCCACCAAATCACCCCTCAGCCTCTGTTTGCTGAGGCTGAACAGGTTCAGGTCCCTCAGCCTCTCCTCATAGGGCCTGCCCTGTTGCCCTCCAACCAAGCGGGTGGCCCTCCTCTGAACCCTCTCAAGGCAGGCCACATCCTTCTTAAAGTGCAGTGCCCAGAACTGGATGCAGTACTCCAGTTGAGGCCGGACCAATGTCGCATAGAGGGGGAGTATCACCTCTCTGGACTGGCTTGAGATGCATCTTTGGCTCCCAGTTTTGGGCAGGCAGATTCAAGCCCCTAATGTGGGCTTCCCCCACACCTGGCTGCACCTGGCTGGGGGTCCAATGCCAGGCTGGGGGGGTGGGTCCCCCCTCACCCCCTACTCAGCCAGCTGGAAGGGTGATAGTGCTCCAGGTGGGGGGGGCAGGAAAGGCCCTGCTCCACTGAGCAGACAGCACTGCTCAGGGCTGCAAAGTATCCTGGGATGCTGGGGGACTGTGGGTTAACTTAAACTAGGAAGGGATCTGGGAGAGAAGTTCTATAAGCTGATTTGACCTAAATCAGTTATGTCTGATATTGCATACAACCAGGATTATCTCAAACCAGTTTTGTCCATTTTGAAAACAGTTTAAGTTCACTGCATTTCTGTTCTGTTACAGATTTTAAATTGTTTCTGATCACTTAAGATGATTTATGTGTAATTTCTGTCCCCAACCCAAATGTTTCAGCTTGGAGTTAACAAAGACCCAGTAGTTTGGATTTAAACTTCAGCTGAACTAGCCAAAACTCCTCCATCTGTAAAACTAGACTAATTAGCACAAGAAAAAGCTGTCTTGTGAGATTGCAGTACCTCATGAGTACCAGTAGTATAACTAAACTGGGGTGACTGGTACAATAGCTCCAGAAGCTGATGTAGTAGGGGACAAAAAGATAACAGCTGCTGCTGCAGCCACACAGCCATGCTGGTGGCACTGGCAACTGGAAATCACTGCTTTCTGTCTGTTTTGCTGCTGCTCTGGGTGCCCAGCTCCCTTGTTTTGCCTCTAGTAAGTACTGAAAGATCAGTCTACCTCTCAGTATTCTGTTTCTCCTGGTTCCAGGTGCCATCTGGAATTGCAGCAAGGATATTCGCAATAACAGCAATGTGCTGTTTCTGTTTCAAAGTTTTATTGAACCTTATTTAGTATAGAAAAGCAAACTGTATATGAAAAAAGTGTCAAGGTATATAAAGACCCCATTAAGCCACTGTTAATGTGTTCAGACACTATGATGATAGAATAAGAAGGAATCAGTGTAAACAGAGTGCATACATGACAATCTTCTTTAGTGCATGTCTTGTCAGACCATGCTTCACTAGGCTTGATATCAATCTACCTATCATGTCAGAATAAAGAAAGCTGCATCATCAGTCCTGTGTGTGTTACAATACATGGGGAAATCCTTTCTTGATCCTCACTGGGTGCATCAATACATGCCATTAAGGTGATGTGATAAACTACAGCATGGTTTGCACCAGATTTTACACGTGGACCTGGGACTGCACTAGCTTAAGCCAGAGTGGAGCGGCCCAAGGCTGGCAGAAGGCCCTGGGATCAGTCCCAGGCCCTGGGTGGTGGCGTCAGGTGGTGGAGGTGCTAGCTGGGGCTGCGGGTGCTAAATGCATGGTGACTGGGGCTGGCCAGGGGCAGCCCCCACATGTTAGCACCCTTGTGCCCCAGCTAGCCCCGTCACCATCTGCACATGCATTTCAGTGGAGTAATTACTCCACCATAGGATAGTATAGTCCCCCAGCTAAGTAATTTACTTTACCCTAATACATGTAGACTGTGGTGCTTTACTGTGGAGCCAATTAGTAAATTCTGCAGTAAAGCATATGTGTAGATGCACCCACTGCTGATAAACCTGTACCCTGAAGCATGTGATTCAATTATCCTGAAGATAACCTCACAGCATGACACAGAGATTAGTTCTAGAGTTCTGCCTAAGCAGTTACGGTAACCAAGCGGTGTGAATCCCAGGGGCTACATATTCTCTTTCCTTCAGTGATATTTTAAATGGAGATGAACTTTCCCCTTCAGATGCTACAATACGGTCTCAGACATCAGGCATTCTAATAGTGCTGCGTATGTCACTTTCTCAGTGGCGCATCTACACGTTCATTAATACACCTTAGATACTAAGCATTTAGTCTAATACTTGCTTAATAAAGTACTAACTAAATGTTCAGTAATTAGAGTTACTGTGCAGTAGTGCCAGCACATGGTTATTTTGTGATACTTACTGTGCATTAGCCTTCTAACACTGAGCAGTAGGCTATTAGCATGGTTTTTAATTGTCATGCTACTGCTCAGTGTTATTAGGCTAATGTGCTGTAAGCACCTCATGTAGACATGCCCAGTGAGATGAAAACTATCCAGCAAGAGGTTATAAGATGCATATTTTGATTAAGAAATACTTTATTTACCAATACAGATTAAAGGCTGGGGACTGGCCCAGAAATCATCGCTTGTCGATGCAGGAACTTTGGGGAACACTGCTGTGCACAAAATGGGGGCAAGCTTTCATTTAAAGTTTATTGATTTGTTTAAGCTTGTATAAACTTGTACCTTATAGAGGTGTGAAAAGTCTGTAACATGATGTAATGGTAAGACTTTGACATTTTCTTCAGATTTTTCCTTGTAAAAGGAGCAGTGCTGACTACAAGAATGTTTTAAACAGATGTGTGTAAGTCGAGCGGCATCAATATTACTAGAGTTTAAAGTACAGTAAGCCTTTGAACCCTCTTAAGAAAGTGTGTTATTCAGGAGCCAGCATTTATAGACAATATTTATGTTCATGTTACAATGAGGGCTTTTATAGCACTAGATATTTCAATAAAACTGAGTGAGTTCATAGTTCACTAAGGCATGGACATGGCTTCCTCGCTGAGCTGCATAGATGTTCTATTTGTCCTTGAATAATTTCTTCCTATTCAAACAACCAGAACAAACTATTCAAGTACATAAGTAAATACAAAGGTGATAACACTTCATTGTTTGCCAAGGAGCTTAAGTATGTGCTGTACAAAAGACAATTCCCAGAAGCTAACATATAGATATAGATATCTTTTTTTATTGGAGATGTCCAAGCAAGGGCTGTTAAGTGATTAAGGGGAATAAAGGACATACTTTAGGGGCAAATTGTGACAGTCTCTTCCACCATATTGTTAGGCACAAGTGCTCCAATACTCCTGCAAACACAGGAACTGTTTCCTCCTAAACCTTTGTGTGGTATGAGAGGAGGACTAACCTAATAGTTAGGCTTGTGGATTTCAATCCCTTATCTGGCACTGATTTTTTGTGTGCAAATAAGCAAGTCAGTCTGTCTCTTTGTTCTTCAGTTCTCCATTAGTAAAATGTGGAGAATACGATGCTGTCTCACAAAGGTAAGAAAGGCATATAAAATATACAGATAGGGCACCCAACCTGGGTAGGTTAGCCACTGAAGAACTCCAGTATGGCATGTTTTTTCTTGCTATTTTAAGTGGCAAGCAAACTTTACATTTTTATATTAAAGTATTATATTAGAGTATATATATTTTAGATATACCAACACAAACAGTTCATTTGATGTTGAATATATTAACATACCTATTAATAAATCAAATTCTTTAGTTTTTAAATCAATATAATGATTTTTAATATAAAATATCAGAAATGTATGAAAGGTGCCTATAGAACCAAAACCTGGAGTTAGAAAGGAGGCTAGAATTCTACCTGTAAAGTGTACTCATTTCTAGAGTGATTATTACAGTGATTAAGTCACACAAAGGAATTTCATATTAAGGTGTTGTTTGTATCCAATACACACTGTACATTTAGCTAGTATGTAGTTCCACTTAAATGTAGGTTTTACTGAGGTTAAGTGCTATATACAGAATTATGATTGGTTTCCTTTGTATCCTTAGGATAAAGAGGGAGAAACGGGCAGATGAATGAAGCTTCTTGCTTAGTTCCGTAAGTCTACAGAGTCATTTGTTTTAGATGTTCCCACATAACTTCTCTTTGTAAAGAAGTCTGCCCATCTGTTATTGAGTTTGAGCTAATGTGAGGGTGATCTGAGTTCAAGAGTATTCGTGGAATAATGAAAGTAAAAGCTGATGTGTTGTATAGAATATATTGCTGTGCTTTCCTGAGGGTGAGAAGAGAGAAGTTAAGTTACTGAAAGCTAATTAGAGGCATATTAAAATGT
>NW_017729025.1:45701186-45707288 GCF_001723915.1 Gavialis gangeticus | reverse complement strand
GTGTTGTAGAGAATATATTGCTGTGCTTTCCTGAGGGTGAGAAGAGAGAAGTTAAGTTACTGAAAGCTAATTAGAGGCATATTAAAATGTACTGAAACTTTGTGTTCTAGACATATAATCATAATTCTAAATATTAAGCCTTGAAGCCCATACCAACATCCATTGAGACCAGTGGAAAGACTCTTGTTTATCTCCTAGGCATTTGGATTAGGCCCATAATCATCAGATGTCAGATGTTTAGCCCAGTTTTTAAATTAACAATAATTAGCTTCACATTAATTGAGCCCTGTGTAGACAGTACCAGCAGAGGCTAAAACAGAATGAGCATTGAAAAACACTTATTACTATAGGTAAGTGATGGAGTTTTTATCTGTAGACAGCCTGGAGTATGGGCTTCTTTATGGAATACTTTTTGATTGGTTTCTTCTTCTATGTTTCCCTCCCGTAGCTAATTCACCCATTCTTGATACCTGTACCCATGAAACTTCAGAAACACACTACAGGAAATTGCTTTGTTTGATAAATATTTCCTAGAAACCTTCAGCACAAATAGATGATGATGGCAGCAGCACATCTAAAATGGAGCCAAAACCCAGTCCAAAGCAAGAAAAGATTTTTGCTCAAGTCTAGTATAGATAAGGTGCTTAGAGAAAACACTTCCAAAATAGATCTGTTATCACTGATGAATTTTCAGACATATAAAGATAGCATGTATAACTCTATATGAACCTTCACTGTGATCAGTAGAGTGCTTAGAAAAGAAGTGCTAGACATTTACACATGTGGAAAGGGTAATGCTTCTTTCTTCACTTTAAGCTACACTATATATGGCAGCAGTTAAATTGACATGTAGCCATTTCCCCTTCTTCCTTGTTTTATTGCCACATCATTTATAACCCTTAGTGTGCATAATTTTGGAGTTACTGAGATGTCATATACTTTATGACATTTACTACTTTTACCTGAATTTGTTCTTTCCAGGCAGTCATTCAGCATATAAACCAGCCTTCTACTTCCTATTTTCAATACATGCCATTGTACCCTTTCATTTCTGTGGTAGAATTATGCCATGTTAAGCACAATATAGTATGATTGTCAAAAGTGCCTCAGTGATGAGCAAATGAGTTTAGAGTTTAATAATCCAAAGAATTTCTAAATGCTAAGGTATGATAACACTTGTAATGACAACCTAGATATGTCTGGGCAGCAAAAAGATTTTATCTGATAAATTAGACCCTGGTCTAAGTTCAGAGCTGATGTGTAAATAAGTTTATGGGAGTCTAAATTGGTGTAATTTACATTTTCTTCCAGCTTCTCAGTTTGTAAATGACACCAGTTTAAGCTCATTAGATCCAATCACTGGTGTGTAAATTATATTCTTTTATACACAGCCTTTTAATGTGGTCTTTTGCTTTTTATATACATGAAAAACAACAGCATCTGCCAAAAACATATAAAATAAAGCAAAGGGATGCGGAGGCAACCTAATGCAGAACTGTATAACACATCCTCTGTTTCCTCACCTCATCTTGACTCCTGGCTGAATCACAGGCCAGAGTTCTATTTTTTCAGAACTTTTCAGAAAGCATTACACAAAGTTAAAGCTTTGGGCTGTTGTATGTAAAATGCAGACACGTGCTTATTATTCCCAGTAAAATTTCAAGGAAACAAAGCACAGAGTTTCTTAGTTTAAAAAAAAGAATCAAAATTCTCCAAAAAACCTCATGAGCATCATAAAATTGCATTTAGCATACTATGGATAACTTTAAAACATAAGGTATTCAATCAGGAATTTTGCTGGCATTCCTTATGTGCACTTCTCCATTCTTTTACTTTCACATATATTTTCATATGAGGCTCCAGCATAGCATATTCTACATACATACTGGGTGCATCTATGCATGTGCTTACTGCAGTAAAGCATCACAGTCTACACATGTGCCAATATTTGGGTGAATTAAATTAATTAACTCATCTGTAAGTTAGTACTGGACAGTACTAAGACAGTACTGGGACAGTACTATCTTATGGCAGAGTACCTAACTCTGCTGAAGTGCACATGTAGATGGTGACAGGGACTGGCTGGGGCACAGAAGTGCTAAAGTGTGAGGGCTGCCTGCCATCTAGCCCTGCACTTTAGCATTGCCGTGTCCCAGCCAGCCCCTCTCCCACCTGATGCCATCACCTGGAGCCCAAGGCTGACCCCTGGGTCCTTTAACAGCCTGGGGCTGCTCTGCCCCAGCTCAAACTCCTGTGGTCCCAGGCACACATGTAGACGCTGCACCTGGGAGCAGCTGACTCCAACACAAACTGCATTGGAGTTTATCACATTGCCTTACTGGCACGTGTAGATACACCCACATTGACATATATAGAAACATAATGCTCTTGCTTCAGAGATTATTTCTCAAGTCTATATTACAAACATTTTGCCAAGATAGCTGTACAGTTACACCATACCAGCAAAGCACTCCTAGGATAGAAATCTGTTTCCCTTTGTGCGCCTATCTGGCAGTTCTATTGAAAAACAAACCAAATAAATTAAACTGCAAATGTGCTTTTGTGAATGCAAGAATATCTGCACGAGGGTCTTTGCCAGTGCTGTCATTTTGATCATGGATAGATACTGTACCTATTCATACAATTGACCGATGTACGTTATCAGATGCCTTTAATGTAGAAAGCCTAAGTCTTTATAGTATGGCTATAGCATTTACGGTGCATCACCTTCAAAATATTGAGGATGGTGACATTTAGTTCCATTTTTTTCATCCACTTTAGAATCCTGTCAGCTAAAAAAACAGTCCTGGTCTCTACAGCTAACAGTTTTGTAGCCATCAGGTTAAAAGCTGATTGGTCCTCAGTTACTGACAAAAAAGAAGTCTGTAGCCCTATCCAAAATGGTATCGGTATTAGGATCAGCATATAAAATAGCAATTCCCTGGATGGCTATAAAGCTCTAACTCTATAGAACAATCTTTTTTCCTGAAAGCTCAGACATATCAGGGAAGAATTCATAAGCCTTCACCTCCTTGAACTCTGCCCCTGTTCTCTCTTTAAGTGAGACAGAATCCCAGTTTAAAACAGTTAGCAAATAGCTAAATGTCACTTCCATTGATTGTGGGGCCTCCAGAGATGGCAATTGCTGACCTTCCAGTTCTCCCTCAAGGTCCATAAAACATACCACAGCAAAGTGAACAATGGAGAAGGTTCCCTAAGAAGTGAAGCTGAAATCGTATTCACCTGTACCCAAAATGGTACAGATGTTGGAACTCAGCCCTCGCAGCAAACATGTCTCTCACTCCTGTGCCAACCAGCTGTGAGGTTCACAGGCATGTTTTTAATACCTATATTTATAACAAGAGCTGCAGAAATTAACAGTTTTTCAGTTCACTGGAAGTCCTAAACAACAACGCTAAATAAAACATTTCATTTCCATTTTGAGCATTCTTCAAAATTTGCAAAATTACATTGAGGGAAGGTTTAAACTAAACAGCCAGTTTAAACATGCAAAAAGAAATGTTGCCTTTGAAAAATCACAAACTGAAATGTTTCTGGTTTTCTAATTGTTTCTTTTCCTCAATCCAACAGAGACAGTACGACAAAACCAATATTGATTCTCAAAAATGTTCGGTGTTACTGACTGAATTGTTTTTTCCTCAGAGAAACGTTAGCTAAAACATTGCCCCCAATTCTTGTTTCTCCTGTGTGCCAATTCCTGCAGACTGCAAATGGTGGTTATGTAAGAGGCCTGCCCAAAACAAAGCTTTCCTGTATAGCTTTAGAAAGTTGTATGGTGCATGACCAGTAATTGCCAAACCCTATTTCCAGATATTTTTGGATTCTTCTAGATTTGTTGTCCCACCCTGCATTTTGGATGTGTATACAGACAGGGGATATTCATTTCTCCACACCTCTGCTTCTCTCCCCTAATTTGGCACAAACAAAGTGCAAATGCTGCAGCACAAAGGACGTGCAGCTTTGGAGCACTGTGAATAACAATACTAAGTTTTTGTTCTCATTTAGGAACAGATGAGAATGGCACACCCAAATAAAATGAACTAAATAATAATTTTTAAAAAATTGTATTCTCACACTGTTTCTTTAATGTATAAAAATATTGATACCATCAAAGAATTTATCTCCCTCCCAAATATCTGTTCATAAAAATATAGAAATATTTCACCCTCTATTCCTCTCTAGTATTCACTTCAAAATGTTCTAGACATTTTTAGAGGAACCCAGTCTTCAGTGTGAGTTACACGTTCCTTCCCTATGTTTGATTCTTAGAGACACCTTATAGGAGGGGAGGGCAACATATGTCCTGCGGGCCAAATTTGGCCCACCAGGCTATTCAGCCCACAGGTGGGTGCCTACCAATTCACTGTATCCAACCTGCCCTGGGCTGCCCCTGCTGTGCTCACATGGGGCCGAGCCCTGCTCACTCCCACAGGGGCAGTGCATACTGAGCTCCCACCCTCACCTGTGGGATGGCCATGACCCAAGCTCCACAGTTAGGGAAGCGATGGCAGGAGGGAGAAGGGTGGTGGGCAGGGGAAGTGGTGGTGGTTGCCAGTGGCAGACAGGCAAAAGTGGTTGCTGTGGGAAGGCAGGTAAGACAGGAGAGGGGAGGAAAAGGGGGGGACAGGAGGGAGACAGAGGTCATGAGGGATGGTAGGGAAGTAGCAGGGGAAGGGTGGCAGTGACGGTGGGTGGGGGCAAAGGAAGTGGTTGGCAGTGTTGGCAGCAGCGGGTAGGCGGGAGTGGTGGTGGCAGTGGAGGCAGCAGCAGGAGCAGTGGTGGGTAGGAGCAAAGCAGCAGCGAGGTGGGAGTACGGGGCTCATGCTGGTACTCCAGGGCTGGGGCCAGGGTCAGGGCCAATGGGGACCCAAGGCAGAAGCACAGAGTGTGGGCCAGTGGGGGTGCAGGGTCCGCCTGGCTCCATTGTGTGGAGCTCACATGTGGTTCCTGGGTTCTTCACCTGAGCCATGCACCTTTGGGGGGGAGTTCCACCCAATGAAGCTGATGGCCCACCCACATTCACTGCTGTGCACAGATCATAGGGAATGGTGGAGAGTTCTGTGCTATGAAGCCAAGCCAGCTTCACCCCTCTCCCTTCTGCCCCAGCTGAGCCCCATGACCTGCACCACTGGCTTCATTGTGTAGGGGCAGCGCGGGGCTCAGGCATGTGAACTATTATGCAATCACTTCTATATACACAAGAAAACATGCACAAAACAGGGCAAAACCCCTTCCCAAAAAGAGTACTTCTAGGGTCAAGGAGAAGGACTTCTGGTAGCAAATGTCAGGGCTTAGGGGTGGGATTTCTGGTCCCAAAATGGCAACCAGGGGCCAGGACACCTGTCAAGGTGTAAGGCTACCCTTGCAGCCCTTGACAGCTCACCAGAACTCGTTAAGCAGCCCTCCAGCTGAAATAATTGACCACTCCTGCCTTATAGCTACCATCCTTAGTTCTTTAGATCAAATTGTAAAGACTAATGCTCAAGTTGTGGAGGTCATTGACATGACCCATAAAATGGTCTCTATATCTATGTCCCAAAGTAATCTCCTTTTCCCTTCAATATTATCATGATTTTTGCCCTTTGTATGGTCTCTAAATAATGAAAAATATCAACTTGACATTTTTAGACAGATAATATGTCCAGGGGTCTAAAAAAAACAACAAAACAAAAAAAGCGGGACAGGGCATGGTCCGGGACCGTGCCCTGAGGCAGCCAAAATCTGGGTCCCCCAGGGAGCATCTCCATGTTTGGCCCCTCGCCCTGGTGCTGAAACACGTGGCCGGCCAGGGTTCAGTGATGGTGAGTAAAGGGTCAGGGGGGCTGGAGGAGTGGGGAGGGGACCCCCGCTGGCCACACCCACTCATCCAGCCCCCCGATCCCTGCTCTGCCCAGCTCCTCCCCCTGCCAGCCCCCCACACCTCTGATCCCTGCCCAGCCCCCTTCCCCCAGCCCTCCAAGCCCCCCTGATCCCTGCACAGCCAAGTCCTGCCACCCTTGGGGCCCTTCTGCCACCCAGCCAGGCAGCACAGGGGCCCAGAGGGCTGGCAGGACTCAGCTAGGCCCGGCACGCAGCGACCAC
>NW_017729025.1:45695285-45696186 GCF_001723915.1 Gavialis gangeticus | reverse complement strand
TCAACTTGACATTTTTAGACAGATAATATGTCCAGGGGTCTAAAAAAAACAACAAAACAAAAAAAGCGGGACAGGGCATGGTCCGGGACCGTGCCCTGAGGCAGCCAAAATCTGGGTCCCCCAGGGAGCATCTCCATGTTTGGCCCCTCGCCCTGGTGCTGAAACACGTGGCCGGCCAGGGTTCAGTGATGGTGAGTAAAGGGTCAGGGGGGCTGGAGGAGTGGGGAGGGGACCCCCGCTGGCCACACCCACTCATCCAGCCCCCCGATCCCTGCTCTGCCCAGCTCCTCCCCCTGCCAGCCCCCCACACCTCTGATCCCTGCCCAGCCCCCTTCCCCCAGCCCTCCAAGCCCCCCTGATCCCTGCACAGCCAAGTCCTGCCACCCTTGGGGCCCTTCTGCCACCCAGCCAGGCAGCACAGGGGCCCAGAGGGCTGGCAGGACTCAGCTAGGCCCGGCACGCAGCGACCACGCACTGCGCCAGGTTTTGCCGCTAAAGGCCCAACCCGGCCAGGTGGCAGAGGGGCCGGAAGGGCATCAGGTTCTGCCACCAAGGGCCCGGCCTGGCAGCAGAGTCCCCCAGGACCCAGCTGGGCCCAGCACGCAGTCCCCATGTGTCACGCTGGGTCTTGCCAGCCTGGCTCAGAGTGCCCCACTCCTGCTGCTGCTGCTAAAGGTAAGTGATGAGCCCTGGGCGGGGGGGGGCGGGGGGCTCCAGGGTGCCTGGGACCCTGGGAAGGTGGGCTGTGGCCTTCCAGGGGGAGCTGGGACCCTGGGCAGGGGGGCTGTGGCCCTCCAGAGTGCCTGGGACCCTGGGCAGGGGAGCAGGGGCCCTGTGGAGGATAGGGTTTGTGGCCCACCAAGGGGGGAGCTGGGGCCCTGTGGGGGGGCATTCCATGTGC
>NW_017729025.1:45692189-45695274 GCF_001723915.1 Gavialis gangeticus | reverse complement strand
TGTGTGTAGAGTGGTCTTTTGTGTTAATTGTGGAAAAACGTGGATTTTGGTGTATTTTTAAAAATGGATTTGGGATGCTGCTGTAGCAAGCCAGCTGGCACAAAGGGTACCAAGTGGCTGGGCCCCAGAAGCTCCAGAGAACAAGTAGCGCTGAGCTGCTTGCTAGGGCATCTTTTTGTACTGATGGGGCTAGGACAGGGCAGCTTTTTATACTGCTGGCCCCAGGCTCTAGCTCCCCCTGGCTGCAGATCCGGGAGGAGCCAGGCAGGGTTATTTTGCCCTAAGTGGCACAGTTTGCTCAACAGCAAAGTGCATGTCCGAGTATGTGCACTGAGGCAAAAAGCCCCAGCTCAAATTTGCACCACTTCTATTTGAGCTGCTGCAAGCGCATGTGCTTGCATGTGTGGACATGCCCATAAGATGCTGAATTATACAACACTGGCATTTTCATCTAGTTCAATTACATTGGTGGTTAAAAACCATTCAACAATGTTTTTCTTCATAAAAGTGATCCCAAAGTTGAGATTAAGAAACAGAGACTCAATATTATCTTCCATGTTCAAAACATCGACACTAGAATCCTGCAAAAACAAGTTTATCTCATTTGATCTTGAGAAGATGCCGACATAGTATGCTAATTTTTGTTTCCAGAAAAATAATGAATCTACATGAGAGATCAAACTGCTAGTCAGTAAAAAATAAATTAATCTCTTCTCACAATTCATAAATGCAAATGCATACTTTGCCAGGGATAGATCCTAAACCTTGGTGTGTAGCAGAAGACTGGTATGTGCACTGCCCATGTCTTCACACAGAACAGCAGACACCCAGAAGTTAAGGATCCTGGCTTTAATGTAATTTACAATATGTACTGCCTTATCAGGCATAATTTTAAGCTCTTTTGGCATGTGCTTCATAATGAGCGCATGTCAATGAAAACTACAATGTTTGTTTTTAATGTTAGAGGCAATGTTTTTAACACAAGCTGCCACAACTCTGACTTTTCCTGTCATTGCTTTGCACCATCAGTACACATATGTGTACAAAGATCCCAACTAATAATATCATTTTCCATAAAAGAATTAAAGGTATTGAATACATCTTTGCCCTTTATATTTATTTCAAGCAGATGACACAATAGCAGGTCCTTGTAGAGAAAATTAAAAAATATAGTGCAAAATTATAAGGAAGATAGCCAATTCTACTATATCAGTGGATTCATCAAGTTGAATGGTAAAACCAACATGACTGTTTTTCATGTCTACCTAGCTCTGCTTCACCAAGATCAGACATATCTTTGAAGTCAAGACACTGTATGGTCTGTGAGAGGCATCATATCAATAATTTTACTTGATTTTTCACCCATCATGCAAGTAACAATTTATTATGTGCATGGCTTCACTGAATTTTCATTTGCCCCATTTGCCCACCTTGACAGTTTGATAACTCACTCAATATGAAGCTTCAAGCACATTTTTATTATCTTCACAAACAAGGTAGTGCAACATAGTGATATATATATTTTTAAATTTGACACATTCCCCTTCAAAATAATCACCATGAATGTCTTCTAATTTGGGTGTTTTGTGTCCAGGAACCTTCATAGCTTTGCTCATGGCAAAGGTGATATATTTTTCTAGACCAACTAGATATTTGCAAAAAAATAAAAAATAAAAAAAAAGGAATCTTTATTTGCAAGCTTTCAGGGCCCACTCACCCTTCTTCACACATAGGAGAATGCAAAGACTGGAAAATTTCTCCTAGGTGAAAATGAAAATCAATATTTCACAGGAGAGCTGATGGTGTTTTAAGATCTCCTGGTTGGAATAGTTTTGAAAAATGAACTATTCCAATTTTATAAACTTTGCATTCTCCTATGCCTGAGGAAGGGTGAGTGTGCCCAAAAGTTTTCAAATAAAGACTTTTTTTGCAACTATCTAGTTGGTCTAATAAAATATATCACCTCTGCCAATAGTTCTGATTCCTTTTGATGTAGACCAATAGTTCTACAACCTGTATCCCTTCATACCTTTGTTGGATTCAGGCTGCTGTTGGACAAAACTTGTCCACACTCAACACATTGTCCATCCAGCTACTTTTCATCACCAATACAAGTAAAACCATAGCTAATATAGCTTTTGTCATACTTACTTTTTTTTTTAATTAACCACTCACAACATGACAAGCTTGTGACCAATTTGATAAGCTCACACATGTAACAACAGAAGCACTGGTATTTTCTTCCTGTTGTGTTGAAACCTGGAATTTTTCCCTTTGCTTTTCATAACAGTGCCTGTTTTCAACCACTGATCCATATTTTTCCTTAGGAAATCAAAATTATAAAATTAAGAGATAGTTCAACACAATCACTGCTTTGACATTAAGGTACTCATGGACCAACTGATTGAAGTACAACAATGCACAGACATAATGACTGCATGGGAATACTAGGCCAATTGCTGCCATATTTTGATCGTGTGCCTATGTTTGAAAACTGTCCATTAAAACAAGGAGGTTAGATCTCATATCATATTATCATGCTGTGAATAAAGTATATGGCATGTATTGTCTCCACAGGGAGGGTTAGGGAGACTGAATTAATGCTTTAGTAGGCTAGTAACCAAAGTGAAATGCAAGAGTCAAATTGCAACATTTCAAAAATAGTTAAGTATATTTTGTAAATGTGTCCACCATTACCAATATTTTCCTATGGAACCTGTAGTGAACCTTCACAGAATCCCAGAGTTCCTCAGAACACAGTTTGAAACCACTGCTTCCGCAGAACTTGTTGGAGACACAACAAATTCTAGCCAGTTGTATGACACAATACATGAATTAAAACTACAAGCCCTTTTGCTGTCCCTGTAGACATTCATCCTAAGGTACTGAAACATAGTTTCATAGTTTCTAGGGTCGGAAGGGACCTGAGCAGATCATCTAGTCCGACCCCCTGCCATGGCAGGAAGAGCACTGGGGTCAAATGACCCCAGTAAGGTGGTCATCCAACCTCCTCTTAAAAACCCCCAGGGTGGGAGCCTGCACCACCTCACTTGGAAGCTGGTTCCAGACTCTAGCCGCCCTGACC
>NW_017729025.1:45690723-45691266 GCF_001723915.1 Gavialis gangeticus | reverse complement strand
GTGATGACCCCTCCTTTCCATTGGGAGTAAGCCTCCTTTTTGGCAAGGAGACATTCCCGGATGTTTTTAGTGAGCCATGGAGGCTTATATGCTCTCCTGCCCCCTTTGACCCTCCTGGGGATTACCTTCCTCTGGGCTTGGAGGATCGTCTCCTTAAGGAGCAACCACTCCCCTTGGACACCCGGCTCCCCTCCCCTCTGAGTCTTCAGCGCTTCTCCAACTATCCTCCTTAGCTCGTTGAAGTTCGCCCTCCTAAAATCTAGGGCCACCACCTGACTGCTTGCCTTTGCTACCTTGCGCTGAATGGTGAATTCTAGCAGGCAGTGGTCACATAAAGCATGTCTGAGCTTTCCTACAAACCTATTTTACTAAAAGTCCAAAAAATAAAAAAATCACTTGTGTTTTACCCAATCCAAGACATCATAGAGGAATAAAGATAGGAAGTAGTGTTGATTATGTAGTGATATTGATTTAATTTAGATTACAGAGAGATGAGAGATGATCCTGCTCAGTTAACCATGTCTAAAATAGGTTAGTTGTAAA
>NW_017729025.1:45677605-45685723 GCF_001723915.1 Gavialis gangeticus | reverse complement strand
TAGGTTAGTTGTCTGTGGGCATGTCTACATGAGACACTGCATCACCATAATGACAAGATATGGTGACATACTGTTGGTGGGCACAAACTGTGATGCTGACGGTACATCGCTGTAGCGATTATCTATGTACTTAATGACTGTGCAGTACCAAGTGTGCAGTCAGGGGCATGTGTAGACTTATCCTGTATGAATAAAAGCATTAAAAGATTAAAATTAGGATTAACATGTGATTGTTCAAAAAGCATGAAATCCTTTCCATTGCTGTGGTTTGGGAAAAGCCCATATGCTTCTATTATTGTCTGTACACTCCATTTGCCTAAAGCAGAACATGAATTCAGACAGCAGGAATTTTAACAAGGTTTTTGTTTTGTTTTTTTATCAAATGGGACCTAATTTGGAGTAATGAATAACAAATACTTCATAAAGAGAGAAGTGTGCTTTCAAAAAGTGAGCAAACAGTTCAGAGAGAAACTACAGGGAACAAAGGAGACTAAGAAAATGTTTGCCCCTTTAGAAATCCCCACCTTTAATTGTCTATGACTTAAGCATTATTTTCAGAATCCAAGGGAATTAGAAGAATTTGCAACATCTATCAAAGAATTAGGAAAAAAGTAATTATGAAGTCTACTGGGCCAAAAAGTGTTGAGTGTTTTCGTTCCCTACTCTGACTGGGTTTTTACCATTTCCTTGATACATCCCGCTCCATTTGAAACCACCCCTGCCTACATGGTTCCTACATCTTGGGCTGCATGGAAGGATCTAAATCAGCCAGATATGCCAATTCTGTACCCTCTATATTTCCCTACGCTGAGGGTTATTCCCTACGTTGGGGTGTTTCTTCATACCACCTGATTTATGTGAAGGGAGCACAGCTGCCAAGGGCTTTCAGCTCACTACCTCTGTATGCATTTCCTCTATTTCTGATTTAATTTTGCCTATGAAAAATAGAAGTCCATAGATAAGTTTTTCTTGGGAATGCTGGCCACTCATATGGAAAAAGGATACTTCATTTACTACATTCAGCAAAGAGAAACACAAAAGCCTTATTGGGATCTGCACAAACCCAGATTAAAAACATTTTAAAAAGCTGCCCATAATTTTTACTAGAGGAATTGAGGACTACTTGACAAATTTGCCCAAATGTGGTGAGATTATCCTAAAATTCAAATGTTTTGGATTAAAGTACCCTCTCTCTAATTTGGAAGTTTTTATTCAAGGGATTTAGTTTATGGTCCTTTGGTGATTTTATGGGGAAATCATTCAAGGATTTTACAAAACTCAACGTGTGTATGCACACTAATGACAGTAAGTAAGGTATATAATTCTGAGCTACAGAGGAGGAGAGAAGTACCAGACAATATCAGATGGTTCAAAATAAATGTAATGGGATGTATATTCAGTTGAACTGAAGTTAACTTGAGTAACATTTCTTTTTGAGTAGGACGAAATGTAACCAGAAAATTCTACAATTAAATTGATTTTTTCTTCATAATAAAAAGTTATGGCTAGGATCCTATGTGACTGTCTGCAGAAGGGATTTAAATTTAGGTCCATACAATGAACACAACAACTCTTCCCAATGGT
Organism: Gavialis gangeticus; assembly: GCF_001723915.1. Classification (NCBI taxonomy): domain Eukaryota; kingdom Metazoa; phylum Chordata; order Crocodylia; family Gavialidae; genus Gavialis; species Gavialis gangeticus. Next base: position 45,684,139 of record NW_017729025.1, on the reverse strand, counting down.
GAAGTTCTCTTAACTGAAAACTTTTTTTCTGGTGTGTCTATACTTTGGAGTTTGCCCGCATAGATATATTGTTTGTTTTTTTGGGGGTGAAGGGGTAGAGCAGGGGCAGGCAATTATTTTGAGTGGAGGACCGTTTACTGGGTTTTGGCAAGCCATTGAGGGCCGCATAACAGGCAGCTGGGGGCAGATAAATATTAATTTTCTAAAATTTTTAGGGGCCCCACGGGCCAGATAGAATGGCCTGGTGGGCCTCATCTGGCCTGCAGGCTGCATTTTGCCCACCCCTGGGGTAGGGGATCTTTTAACACCAAGGAAGGTAAATATGCTAGCAGAACTTTTCAGTGTAAACAAAGCCTCCTAAATAAGAGTGCTTTATTCCTGAAAGAATACAGCCATACAGGATTTAATACTTCTTAATTTATGTAGATTGATTTCAGACTTTTAGGTGACTCATTTTAAATATGCTAAGTGCCCCCATGTAGGCATAGACTTAGTAATGCTGTATGGGAGCATGCTGTGTGGGAGACCACTCTCCCTGTAAGTGAGGAACTAATTTTCTCTCAGCAAGTGAATTAGTTGAACAAAGAACAGAAAACCAGTTCTTTTTCCATTAGTTATTTTAGTAAGAGACACAATAGATCATTCTTTTATTATTTCTTCTGCTTTTAATAGTTTAGAGATTTGGGTGACATTTTTTCCCAACTGGGGTGTATAGCCAGAATATGCAAGTAGATCAATGAAATACAAGTGAGTTTAAACTTGTAGTGTTCTGCAGGTGTTAAGTGAGCATGTTATGTACAAAGAACCATCCATTTTAATCTAGTTAATAATTAAAGAGTCTTTAATGTTTCTTGATTTGTCTTCCTCTTTATTATCATTCACAAATATATTGTCCTACTTATGCATGATGAGGAGAGTGGTATTTTAAAAGCACCTGCATCCTGCTGTCTCATTTCTGCAGTTGAGAGTCAGCCATTGCAATCAGTGCAAAGCCATACAGTTTACATACTGTTTTAATTAATATCTAACACAAACATGAAAGGCAATCTTTTCTGAAATGGACTTTGGTTAGCATCGGCTGGCCCACTGCTTTTGGCTTAGATTACCTGTTTACTTAGGCTCCATAATTTGCTTGTATTCATTTTTCATCTCTGTTTTATACTTAAGTTCTAAACTCTTTAGGATAAGGACAGTCTTTTTCTCCTCTTTTACGGTGCCTAGCACAATGGTTAATCTATGATTGGTGCTGGTTGGCAATAGTGTTATGCAAATAAATGATAAAATAAATTATAAAATAGTAACAGTGATATAATCTGTGTTTACTGCAATATATTTTTCTAGATTTCCCCATATATATGTTTTTCATTGGTCTTAGAAAAAGAAATGAACACTGCATTAGAAAGCACTTTAGAGCCTTGTCCTCCTCAGATATGTAGCTGCATGTGGGAGTACATTAAAGCAGCTTTCATTAGATTGGTTGAATATGATATTTATGAAACATCCCAAACCTACACTCTGTTCTGGGTGCTATAGCTTTCTCATCTCTGCCTGAAAAAATATTTGGTTACTGATTCTTTGGCTACTGACTCTCCTTCTGCATTAACCTGAGATGTCTTATTAGCAAGAAAGAATTTGTCCATAGTATAAAACATAAAAGGATATCACAGGCTTCAGGACACTTGGGCAGAGTTTTCCTGAGTCCTTTCATTTTTTTCCGTTACAAGCACCAAAAGTGATGTTGGAAAATTTTCAGTTATCTTGAGGCATCTCTCAAGGTTCCTTTCCTTTCTTCTACTGCTCAATGTGTATCTATGGCAGCTGGTGGAGACCTGAAGAAATGATGACCTGTATAGGAAAGATGCACTGAAATTTCAACAGGTGCACAAAAGGGCTTCAAGGATGAGGAAAGCAATGGGATGCATATACTGCAGAGGAGATTAGGAAAGCCTGGTTTTAGCCTAGCAAAATGAAGGCTGAATGGGAATATTATTTCTATGTTTAAATAAATTGCAAGAGTAAATGTCAGGAAGGGTAAAGGTATATTTATACTAGATGACAATTTTGACATGAGAATAAATCAACCATTTAGTCTGGAAATTAAGAAAAGACTCCTCACTACTAGAATAATCAAATTCTTGAATACCTTTGCAATAACTGCTTGTAAAGTAATGTTTGAATTAAAATATGTGGTCTCTGCAATAACAGTGAACTGGATTTGATGAATCAGTGTCCCTTTCAATTTTATGCCCTTTCAGATGACTCACCACTCAATGGCCCAAGTCCTGTTTCACTTAGTAAATGTCCAAGGACTTGTCTTCTACTTCTTTCAGAATTACACATTAAAGGTCAGGATAGGAATCCTGTTCTGCCCTGTGGATGCACACTGCTTTCCTGGTTGTGTCAATGGGCAATCTAATGCACCTTCATTATTTGGTAAGAAGAGAGTTCCTGTTAGGGTCCAGTTCTTCAGAGTGGAAACACCTACCTAAATTGATTGATAGCAGTATTAACAGTGTAAAATAAAATATAACATAAAGCCCACCTACCTTTTTTTCACAATTTCCTAATGATTTGGGCAGTTGTTCAGAAGGTGGGGGTATCATCTCAATTAATCTGGCTCTCCACTCAGCTGTACTGGGGGCATCTTGTTGAAACTGGCTCAAAATGTGGATAGGAATGAAAGAGTCATGACCAGGGATCCAGGTTTTCCATTTTCCACAGAAAAATGGCGGGGTGGGGAAGGTGGATTTCTCTTTTTTCCAAAGATCTCTGCAGCCTAGCAGAGTTCTAGCCTGCAGGGGCTGGGTGGGGAGCAGAAGGAGGGTGCTTAGGAAGGGGACGCCTATGTGCATGTATGCACATTCACACATGGACATAGGCACCGGGCAGCCTGGAGAGCAGCTCCTTCAGGTTAGTTGGCGGGGGGAGGGATTGAGACCCCCATAGTGAGGAGGGGGGAGGGAGGGAGTTGGGCATGGCTGGAGCTGATGCAGGGAAGCTCCTTGAAGTTTCAAGCCCTGCACCACCATGGCAAGGCATGCTGCCTACCCAGCAGCAGTGGGGGTGGCAGTATGGAGTTGTGTCCCTTGCTGCTGCTGGGCAGCCAGGGGATGCCTCATAAATATATCAATAAAACATTGTGTTCAATTGATACCTATATATATAGTGGCATTTCATTTTAATCACAGATTTTGGGGTTTTAATCAGAAAATTTGCTATTTGAAAACAAAAAAACCCAGGATGCCTGGTTGTAAGCATGTAGGGAAGGAATTAAGGGTGTGTGTGACCCTGTGGCCTACAGAGGAAGTCAGTCTCTGAAACAGGTTTAATGCATTTTGCATTAAATAATCTTCTAGTGCTGTTGTTTTTGTTTCTTGAAATCAGAGATGTATGTTAAGATTATGTACCCCTCACAACTGGATCACAACAGAGTTTAGATAGAGTTAGACATCTAGACAGCCATTGTGGATCACTTAGTGTAGTAGACTAAGTCTAGATGGCTAGGGATCTTTTCAGGCAAAAATGAAGATGAATAAGTAGGGTCGTATCAAAATCATGATTGTGAGATTTTTGTGAAAACTGTGATTTTGGGTGGGCTCTGTGAAAAATGGTGGACTCCATGATTTTGGATAGGGGAAGGTACAGCCCTGCCCTGCCCTGCCCCCATCTCCTCCCTGGCCCTCCCCTGCCCATCCCCCTGCCTTCCTCCACTCTGCCTTCCTTGTGTTCCAAGACTGCAGGGCTTTCCAGCCTTTTCTCTGCTTCCTAGTAAGTTTTTAGGATTTTTTTGCACAGAGAGCCCACTAAAACCACAGAGCCCACCATTTGGGGATTGCCCAAAACCATGGCTTAATTACCCTGATTAAGCCCTGGGAAGCCATTAATCCACACTTAATAATACATGGATTAATGACTTCCCTAGGCTTAATTGGGGTATTCAAGCCACAGTTTCAGGCCATGTGGCAATCTGTGGGGAGGGGCAGGACTGCCCAGGTCCCTCAGCCAATCAGCTTATGCAATAGCAGCTGGCCCCATGATTTGCCCATGAAATCAGTCAGCCACCTCCTTGAGTTCAGTAGACCCCTGTGCATAAGGAATTGAGATGTCTCCACAGGCTGCTGCACAGAGTGGAACAGGATTCATGATTAGCGAGTTAGATATGTAAACATTTTGTAAGTATTGCTTACATGTCTTTGAGACAGAACAAGGTTTCAACTTATTTCTATTTCTTCAAGCCTAGAAATATATTAATCTGCTTATGATAACATAATTGTGACTATTTCTTAAGGCATGGACCTTGTCATCTTATTCCTGTCTGTGTGACCTCTAAAATAGATTATTGGATTACACTCAATATAGAGTTAAACTTAAGGTTGCCTGCTTCTTTATCCATATCAGCTTCAAGAAATATGTTACATCCAGTCTACAAAGACTGTTGTGCAATCCTGGTTATTTGCAGGGGCAAGTTATCAAGAGTAACTATTCTAAAGACTAACACTTTTGTTCCAATTTACCTATGTACTGCCATTTCAATTTAGATCAGCACAGGTACTCTAATTTTTTCCAGATTTGATTTTGCATGTTGTAGCAGGGCCTTTTTGGTAGAGGTTTCTTAATTCCAGAATCCACCTCGCTACCTGGTGTAAAAGTGCCAGATCTATTGACTGCTGCCATAGTGCAAAATTCACCTATTTTCTTTGATTGTGCCTTGATGGAATGGAAATATTGACAGATTCTTAATCAGTTTGAGTGTAGATGACAAAAGTCATTTAGGCTGACTTAGTTAATGTGTTAGTATTTTTAAGCAACACACACACACACAGAGTGATATTTTTATACATTTTAAAATAAATAGTTTAAATTAACTCAAAGGATGAATTCTGCTTGGGTAAGGAAGAGTAAGATTGAGATTCATAATATGTCTGAAATTACATTGATGTTCTGTAATAGTTTATAGTATTGACATTATTCACACGTGCATATACCTCCGGATACATATACAGAGCATACTACAGTCACTGAAAAATGAATCTGGCACATATCTGCCATTATAATGAAGAATGCTGACAAGAATATATCTGCAGTGCTGTCTCATGTCCCCATCGACAGAAGGCACAGATTGCAATGCTTTATTCTTAACCAGTGAATATAACCTTGCTAAAATAAATGTCATAAATTTTAATTTGAGGAAAATAAGACAGGTATTAAGCTGTGCATTGCTTTTAAGAATTACTGTCAACATACAAAAAGCAAGCTGCAATAAAGGGGTGAAATTAAACATAGTTTTATAAGGAAAAAGCCTAGAATATATAATTAGATAGTAGTTCTTAGGAGACTACAATCCAGACTACCCAGAAATGAAGATGAATGGTCTCTGTTGCTGGTATTTTACAAAGCAGTTTAGAGAATACAAAATTCTAGTCTGAAGCTGTAACATGCAACAGTAAATTTACACACCTTGGTTCCACTCCAGCATTGCAACACACCCCAAACTCCCATGGACTTCCTCAGGACTTTTGGGTATGCAAGGAGTGCAGGATCTGGACCATAAAGCTTAACGGCTGAGAGGAGCTGAAGCTGAGATGAAAACAGCTAAAGCTATTTACACACTGATCAAATAAAACGCTTGAGGGATTTTGGAACAGAGGGAAGTCTTATGCAGGATGAAGGGTTCTGTCGGTACTGCTAGCTTAGTGATTTGTACAGGGGTTTGAAGATGTAAATGCTATTAAATGCTAAGGATTATTATTACTTTATATCTGAAGTAATGAGGTTAACGCTAATGACTTCAGTAGAAATTTTGGCTGTGTAAAAACACTATGATTGGACCTTAGAAATATCAGGCATATTAGGCCGTGTGTAAATGAAACTACAGGCATGTGTGCACAACACTTTAAAGTGAGCTAAATGCTTTTGCACCCCTTTAATGATGTCAGTGTTTGCACATGTCGGCAGAGTGGCGCAGCGGAAGTGTGCATTAATTCCAGCTGCTGTAGGAAATTCGGTGGCATAATGCACCAAGGAACAATGGACACAAATTATTAGAGAGTAGGTTTAGATTAGACATCCGCAAGAACTACTTCACAGCTGGGCAGCTAGGAGCTGGAACCAACTTCCTAGGGAAGTGGTGCTGGCTCCTACCCTGGGGATCTTTAAGAAGAGGCTTGATGACTACCCGGCTGGACTCATTTGAGTCCAGTCTTTTCTCCCACCCAGGCGGGGTGTTGGACTTGAAGATCTACAAGGTCCCTTCCGACCCTACTTCTATGATTCTATGACCTTAAATGACTTGGGATGCAGCAAACTAAAGCTCCTCTGAGGAGTTCTAGTTTTCTGCCCTACAGCTATGGAGTGTCTGTGCAGCTCAGGGGCTCTGCAGGAAGCCCTGCAGCAGCCCATAAAAGCAGCAAGCCTGGCCTGCCTGCTTGAGCTGTGCAGGGGCCTGGTGCTTCCCTCTGCAGCTGTGGTGCCCCCCGGGACCACCCAAGCCTGGTGCTTGTGGGTGGGTGCTGCCTGGAGGTGGGGGGGGGGGGG
>NW_017729025.1:45648337-45677368 GCF_001723915.1 Gavialis gangeticus | reverse complement strand
GGGGGGGGGGGGGGGGGGTAGAGGTAGGAACCACTGCTGCAGAAGGAAGTACCAGCCCCCACCCCCAGCCCAGGGACTGATCCACCCACCGGCAGCTTGCCCTCCCCTCCCCACTGTGGGAGAGGCAGGTAAGTCAGCAGGGTGTGTGCATGACACCCGGGCTTAAAGGGCCCTAAATTGAAGCAGTGTTTTTTAAAACCCACTGCTTCAATTTAGGGCTTCTGTTTCATCTACACACACCCTTAAATACTGACCACCTCTTCTTTTTGACAGAGGAGATTTAATCAACCCTCATTATCACATACCCCAACAACTAACTGCAAGAGGTGCAGTTCTGAATTCAGCCTTAGCTTCAGTTAGTATGACTGTGCCCCAGGTCTTCCATAAAGAGAGGGACATTAAAGCCTGATTTCTTTAAGTTTCAATCCAGCAGTTCTTAGTCGAGCCAGACTCTTAGTGGAGGTAATGGACTATTGCCTGAACTAGGGTTGCAGGACTGAACAGGACATTTTTTATTAGAAAAAGAAAAGAAGCTGTAAATGACACATACATTGTGTACACATGTTTTTTATACCTTACAATTTAAAATAAAGTATTACTGGCTTTTTTTATGCTGGACAAACTAGGCCCCTGCAGTCCCAAAAGCTCATTTCCTAAGAAGTGAGTGTGAGTATAGACACTTTAAGATGAACAAGTCATTTTCAGTAAACAGCATGTTTGCATTCTTCATCTGGAGGTTGGTACCACCCCAATCATAATCCTCATGATTAGACCCAATATGCTAACCTGCCAAAAAGCATTTGATGATTTTTTTGGCACATTTCCCCCACTCTTCTCCCGCCTTCTCTTTTCTCTATTATGCATTTAAATAGAGAGCAAATCATGAATATTTTGACAAGCATCAACTTGGGTCAAAAACTCTACCTTCTTACTAATTTGCAGTTGCCAGAAAGTAGCATTTTTTGTTTCATTTTGTTTTTTACCCACATTTATAGGGAATGATCCAGGTGGGCTATACCCTGAGTTAACTTAAGTGATCAGGGGAAAAAAAAAAAATCAGGGTTTTTTTGGGGGAGGGGGGTTGGGGGGAAGGGATTTGTAAATGACAGGCTTTTTCTTCCCTTCAAAGTCATTTCTGATTAACTTGTCGAAGAAATGTGTACCATTTAAAAAATAAGCACCACATCACATATATTTCTGTAAAAGAATATTAAAACTTGGGCCTTGGGAGAAAGGAGAGGAAGGAATTAGCTCTTTGCTAAGAAGCATGAAAGGGTCTCACCTTTATTACCAATATTAAATGGTCAATTTCATGGAAAGTTTGTCACTGGTACAACTTGAAGCTGGCTAGGCTTCAAAAAAGCCAAATGATTCATAAAGAAGTCAAAGTGGAAAGTAAAACTTAGCTTTGCAAAACAGACAGAGAGGCTTTTACAAGTCAAAATAATTTTACTGCCTTCAGAAAAAGGAAAGAAAACAAATAAAAGAGGCGCCTTGCGCATATATTTCACCAATGTGTATATAGCACTTGACAGTCACCTATTGCACCATGTGCATCATTCCAAAAATGTAGTAAATTTAAGAATATTTTAAGTATTTAGGAGCTGCATATGCAGAAGCACAATTCCATCTCAACAAGGAAAGGATGATTATTTAAACTTCACTACCTAATAGTTCTGTGCAAACCGGCTTGTTGCCCCTAGGCAAAAGATCTGTCTAAATGAAGATGTGTTACTGATGCTTTCACATGACAGCAGGGAAGAGCTTCCTGTCTGCTAATTTGTTTGTTGTTTTCATATGGAGTGTAAATGAGGTCTGAGAATTTTGACTGCTGTAAATATTCCTCAGCATGGTGTGCAAATGTCCAGGTGTGGGTAAGATTGCAATCATGTTCAAAACCTCTCTAGCTCACTCCATAGATAATACTGCAAACCACATTTTAAATGGTGTTTTTTACTTTGAAGCTTCCCAGGGAATGTTACATGTACACAGGATTTAAATTATCCACAGTAGCAATGCAGAGAGTGGTTGGATGTGGTGCAACAGTAGTTTATCGTGCATGGGAACATTACACAGATATTTCAGATAGGAACTAAGGAAACTAATAGTAATAATATTCACCACCTGTATAATATCTTATATTGGCATGGTAGTAGCACTAGTGAGGTCTTCCTATGGCTTGGGTTTTCCAGTGAATCTAGGCCCACCTGGGGCTAATCCACAGTTAGAAGTAATCAATGTAACCCAGGTACACCCAAGGGTATGCCCTGGGTAGGCAGGCTACGTGCTGTGAAAGGAAAGCTGCTACTTCTGCTCAGCTCCCTCTATCCTCCATAGAGCCAGGCCAGGCCAATGTCACTTAACTATTTACTATTTATTGTTCAGTATATGTGTACATATACACGTACATACATACATACACACATGCATAAATACACCTGTGAGAGAAAATTTACAATAGGTAAGACAAATGACAAGCTTCATGAAATATGGGGGGCCCTCTAAAGGGGACTGCACACCAGGGGTCACACATACAGGTAAGGCATTGCACAAGACACAGGTAAATATTTAAGCTGCAAATATAGACAAATAACCCTTAGATAAATCTCAATAATGAAAACATGCTACTAATAACCACCCTATCATCAGCAACATCAACATATTGAAGTCAACATCAATTAACGACCCTTTATGAAGCAGGGGTAACACAGCATACAGGTATTAGCATCAACAGGTAAGGCATGAATCAACCTGGGTAGGAAACACATTTCACAATTCCATAAGGGATCTAGGAGCTCAGCCCATGTATTGGGATTCCGGCTTGGCCTGCTTCCCACCCCCACCCCCTAACCAGGAAAACTTGGAGTCTCAGGCTCTTCCCCTGCCTGAGAAGCTTCCCTTCTCTGTAGGAACCTATTTTCCTGAATTACTTATGCTTCCTCTCTGGACTAGCTGAAGCACATCTCTAGGCACCCAGGCTGAGCCACAGTGTGTTCTCTGCCTCCCCGGCCTTACACAGGGGTCTTGCCTATGGCCCTGTGCCCTGTTATGGCCACCGAGGGCTCTGTCACCCAGCTGAGCCACATTACCTAAGCTCAGTTGATTCCAGCCTTGTTCTGGGGCTTTCTTTCTCTCTCAGGCCCTTTGCTCAGGGCTCTGGGGCTCTTTTAGCAAGGGTGAGCCAGCTACCACCTCCAGCTGCCCTGCTTCCACCCACTAGATTCTCAGGGTTGAGGCTCCGTGAATTGCTCTTGTGCACCATGGGTGGACCCACTGCAGAGTCCCCAGAATGCGGCTTTAGAGGCCCTTTCCAGGTGCTGGCTCACTCACCAGGCAACTCTTCTAAGCCCCGCTCTTTTTGAGTCCCTTGCTGCATCTGCCACATGCTGGTCAGGCAGCTCCTTTTATTCTCTTCAGAGGCTCCTCCCCAAAGTCTTCTGGACTTGCAAAGTGCAGTCTTCAATCAAGGTGGAGCTCTTCACTCTCCCCGCTCCACACCTGCTCCCTTGTGGGGGCAGGGCCATTCTTTTCAGCCTTCATCAGATTGGTGGAAATACTCCACCAGTTAGAATTGAGTGCCTCCAAGCCCGGTTGCAGGCAGAACACTGAGCCTGCCACATCAGGATACTGGCTGAATTATCTCCAGGGCCCTCAAAACTGATGCCATGCCCACGCTGGCCTATATACATTTGGATCAGACAACAGGGAGCTATCTGAGCAAACACACTGCCTGGCTGTGTCTCTACCTGCATGGAACTAGGCTAACACGCCTGCCTGCTCATTCCTGCCTAGATCCTGCCTGAACCTTGGCTAGCCCAGCCTTTTGCCTTGACCCTGCCTGGCCTGAAACCTCACTCCGCCCTGGATTCTTGCCTGGTACCTCCCTGTCTCTGCGCCTGTTACCATGCCTGCCTGTTTCCATCCTAGATTTCTCTTTTCTTGCCCTGCCTGTTCCTCAGTTCTCCTGTCCCTGGCTTTGACCTCCCATTACAACCAACAGTTTGCCTTGACTTCATTTCATTGTAACCCATGGCTTAATCTCAGCACTCTTCCCTGTTCTAGCATGTTTCTTTGACCGAGTGTCCATACCTGACCTACTCTAATATGATCCCATTGTAGTTGGCACTACACAAACAGATGGAAAAAGGATGCTGCTGTGAAAGAACTCACAACCTACACGTAGTGATTAAAAGAGAGACAGTGTGATACAGACACAGGTGTTCACAAATTGTGACTAACTTAGAAGGAAAATCTTATTTAAGTCCTGAACTTGCACAGAAACTACACATGCATAAAAAGTTACATCTCTCTGTAGGTGTGTCAAGGATCTTGGCCTTGAATATGGTATAACTTAGAGTAATGAGGTGTAAGTGAGAGAGAGAATGAAATTATTAGGGGAAAAAAATAGTAATAGGTGCATTAGGCCATGGAATAGTTTTGAAGAGACATCTAACAACTCAGGGTTTTAAAACAAGACAACACAATACTGTACATGTACAATAGAGTAAATTATCACTCAAGGAAGATGGCTATAATGCCTGTGAGACTAAGACAACTTTGTTAATAATGAAAAAGAAAATCCTTTAAATTTTCCTAGATTATTTATTATTATGACTAATGTAAAATGTGTAAACAGTGAGTGAGTGAGACCCAGGCTCTCTCCTCCCAGCTGTTTGCCCTATACCCAGAACTGCAGAGCCAGTATCCGACTTGCTTGCTGTTCTCCTGACCACATGACTCTTGCATTCTTAGCTGCACATGGGGAAGAGCACAAGTTACAAGTGCTACTCCTCTCTAATAGTGGGATTGCCTATAAATCTACTTCTCTCACTTCCTGGTTGAGTCCCATAACTACTAGAGCTGTGCGAAATTTCACTGGCTGTTTTGTTTCAATGCTGTTTTGACTCATTTCGAGCTCCAAACAGAGAAATCAAAATGAAATGAAGGGCTTAAAAACAGCCTCGAAATGAAATGAGGGCAGTTGAAACATTTTGAAAGTTTTGAAACATTTTGAATTTTGAAACTCAAGCAGAGCTTGCCTGCAGGGAAACAGAAAGTAAGGAGAAGGTGGGGAAAGAGGGGGGAAGGACTGCTCTCATATTGACTGTGTAGCTGGCCAGTGACTGTGGTCTGGGGGAGGAATGGAAAAACAGCATACAAGGCAGCATTATTTGAACTGCCCTGCTCTCTGTCACCCACGGCATGAGTTTTGCTTGTCAACAGCCTGAGGTACAGTTTCCCACAAACCCCTGCACCTATCACCTTGAAACCTGACAGGCTTCATGGCCTCAGAAAGGGCTAGCATCCCTGCAGTTTTCACCCCACTGCGCCCTAACTCACACACAGTGTCACCCATGTCATGTGTTTTGCTTGTCAGCAGCCTGAGGTGAAGTTTCTCAGAAACCCCTGCACCTATCTCCTTGAAACCTGGCAGGCTTCCTGGCCACAGCAGGAGCTACTGTGCCTGCAGGTTTCACCCTGCTGTGCCTTCACACACGTTACACATTTTGCTTTCAAGAATTTGAAGTGCATTTTCCCAGAAACTCCTGCATCTATGTCCTTGAACCTTGGCAAGGTTCATGGCCCAAGAAGGAGCTACCATTTCTGCAGGTTTCATCCAAATCAGGCCAGAACTGACAAAGTTATAAGCAGTTTCATGATTCCCCATTATAGCTTATGGGTGAAATGTTGAAACAGTGTTGAAACAGTGAAACGGTTTCGACAAAATGAAGCAGAAAAGTGGTTTCAAAATGAAACAAAACTCAAAATGAAACATTGTCCCACTGAAATGTCAAAATGGAAGTCGAAACAAAACAGTGCTGTTTTGCACAGCTCTAGTAACTACCAGATCATTATGTAAAAGATGGACAGCCCCTTCTCTGCATTTTTTTTAAATGAAAATGACCATTCCTGCCACACTTTTCCAAAATTAACGTTTTTTGTGTGTGATATGTGTGGTCTGATACTTCAGCTTCTGCAAACTTTAAGCATGTGCTTAATTCTTAAATCTCATCGAGGTCAATATACTAGTGCATAAGGGCTTTCCTGAATTAGAACTTACTTCTGTTCTAGTACTGTTCAAAAGCATCATTGTGCTAAGCATTTTATTTAACCCTTGCTCAGGTTAAATAGTGCCACACTTTCTCCTCACTTCATCAAGAGAAGTGCTGTACTACACCTGCTAAGAAACCAATTAAACTTTCAAACTATAAATGAGAGTGAAGTGTCATGTTGGTCATACTGGGCACAAAAGATGATAATCAGAATTCATTCAATCTTTGATTAGTACTATAGCAGTTATACTTCTAAAATTAGTGACTGTTAAGTGGCTCATGTCAACTGAGCTGATGAGCACTGTCTTGGATACCAGATGTCCATATCACATCTGTAAAGTGGCAGAGTTGTCCAAAGAAACTAAGGACTGAAAGGAAATAGTTTTGAATTATCCTGTCACCTGGAGTAGGAGCCCTTCAGGCTGGGGCTATATCCCATGTTTTATCTAGTCTGTAAAAAAGGGGAATGATTAGATCCCTAGGGCTGTCACAAATGTTGAATCTTTCAATCAGGACTAAATTCATTCCTTATATATGTGGTGATTGACATTTGGAGGACTGTAGGCAGCAAAATTTGATTTCAATGTATCTATATCTAAATACCTATATCTATATTTATCTGTTCAAACCTAGTTTTGCTTCATGAGTGTCTGTCACCACAAAACCTGATCATTGATCCATAGATGTGATCCAATTTAATGAAAAATTATTTTTCAAACTCCAATAATGAAAAGAAACAGGTGCTGAGGATGCTTTCATTCTGATTTCCTTGGCATAATGTAATTGGAGGTGCTTGGTGTCACTATGGTGATAGCTAAAACAATTGTTAACTGAAGCATTGATTCAAGATAAAACTATCAAGGAAATAAAAGTAGTTCTTCAGTGGCTATAAATGGGAAATGGGAGAGATATTTACACTAAACATCTATTTTTCCTTATTCTTTCCATCTCTTTTGCTTCTAGCTGAACTGTCAACCTGTCTATTTTGGAGTTTCATACCTTCCCTGAATGTATGTTTTTTTTCTCTCCACCCATATCTGTTCAAAGCCATCAGTCACACTGAAGCTTTGTAATGAACTATCTTTCTGCCAAGGCAAGAAAGTGACATCATTTTCAAAGAGGGGGATTAGCACTTTAATCTCTATGAGATAGGGAACGGAACAAAGGAATTATCTGGTAGAGGCATAGGGAGTGAAAGGGGAGAGGTGAGGGTAAGAAGAGGATGCTTGTACTTTTTTGCTGATCCATAAAGCATGCTTTAGAAATTTGGAACATATTTGTTCTTTGTAATTGAACAGAACTGGCCTTTGAGGTCTGTCTGGAGGTAATTTCTGAGGGAGCATTATTCAGTGCTCTTTCCCTTTTCACTGCTCAAGACAACATTTGAAAATCTTGCGGCTGTTTTTGACATATATTCAGTATTAATGATTTGGAAAACATGGTGCACTAATCCAGTTGTTCAGAGATTTTCTAAGCCACAATAAAATGCTGAAGGAAACTCCCTGTAAAGGAGGATGTGAAGCAACTGAGTTAAGGAAATAACACTCAAATTACCTTCAGCTATTCTAGGGTTAACAGTCCAAGGGGCTCAGCAAATCCTGTTAGAATTTAATGAACAGATACCCTTTGCTTTCAAAGGACACTGGACCCAGCTCTTTTTTGTGAATGGAAGAGGCATGAAAATCTCTCAAGTACTGTAGGGCCTTAAAACCTATTTCTTTTACATTAAGGCTCTCTTTACATAGTTACAGAAAAGATAAGGGCCTTACTTTACTTGGGTCTCAGGTAGACACTTTTTTATTTCTATAGCAGCTTAAAGAAGCTTTAGTGTAAATGAGAATTGGGAACACAGTTGTAAACACACTGATTGCAGTATGTCGTTACATAAAATCTGAGATAGATGGTCATCAAGAATGTTTCATATATCTAAATCTGGATAGTTACCCAAATTATCAGACACTTTTCTGAAGCAATTAAAATATGGATCTGAAAAAGCTAGGTTGGAAGTCTTACAAATAGCAGGCTGTTTTCTCTAAAAAAACTCTTGCAATGTCTATTTTTCCTTAAGACAGAAATGCCATTCTTACACTTCAGGTGTGTCAATGCATTCATCAATGCAATGTAGTTGCAGTGCATTAAGTTTAGTACCTTTATAATCAAGTACTAAATCAATGTGCAGTAACCAGCACATGCCTTTTCAGTGACACTAGTGCACAGTAGCCTAATACTACTACACAGTAGTGTATTAGCACTGTTTTTGGTGTGATACACTATTGTACAATAGTATTAGGCTACTGCACATTTAGCATCTCGTGTAGATGCACCCTTATATTCTTACACAGCGGCTGCATCTACAGGTGCAATTAATTTGAAGCAATACATTCCAGAGCAATTTGACCTGGAGTAAACTACTCCTGGGTGTGCATCTACACATGCACGTGGGACAGCAGCAATTTAAGTCTGGGTGGAGCAGTTTACACCAGGGATGCTTCAGCCCTGCTTTGCCCAGCCATAGCAGCCAGGATCCAGCAGATGGTGGTAGGTGGCAGCGATCAGCAGAAGGCTTACAGGGATACGCTTGGGCAGTGGATGGTAGTGTGAGGCTGTGGCTGGTGGTAGCAGTATAGCAGTATAGAGCAGTTCTGGGTGGCTGTGGTGGAGGGGCTGGCTAGGGCATGAGGATGCTGAAAGTGCAGAGCCATGTGGCTAGGCAGCCGGCAGGAGTCTGGATCTCTTCTGGCTGGGCTGCCTGTGTAGAGTTTACGACCATGGTCAGCATCTACACCTGTGTTTAACAGAAGTTAATTACCCAACCCTAAGATAGTACAGTCCCCAAGAGTACTATCTTACTATCTTAGAGTGGAATTAATTAGTTTACTGTAGTCTAATAGCATTGCATGTGTATATGGCAATACTTTACTCTACAGCTAATTAGTCTACTCCACAGTTAAGCGCATATGCAGATGCAACCAGTAGCGTGACACTGCTATTATTTCTCCCTGTCAAGGTATTCACACATCAGGATCAAGTTACCTCTATATCATAAATAAAAGTTATGCAAATGTTTATTATAAAAATGTTTCTTTTGTGTTTGTGGCTTAGGCTTGGTGATTCCATTAGATGGCTTGACTATTCAGAAATACAGTAGCATTACAGTTTCAGGGCCATATAGCCTACACTTTCAGAATCAGTGATTCTTCTTAGCAAACCTGCCATTTATTTCTCAAATGATCTTGTTAATGTATCTATAGATTCAGTGTCTTATAAAACTCACATCAAAATGATCTCAGTGATCTATTTCAATCACATTGCAACACAAATGTGTCCTATTATTTTAAATGAAACAAAAGCAATAGACAAGATATTAATAGTAAATAAGTATTTCAGTAAATATTACCAGTTTTCTGTAAGTGATTTGTCTATAAGTAATCTCCAAGTTGCTCAAACTGGTATATTATTCTAAATTATCCAATAATTCCCCCAACTGATTCTTGATCTGCAGCTTGTTCCTGAACAGATTATTAAGTATTCAGCAGTTGAAATTCAGTTGTTATTGGTTAGCTGTGATTGAACAGATGATATTAGCTTCCTTGATTGGATGTGTAACCTTTACAATCAATCTGTTTACATTATCAAAAAAATTATATAGAGGTGACTCAATCCTGATGTGTGAATACTTTAAAAGGGAAAAAATAATAGGTTTGAAAATGTTTTTTAATCAACCAGGGAAAGATATAACAATGGATGGAAGCTAAACCCAGACAAATTCTAATTAAAAATAAGGCATACATTTTTCAAGTGAGGTTAGCCAACCATTAGAACAAACTGATATTACAGTCATGGATGGGGGTGTGGAGAAGAGGACCTACTAAAGGAAACAATGAATTTTCCATCACATATTATCTGCAAATATATACTGGTTTTCTAGGAGATATGCTTTCTTCCATGCCAAAAAGTCTACCTAAACCTAGCAGCTCCTTGACCTAGCATGGTTAGGCAAGTTCTGTAGGTATCAACACGAGTGAGTGATATAGCCAACTGTTATATTTGGTTACCTTTGACTTCCCAGTTGAAATGACCATGTACTTCCTTACAGCTATGTCAACTGAAGATAACCTTTTTCCTGAGTCAGGATCAAAGCTTAGACTCATGCCTCTTGAGCTAGATAACCAAGATGCCATAAAGCCCCTGTAATATAAGTGTTCTTCTGAGTTGAGAGGCCTATTGGGCAAATGTGGTTAAGGAACATCAATTTCTGTAAGTAATGGCACACAGAAGAATAACATGACTAGCTCCATGTCCAGCTGCTTTTGACTCCCTATCCCAAATGACCAGGTATCCATTTACACCAGGACTGATTGTGTATTCCCTTTCATATAAGTCTGGAATAGGGCTGAAGTGCATGGATTTGGAGTTGTATCAAGACACCTTTGCTTAGTACACACCATCAATGCAGATATAAGGGTATGAAATTTTATAACCTTATACAAATGCTTTAACTGTCCTTTCTCGCTTTAAGATTTATATGTCTTCTCCACATTGCACTGGAAATATGACTCAACACTGCTGTGAAAGGAATTACTTCTGGCAGTTTCATTCCCATTTAGTCTTTGATCTCTGCTGCAACCATCAATGACTGTGTCAATCAGTGCCAATTGCAGTGGTGATTTTAAGTGACCAGCTACTAAAACTCAGACAACTAATTCATGTCACACTGACTGTCAGTTAGTGAAGACTTGCAACAATAAAATGTAATATATTGAAATCAATGACCTAGAAAAATGGCTTTACATGCTATCACAATTCTGAGTCATTTAGTCAACTCTTCATTGAGTCTTATATAATATCTTGCAGCTGTACTCAGAACTGGTAATGCAAAGTTATATCAACTTCTCAGCTAACAATTACTCATCTCTCTTCTGTGCAGAAATCAATTTGATAGATGACAGTCTTTGGTAGTTTCTGCCCCCACTCAGCCTACAGAACTTCTGTTTGGAGCACAAAGACTTAGGGGACTACAGGAATATCAGCCAAATTCTGGGGAAAAAAACTTCTTTAGATGAGCAAAACTTAAGCAAAGATGTACCTCCTGATTCTCCCCTGCCCTATCTAGTTATCTAGACCTAAAAATGGGTGTAAAAGGCAAACATATCAGAATTACTATATTTTGACTACTTTTTACTGATGTAAATGGCTCTCCAAGGTTCATAACAGTGGTAAGTCAGGCCTAGACAGAGAAGGCTTTCAAAACATACAAAAACCAAGGTTTTCCCAAGCAGAAGTTCAGAGTTAGGCTACTGAATTCATACTATGAATTTGAAAATATAGTATCATTTTCAACATGAACAGGTAGCTAGTCAGAAGTAAGTCATGGTCTCGGCACTTAGATTCTCATTTTGGAAAATCTTGGTCATACAGTTGAAAGAAGGAAGAAATGAGCCCTCACTTCCCATTTAATATGGCTAGCCTATAATGAGCTAATAACACCAGTTGTACTATATTTTTATGGTGACCATGAATCTATTAATATTAATAGATATTAATTTTGATACTGACATTCATTTTGAAGGGGAAATGTCCCTTAGATAAGACTCATAAAAAAGGTAGTAGTTTTATTCTTACAGATGTACATGATATTCCAAGTGGAAGCAAGGCTACTGTTAAAGTATTTCTGACTTCAGCCAAGAAAGCCACTTTCATGGATACATAGATTTTAAATGTAAAAGAGATGATTGTAATCACAGAGTCTGACCTACTGCATAATATAAACCATTTGACTTACCTATTTTAATTCCTCCATCAACAAATAGGGCTTTCAGGAATTTCAAGAGGTTAACTAATCCAATCTTCCATTCCAGGCAGGATCATCTCTGCTGAACCATCTCAAGCAAATGCTTGTCAAACTGATACTTATAAATCTGTACCCAAAGTTCCTGTGATAGAGGTTCCACAATCTTCTAGGAAATGTTCCAGTGCTTAACCTGCCTTACAGATAGAAAGTTCTTCTTAACCTCCTAAATCGCCTTTATTGTAGTTTAATACTGTTCCCTGTAGCACAAAGAGCAATTGATTATCAGCAATTGATTCATCTTAAAGTAATCCTTTCCCAGTCTATATCTGTGTGTGTGTGTATAAATAAATATGGAGCCTCTTATCAATTTTCCATTCAATATTTTCTCCAAACTAAATAATCCCAATTTTCAAAATTTTCCTTACAGATTATGATCAAGTCAATTGCCTTTCTTTCTTAAACTGTATAAACTAAGATTCTCAAGTCTTTCATTACAAGTTATGTTTTTCAAACCTTTCATCACTCTCACGGCTCTTCTCTGAACTTTCTCCAGTTTTTCAAAATGTTTTTTGAAGTAGGGACAACAGAATATGTGGCAAATGCACCTTCACCAATGGAAGTTTATATATATCTATATATCATAGTATCACATTAGTTCTTTTGTTTCTGGCATCTCTGAGCGCTCAAGTTTAGTTGTGTATCCACCAAGACCCTACTATAGTTCTTGACTGATTTTCCTCTTCCATTTCTATTTCCCTGTGATCACCTCTTTCAAGTGGTCTCTCCATGTCTGCTCTTCTCTTTGGGTAGGATCTTACTATCTGATCACTAAGTGCATCTCTGAGTGATGTCTTACTGGTTACCATACTGTGATATTTACTGGGCCAATTGTGGGCACCTACAAGAGTGTTCCTTTAGGAGTTTGTGGCCTTGACAATATGAAGCGACACAGAAGTAACTTGTGTGCCTACTTTTCAAAAAGGTATACAGCACCCAGAGAAAGGGATTTCAGTTTGAGTCCTATAAACATGCAATCTTCCACACATTTGGCATTCTCAAGCCTCTAAATGGATATAATTTTGCCTTCTTGCACCCTCTTCTTTTGGGGCCTGAGTTACAGCATGCTTGCTGCAAACAATGGATCTCAGTCAATCTGTGTCAGCCTACAGCAGCTGAGCATTCACCCACTCCCTGGCTCTAAGTCTAATCTTTTAGCAAAGTGGCGCCTTTTGATCTCCTTTTTATCAGCTTTGACAGAACAGATCTTTCACTAGGGTGGAAGCTCAGGAGTAGTCTTTACAGCTATACACCTGACTGCTGTATCTGAAGGAATATTCCTTAATTAGGCCATTTGTGTAGCCTTTCTGCCTTTTTTCTTTAACAGTTTCAATCTAGCTCCTACTTTCTGGAAGGGTGATGTCACATGGAAACACTGAGGTACGTCAAAAAATTAAAATATTTACTTGTATTCTGCTCCCAAGTCTTTTTCAGGTTCACTGTCTCCTGAGAGAATTTTTACTTTGCATACATTTTTTGTTCCTATATGCATGCTTTTACACCTGGCTCTATTGAAATTCATATTGCTTCATTGAGACTGAATTTCCATAGATCTCATTATTCTGTATCACTGACCTGTTCTCCTCACTATTTTACTACTCCCACAATTTTTATCACCTGAGAACTTGATAAATAATGATTTTATGTTGCTTTTCTAAATGACTGATAAAATCATTTAATTATATACAACCCAGAACCATGTGAGTTCCCAAAAGAAACACAACC
Organism: Gavialis gangeticus; assembly: GCF_001723915.1. Classification (NCBI taxonomy): domain Eukaryota; kingdom Metazoa; phylum Chordata; order Crocodylia; family Gavialidae; genus Gavialis; species Gavialis gangeticus. The sequence continues at coordinate 45,663,742 of NW_017729025.1, read as the reverse complement.
TCAAGATGATGATTCCCAATTTATAGCTGCTTCTTAAGATTCATCATTTAACTAGTTTTTAAGCCATTTAATGCTGCATGTTGGTTTTGAATTCTTCTAGTTTGTTAACAATGATGTGCATGACCAAGTCAAATAACTTGTGAAACAACCCTAGCATCAGGACTACACTACAAAATAAAAGACAAAATATCAATGCAAATTATATTACTTAATAGTGTAGTGTCTCACCATAAAGTGAACGATAAAAATGTAAAGAGGTGACAGAAGCATGTCTCATAAAAGATAGTCATATATAAAAATACATGTGTCTATTCAAATATTTACATGCATATAACCACATTTGCACAGAAATATGTATACCTTGTATAAACACATGTGCTTCCAGATGTGAAGATTTCACTGAACCCTTCTCCTCCCTGCCGCCCTCCCTCCTGCCACCCTACTGCTTTCCCCTCCAAAAAAGAATGTCATGAATATCCTGGGGTGAGAAAATGTCGTGCAGTAAAAACAGATACAGGCCAAAATAACTTTCTTCCTTACAGAAATTCCTGCCAACGTGCTTCAAACCTACCTTGGAGGAATTGTCTATGAAGGGGCAAAAATACATTGCCTTCACCAGACCCCTTTCAGTCTCTAGTCTTATTCATGACATTTCCCCAAATGGCCAGTTATTGCTAGTTCTACAGCTAGGGATATCTAAGAAAGGCTCTGCACAACTGACATGCAAAGGTGTATTTAGAATTAGTGTTCAGCAGCAGGTAAATATCAGACCTAAAATAGGAAGCAGAAAATTGTACAGGATGAACTTGACCTTGAAGACTGAAGTAATAAATGCAAGGCTTTCCACTTAGGGACTAGCAACTAGAATTTCTGCTACAAGCTGAAAGCTCATAAATTGGAAACAAAGCCTGGGCTAAAAAAAACAATTGCACAAAGACTGAACCAGCATTTCGATATGACTGTGAAAAAAGAACACAGAGTCCTAGAAGGTTTCAGAATAGGTAAATCTTGAACAAGAGAAGTGTTAATGGTGTTCTATAAGGCATCAGTGAGAGTTCATCTGGAATACTTTACTCAAGCCTGTTCAACAAAAGTGAAACCAGTCTGGAATTAATAGGAAGATTATGGCAATGAAAAGCCTATCTTACAAAAGAAGACAACAATACCTGGCTTGTTTAGCCTACAAAAACAAAGTCTGAGAACAGATATGATTGTTGCTCACAATTGCATAAAGGACAAAAAGAACAAATGGATATAAATTCCATATGTATAAATTTACACTGGAAATAAGAAAGTTTCTAACCAGCAAAGAAGCAAGATCCTAGAAGAGATGTCCAGTCTAAGTAGATATAGGCAAAAAATATAATAACCTTTAAGATGGATCTTGATTAGGTTATGAGAGGGATTATATGTCATTATTGCCTGTGATAGCAGAGAATTGGGATTCATTGATCCAAGTGGTCATGTTCAGTCATACTCTCCTGTGTTCTTAAATTATTAGGCCTGAGAATGTTATACTTCCTAGTTGGGACAATGGCACCAGTTCCTGATTGGTTTGGCAAAAAATGTTCAGTCGCTAACTACATTGAAAGCTAAAAACTATTTTTTTTTTCAAACTTTGGCCCCAAACAGTCACCAGGTGGAATGAAGGTTTGTCACTGCTGACATGAACTGGATTTTGCCATACAATATATAGGCAAAAAATTCCACAGGCCACTGAAAACCTCCTGAACTGTTCTACAGGTTATCATCAGTCTCCTATACCCCACTGTCAACTCCACAAGTCACGCAAGGACCATACATCATAAAAGTAAAGTGATTTACAACTTAACATTGCATTTTCTTGGTTGAAATACGATTTACTTTTTAAAAATGATTCCTACTTTTTGCTTTAAATGGCTTCAAAAATTTTGTAGTATGAGATCTGTGGATCATGTTAGCAACATTTGCCAAAAATATCTCACTTATCCCTAAGTTATATTGATCTATGGTATATGTAAAAATTCTTTCTGTTTCCCAACTGGCACAGCTATGGGGATTTATTTGTGCTTTCTGACTCGCTCTCTACTTTAATCCAATCAGGAATGTGCCAGCTGGTGCTGTAAATGTAATGGTCTTAAAACTCTTATAATATTAGATTGTATTTGTATTTTATTGAGAACCAAGGCTTGTTTGATTGTGTTCAGATGGGTCAGATCATATCATGTGCATGTCTTTTGGATTACCTTTTCCATTTAATGGTATCAAAATTTCCTTTCCTTCCCTGTGTTTCCCCAACTTACATCATTTGACTTACTATTTTAGCTCAATTACAAGCATAATATTAAATCTCTCACATACACAACAAAGTAGCACATCATGTGAGCAAATTATGGAAATGAAACGGAGAAATACACATTAGGGATGCCTTAGTACTCTTGGCCTGATACAGACATTACACCTATACCTGGTCTCCCTCCATAAATGAACATATGTTCAGCACATATAGACCAGTTTAAAAATGGTGGATCCTGGTCTAATAGGCTAGGGACAGAAATTACACACAAATCGATATAAGTGATCAGAAACAAGCTCAAATCTGTAACACAACAGTTCAATGCACTTAAACCACTTTCAAAATGCCTGAAATGGGTTTAAGACCAACCTGGATGCATGTCATATCAAGCTTAACTGATTTAGGTTAAATTGGTTTACTAAACTTCTTTCCCAGATCATACAGACCTAAATGGATGTAAGGTTATACTTAAGTGATTTAGGTTAGACTGATCTATCAAACTTCTGTAACAGCTCCCCTTGCAACTCAGGATAAGTTGCAGTCTGCTAGTATTCCAGGTGACTTCGTGTCCCACTGCTCCCCTGCCTCACATGGAGGAGTGCTGGAAGGGGCTTGTGTGCGTGTCCAGTCTGGCCCCAAGTGGGACCACGATGGAATAAGGTGGGGAGCAGAGCTGCAGCACAGGCAAGAGCTGTGTCCAAGCAGTGGGAAGGGGTCAGAAGGCCAAGGCTCCTGCTTTATGGGCCTGGCCTCAGGCCCATCCCTGCCCTGAGCCAGCACAGCTGGAGGGGGCAGGGGGTGTGCTCTCCATCGGTCTACCACTGACAACCAGCTATGGATGTGTGGGGGGGGAATGGGCTGAGCTGGCCAGTCAGGAGTGGCTTGGCTGCTGGGAGGTCTGCAATAGTACCTCCAGCCTGACCTCAGCCAGTGCAGGCAGCCTGCGTGCCCCCCACCCCACAAGGGCAAACAGGTGTTATGTTTGCCTCTGGCCTAACCTAGGGCACTACGAGTAAAGCATAAAAATTAGATCACTTCTGCCATGGGCTTTCTGACTGTCTGTACCTAGCCCTTGTGGTTAAAGTATGAGATGAAAAGTCTTAAATTCTATGACACAAGCTTACTCTCTAAACTTAAGTAACTAATTTACAGCATGAGTCTGAAAAATGTTGAGCACATCAAGTGAAGCACTCATTTCCCTAATTGCTGTTCAAGTGACTCAGCATCTTGCAGAATCAGACAAATTCCCTTTGTGCCTCAGTTACCCCTCTCTGTAGAACAGATTATAATTCTTACCTCACAAAGGTTGTATAGGGACTAAATGAATGTCTGTAAACTTCACTGACATTTTAGGAAAGAAGAGTTTATAGCAAATACCAGTATTATAGTATTTTCAAAGTACACTAGCAGTGCTGTGATTTGGTCATTTACTGTCTCGCCAGAAGATCCTTAGAATTTGGAGCTGATACAAAAGATTGAGCAGCCAACAAACATTTCTACTTTCACAAGTGGTAGTGACCAAGATGGAAGTGGAAAAAGCATCAATAGTATGTAGTGTGCGTTTAGAAATGGGAACAGGACAGCTGGTAGGGCAGATAGAGGGTCTTTGAAAATTTGAATGGGAACAGCTTTAGTCCAGTAAACTGAACATAGGAAAAATGCAGTCTATTTTCATCTCTCATTGGCCTTTTTCATGAGTGACCTTCAACATACTGAGCCAAAATATGACTATTTGTAAAGTGCTGAAAACACTATTTACTCGGCTTCATAAAATTACTTTTCAGTCTCCCCCACTTTAAGATAAAATAACTACCCTCATTACGACAAAGACCCATCATCCTAGTGACAGATCCATATCCAGTATTAATAAAAAGCCCACATTTGTCACAGGGCTTATCGTTGAAAAGCACCATAAATGTAAACCATTATTTGCAGAATTGGTACAAAAACAACAAAGTTACAAAATAAATTCATAAGCCTGAAAAGCAGTCCTTACCCCATGCATCAAATCAGGAGGACTGCGGGGGGAAAAAGCAGCACCTGCTGGCAGCTACGTGTTTACGTTCATGTTCTCAGTGGCAACCAGAAGTCACTGCTTCTGCTTTGCCCTGGGCACCCAGCCACATTCCTACATTCAGTGCCGGATTATGACATGCTGAGGCCCTAAACTATATCCAGTTTATGAGGCCTCATACAAGAAAAATAATCCAATGTATGTATATTTGTGTCATATTAGAATGAAAATGTCCGTATTTAGAGAGTCATTTCCCCATATCTCCTTTATCTCTTTTATTTACCAACTGATTATTATAAAATTTGATATTGAGTCAGGTATTTTTTTTTCTTATTTCGGCGCCCCTCGTATTATGAGGCCCTAAGCTGTAGCTTAAGTATTTTAAGCCTAAATCTGGCACTGCCTACATTGGTGGACTACTCAGTTGTGCCCTGGAGAAATAATCCTCTTCAGAGAAGCTGTCTGCCCCAGGCAGGATGACACCCTTTAGTTCCTCTCTCTTCATTTCCTGTGGTTCATGCTGCAGTCCAGTCACAATAATTATTCTAGGTAGAGTAACTATTGCAAAATTTCTGTAGGATGAGCCATAGCAAGTTTCCAGGAATCCTATTCCAATTCCTAAGTGCATCATAAAAGGAAACAGTTCCTGAATGGCTTCAGGCTGTGTTTCCCACATCCACTAGCACAACTCTTACATTGCAGCAGGGGAAACAAGTAGGTTACATTGCTTTTGAGCAGGTAGCATCATCAAAAAAGGCCTTCCTTTTTTGTTTATTTTTATTTTTTTTAAGGTGGGGGAGGCTGTTCAGAGAAAGCTCTTGCTTTATAGTCCTATATTTCATCTTGCAAATGTGACAGAGGATACAGACTTCATGAAAGTGAAAAGAAATCAATGAATAATTACTACCTCAAACAATAATAGAACCAGGAGGCAGCATAGATATGGGAGACAGAAAAATAGTACTTCACTGTCCTGCTTACTAAAAGAATTTTTCCAAAAGCTGCTGCTTCCTGTGTTTCTTTCACTGAAGATATAAGCCACTTGTAGACAACACATCTTAGTGGGTTTAAAGTGGATTAAATGACTTTTGCACTGCTTTAATGGCATTGCTGTTTGCACATTTGGTGCGCATTAATTCCAGCCACCCTAGCACATTAGGCAGTGTAAATGACTTGGGGACCCAGCAATGACTTCGGGGCACTGCCAAGTAAAACACCTCTGAAAAGATTTAGTTTCTTACCCTACAGCCACAGAGGGAAGCACCGGGCTCTGTGTGGCTCAGGAGTTGTGCAGGCAGACTGTGCAGGCAGCCCAGCAGCAGCCTGGGAAGGCAGGCTTCACAAAACTGCGGGGAAAAAAAAGCAGTGAGTCCTGATTTTTTTTTCCCTCTGTAGCCTGCCTGCCTGAGTTGTGAGGGGGCCTGGTGTTTCCCTCCATGGCTGCGGTACTCGCCTTGAGTGCCTGAGCTAGGTGCCTGCAGGCAAGTACCATTTGGGGGGGGTGCAGTGCAGACATGGAGGGAAGCACCACCTCTCCCTCCCCCCTGCAGCTCAGAGATCACTCTGCCCACCAGCAGCCCCTCTCCCCTCCCCACCACTGGAGAGGCAGGTAAGGATTAGGCTTCAACATGGGTGTACATGACATGGGGGTTTACTTGAATTGGTGTTTTTTAAAAAAAAACACAGCTTCAATTTAGGAAGAATTCAACCCCCATGTCATCTACAAGTGCCCATAATCTCTTGTGGCTTCAAAATAACCAACAAGTTTTCAGCCATGAGGAGGGTGTATCTTCAGATGGGACTGTGCATTCACCTAATGAAGAATAAACAGAAAAGGACATTTTCAGCTTGAACAGGAAACAAAACAGCACCCCAGGAACAAAATACTGAAGCTGAAATTAAATGAAATCAAATGGAGAAACTTGGAAATATTAAATTTGAAATGAAAAACCCTCAAAACAAAACAGTGACGTTAACAAGAAACTCAGATTAAAATACTGCATTCTGAACAAAGTAGGGAACTCAGAATGAAGAGAAATAGTCTTTTCTTTATTTGCAAGCACTCAAGGTGTCTGAGGTAAATAGACTGCTCCAACTTTTATCCTAACCTTATTTGCATAAAATGAAAAATGAACTTTTCCAGCCAGGAGATCTTACTCCACCCTCCAACTGTCCTGTGAAATATGAATTTTCATTTCTACCTGGCAAAAATTTTACTATTTTTGCATTTTCCTATGCCTGAGGAAGGATGTGCATGTCCAAAAGCTTGCAAATAAAGGGAAAAAAATTGCAGCTGTCTAATTGTCTAATCAAGGACCTCTAGCACACTGACTGCTTGTATTCTTAAACCAACATGGCTACAACTTTTATCCCTGAAAAACAGTCTGTTTTTTCTGATTTTTTAAAATAAAAAAGCATTAACACTAGTACAGTTTTTCAAGCAAACACTTCAAGTTTTGACTAGTTGGCATTCTCACCTGAGAATGTTCATGTTTCATCGGAAAATTCCCAACTAACTCTAGTCAGTTCCTGAATCCAACCCTGCAGGGGAGTTCACAGCCCTAATGAAAATAGACAGGAGAATAATAGTCTAAAGTTATGATTACTATGTGTGGGATTTAATGTGACTAAGCTACACCTACTAGTTAGTCAGTCTCTGTATCTTTTAGTCTCTTTGAAGAATACAGACAGACACCTGAATCACTGACACTTCATGTTTCTTAGGTGCCTGATGAAACACTTGCAGCTCCAGGCAATTTTCGTTAATAGTTTGTGCATATCAATTGTCTAGCAATAAAGAACAGAAGAGTGCTTAATTTATCCCCTTTATGTACAAAAATTAATAAGCAAAAGATCTGAGGAATATAGGCCATAACTTCAATACATACTGCTAAACTAAGAGTGGGAATGTAAAAGCAAATAGTTGGCATTCTCAGGAAAATAAAGCCTGAAAAATGATGATTGTATGGACCATAAAATGACAAGAGAAGCAGGGGAAGGGAACTCCAAATGAGGGAGAAACCAAAAGGCATTTGTTTCTGTTCTTGCAAAACTGAAAATTTGGGAAGAAGCTGAGACCTAGTTATTGTTGTTTGTACTACAAGGGCAACTAGGAGCCCCAGGCAGAGTCATCACATCATTGTGTTAGGCATTGTATCTACATAGTAGAAGACAGTCTCCACCCTAAACAGCTTATGGTCTAGACAAGACAAAAAATGGGTAGAAGGAAAGGAATTATCAGTATTAACAATATTCAGGGGTGGGGAGCTATAGTCCAAAATGACTGAAACAATATACAAAAGATACACAGGAAGTTAAAGCCAGAATTGCTAACTGAACAGAAAATTAGAAACTGTTGACTCTATAAAGGATTTAGATGTTGTAGTAGATACCTCTTGCTTCTAGTGTAGTAGTCCAACGTTGTGTCAAGAAAGGCTAATTTGATCCTTGGAAGTACAAGCAAGGGAGTGTGGCAGATCACAGTTGGGGTGCTCACCATGTGGCAGGGTCTGCAGTAGTCTGGGACAAAGCCAGCAGAGAAGGCAGCCAAGAATGTCATTCTAAGGCGGGAGGTGTGTGGCAGAGCACCTTTGGGGGTGCTCACCACTTGCAGGCTTTCAAGGCTCTGAGGGGAGCCTGCTTTGGACAAGCAGCAAGGAAAACCTCCCCCAGGATCTAGTTTAAGGGGGAAGATGTGTGGTAGGGCACTGTTGGTGCCTGCCACTTGAAGAGCTGAGCCAAGCAGCCAGCAGGTGCTTGATTGCGGTGGCCATTTTAGATCTCTGGCTGCCTATATAAACAGAGCAGTTTACTGCTGGTAGGCTAGGCAGAAACATTGTTTGATGGTAAGGCTGCATGCAACACCCTGGAGGTAAGGGCAGGAATGGTAGGGGATGGTTTGGTAGCTCCTGGTTCTGGGTATGACCTAAAACTGCACCCTGTCAGGAGTGGGTAGCCTGGTGGGGGAGCCTCCAGGAAATGCCAAGCCAGTTATCACCCTGGTGAAAGGTGGGTAGGGGCACCTTAACCCCAGCCCACACCTTTGAGTGGGTCATTTGTCATTGGAGGTAGTTGGGGTCAGGTATAACTGTGGCCACCTGAGCCCTGTGGGGTGCAAGACCCTGAAGAGAGGTAGTAGGGGCATGGCTATGGCCACCTGAGCCCATCAGGGAGGGAAGCCCAGTGGGGGAGCAGAGAGGAGGAGCCTCAGTGGGGGTGAAAAACCAGAGGGCTGGGAGCCCAGCATGTTTGAATGTATAGAGTTGCTCCTGGAAGGGGCCAGGGGAAGCTTAGACTCAATTGGGTAATTAGTTGGCTACTACCCTGGTGAGGGTTGTGGGAGAGGCCCAAAAGATGGTATGTCTGCCACCCAAGGTGTAAGCAAGCTCAGGGCCCACTCTAAGAGGGAGCAAGGCAGTATAAGTTGTTGATGCATGAAAGAGACCCTGTGAGAGGGGGTGGAGTGTGTGTGGCCCTAGTAAAAAGATGGTGGTATGAATGTGCATGTGTCTGTGGCCTGACAATGAGGGCTAAGCTTGGTCTGGTTGTAGGATGGGAGCATTGTAACCTGGATGCCATCTGAGAGGTTTGGGCTGTGGTGTAGGGAGGAATGGAGCTGCTGATAGTGCCCCCTGACACTGGGGCAAGAATGGGAAGCCTCCCACCTTTAATTTAACAATGTAACTAATTACAACAAGGCATGACAGGTGGGCAGCATGCCCAGAGGCGGGTGGGGAAACTAGCACTGTGGCTGGTCAGGGAGTTCCCACTTTGCCACAGGGAGTAGCATGAAGGCTATAGCGCTACATAAATATTTGGTGAGGGCAATACTAAATGAAACTCAGCTCTTCATATTTTTAACAGGATGTTGAATAACTGAAGTGTGTGCATAAAAAATGAGACATGAGTGATTCAGAGGTTGAAGAAAATATCTTAAATTGGAGCAGACAAAATGGCAGCCTGTGGGCTGTATGTAGCCTGCAAAGGGTTAACATCCAGCCTGTGGGCTCCTGATTAGCTGCTGCGCTGCACACCTTTCCTGTTGCCAGGGTGGCTGAGCCACTGTACCTCCTCATCTTCCACTTCCTGCCCCTGCCTATGCCCTGGGGCTGAGTCGGGGTGGCACATGCAGCCTGAAGGGAGAGGTTGTACTGCCCGTGCTTCCCACATGGCTGGAATCCACAGAGTGAGAGAAGCATAGGAAACCCATGTAGCATGTGGCCAGGACAATAACTTGTGGGGTGTGAAGCCCCTGGCCACTCTAATTTAAGCCCTGCCTTAAATCAAGAGACTTACCAATAAATCAGAAATTATGTACCCTGATTATGGTGTATACATACAGTCAAAGGCAGAATATATCAGGTGTCAAAAAACTTTTCTTCAGAAAGAAGCATCAGAATACCAGAAGTTACCAGAAATTAAAACTCAATTGTAAATATGGCCCCAATTTTTACATACTAACATTGGAACAAATTATCAAGGGAAGATTAGAAATCTTTCTGGTCAATATGTCTGAGTTAAACTATAACTAGTGGACTCAATATTGTTCAGAGGACATTAACTAATTGTTACTTTATGCCTTAAAAATAAGTTCCCCCCCACATGCCAGTCCAGGTCATGATTCACAAAACCACCCCCATGGGGAAATGGAAAATCACATTTGGGGGTCATATACTTCACTTCCTGGAGTCTCCCATCTACACTTAATCAACTCACATGAACAAGTCAATTTTCTCTCTCCGTTTCCTAACCTACATTGTTACTACCTTGCATTTTTCTGCCTCCTCCAGAAGACCCTAATCCAGAAGAGGTTCAGAACTTAAACCTGTCTTCCTGTCACTATTCTTGAGAATCTGACAGATCAATGGAAAGAAAAGATCATTTGGAATGTTTAACTTGGGACACATGCTGAAATAAGGTCATGTGGTTGTAGTTCATCCATAATGAATTCTCCAGAATGGAATATCTAGTGCTTGCCTTATTGGAACAATAGTAATAATTTGGAAATAGGGGTCCAGAATATGTCTTAGGAGGTCCCTCAAGGTCCAGAATATGTCTTAGGAGGTCCCTCTAATCAAGACTTCAGGCCGTATTCCAATCCCCATTACCACACCCATCTCAACATCCTTAAGGAGTGAAATGTACATCAGAGTAACTCACAAGGAAGCTGAAACTCACTCTGTGCTTGCTTGTCATTGATTGGGTGCTAAACTATAGAATAATTAATTATAGAACAACATTTTTGTGTAAATTCAATCCATGAAGGCAATGTTATGGGAGTGCATAATTAATCCATAGAATTTACTAAAAAAACTATGCCCCAATAATGTGAGACTGTATGTTCCTAAAAATAGGAATAATTATATTGCCTTATACTTGAAGTAGCTTCCACAGCTAGTATAAATTACTAAGCATGAACTGAGGTCAGGAGGAAGTATCTTGACATGAAGTACTACACATCTGGGAGGATTCTGGGACAAAGCATAGGTATTAACTTTCTGTTAGAATTTCTACCATTGACCATAGTTGAAAACACATAAGTGGGATTGATTGGAGCCACCAAGGCAATTTATATTCCTAAAAAATATATGGCCTTCATTCTGGCAAAGATGGGGCATGATCATTAATGTGCTATGGGGAGAAGAAAAATCTAATGCAAATGGAATGGTTAAAATATATTAATAATAATAAATCAGCATTATAGTGTCTTTTACACACTTGCTAGCTTAGTTCTAATTTTATACAAAGAGAAGTTATGAATATTACATGAAACATTAAATTGGCAAACAAAGTCTTTTTATAGTCTTCATAAAAAGGATGTTATAATTCTGATGTGTGACATGTTTTCATTGACATATGGGATTGTCTGAGATTGTTGGATAATAGCAAAGGCTAAGTTTACATATGACTTCTCAGCTTGGCTAGGGACAGGTATTACACACAAACCGGTTTAAGTGATCAGAAGCTGGTTTAAACCTGTTTATGTGCACTGAACATCTGTTCTGTTACCAGTTTTAAAATGGCTGAAACCAGTTTGAGATAAAACTGGTTAAATGTAGTATCAGACTTAAATGATTTGGATCAAACTGGTTTTTGCAAACTCTGTCCTAGACCCTTTGTGGGTTTAAGTTAAACCAGACTCCCCCAGCTTCTTGGCATGCTCCCTGGGCTAGGCAGGGCTCTCTGCTCTACAGCAGGGCTGGCCTTTCCCCTCCTCTCTGGCTGCAGCTCTGGTAGAGACTGCAGGTGTCTGCTTGATTTCCCCCTGCTCCCCTTATCACACCAATGAATGCTTCAAGGGGAGACGCCTGGAAATCCTGTGTTACTTAATAACCATATTAAGTAGCTATATTTTTTTCTGCAGCATAAAGATATTTGTTGTGACCATGGTAGCCTGCTGCCAGTCACAGTAATCCCCCATCCCCTCTGCCTTACACAGGTACTTCTCAACATTAGCTAGCATACCACATGCTAGCTATGGTCTGTGCTGTGGCAGATGGTACAATGGCAGAACCAACAGGTAACTGGTAATGTCCCTCTGTTTTCTTAATGGGGTGATAAACATTGTATTATCCATTCCCTGCTGAGCTGGTCAGGAATGAGGGGGAAACCACTCCCTAAGCAGTGTCGTACTGGCGACTGACCACAACTTCCTTGGCTCAGCATTGTGAAAGGGATGGGAGGGCTGCTCTAGCCCCCACCAGCTTCTAGCCTGAGCCACTGCAGGTATGTGCCTACATTTCAGGGATATCTGTACAGTTACAAACTGATTCAGTCTAAGCAAGTTAGAGTAACCTGTAAAGATTGAATCAATTTGGGCTCAGGCTTTTTGAATGTCTGTCCCTAGCCCTTCTGTCCTGTAGGCTGCTCTTAATTTAGAATTCTGGGAAAGGATCATCTGCCTGCTAATTGAGGGGCCTCCATATTCCCATATTTCTTGTGGGTTTATTGTTTGTTTTAAACACTTGCTTTTAAATGTGTGTGGAAATTGAGAAATTAATAGCAATGCTTTGGGCCAGGAATAACACTAGCTGGTTCTTCTCACCATCTTTCATTTTGCCAAAATACCCTGATACTCTTGATCACTGGAATATTCCTCTTAGGTGAATAATGTGTCTATTTCAAACAAAGGCTGCCAGAGATGCAGTGTAATCTGTTTGCTATTGGTCACTTTTATAATGGGGTTTCCTAACAATGTAACAGGGGCTCCTAACCCCTGTTGTTTGAAGAATGAGAGCATCTGTATAGGCTGTAGTCTGTTGCAGATAGCTGAGTTAGGGACAGCTGCTGGAAAGTAAACATCTAGGTAAGACAAAGACACAAGCCACAACACTTCAGACAACTATCTGAAGACAAGCTGCCTTACAGGAAGCTAGAAGGGCAGTGCTCCAAGCAGGTAGCTAAGCAGTAGTTGAATTGCAGCTAAGCAGAATGCAGGCTGATTAGCTGCAATCAGCTGAAGGTCTGAGAGGAAACCCCTCCTGTGCTCAGTTGGGAAGACAGTGTAACTGGAATGTAGTGATAGAGGTTACAACTTATAAATGCTCCCTAACAGGAGACTGAAGGAGTTATGAATTAGGGGATGGTCCCTTGGGGATCAGTTAGTCAAGAATCATTTCGTGAGAGACAAACCAAGGTCTGTGGGTCGGTGTGTTATTCTTATTCAAGTATACCTGGGTTTATTGAACCTGGTGGTCACTACATGAAAGATGTAGAACAATGAGTACTACAAGCCTAGCTCCTGAGCCAGAGAAGGTAGGCTGAACCTGAACTGTATAGGGAGAACTGGGAACACAAGCTGCTGAAGGGTGGTACACAGGCAAATGTAAGTAACCTAGAGAAAGGCAGATGATGGAAGCAGCTGTGCTACAGTGATTCAACAGTGTCTAAGTATTTTGGGTTGGATCAGTCTAATTATGCTGGCAATTTTAAATTATGAGGCACTGAATATAGGGACAAAAGCAGGCTAGGGTGGGTGTCTGGGAAGATACTGAATGTTTTGGGTTATGGGCTTAGGGCCCAGAGCCAGACTACAGGCCACAGGCTAGTGTGAGAGAGCCCTAAGGGGATTGGTAGAGACAGACCATAGTAGGTGCCTGGGAAGCCACTCTGCCTTTTAAATTGTGGGCTGAGAGTCTGGTGTCATAAAAAAAGCTTACCAGGGAGCCAGGTGGAGTGAGGCAGGGCAGGGCCAACAGGCCAGAATCAAGTCTAGGCATAATGGGTCTTAGGAAAAACTGTTGCTGAAGGGGCAAGGCCCAAGAGGGGCATTGGTTAGGCAGGGGAAACGATAGGCCTCTGGTATTCTGAGGGCAGCCTCCCAGTGTTTTGCATATTTAGCAACAAGGCATGGAAGGAAGGATCAAGGTGGTGCCCCAGGGAGACGGTAAGGACAGCAGATTACTGTGACTGGCAGTAGGCTACCATGGTCACAACAAATATCTTTATACTGCAGAAAAAATATAGCTACTTAATATAGTTGTTAAGTAACACAGGATTTCCAGGTGTCTCCCCTTGAAGCATTCATTATTAACCTTTAACCTGCACTCCTGTCCCTGTTTTCATATTTCTTGCTCCACAAATGTAGTTGTTGTGTATCCAGTGACCATGCTAATTAAGGGAGGCTTAAAGTCTTCCTGCTGGGCCTGTGGCCACCATACCTTGCCACAATGAATTCAGTGGACTCAGTGGACTATTCCATTAGTCCACTGAGTCTGGCACCGCACCTGAGAGTCTACTTCAGAGGCAATGGAAACAAACAAAAATAGACTTTGCAATGTTTTATGAGAAGAGGGCACTAGGATTTTCTTTCTGATCCATGAAGTGATCAAGTGATGCCCTGAATATTGAGATTTGACTACCTGTGTCTTAGATACAGGTAACTAAAAACGTTTTTCTTGATCACAAAATTTCTCCAGCAGAAAACTTGAAAGAAATATAGCTACAATTCAGGCATAAGAATAAATTTAGACCTTAAATGTGATATGACTGAAAAAGTGGCAAAATCTTGAGTAACGGTCTATTTTTTACTACTGGCTACTTTTGTGAAAATAAAGTTTGGCTGGAATAAAAATCATGAATTTGGTGGTTTGAGATGTTTGCACTCCTAACCCAAATGTGGTCTAAATATTGCAGTCTCTTTCTGGATAAAAGACTATATGATTTATATGCAGTTTTGTTTAACTAAGATATCTGCTTTCTCAGTTTCAGTCCCTGAAGTTTGAGAGAGTTTTTTTTAATCCAAGTTTTGAAGGCATCCAAAGTTCACAAGTGGCTACACAGCCAGATGACATTGCAATGAGGAAGGGTTGCTTAAGAAGACTCTCTGATAACAATTATATGGGAAGTTGTATACCTCCACAGCATAAGTGTGGTGTTCATTATAACAACACTAAATATGCTTATAAAGTTCCTCACTATCTCCTTTTTTTTTTTAATCAGAATTTTGTTCCCATGAAAAATTTCAAAATTTTGAAGTCAAATTTCAAACCAAGTCAGGCCCCAAAACTAGAAATCCAGTCCTGGTTTCTTTAGGTTATTAAATACAACATTTGGAAATATGCTGGCATATATTATATATCAAATTGTTCCACTTTTGACATGAGCAGCTACCTAAAAGTTCAACATTTTTAGTGTGCCTCTATTAAGAAAAAGAATTGAAGATGGAAGCAGATTGGTTTTGATGCATCCCTGATCATTTTACAAAGAAAATGTAAGATTTTTTTTTTTTCCCTGAGCACAAAAGGAAGCTGACAAGAGAGTTGACTTGCTCTCCTTTTTCAAGTAACCTAAAAGACTTTCTCTTCTCCCCAGCCCCCCACCCCAGGATGATGCTATGAGCATTTCTATGTCTGTGCCTAGATTTCTGCCTTCTCAGATCAGGTCCCCTTGGTGCATCTCTTCCTTCTGTTTTTATATAGTTGGGAGATACATGTATCAGCTTGCTGATGTCTCTCTCACAGCAGCCAGCAGCAAACTGCTACTTCACTCTGTATATATATCCTGGGTTGGAAAATTGCCACTGCTCCCCTACCACCAAATTTCCCAACCCGGAGCCCTATAAGCTGGATGTCATGGCTCCACGGGCTGCATGTGGCCCACGGGCCAGAGGCTGAGC
>NW_017729025.1:45634632-45643337 GCF_001723915.1 Gavialis gangeticus | reverse complement strand
TGGAAAATGGTCACTGCAATCAAGCACCTGGCTGCTGCCTGCTCCAGCCCTTAAAGGGGCAGGCACCCAAAGGTGTGCTGCCACAGTGGTTAACTAGAGGAATTTTTCCAGCACCACCATCTCAAGGAATTTTTCTACAACCAAAATCAATTTGCTTTGAACAACACTTCATCCTGTGACAACATCAGGAAAAGATTAACACTAAAAAAACCCCAAAAACATCAGACTGGACACCTCAAAGTGGACATAATTCAAACTTCAACCACTATATTGACCTCTTCAGGAAAAGAATGAACAATGAAATAATCAACCACAAACACCACCGTAACAACCTCTCCCTTAGACAGAAGTACCATAGAATCTCTAAAATCCAACCACCAAGTAGTAAGAAAACCAACACGCAAAGTAGAAGCTATAGTTACCTTTAACCATGAAGACTACATAAAAGACACCAACAGACAACACTGATACCACCTACTATGAAAAACTAGAGGAAGATCCAATGCCCCTTTTCACTTTAAAACCCACCATCACATCATTTCCATCTGACCTACAAGCAAAATGACAAAACTTGGTCCTGCCCATAGGCGGCAGAAGACTGGGGCTAATGAGGCTTAGTCCCCCCAAATACGGGGCAGTGGGTGGGGCTGGAATGCAGCCTGGCTATGGGGGGGCTGCAGTCAGGGGGTTGAAGGGAGAAACACACAGTAGTGAGGAAGGGAATGGGCTGGGGCTGGGACAGGGACAAGTGCTGTCCAGCTGGGGCAGGGTGCAGGATGGAGCTGTGAGTGGCTCATTGGGGGGTGCGGGGTGGGCAGCTCCTGCTGCTACATGCACTCTGGGAGGGCATGAGGGGCATGTGTCCCCAAATCTGTGCACAGGGTGGGGTAAGCTGCCACTGTGGGCTGGGGCTGTGCTGGGCTCCTCCCTGTGGGGGGTTGAGCTGGGTTGTGCTAGGGATGGGCAGTGGTGGCACTGGGAGGGGGACTCCAGGGAGGGGCTGCAGCCACCCCAAAATTTGCTGTAGCCCCTCCCCAACTCCCCTTCCCAGTGTCGCCACTGCCTGCCCCGAGTGCAGTCCAGCCCAGTCTCCCTGCTGAGAAAAGCCTGGCACAGCCCCCCAGCCTGCAGCAGCAGCCCACCTTTGCTTCATGCACAGATCTGGGGGCTCATGCCCCCCATGCCCTCCTGGGGTGTGTGCAGTGGAGGGAGCTGTGTGCCCCTGCCCACACCAGGTGTCCCCTGGATAAGCTACTTGTGACTCCATCCCATGCCTTGCCCTGGCTGTGCAGGGTCTCCCCCCATCCCAGTGGTGAGGGAGGGAGTGGGGCAGAGGCAGGAACAGGAGCTGGAGTGAGTGGGGCCCTGGTCAGGCTGGGTAATGAGACAAGTGAAAGCCCAGATGGCACATGCCCCGCAATCTGTGCATGGGGAGGAGGCGGCCACTGCTGCATGCTCTACTTTGCTCCCTGTTGCAGCTGCCCTGTGCTCCCTGCCTACCTGGTGGCAGGATGCATGTGGTATTATGCAGCTATCAGGACAGTGGGGCTCAAAGCCCAGCATGCAGCAGCAGCCACCTCTGCCCTGCACACCTCTTGTCCCGTCACCCAGCTCAGCTGCAGCCCCACTCACCCCCTGCTCCTGCCTGTGCCCCGCTCCTTCCCTCACCACTGGGGCTTCAATGTACCCCCCATGACACTTTCCCCTCCCCCTTCTCCCACAGACTTACCTACTGGGGTGGGCATGCGCTCACCCCCCTCAAATATTGTTTTCTCCCTCTGCCTATGATCCTTCCACTGCCCAATCCAGGGACTTCTTACATGCTCCCTAAAATCCACGAACAGAGGAATCCTGGCAGACCTATTATATCCAACCATGGAATCTTAACTGAGGAAATATCAGGTTTCATCAAATCTATCCTAAAACCTCTTGTCACCCAAAGACACAACAGACCAAAGAGTTTTGTCCAAGACACAAAAGACTGCCTACAAAAACTTAGAAGCATAGACCATCTTCCCAGCAACACCCTCCTAGCCACCATGGATGTTACCAGCTTATATACCAACATTCCAAACCAGCATGGCATCCAAGCCTGACTTACATATCTATAATAGCAGGATTACAACTCAGAGTACAGACCTGAATATATTACTGAACTTATACACTTCATCCTCATACAAAACAAATACTTTTTTTGACAATAAACACTTCCTCCAGACCATGAGCACATCTAATGGCACCAAAATAGCTCCACAATATGCTAACCTTTTTACGGCCTACCTGAAAAAAGAATTCCTCAAGAACTGCACCATCAAACCCATGCTATACATAAGATATATAGATGACATCTTCATCATTTGGACTGAAAATCTACAGCCTCTGATTTCCATCACAAATTCAATAACCATCACCAACTGTCTCGTGAATACTCCAGCACCAACATTTCCTTTTTAGACACTATGATCACTGTTCAAAATGGTTAAATACAAATTACCATACACAAGAAACCCACAGACAAACATACATATCTACACAGACCTATCAATCACCTTAAACACACCAAGAAAGCTGAAATATACAGCTTAGCTGTCTGATACCACCAAATTTGCACTGAGAATACTTGTGATCATCACCTTACAAATCTAAAAAGGGTTTTAACCCAACAAGGACATTCCTCCAGAGAGAGATCGATCATGCTTTTGAAAGAGCCACCAAGATACCATGTGAAGAATTGCTTCAGTACAAAAAGAAAATCCCTACAAATCGTACACCATTAGTTATGACATACCATCCTTCCCTGGAACCTATATAGAAAATCCTCAAACAATTTCAACTCAACTAGAAGACAACCCAATTTTTAAAAAGATCTTTCAAGAATGACCCGTGCTAGCCTTTAGCAAGCACTGAACCTCACCAGCCTCATCACCAGAATTCCTATGGCCTGTCCTACACCGAATGGATCCAGACCATGCCAAGACAAGAAACGTAAAATCTGCCAACATATCCCCACCACCCCCACAATTACTACACTCCACAACAGAACCAGCACCATTCCTGGATCTTACATCTACACCTCCAAAAATGCAATGTATCTCATTCAGTGCACCACATGTCCTGATGGAAAATATGTAGAAGAAACCAAACAACAACTGCGTACCAGAATGAACACACACCAAAAATCTATCAAAGACAAAAATACCCAGTTCCCGGTGGGTGAACACTTCTTACAAGACAACCCCTCTCTCTCCAGTCTCTCAGTTCTAATCCTCAAAGGGAATTTACAAAACACCTTTCATAGATAAGCCTACAGATGTCACTTCATAAATCTACTGGATACAAAAAATCATGGACTAACTGTAGACGTTGGATTTTGTACATTATAACCTGCCAGCCATGTGATAACCCCAGGTAACCCATCTGCATTTTACTAGCTATACTCTATCACCACTTTAAATTCCCCCTTTCCCTCCACCAACTACCTGTCTCACACCTATTGTCTCACAGGGCCTTTAATTCTTAGGGCTACACATTTGCATTTTCACAGACTTGCATTTTGCATACTGGCTTCCATTCCATCCAAGAGAGCACACAGCATCAACAAACTCTCCCTGCGACTAAAAAGGGGTCTTTGTACCTGAAAGCTTTCAAAGAACAATTTTTCCAACTATTTAGCTGGCCTAATAAAAGATTGGAATATTTGGGGGGTTTCCCCAGTAGTTTCTATAAATTAGAGCTTTTATTTGGTAATTCCTCAGTAGTTTCTATAACATTAGGTATTGATTTTTCCCCTTGTGTCAAAAATTGACTAGGCCTGACTCTTTCTAGCTTGGTATTTTAAGGCATGCAAGGTCATATGATAAGAGAGAAGATAAGGTTAATCAACTGTCTTTACGATATCTATTACAGCTCAACCTGTCCATTTCGGTAAAACATTAAAGACCATAACATCTAATTAAAAGAACAGGATTGGAGCAACTCAGTAGAATGTACAGAATCTAACACACACTTTAAAACTTTCCTAAGAAAGATCCAGGTAACTTTTACCAAACATGGTCACGAGCTTAATTTTATCTCCCGTTGGAAGACCATATCATTATAGCAATTTAGGGTTCCCTATTCCCTAGCATTATGTCAGGACATGGATTTGCTTATGATACAAAAGGAAAGAATTAAGTGCTGAATCACTAATAACAACTTCTTGTAATATCTTATTTTCTCCTGCTGACATCCCTTTTGATTATTAATCAAGCTCAGTCCTGTTTAGCTTATTATATGGAATGGCATCACACCCTGTAAAGACCTACTCATAGGAAACTTTTATTATTTTGTTGCTGTAGTAGTTCCAGGATACCAAGGTGTTTTCCAATTACAGAGGCTGACCCAATGCTGACCCCAAAGAGTTTGCAGTCTATAAGACAAAGGATTGAGAAAAGGGATGCACCATACGTAGAGATCAGGGTGATGGCAGACACATATTTTAGTTACACAGTTTTTTGTTGCTGACGGGGGATTACTATTCTGATGCCTAACACAAATTGTAAATCTAGTTTTGTGAGTTACAATCTACTTTAAAATGTAGATTGTGCAAACATTTGTGGATGGGGCCACAAATGCCCAGTAGAGAATTCTGTTAGGAGAAACTCCCTGGTGATCTATATACGGTGCAGATGGAATTAGCACCCCCTGTTCACATATAAGGGTAGGCCAACAACCTAGGGACTTCCACAAAGGTCAGTCCACCTTAAGGAGCCCCACTTTAAAGACAATAAAGCAATAAAAAAAAATTTAAAACGCCTGGCAGCAGCTATCAGTTGCACTAGAGTTGGGGAAGGGTCTGAGAATCAGGGAGCTGGGTCTTCTCATCCTAAACAAATTTCTGCTCAGAAGAAAATCTAGATGATTTTTGTTTTATTGCTTTTTTTCACCCTCTTCAACCAGTTGATCTCCAGAAATACTGATTTGCTTGAATTATCCCTCCAAGTACTGATCCTTTCATTTCTGATTAATCAGCACTCTGCTAAAATAAATACATAAAGCCAATAAGCAGATAACTGCAATTTTGTGTTGGTTTTGAGGGTAAAATTATTTCTCACTGAATTTGAAAAAGTTTAAAATGGGACACAACTTATTAGAGAAATGTTAGAATGTGCAAGAAAAAACAAGGCTAGTGTAATAAAGGACATATACAAGTTAAATTACGTTGAGGAAAAAAAGTCACAAACTGAAATGAAAACATTCCAAAGTGAGGCAGTCTGTCACAGAGCCAGTGCAATATTTTTTAATAAATATTTATTGAAAAATGTCTCAAATGATAGACAGAAAACAACAGAGTAGCTTGGTCATTTGGAAAAAGAAGATTAAATTGTCCCAATGACTCCCTAGTGCCATCCAACTCTCCCGTCAGTAATCAATAACACAGTGAATAATTTACACCATCGTAACCAGAAGGTGCCATAACTTTATTTGTAGTTCTTAGTGACTAGAGTCTTTGTTACTGTTTGCTGTGACTGATTGCCTTTAATGCACATTGATCTGATGTTATCCACTATATAAATCTGTCCCTAACCATCCACAAGAAAATGAAATGTCTTTTAAAGATGACCAGACAGAAACTTGAGTAGTTTAATCTAATCTATCTAATCCAATGCCACTCACGCGCTCTCCGTCAAACTGCTGCAGCTTCTACAGCAGTAAAGGCTGAAGTTTAATGAGAGTCACCTAAACAATTGCATAAAACTTAAGAAGGAGTCAAAGACTCAACCACTAAATATTCTTCTGAGAAAGTATGAAAATTCAAACCTTTGGAAAAAGGGATGTGACCATGCTTGTGTGTTTTGGTTCTGGTGACATGTAAATAGAACACAGAATTAAAACATGAGACTATATTAAGTTACTTAACATGTGACTAATTTTCAAGTTAGTTAAAATGTGATATAAAAGAAGGCTACAGATGATTTGTAGGACTACTGGTGGGATATTGAGCCTTTCTCCTCTAGATCTCAGATTGACAATGACAGCAAATCACTACCCCGACGGACAGTTGGCAACATTTGGTCTCTAAAGGAGAAGGGTAATGTTTGGCTCCATAAATGCAATAGGAGTTTTACCATCAAAAGAGCCAAGATTTCAACCCATGTCTAGATTTCAGAAATCAACATCCCCATAGCCATCTTCACCTTTTTGTCTCTAAGTGAATGTGCCATTAGAGGTCAGCCATACTAATAAATCTAGTATTCAGAAACTAATCACATACACCTGTCTTCCCTGCTCATATGGGAAATTCAGTTGTAATTATAATTAGAGACTACTTCCATCTAAAGCAGCACATCCCCACTGCCCTCTGAAATGTGTTGTAGAACTGTTCTGCCCTATAAAGTTTGTACCATCTGATCATGAAGTCAAAGCTAAAGCAAGTGACTCAGTTTTGAATTCAAATATGCACAGCTGTCACTGAAGAAAGCATTTACTCATTAGTCCCATATAAAGGGATAAATACCGTGAAATCAAAACAAAACGATTTGCTCAGATTCATAAAAGAAACACAATAGCTGTTTTTCTGCCCTGTCCTCAGTTTGGGGAAGTAGGTTTCCTATCCATGCTGTGCGTACACGCACACTTTTGACTCGTTATCCAGACAGCTGGAAGGAGAGGTTTCCTCGGGTTTCTGAGTTCATCTGGTATCTGCGCACACACAAAGATCATCATGGAATGTTTTTGTTTTCAGCAACATGTTGAAAAATGGCAGCGTTTGGCACACATATGGCAAAAGTATGTGCGCCTTAGAAATAGGAGGCAGGAAAACCTTGAGAAAATAAAACACAAAAAGGAGTGGAATGGGTGGGGAAAATGGTTAAAAATAGTAAAGAATACAAGGAGTACCAGAAGGACAAAGTTTTCAAAGATTATGCCAGTATAGCATTTTATTCTTGGGCTTAGAGTTGTTTCACTTGACAAAGTAACTTTCTTTTACAGTGTGGGTTGGGAGCTTGTTTAAGATTCAGAAACTAAAACCTTTAAAAAGTTCCATAAAAATGTTTCTAGAGCAATTGTAGATTCATAAAATCATAGAAAATCATTAAGGCATGTTAGTGCAATTCTCTCACAAAATGCTGCACAGAACTTGCAGCTGAGAGGTAGGTAGATTGGAGATGGCATTACACTATCTTTGAGCTCTCATGATCCTGGACTACTCTGCGGCAGTAGAGTAGCCATCATCGTTAGCTTAAGCAGCCCAGGAGAATGTTAGTAGCTCCAGCCTACTCTTCAGTTGTAGCATTGTTCAAATGCTACACAACACTGCCTAATACAGGTTTGCTTCTAATATGCTTTGCCCATCAACACCCTATATCCTTACACTGGATATGATTCCTATTGTAGTGGCTGTTTCTACAATGCTTGTTCCAATGCAGTTCCTCTCCAGATGGATCTGGGGCTTTTTACTGTGCTTCCAACAGCATCATAATGCCAGCTCAGGGGTAAGTATGTCACTCAAATTTGTTTAGCCGTGGTACTGTAATTGATCTGCAGTGGATTCCACATGAGCAGACCCTTATGCCTGCATGGAACCAGTTGTAAGGACTTAAGTAAATGCATCTGTAAATTCTGTGTATCAAAATAAATAAATAAATACTCTCAAGGAAATAAAAAAAGGGTCAGTACTAGTGTAAGTTTTATCTATACCACAGAGGGGAGGAAAGATCACTAATTTTCTAAACACCATAAGGGAACAAAAGGTTTGGTAGGCCAAATTGTAAACAGACATAAAGCTCAGGGAATTAATCCTACCATTTACAAATATGTAGATTTTATTGTTAAATAGGTAAATAACCTGATCAATAAAAGAACATTGAAAGCAAAAGTAAAGGTTGGTAAAAACAAGTTTAGTCTATTATGTTGAACAAGTTGTCAATACTTGAAAGCAGTCTGATCCCAACAATAAGGAATATTCTTAAAAACAGATCCATCTAGAATGATAAAATCCGTGGTGAAGAGAACAATTAAATGCAGGCCTGGCAACACAACATGTCTTTTCTTGTTTTCAATAAACAGCTCTAAGAATCTGTAAATCAAAGAGGGTGAAAACTTCAAAGACAAAGTCAACAGCAAGACTCTACTCGACCTAAATGAGACCAGAATTTTACCTGCAATCACTGCAATAGATTTTAGGATCTGATTATAATCTGTAGATGCATATCAGCTCTTTTTTTCCATATCATGTTACTCAGACCTCAGGTTGAGTTGCTTCTCCATTATAGAACCTAGAATATTTTTGGAGTCACCATTTTACAGACTATATTTCTCCATTCTATATGCACGATTATCTGCTTTTAGTCATCCTAGTAATCTCAACCAGGGTGTCACAGTACCCTGTGGGGTGCCTTGAGATCCCTTCAAGGGTGATGTGGGGTGCCACACAATGTTAGCACTACTCGGTGTACAAATACAATTTATAAGCTAAATCCAGAGATTTTAAATAGGAATCCATAGTGTTAAAATATTCTTACCTGTTGTGGTCTTCATGAGTTTTTTGCCTCAGAATTGCTCTATTATTTTTCTGTAGTCAAAAAATGAGTGAAAACTAAGAGCTGGCATTACATGAAGAGTGACTTGAGTCTAACAAGTGGTGCCTTCGGTCTGTATGGTTGAGAACCACTGTCCTAGATGTATAATATAGTATTTGAGTGTATTAATATATATATATTGTG
>NW_017729025.1:45628161-45629632 GCF_001723915.1 Gavialis gangeticus | reverse complement strand
GCATTACATGAAGAGTGACTTGAGTCTAACAAGTGGTGCCTTCGGTCTGTATGGTTGAGAACCACTGTCCTAGATGTATAATATAGTATTTGAGTGTATTAATATATATATATTGTGTTTGGATGCACTCAATTACTAATCTGCACTGGTCTGTATAATTGTCCTATCCTCATCGTTATTACCACTCCTCCTGTATTTGTGTCATCCATAAATTTTATTAGCTCTTATTTTGTGCTTACTTCAGGACCACTGATGAAAATTTTGCCTCATGTCAGGCCATGATCCTGGCAGAACCCCACTGGAAACAATCTGATCAGATGTGTTAATAATTTTCTATGGTTCCTTTGAACAGCTGAATTTATTTCCAGAGCAGATATGTTGTGCCAAGTACACTTAAAATGAGATCTTTAAATGAATTTAGCCGTGTCATTTCTAAATATTAATTTGTCTACTTTTATCTGTAATTCTGTAGTGTGTAAATATATAACATCCTTGCAATAGAATTTGTAGCATTTGTATTAATGTGGCATCTGTGCCCTAAACTGTATCAAGATCCCATTTTGCTGTACAAATTGGCAGTGATCCATAGTTTCTGCCCCAAGGAATTTTCAGTCATAACAGACAAAGGATGCAAAGGAAACAAGCAGAGAGAGGTGAAATAATATGATAATTACCCTACATTTTTAGCACATTGTCAATTAGGTGCTAACTAACCCAAAACCTACAACCCAGAATTTGAAATGTTTAGAATAAAGTTGTCAAGTTGGCCTCCTGAGCAGCCAAGGAAGACAGCTGTTGTGGAGCCAGGAGAAATCAGCTGAGCCAGAGGGTGTGTAGCTCAGTGAAATGGCTGTTGTTCTGAAAATATGCAGGCTGGGGTTTCTAGCTGTAGCCTTTGTTCTTAGTGAGGTTGCAGCTACCTCTCTTCCCATTTTTATTCAAGTAAAAATAAAGGCAAAGTGCAGTGACTTAACTTCAAGAGGAAGGCTGGACAGGGGCTCAGAAAATGCATCACTTCTGATCAGACAAGGTTCTTTGGGTAATCGAATATCTTTTATTAAACCAACTCAAATAGTTGGAAAAAAAATCTTCTTAACAAGCTTTCAGGCACAAATGCCCTTTGTCAGGCTGAGGAAGCATCTGCAGATGGCCTGTGATTTTCCTGGATGGAGTGGTAAAGCAGCCAGAGGCCAGTACATATGCAAGAAAGCCAGTCAGTGAAAATGTAAATTGAGGTGGTCAGTAGGTGAGAGATGTGGGGGGTGTTGGGGAAGGGGAAATAAATGTAGGTGTAGTCAAAGGATGACATACCTGAGGGTGGGGGGGAAGGGAATGAGAATAGCTAGTAAAAAGTGGAGGGTTTATCTAAGGAGTCAGATGTCAAGCAGATTATAAAGTGTCATAAATCCAGTGTCTGTATTTATAGTTTTATAGTTTCATAGTTAGTAGGTTCGGAAGGGACCTGAGCAGA
>NW_017729025.1:45626401-45627087 GCF_001723915.1 Gavialis gangeticus | reverse complement strand
AGTCCATGATTTTTTGTATCCAGTAGGTTGATGAAGTAAAGTTCATCAGCTCGTCTGTGAAAAGTGTTTTTTTAAATTTGCTTTGAAGGATTAGAACTGAAAGTTTGGAGAGAGAGTGGTTTTCTTGTGATAGATGTGTCCCCACAGGTAATTGCATATTCCTGTCTTTGCTAGATTTACAGTGTACATTCATTCTGGTGCACAGTTATTGTTTGGCTTCTGCTACATATTTTCTAGAAGGGCATTTGGTGCACTGGATGAGATATAGATAACTAACATATATGGAGGTGCAGGAATGTTGATGATTCTGTTGTGGGATGTAGTAATTGTGGGGTGGTGATGTTTTGACAGGTTTTACATTTCTTGTCCCGGCATGGTCTGGCTCCATTCAGTGTTTTGGGCTGTAGGAAGTTTGCTTCTGGTGATGAGCAGCATTCCCTATAAGCTGTGCAGTGTGTGTGGCTACACAGTTATCCTCATGCTGTGCTGGTAGGCGCACCTGCTCATGCTGCACAACTTAGAAGGAATGGTGGTGATGAGGCTGCTGAAGTTCAGTGCTTGTTAAAGGCTAGGATGGGTGGTTCTGGGAAGCTCTTTTTGAGAATTGGGTCTCCTTCTAGTATGGGTTGCAGTAGTCTGAAGATGTTTCATCTAGGTTCCAGGGAGGGTTGATATGTCAAAACCAG
>NW_017729025.1:45620688-45621401 GCF_001723915.1 Gavialis gangeticus | reverse complement strand
GGCATATCAATGTCTTTCATAATATTGTCATTATTTCATTAGTAATCTGCCTACTTGTCCATATCATATTTAAATTCTTTACCATGGTATCCGGGTGGCTCTTTCAAAAGTACAATCTCTCTCTCTGGAAAAGTGTCCTTGTTGAGTGCAGGTCCTTTTGAGATTTGTGAGGTAATGATTATGGGTGTTCTCCTCAGTGCAAATTCAGTGGTATCAGAGGGCTTGGCTGCATATTACAGCTTTCTTGGTGCATTTAGGTTGATTGCTGGTTCTGTGCAGATATGTATGTTGGTCTGTGGGTTTCTTGAGTATTGTGGTCTGCATTTTACCATTCTGGTTCTTAACCATCATGTCTAAAAAGTGAATGTTGGTGTTTGAATATTACAGAGATAGTCTGATGGAGGGCTGCTTCATGTTGAATTTCTGATGGAAATCAAATGAGAGATTGTATGATTTAAATCCAAAGGATAAGTATGTCTTATTTGGTATATTTTAAGTATTGGTATATTTTAAGTATATCAAGGGTTTGATGGTGCAATAACCCCTGATCAGGGAGTTAATGCAGTATGTAGAAAGATGCAAGTTCAATTCTTATCTGTATGAGGGGCTCAAAAATCTGTATCTACTGCTTCCTGAATGAGTGCCCCATAGGTATGTGGGACTTTTTACCATCATTAATTTTCCCTGAGCCTAAGGAATGGTATGTATGCCTG
>NW_017729025.1:45614953-45615688 GCF_001723915.1 Gavialis gangeticus | reverse complement strand
CCCGTAAGCCCCCCTGGCTCACCAAGGGTGTACAGGAATGCCTGAAAGCTTGCAGAAAAAGGTCATTTTTTTCCACAAATTCTTAGCTGGTCTGATAAAAAGGTATCATCTCTGAACCAAGAGTTCTAAAGTTTTGCATTTCCTTTTGTCTCAGACCAACACAGCTACCCAATACATCCCTGAAACATGGAAGTAGTTGTGTACATTCATACTTGCACATCCACATGGTAAGTGTAATAAGATAGCAAACTATGTTTAAGTGCTAATAGTGCCACTTACCCAGCTGGAAAATGCTACATAGACCAAATACACATGTTCAAAGAGCCTCAGCCTTTACTTTAAGCGTGCTAAGTTAGGTTGGGATCTTTCAGAGCTGACATTCATGCTTCAGTGGGAGGGGCATGCAGGCTGCCTGAACTGGCTGAGGCCAATAGGCTGGGGACACTCCTGCACACCTTCCAGTAGGCTGCTAAATGACACCAAGCCCAGACAAGCAGCCAGCCACCTCTGGCCAGCGTGTCCCCACCCCCACCCCTGCTCCCCACCAGTGATTGGCTGTCAGCAGCAGCAGGGGAAGGGAGGCCACTGCCCCAGCCCTGGCACCTCAGAACCATGCCAGAACAGTTGGGGAGTTGGGGGGGGGGAATTGCAGGGCAGGGGCCTCTGCTACCCTCCCCTGCTGCCCAGCCTGGTTGACAGATGGTGCCATGCCTCCTGCCTGCACCGGTCATCCAG
>NW_017729025.1:45613807-45614809 GCF_001723915.1 Gavialis gangeticus | reverse complement strand
GTTGGGGGGGGGGGAATTGCAGGGCAGGGGCCTCTGCTACCCTCCCCTGCTGCCCAGCCTGGTTGACAGATGGTGCCATGCCTCCTGCCTGCACCGGTCATCCAGACCAGGCAGTGGGGGTTGGGGGGGTGGAGGCTTCACCATGTGGTCCACTCACCAGCTCTGCTGGCTTAGGACTTGGGTTATTGGGGGCAGGGCTGGAGCCAGGCCTATGTGGTGGGGGCCTTTGCTCTGCTTCCCCTGCTGCTCAGCCTGGTTGACAGCCAGCAGCGTGCCTCCTGCCTGCACCTGTCATCCTGGTTGGGAAGTGGGATCGTTGCAACCTAACTTGAGTTGGTAGGGAATGTGGGACAGAAGCTCAGTAGACCAGTCTAACCTAAATCACTTAATGTGCAAACAGAAGTGCAGGTCCCAGCTGTATCTCAGAATGACTTCTGCAAAGTTACAGCATTACCACAGACCAAACAGAAGTTCACTGTTGGTTCCAAGGCAGGGAGGGGAATCTAGCTGAGGGCTGGGAGCCTGCAGCCAGGTTTCCATAGCAACAACCAGGACTCTCTGCCAGTGCTTGCTTTTTTCAGAATGGGAGGGAAGAAAGGCAGTGGAGGAAACTTGTTCTAAGGCCTCACCACCTGGTGTTGAAGGGTGGGGTGGGGGAATTGGAGCCCTCCCACCTTGAAAGTGTTCCAGTACCCCTACCCCAGCCTCCAGAGGATGCTGAAAAAAATCTCAGACTGAACTCCCTGTGCTCCCTTTCCCTCCTCCCATTCTGAAAACCGCAATAGGCTGGGAGCTCTATAGAGAGAAGTTACAAAAGCCACTACATTTTAAAATGTTTTTATCTGATGCCTCATGCAGGGAGGTGTCAGATTTTCACCTGATTCCCCATTTTTTAAACTGTTTGCAACTGTACAGTTTCATAGTTTCTAGGGTCGGAAGGGACCTATGTAGATCATCTAGTCCGACCCCCTGCCATGGCAGGAAATAGTACTGGGGTCAAAC
>NW_017729025.1:45594597-45613484 GCF_001723915.1 Gavialis gangeticus | reverse complement strand
CCCCTGATCATGCGAGTGGCCCTCCTCTGGACCCTCTCCATGCTGTCCACATCCCTCTTGAAGTGCGGCACCAAGAACTGGACGCAGTACTCCAACTGCAGCCTGACCAGTGCCGTATAGAGGGGGAAGATCACCTCTTTGGACCTGCTCGAGATGCATCTGTGGATGTAAGACAAGGTGCGGTTGGCCTTCCTGACTGCCTCCCCACACTGCCGGCCCATGTTCATCTTGGAGTCAATGATGAGGCCAAGATCCTTTTCCGCCTCTGTGCTGACAAGAGGGGAGTTTCCCAACCTGTAGGTATGGTGCCTGTTGTTCCTCCCCAGGTGTCTTTGGTCACAGCTATAAACTGTTTTCTGTGGCCAGATTGGGCAAAACTTGTCACTTCTCTCTGCACCTATTAGCCTGACACTACATCCATTCAGGCCTATTTTAGACCAGATTCTGCCATTTATAAACTAGTCTGTATGCACTGAACTTCTGTTCTGTTATGGGTTTAGACTGGTTTCTGAGTGGCATTATACTGATAAAAGCATAATGTCTGTACCTATCCATAGGCATGTAAAGTGGAATAAATTCTGCCTTGAGTGTCACCATGGGTGCTGACAGAAATACAGCTCACTACTGTAACTCATAGCACTTCATAGAAAGCGCCTTGAGTTACAGTGCCCCAAACTCCCACTAACCCAACAGACATTCACTGTTTGGTTGGAGGCAGAGGATAGAGCTCCACTTTGGAGTCAATTCAGCAAAGAGAATCCCTCTGGTAGAGCCCCCGGTATGCCCCCCACCTTTGCTGGCTCAGGTCTGGAGAACACAAAAGCCAGGTCCACACAGCAGGAACTCCACCCCCCACTTCCTGGCCAGGCTGACAGATGAAGGCAGGAGACACGGCATTGCAGCTTCTCCCCTCACCCTGCCCTCTCCCTCCCAGTTCTGGTGCTGTCTTCAGGATGGGAGGGTGGAGAAGACAGGAGGGAGATCCAGTCTGGGGTTTGCCCAGCCTGTGCTTGAGGAGGGAAATAGGTGATTGCCCCCCCCCAAGGGCTCAGGCTCTGGGTTTATATGACTGAAAGTCATGCCCCATTTTGGTCGTGTAACTCCCTGAGCTGCTGCAGGTGTTTCCTGATTTAGCTGGGCATCTCAACCCCAGGGAAAATTACTGCTGCTGGCCTCTGCTATAACAATGGCTTATACTAGGTAAATCCCCAGGTACTTGTTCCCTGGAAGCTTATCTTGGACAGTTCCCTCCCTTCTGGGGCTCTCCTTACTGCTCCTTCACCCTTAAAGTAGCAGGAGCCTCTGGCTCTATGTTACAGGCTGTCAAAAACAAATGCAGTGGCTAGAAGCTATCTGGCTCTGCCACCAGTAGACACTAGCTATCAATACATATTAGCACTTGAAAGCTTCTATTAATGAGTGTGACTTAAGTAACAATAACTTTTGATAGATACTTTCAGATAATTGTATTTTATGCACATTGTTAACTCATCCTATAATATGTCCTATAGTTTTTACAAATGCATATCAGGACTATAACGTTTCTTGAAGCCGAATAGATTTTCTGCTTGCTTCTGTAGTCAAACACTACTTTTTCTTCTAATCATTTATTTATCTATCTAAGTAGGCTTGAGGACAAACTTTAGCTCATTACCATACTTCATCAAGTGAAAAACCCTTTTGTATCATAAACACAAATGTAAGTTTAATCAAAATGAATTTCTGGGGAAAAAAAGTCTTTTTGCATTCGATTGAAAATAAAATTGCCTTTTGGAGAATGACAATTAAACATGACCTAGATCGCGGGAAAGTTTGCCTTAGAGCAATGCACAGTGTAACCCTTTAGGTAGAAAATAGATAAAAGGGAAGAAAAAAAGAATTGCTTTTGACCTGTCCAGTCCTGAGCATCACATGTCACTCACTTGAGTAAATAGATCAAGCCAATGGCTGCCATAGTTTAAGCTATATGCTAAAAGCTCCTAGGAGTCATGATGGCAATCAGTAGGACATAAGGGTTTTGGCAATTCTCCTTTTCTCCATGTCTGCATCCCAACCCTAGCCACAGTCAGGAAAGCAGTAGTGTAAAGTGTTCTATTTTGGCTGCATGTACCATGCAGTCATCCTACACTGGAATACTGTTTTTTCCTGGGCACTGGTGAGACAAAGCTACCATCATATAGCTAGGACATCAGTCAGTATTTTACAGGTCTGCTACAGAAGAAAAGGGTAAATCTTAATGAAATTTCTGAATTATTTCTATATGAAACACAGGAGTTTAAGTGAAATATAGTAATTATAATACAAGTGTTGAATGTTTTTTATTACAGTTACTGGAACACATTACCCACCATACCTCAGACTTTACCTGGTATAATCACCTGGAGGAGTGAAAACAATAATTAAGGCATCCTAGCGATTCAATCCTTGGCCTTTTTGTTAGCACTTCCAAGAAGAGTCTCTATTATCGACAAATGGGGAAATGGTTTGTGTGAAGACAGTTCAGATAGAATCTGGATTGAGGATTACCTCAACGCACATATATAGATTGCTAACCTGAATTGAATTTGAGCTGGTAAACTAGAAGTAAGAGGCTCCATGTCCTCTAAATCCTATAATATCTCCCTAAATTTCATGCTAATCTGAAGGAATTTTCTAGTCCTAGTTTGCAGAAATTGTAACAATTATTCCTTCCAAATTATGTAGTGTTTATAAAATGAAAAATATGATATGGCATGTCTATATTTTAAAACTGAATCATATAGACACCTACATAACTCATTGGGTGTTGTGACAGGTTACCCTCCCCAATGCCATCTTTCTGATTATCCAGGCCTTACGTGGGGCACCCTTGGAGTCTTGTTTGGGGTTCTTATGTCCCACTCTATACTTTCCTGCCACGTCTTGATGAAAATTATTATGATGATGTTCTTGTGAGTGGGAGACTGCCTATTGTATTGTGTATGTTGGGGCCTTTCACCTACGTGGGCCTGACCCCTGTGTTTCTCTAGCTAAGCCTCCCCATCTAAACCCACTAAACAGGGTTTGACTCCGAGGCTCTAGCCTCTTCGAGTGTCTTGAGGCTTGTGGCCCCCTTTTCTGCTCCAATCTGGATCCTGGCCCAGAGGCCTGGGTGCCAGCCCCACAGCCAGGGGGTCACAAATTCAAAACCAGGGGACAGCCCCGAACTTGCCTCTCTCAGTTAAAAAAAAAAAACCCATAAGATTGCACCCCAGGTGCAGCAGACCTCTTTGGCCTGTTTAAGATCCCACCTTTAGGCACCGGAAACTGTGCCCCAAAAGCCATGCCCTCACTGGCATTGGGGTCTATTCTCCCCAAAAGCCGTGTCATCCATAGTGGGTCCCCAAAATGAGACCTCCTCCTTCCCCTAATAGCCTCACTCAAACCGCTGGTGTTATTCAATAATCAAAAAATTAATAACTGCCACCAACCAGTATGATCAAGCAAAGCAGCAGGTCAGCTTACATTTGCAGTGTTCAGCTCCCTACCAACAACTACAGTCCTTGCTGTGGTGCAGCTGCCATCTCTCTTCCGTGGTTCCCGCCTTTGCACTGCTCACCCAGCTTCTCTGTGGAGCTCTCAGAGGCCCTCCTTCCCCTTCGGCTGCTGTCTTCCTTACTGCCATTCTGCCCAGAGTTTTTATAGTCCTGCCCTTTCCAGTCAGCTGACTAGCTGGCCAGGCTCAGCATTTAACCCCTTCCTTACCAGCACTCCGTGCCCAGAAAGTTCTGGCTTTAAAGGAGTGGACCTGCTTTCTGGTGACAGGGCTAGGGTTCCCTGTTACAGGTGTCTAATGAGAACATCTATCTGTGATCTTTTAATCTGGGTCTAAAATGTTATCATCAAATGCTTGTCTCAAAATGCTGTGTTGGACTCACAGAAAGTATTTTGCTTCAAACAAGAGTATCAAACAAACATTCTTCGGTAATCTCTCTATTTTGTCTTCCCATTTGTTGTACAAGTAAAATGGACATTTAAATCCATTCTGTAATTAGCATTAGCATGAAATATGCCTGAAATAAATTTCAGTTCCCTTGAAACTTTAGTAGAAATGTATAGATATGGATGATTTTTAAATGAAACTATTACCTTATTTTGTATGTTTGATATTGATGAACAGATCCTCAGCCTCACTCTGCATACAACCTCTTCCATACATTATCAAGAGTAGCGTTTAGCTGCTAGAATTTTACATATTCTCCATAATCACTTCACTAACCAAGGCAAATTCTTCTCTGACTTAGGACAATTTTATTCTGATGAAACTCTATTCTCTATTAACTTCAGTGGAGCTTCTCCTCATTTAAACCAGTGATAAGCAGAGTAGAACCAGGTCTCCAGTCTCCATTGGAGACTCCAGCTTGATTTTCTGTAGAGTTAAATAGTCACAGATCACATTGAAATCAATGGAAGCAGCATGGACTCAATTGGGTAGAAAATCAGCATATATTTGGGTATCACTAGCATGAATTTCTACCTCTATGAGATAGTATTTGCTCTCATGCACAGGGCAAAATTTATTTCCTAATCAAAGGTCTCCAGAGGCATAATGGAAAAAATCCTAGAGCTGTCATCTTCTTCTGAAGAACAGAGCAGGGATAAATCATCAGCATAAAAGTGGGATGTGATATACTATGCAGTCCATGTCCTATGATTTCAAAAGTCATGGGAGGCACTGAGAATGCTCAGTCCTATCTGTCTTCTTCTGTTCTTGTTTTTCTGCCAGTATATCTTCTCTTTGTTAGGGAAATAAAGCCCCTGCCCTTTACAGCATTAAAAGCAAAATTCAGATTTCTTCTTTAGAGGATGAAAGCTCAAGTGCAAATGTTCCTTCAGGTCATCTCCCTAAAGCCTAGATTATTTAAACAGCTGTACATCAAAGTTAAAAGAATTAAATGTCTCCTCTGCAAGCAATGAACAATTTTAAAGAAAAAAAATGTCATAACATTTTATATTTAATCTACACAAGTGCAGATAAAATAGGATATATGGGGAAAGTATCTGTTGTGATTTTTTAAAATCTTTTTGCATTTAAACTGAACAATTTCACTACACTAGGATTTTTTTGACAATTCCCAGGTGATACAGCTGTACTAGTGCTAACTTCAATGGAAACTGTACTGTAGTCAAGGTTAAAGTACATGCAATTTTAATCTTGTGGCTCAATATATCTGAGTTTTCTGTAAGCTACCATTTTAACTAATGATACCACTAATATAACTATGTGACTCAGAGGCAAAAGTCCAAAAAATCCAAATACAGCCAATGTCATTGTTCACTTAGGCTCCTGGCAGATGTTACATTTGTTGCACAATACATTGTAACATGACAACTGAGCACCTTAAAATTTTTGTGGGATCTACAAAGCCTTAAAGGCACTGGCATTCATACTTTTCCATGAAATCTTTTAGCAGAAAATTAGAAAATATTAATTAGACAATAGGGTTTTTTTTAACTCAACTCTTTTTCAGCAGATAATATTTGAATGACTTAAATTTCTTTTGGTTTACATAGACATTATAAGTGAGACTCTCATCATGTAATTTTTTTCCCACTTTAATCATTAACATCTGCCAAAACTTGGGCATATCCTTCTTTCAACGAAAGTTCCTTCTGGAGAAGAATCTGTATTTGCTTATCTCATGTCATTGATGCAACAAACCATCTCCAATTAAGCAGCAGAGACTTTTTGATTGGGTATATCAACTTTAATGAGCTGCATAATAATTAACAGATAAAACATGGAGCAACCTATTAATCCCAACTGCCAGCCATCATCAATGCAGTGATGTAAATAAGTACTATGAAATTGGTTTCTGAGGTAATGATAATGAAGATGGGACATTTTGAATTCCTTTCATTTGCCTTCCAGCTTTGCTCTGTTAGTGTATGTTGAGATTCTATTTCATGCTTTTTGCTACCACCACAAGGGCTAGACATTTTTTTTTATTATATGAAAGTTGAAATACTTACATGTTCATATCACTCCAGAATGTGAGGCTTTAAGAAAAATATATGTCATGAGGGTGATATCTGTCTGTGATAAAAACAGAGAGATAAGAATGTGGGTAAGTACAGAGAAGAAACTAGTACTAAATGAGTGGAGAATTGAAATATGTGATACAGAAACATAGGTCTATGTGGTGTGATGCTAGACAGCTATATCTGGCACAAGGCAAAAACACACCTTATCTGGAGGTGAATAGAAAGTGAAGAATTAATTTTTTCAAGAACATCTTCACAACTTTCCAGATCTTATTCCGTATGCCTTACCCATACCTCGCTTATGCCCATCACAAAGGATGATAAACTTGTTTTATTGCCCTCCAGAGGTGCTACTGTGTCCAATTAGCTTGGTGTTACAATATTCTCTAATTAGCTGTGAAATACACATCATAGTTAATTAGACTGTACACCACTGTAAAGGCTGGAAATTATTGAGTGTTTTCATTATTCAGCTAGCCTAGAAAAAATACGTGAATTTGAAGCACTAATCTTTTAACAATTTTCCCAATGCTGGCAATCAGCTTAATAGGAAATTTTGAAGGAGTCTTAGTATGTTGTAAGAAAGATATAGCAACAGTCACAACAAAGAGATACAGCAATCTAAAATATATATACTTGTTCCTTGAAGATGGAAAGTGTAGTTTTATAGACAAAAGGAACATGACTCTATGACTAATATAATAATATAATAATTGTAATAATAATAACAAGGAGCACTTAGTAGTGACAACATTATATAGTTTTGAAGTCATTTTGAACTGCGGGTGCACAAAACCTTTGAAAACCAAGCCTGCTAAACTTTACATCTTAAAATTCAGTAATTAAAATTCAGTAAGTAGGCTCCATTTTCAATGCCTGCAATACAAAAGGTTTGTCTTGACGATTCATACCAAAGCGCACTCAAATTCTTCCTAAGTTTCATTTACATTAAAGGCCAAAGCCAATAAAGGACTTAAACGCTCAAAATTAACTTAAGCAGCATCTGAGTTTTAGGCACCTGTGCTCTGGAGTGAATTCCTGAACCCAGTAAAAATGCCTACATCCACCATAGAGTTCATGGGAAGAATTAGGTATCTAAGAACAGGATTAGAAAAACAAAGCACATGAAGAGAGAAGTAGGCACACTCAGCCTGCAGATGCCTAGAGCTAACCAATGTGGCAACCCTGAGGACCATCTATCTGTGTCATAAATTTTTGCCACCCCAAGAATTCTTCTTCATATATAAAAGGAAGCATTTATGACCCATAAATGTGAACCTTCAGCTAAAGATAAATGCCTAGACCTATTCTTTCAATGATCCCAGCAGCACTTGCTCTTTTTCTTTAAAATAAAACACAGGAGGAGGTTGTCATAGTGACAATGCTGCCCTGTTACATAAATGTTTAGTGGTTAGAATACACACTCAGAAAGTGAGAAACCATCTCTGTCTAAGAGGATTCAACATGGCACCCCCAGGGGGGAGTGCACTTCAAAGCAGATTACAGGCTACCCTGGGTGCAGGCATGCTCCACCCCTTATACTGAATTTGTGCTACTGTGCAGAAAATATTTCAAGAGGTACTGGACTAGAGAATGAAAGCAGGGGGGAACATAAAATGGGATCTTAATATTTTGGCTACTTAAGAAGATGGGAGTCCTGTGTTCACAGGTGGAACTAGGGTTATGTATGGTCCAGTTGCACCCCCGCCCCTTTAATTCCTGCTCTACCCAGACCTCAGCAGCATTTCTATCTGGGCAGTGCTGAGAGAGTCAATCAACTTCATGGTTCATCTGAATCTACCTGATTCTTGCTGTTCTGTCTTCATTCCATAAATGTTAATGATCCTCTCTCCTTGTTTATGGTCTTAATGTTTCACTGTTCAAACTATTCCTTCTTCTGCATTTGTGTTGTCTGTTAGCCATTCCTAGTAATGTCCCTTTTCTATTTCACAGCCCCACAGACTGCTTTTATTTCAGACTAAAATCTTTAATGCAGGGGGAGTCATATTAACTCAGGTGTAGAAATGACTGACAGTGAAGTACTGGAGACACTGTCATGATGTTCAAAAAGACTAGATTTTGTTTTACAAATTGAATAAGATATGTGCATATGACTATCATGACTACAGGACTAATAAAAGAGTCTCTCTTGACTACTCGAACCATTTTTTGCCTAGCTTGTTGTGTTTTTTAAACTTTTTATATAGCCTTGACAGCAGGAACCAAAACCCTGGAGTCTGCCCTACCAGCTGCATGCCTTAATCACTAAGATGCAAGCTCCTACTTATGTTCTTTGAAGCCAAGTTCTTCTCTTACACTAGTATAAAACTGAATTAAATTCATTGACATCAATGAGGGTGACCATACCTTCTGGTCTTTATCCAGGACTAGATTGCCCTACTCTCTAAAGCTCCATCATCCCCTCCTTCTTCCTCCTTCCCTTTCTCTGACCGGCACACTCAGCTGCAATCAGAGCTCGGAGACAGCTGAGTATACCAGAGAGTGGTAGGGGGATGTGCATGGTGGGGAGGGGTCTTCCCCATGTTTTAGAACAAGGAAATATAATCACCCTACATCAAGGGAGTGACATGGATATAAATCTAGAGAAACTAAGGGCAGGATTTTGTTACCAAAGGCTAAGTGAATCTTATGAGTCTTTTTAATTAGACTCAAAATCTTGGAGGAAGACACTTTTTGTGAGGCTTCTGGAACGTCTTTCTTCCCTACCAGAAAAACTTTATGATGGCTGTCATATGATGTGGTGGAACAGGGCAGAAGTCTGAAATGCAACTGTTCACTAAAATAAAAAGGAGAACGAAATGCTTCAAACAAGCAGATGGACGCTACATATAAGTAGGAAGCTAGAATCCTTGAGCAGAGGGAATGAGAACCCAGAGGACCCAAGTAGGAGGAGCAAAAAAGGAAGAGTATCAGGAAGACCCTGGACTACTTTTCACTAACCTACTGCAACCTCCTTTGCAGATTCCGCAGGCAGTTCAAGCTGCAAACACTCTGTGCATCCTGGTCCAATCACAAACTGTTGTACCTAGTGACTATGACTTTTGTACATACTTTAGTTCTAGCTATGTAAAATTGAATGTGCTACATTTGTAGTATCTAGAAACTTCCCTAAGGGACACGGATGAATACAGTCAATCAAGGAGAACTGCAGCTAATAAATGAGAATCCCTTGGCCTATCTCCCTTCCAAATGGTCCACAGTCTGGATTGGCAAGTAGCCTCTTAAGCACATGAAGCAGTTAACACTTGTCAGAGCTGCTGTTTTAGACAGCCTGAGGACTCAAACTCATTGGCTGTGCCTGGGGCACATTTTCTTTGCCACAACAAGGTTAACAGACTTACTTTTATATATTTTTTACTCAACAATAATATAGTAATTTAACTGAGACCCCAGACACAGACTTACATAACTTTTGCCTTAACATGGCACTAGTGAGGATGGTAATCTAGGCAATGAGAGTCTGCTAACCAAGCTCCAGGAGGATGGACCCATTTTAGCAATGAGTCAAAGGAGATCAGAGTAGCTAAGAGGCAGTTTTTAGAGCCAAATCCTTCACAGAGATAGTTTAGGCCTCCTTGATTTCCCAAGATTCACACCTAGAATGATCTGCTTGATTGTTCAGCTCATGCTTTAAAAAAAAAGGTAACAGACCCCAACTGCCCAACCAAAGGAAACTGAAGCGCATGGAAGGAATAAAGGGCCACAGCTGGTGCATACAATCATTCATTGTACCCAGTCTATGTTCATGTGGCTCACTTTAAGCTGAGTGCATGTAGACTGGGAGCACTGTATATAGGCATTAGCCAGCCCTGGAAGCTGCACAGGGAAACCAAAATGATTGGGGGTAGGGAGTGGGGCCTGTGAGCTTGCGGGGAGGGGCTAGCATATCCACACGGGTTGGGATTTGGAGGGGTGGGGTTGGTGGGATTGGAGGAGTTGGCAGGACTACAGCAGGGGGTGGGGTTGTCCTTTAAGTGGGGGCTCAGGAGCCTAAAAATGGACCAGTCAGGGTCAGGGGGTGGAAAGAGTGCAGCCCTGCCTGGGGCTGGGGTAAGCAGCTGGGATTTCCCAGCCCCGGGGTTGTGCTCTGAATGCATGTACCTAAGAAGGTAAATTAACATATTGAGCCCACCATTTTTTGCCCAATTTAATGTCCCTGAATGCCTGTATGATTAGGCATTTTATCAACCTAACCCTAATTAAGTTGATCTAACTATAATGACTGTGTGTACCCTGAATTATATACAAGTTTGAACACAGTTCTTAGACCTGAGCAGCAGATGGAAATCCTATCAAGTTTTCAAAACTAGTTTTCTTCTGAATCAGAATAAAGCCTTGTAATAATCCTTCATGATATAATTCTTTAAAAAATGAAATAATCAGAACATTTAGCTTTGGTTTGGTATATGTTTTAGAGGGGTTTTTTTTCGATTTTATATTATATTTAAGACAAGCTTTCAGGAAACAAAAAGAAAAATCATTTTAAAATGAAGAAATGTATCATTTTGTCTTGAAAATGCCACATTGAGTTGTCGTGATACTACTGGAATTTTTGTATTTTCCATTTTTTTAAATGAATTTATGTGAAAGCAAACAAACATAAAAACATTCACTGTTGATGGAACAGCACATTACAACAGAAAATGGATCTATCAGATTTTCTTGGCTGTTTCTGGAACTTCATTCTGAAGCTCCACAAAAAACTCAGCCTTGTGACTGCTGCCATGACAAAGCAATTAAAAGAGGAAAATTCAAATGAAAGAAAGCATTAGAAATAACTAATTTCTTCATCAGGTAATTCAAACTGGTTCTTCAGGCCCTAATAACTCTGGTGGCTTGTGAAAATCTGAGAATTTGTTTAGTATTGGCACTACTAGGAAAACATTTGCTTTAGCTTGTCTGAACAAATAAAACAAAGCAATTATAATATTGGTTGCTAGTGACTTAGCATGTTTTAAATGTTCTTTTCTTTTTGAAGCTATGACAAATGAGATTTACCTGTCAAGTAAAATATTCCTTCTATTTAAAATTCGTATTCATTGCTTTATCTGACTTTTTTATTTCATGCCTTGCCAGAAATATTAAAATGTAAAGAAATGTATACTCAAACAAGCTATGTTTCTTTCCTTGCCATTTAAACTTCCAGGACTAACAAAATCAAATGTCATCTGTGAAATATGCTCATCTTAAAGCAATATAATTTTTAGTTCATATTTTATTTCCATTTCTATTCATTCTGCTTAAATGTTTTTATATAAGGGTCCTTTCAAAATTGTAGATATTTTTTTTTCCAAAAGAAATTTAAAAACAATTTCTATTATGGCAACTGTTTACAAGCTCTTGAAGGTTTAGGAAGGATAGTTTGACCCTGGAAAGAATAACTCGACTGTGAAAATATGCAAAAATAATTTTCTTTCTTTATAGGGAGAACTTTTAGAGTTACTGCTGAATTCTTCATGAACATTTCTTTAAAAATGTGCATGACGTCTGCAACAGAATGTAAAATATTCACATTAAGGATTTCAAATGTTTGTAAACTTTTCATGTATTCTTACTGCAAACTGTAGTTGCAGTGCTATAAACAACACATACAGGATGTGGTGTAAGATACCTTAAAATCTTGGGGATCCTTTTTACTTGGCATATCTACATATATAAGTGTGCTTACTTAAACATGTGTAAGACTTTTTGTATAGTGTCCTTTCATGCACAGGTGTCAGCATTTACTATTTGTAGTTTCATTTTTTAAATGCCCACAAAAATATTCACACACAAGCCCATCTGAATACTTTGAGTGTGGTTTTTCTGTCTGTAATAGGTAGCACAGATATTTTAATAGCTCTGAAAGCACATTAGTCCCGAGTCTCATTGCACACCTTTACAATTCTATTATCATAATTATTTACCAGCGTAGTGGTAGGAATAGCATTTATAGCAGGTTTAAAGATTAAATTCCATTCCATTCATAGTGTTACAGCATTATAAGTGGCTCTTACATAAATGAAACTCAGGCTGTAGGCCACATCTGGCTGTCAGGACAGGGATCTGAGCTGTGAATCCTGACTAGAGGGACATGACTCCTATCAGTTCCAGGTAAGGTACTTAAACCCTGGTATGATTTAAAACATGTCTGGCCTCTCTATCTCAGTTTTATCAGTAAAATCTGCCCTATTTTACAGGGATGTTATGAAACACTCAGATCTGAAAGAGAAAGGGACAACTCAAGCACTGAATTTGGCCAAATTTTGCTCTTACTTTGATATTATTCAAACTTCAACCTCAATCTCAACCCCAAAGGTTGGTAATATGGGGTTAGGTCAATCTAAATGCCTATCTGTGCAGACATTTTGGGGGTTTAAATAGGACCACAAATGACCCTAAGAAGCTAAGTTACACATAACTCTTTAAATAAATAATACAATATAATTATGAAACTTTGGAACAGTATTTCTCAAGCATGTTGGGAATTTTTACATGTGCTCCCAACATGGTACCTGGCACTTTTAATTAGCAAGCCATGTTCATTAAAATCACTTCAAGCTGTGTTGGAAACATGTATCAGTGGTGCAGCGTGCCTCTGCGCTGAGAAAATGGCAGCAGAGCACTTTGATTTAAAGCATATTGAACGTGTTTTAGTTCAAAGTGCACAACTGCCATTTTCTCAGTGCAGAGGCATGCTGCGCCACTGACATATGTGATGTACAAGGCTGCCAAAGTGCATCAATTTACATGCTCCAGCAGCGAGTCTGCTCTGATGCACTGGATTTTCAGTGCATCAGAGCAGGCTCTTCGCATTTGTCTAAGTGTCCACTTTGTCCCATAAGGCACAAAATGGGAAAATAATCATCATGTGAGCCACCATATCCCACAGTCCAATGTGGGATTTAGGTCTTTCAGCTCCTTTGAGGGTAGATAGAGATGGTGCTGCTGGTTGAAAGAGCTTGTAAAATGTGGGTTGGGGGAGGCTACTTTGAAGCCTTTGGAAGGGAGCAAATTCTACTGGACTGATGGCAGGGAATATTACCAGAGCAGTTTAGTGAAGTCTTCTTTTTATCCAGACTGACCAAGAATCTGAACATGTTTTTTTGGAAATCAATGTTAAAATATCCATTGCATTTCATGGTGGCATTGCAAAGACCTACATAATTGACCGCTACTGCTTAAGTCATACTTTTGCAGCCCGGATGTCTTATTTCTCAAGCATTTGTGGGAGCCATCCCAAATATTTTCTTATCTCAAACACTGAGTAAATTCAGCCAGACCCAAGAACAATCTAAACCAAAGGAGGAACAGTTTGACTAATCACTGATATACATCATTCTCATGATGCTTTGTGTTTTTCTAGAATGCAGCATTTCACAAGATAACACATATTTAACCTCTGATTTCCCAGTTGTCCACAGCAAACTGGTTCTGTTCTGACTTTGCTAGATCA
The DNA here is from genome assembly GCF_001723915.1 of Gavialis gangeticus. Classification (NCBI taxonomy): domain Eukaryota; kingdom Metazoa; phylum Chordata; order Crocodylia; family Gavialidae; genus Gavialis; species Gavialis gangeticus. The sequence goes on along the minus strand of NW_017729025.1, from coordinate 45,600,025 downwards.
TCACTTCCTATCCACTGCAGATACAGAAAAATATTTATTTCTAAGATAATAGTAGTGACTCTGATCTCTTCTCTAGTCACCTTTCAGTCTGCCTGCTTTCAAGGTGCATCTTTATGTAATCTACAGTTTATCACATGCTTCAACTATTGTATCCATAATTAATGTAAGTCAATGTAGGGTAGCTACATGAAGGCTGATTTACACTAAGGATCTGGCCTGGGTTGTATAAATAATGGGTAATTACAGAAACAAAACAAAGGCTGAGGAATTTATATCACTGCTAGATGGTGTAAAAATGGTGTATATGGACAGAGGAAGCTGGGTAAGCAACACAGCTTGATAAACTTTAACCCCAAGGTAAGCCTTCACAAATAGAGAAAGAGGATAGTCATTGACCAACTTAATGGATATAGCCCAAAGGTATGCACTTCATTAAAAAAAAATGTGTTCCCTTTATGGCCAGCTTTATGTTTCATTTTGTCTGATTCTACCTATTTTTAATTTTTTACCTAGCTATTTCTATGAAGTAATTACATGTTTAAGGTGACTGTAATTGTAGTGGTATGCTGGTGCTTGTAACAAGAGAAGATACGTATGAACAGAGTTGTTTGGAAAACATATTTCCTGTCCTGTAAAAAATTGGTAATTTTGAATATTTTTTCACCACAGGCTAAGGACAGAAAGCTGTAATTTGAGTCAAAATTCCAGAAAAAAGTGTATTGTAGTAACTAATCATTTAGTTCTCATCTAAGACCTTTTTGTTTCAATGATGATTCCCTTTATTTTTTAATATAAAATACATTTCTTAATAAAAAATTCATGAAATGAAAACTGGAAAACTTCTTGCAAAAATGTTTTAAAATGTCAAAAGTGGACATTTCCACATTTAAGAAAGTTTTGATCTAATGCTACTAACACAAGACACGTATTTTTGGAATGATGGATATTTTTTATGTTATTCTGTCTAACTTTGTTCTGAATATTATTGAAACTCAGTGACTTCAGTGAACCTGTTCATGTGAATCATATTTGAAGATAATTATAAATGGCCTTTCCAATTTCATTTGAACCATACATTTCAATGAGAAAAAAAGATTCTTTGATTAAAAAGAAATTGAAATCAGTTAGATGACACTTCAGTTTTATCTAGACCTCAGTGATCTGTAGAAAGTTAAATATTTGTTTTGCAAAGCAAATTCCATGGCACATTCATCACCATTACTTAATGCTATGGAGATGGACTTGCAATGGGAATATGAGATGGCAATGAAGACTCCTGTGTCCTATTTCAAACTGTAAATTGTTACCTTTTCAGACTTGGGAAAAGTTATTTACCCTCCTCATGTGTCTGTAACCACAGCTTGAAAAAATGACTGTGATACTACTTACATATTTCAAGAAGGGATTGTGAAGGAGGAGTTATTACTCAACCAGCTGTTGGCTGTTCCTTGTGTGGATGCATAAAACACATTATCCCCTCCCCCATCTTTGTAGCCAACAAAAGTGCTAGGTTTAATCACTTTACCTGTTCTATCCTGAGCACAGAAACTGCTCTCTGCTTGTGTGCTTGTAGCTGCTAGTTACCTTAAAGGAGGAGGGGCAAGAAGGAGCCATGTCCATGATTGATTACCCTACCTGCACTGATTAGTGGAGCTATTTTTGCTACATGCTTTCATTCTGTTGAGGAACACTGCAGTAAATAAGTTCCTCCTATATTCTGGGGACCTCTGTAAATCCTTGTGACTTTTTTCATATCACTCTGAGGTGGAGAAATTCAGACCTACTTCAGTGAAGGTCTTAATCACACCATCTGCCTCTCAGTCCATAGATATGACTGTTATTTATACTTGTCCCCTTTTCACTAATCTTGCAGCATACAGGGGCTATGAAGTTAGTGTAAATTATATTTAAATTAATATAAATATATTAGCACTCTCTAATATAGCTACAGTGATTGAAGGAAACCACGATGTAAATGAGAAAACAATTTTTTTCAGTGTTTTGAGGGGGGCCTTGTATTTTGCATGCAAAATATTATCATTATTGAACTAAGTCAATTGAAGATGTCCACAGAACTTTCTCCTTTCCTCTGTGGAAAGGTTTCTCCAGCATCATACTACACTTAAGTAATGTAGGTTAACGAGAGTATAAAACTGTTATCCAGGTTATCTGCCTGCTAACCTTATGTTCATGGTAGGAAGTGCTGTTCCCAATAGCAGCTTCAACACTGTAAGGCTCTTTTAAACATGATGCCATTCATTATGTATTTGCACCATAAAATGTCAGAGAAAACAATGTATTCTACGTGGAAAAGGAGTATAATGGAGTGAAATTAAGGAAAGGAAATTTTAGGAGAAATGTAATGAAAACTTTCCTAATGGTGATGCTCAGTGAACTGTAGAAGAGATTTCCCATGAAATGGTGGAAGCCTTGTTCCTTTCACTATTTGAAATTGCAATAGACAAAACATTAGAAATGTTATTGTAAAAAACAATAATGTTAAAGATACACTAATTCCTTTATATCTCTAATTCATTGGATCCCATATTCCTTACTCATTAATGCAGGTCTTCAAGCCAAAGGGAATTTTCCTCAGTAAAGAATTAAGAACTTAACTTTAGAAATCTGTAGGATTTGATCACCTAGGAGCCTGTCCAACACTTGGGTTTGATAATCTAATGCAGAGGTTTTCAACCTTTTTTAGCAAGTCTACACCTTCTGTCTCAAAGTTACAGCTCATGTACCCCTTTATATTAAAATTATTTTGGGCTGAGTGCATGCATGTGTGTGATCCCCCAAACCCCCTCAGCAGGTAAGTCTGTGAGGAAAGGGAAAGGGCTGTGGGGGTGCAGATTGAGGCCCCCGTGGTGAGGGAGGGAGTGGGGCACAGACAGGGCCAGGGGCTGGGGTTAATGGTGCCCCAGTCGGGCCAGGTAGTGGGACATTGGAGCCCATGCAGCTCATCAAGTGATGGGGCGGGGGCTCCCACCACTGCATTCAACCGGGCAGAGGTCTGGGGGGAGTGGGCCCCTGCCCAATCTGTGTGTGGGGTGGAGGTGGCTGCCACTGTGTGCTGGGCTTTGAGTGCCACTGCAGCTCTCCCAGGAGCGGTGCAATGCCATGTGTGTCCTGCCACTAGGCAGACAGGGATGTGGTGCAGCCTGGCGGTGGCAGGCATGTCGCATGATGTCACTCCCAGGGCAGCTGCAGTGGTGCAAAAAGCCCAGTGCACAGCAGCACCTGCCTCCACCCTGCCCACAGATCAGGGAGGCACGTGCCCCCCGCCTCTGCCAGGGTGCATGCAGCACTGGCAGCCGCCTCTGCCCCCTGTACTGCCTAAGACCTTTTTAAGTACCCCCAGGGGTACATGTACCCTCAGTTGACAACCACGGATCTAATGTATTTTGTAAGTATTTAAATAATTCATCAAAAGTGCTACCAAAGTTAAGGATTGGTTGATTTTTTAATAATTCCACACATGATTTACCAGAGTGCAGCTGTAAGCAAAAATGGGCATGTAGGTATCTGTGGACATCTACAGTAAATACATTTGTATCTGAGAGAAATAAATAAATAAACCCTAATTATTCAGAAGGATGTGCCAAACACACCAGTACAGTGAAAAACCCACATGTGTTTTCCCTTTGAAATCTAAATCACAATACTGTTTGTTGCAGGGATGCTCACACTAATGAGCAGCATAAAGGGTATGAATCTCTTCTTACGGTAACCAACAAAAAGCTAGTAAAGCCAATGAAGTTCTACTAGCAACAAACCAGTGCAAAAAGAGAGTTAATCCCTGAATCTTTTCTTATAATATCAGTGTGATACTTTTAATTCTTACCCTTTAAAATAATGTAATATGTACAATTTGGTTTCTTCAGAGAAAAGAACTTTGATAACTCTGTCAGGAAAAGGCTCTAAATCTAATACTGGAAACAGGAAGCAAGAATAACTGAAACACCACATTGGAATGTTTCACACTTTCTGTTTAACTAAACATACTTTATATTGCTTATGGAATGATATACAGCACCCAGCAGATTACATGGCTGTAAATAGTTGGAAGGGTTCTGCAGAAAACTATAAAGGGGTAACTGAGGTGCCTTAATTTACAGTCACCTGGGCCCTAAGACTGAACTTACAGCCTTGATAAACTAAGATTCAGCTATGTATTCTCATTAATAATCTGTGGGACTTCTTGTTTCAGTTTCATGGGCCCAATGCACTGAATTATTAAAGTTCTGTTACCAAAGACATGACTATTCGGCACTTTACAGAATTCCTCTCCCCTCCCCCTATTTACCAAGTGCTGACACAACCAAGCACACACACACACGCACACACGTGTGTGTGTGTTTAACCATATGTATTATTTATATATATATTTAACCATGTCAAAAATGTTCAAATAGGTATGAGTAAAAATTAAAAAAAGAATGAGCAGGCACTTCCATGAAGATATATTAATATTTAAAATGTTTTCCTTGAAGACATATTAAGGCCTTATTCCACTCTTGCATTTCTTAATGGGAAAAAAAAACTTTGATTCCAACGTGGTGGAATCATGATATAGAATACTTTGTACCTGATGCTGTTCTCACACTAATTTTATACCAGTTGTGACTTGGTTTGATTTTAAAAGGCTTAATTCTGATTTACACTTCGTAGAACTCTGAATCAGGCCATTAAGGATCAAAATACTACTTTGGCAGGTAAAGCAGTCTGAGAAAACAACAAATAAAAAGTGGCTAACTGAAGATGTAGAGGTAAAATATTTGCGAAAACTGTTTCTTGTGTTGGAACTGTGCCCATCTGTGAACCAGCAGTGACTTGCAATTATTCGCAAGTCCAACAATTACTAGATTCTAATAACTGCATACTTCATTATGTTTTGAGGAGGAACATTGTCCTTATCCAAACACCACTTTGGATAAGGAAAGAATAATTTCATCCATTTTAGAGATGAAACTGAAGCAAAGAAATAAAGTGACTTGTTTATTCTATAGAAGAAATTAATAACATGTATGATACAGGACCACTTTTGTGCCCCTTTGGGAATGTACAGATGTTACACTTAGATAGATCTAAGTAGGGTTAGATTAAAATAAGTACTGAACAAACACAAGTCTGGGAGGTTAGATCAAGCAAAAAATGTCTCTCTGATCTAATTTAGTTCACTCATGTACAGGTCTTATATTTAGATTGATTTAACTAGGGTTAGGTCGATGTAAGTCCCAATCTGTACAATGTTCAGGAAGATTAGACTGGGCAAAAATGGCTGGCCTGATCTAACTTTAGTTCACTTAAGGGAGAAACTAGTAGATCAGGCTAACCTGTGCCTAATGTAACTTGAACATATGTACATGCATACAGTGCAACCTCCAACGGACATCCCCTCCCCTCCCCTCCGCCCCCCCTTTCCCTC
>NW_017729025.1:45568432-45594474 GCF_001723915.1 Gavialis gangeticus | reverse complement strand
AGCTACTTTCCAAGCAGTCCTGCTAAAGAGTGTTTCAGGAGTATAACCATCATGGTCAGTGAGGACCTATGCAATTGGGTGAGTTTCTGAGTTTCATTTCAACACTTCTATCTAAATTCTGTCAGTCTCCCAAGACTTATGTACATCCTGGAGTTCCATGGTGGGGTACCCAGGACCAGAGGAACTGAAGATCTGTGCACTCAACATTTTCTAGATGCTGTGTTCCTGTCCCAGTGTAAGAGAGACCCCTAGCCTGGCTCATGCCCCAGCCAGCCCCATCAGCATCTACACATGCATTTCTGCACAGTAAATAATACCACCACAGGATACTATTTGTATTTACAAATACTAACCTATGCAGGCATTTATTAGTTTCAGTGAAAATGTAATAGAGTAGCTTCTGCTATTTTCATAGCAGAATGGGGGGAATTTAGATCTTGGTGTGTAGTGTCCTTCACTGGTACAGTAGATCAAGGGTATGTATGCCACAAGTGGCAATGGCAACATCTGTGTGGTACATAGCAGATCTGAGAAGGGATAGGCAGTATAGTTACAGATAAGGCAGGGAGCAGAAAGCAAAGCAGCTCATTGGGCAGGGAGCACAGGACAGGGAGCAGAAAGCAAAGCAGCTGATTTGGTGGGGGAAGGGGATTAGAGTGGCACTCAGGGGGTGCATCTTTAAGTGCAATTCATGCAAATCAATAAACTCTGGTGCATATTGTGCCAGAGCTTATTGCTCCTGAGGGCCATGTTTACACATGCGCCTGGGACCACAGCATGTTGAGCCAGGTCAGAGCAACCCCAGATGACAGGAGGCCCAGGGGGTGAGTCTGCCAGCCTGGGGATACTCTGACCCAGCTCAATGAGCACAAAGGTACTCTCATGCCCTAGTCAGCCCCGTCAACATCTATGCATTGATCCCTGCATAGTAAATAATGCCGCTACACGATAATATTTGGATTTACAAATACTAACCTACAGCCACATGTATTACTTTACTGTAATGTAATAGGGCTGCATGTGTAGATGTGGAGATTTACTGGGGAGCTAATTAGGCAGCTCCTCAGGAAAACATCTTGTGTAAATGTACCCAGGGAGGGCATGAGGCTCACTTGCCAAAAAGGTTAGCCACAATATTGTAGACTATTGCAGAAGAGGCCAGGGCCTACATTCTTCCACTCCCTTCCACTCTCTTAGACAGAACCTCCCTGCCAGAAATTTTGGGATAGAGAAAGTTAGCATCAGTGGGCACAGAGTTTCAAAAGAGACATGAAGCTTCTTTGAGATTCAGAGAGTTTGGGGATAGTATGGGGACAATCCCTCGTTATATCTTTGGAAGCTGGAAAGGGAAAGGTGAATAACTTCAAAACACATTTATCACTGAAACTTAAACTTTGCCAACCCACTAGAAAGGAATTTCCAAGGGATCTTCAAGAGGATTTCTTCCGCCAAAGGAATTTCCATGGGTTTTCCTATGAGTGGAAATGAGAAATTCCCTAGTCATTACATCAAGGAATCAAGAAACTTAGGTTCTATTTCTGACTTGCTGTAGCTTTGACCTACTTGCTGACCATTTCTTTACCTCAACTTACTCAACTACAAACACCAAATAATAATAGGATTTCCTTTAAAGAGGACTGTGAGATCTGTGGATGACAGATGCTATAGAAAGGAAAAGTAGTTATTACTGTTGATTATTTATTCACATGTTATGACAATAAGGGAGGACTTGACTGAAAAACACAATAAAATGATTCTAACCCATCAGTGACCTGTCAGTGATCAGTGATCATGCTTCATCAATATAAGGGGCAACATAAAATAAAGAATAACTGTGCTTAATGTAGAGATTAGGAGGAGATAAACTATTCATGAATCAATCAAAGAGGTCACAGCCTGAGTTGTTCACTGATGCACTCATACACCATTTATATCTGATTTTACTCTGTATTGCATACCTTTATGCTCTATTTTTAAGTCTTGTTGGCTGAGAGAACCAGTCTCTCAAATGTCATATGCTTCCAAAGCCAAATATAGATATGAATCAGTTTAGATTTTAGACAAATTTTTGCCATTAAAATTCAAAGTGTTACCTGCCAGGAACAGATTCTGTTGCCAGTTTACTCTGCTGCAAATCTGGAGTAATTCTATTGACCTCATTGAAGATAATTCTAGATTTACAAGTCTGTGAATGAGAGCCCTAATTTAGGTCTGAGGATTTTATGCAATGTATATTTTGATCCACCCCAAACTCATGGATGTGTTCCATAAAAAGACAAGAAGTAGCTCTGCACAGCATCCTGCATTGCAGAAAAGAGGCATAGAGATAAAAGGATGGTGTTAAATCAAAGCATAAACCTTAGGTGCCAGATTTTCAAAGATATTTGGATTCCTAAAGGTATAAAATTACCCAAGCAAGATAGATAATTTTGAAAATCCCACTAGGTGCCAATCTGCACCTTAAAGCAAATTTAAAGTATTTTAAAGCCTCACTGAAAGTGAACTAGGATGATATGCTATAAACATACCATACAGTTTTAACACCCATAGCTAAATATTTTCCCTGTATAAATTTATTTCCTTTAATAAGCTTGCAGCACAGATGAGTTTGGCTAATGTCTTGTGCTTTATTCAGTATTCTTTCATAAAGAGGCAATATTCACTAATGGACAGTGTGTGGGAACTACTTAGATAGGGAAATGGATGATAAAACCTCCTTGTTTACTCATGCAAATGGTATTAATGCATCTGTAAAGCAGAAGAATGAATTAGTGTAGTCTTAAAAACTTTCGGTATTTTAATTACATGGTAGTGGTAGCTGTCGAAGACAATTGTACAATTCTGTTCTCTTTCCCAATCCAGGCCTCATACCAGTCAGCTAGTGAAAATTCTTGGTAGAAATTAAGGTGGTGTCTGCAGGGCATGGGACTAGGTCTTCACATATGGCCTGGTCTCCAATTGTGTTTAGCTTAGCTTTGGGGGGGTGCCTAGATTTAAACATCTAATTTTCTAAAATCAAATGTGCAGAAGTGAACATATATAACATTATATATATTTGAAAATGTATTCCTCAATTCCCAGACAAAGGCATGGAAGTAGAATGAAGAGAAGAACGGACTGAAGCTAGTGGGGTTGCTCAGCTTTGTCTGATAATGGAAAAGTAAAGTAAGACTTGCTTCCTACACTGTTATTTGGGACATGAGAGAGATGAGTATCTATGATCTTGATAGTATTCAAACAGCCTTTCTGACCACAGTGTAATAAATAAATAAAGACAACTCCTGTGGGGTTACCTCTCTAGGTCCTCAGCTCCACTGCAACCAGGCTTTTTTGATGCCTTATTGGTCCACAAAATATTATTTCACCAGAACATGCCAGAACATAACACCAAAGGTGGGCCACTCGCATGATTAGTGGCCTCTGTGAAAGACCCTATGAGGGGAGGTTGAGGGATCTGGATCTCTTCAGCCTTTACAAGAGACGTTTGAGGGGAGACCTTGTAGCCACCTATAAGTTTATCAAGGGAGGACAACAGGGAATTGTAGATGCGCTATTTACCAGAGAGCCCCTAGGAGTAACTAGGAATAATGGGTGCAAACTAGTGGAGAGTAGATTCAGGTTAGACATTAGACAATTTTTTACAGTAAGGGTGGCCAGAATATGGAATGGGCTTCCAAGAGAGGTGGTACTATTATCTGACTTGGAGGTCTTCAAGAGGAGACTAGACACTCACCTGGCTAGGGTCATCTGACCTCCGTCCTCTTTCCTGCCAGGAGAAGATGGTTGGACACAATGATCCTTTGTGGTCCCTTCCAATTCTACAGTTTATGAATCTATAAATATAGAATCTTTTAGAATCAGTTTCCTTTAAAATAAAGATATGTTCAAAGTAGGTATTAGCATTTTTTCCTATTAGGCTCATATTGAGTTTTGGGGAGAGACAGGTAACATGCTCTGTGTATGCACTGTGGGGTTGTTCTTTAATATCTATCATGCATGTTTTGTTTTTCCTTCTGTTTCTCCTTCGGATCAAATGGATATTGTGACCAGATTGATAGGTCTTCTTTCTCACTTAAAGAACAAGTGACTTAATTGTCTAGCCCCCTTTAGTGTCACATTTCAATACCCGAGTATGTAAAGTTATAAGGTATTATAAGGTTTTGTTTATTTTCTTTTGAGGAACCAGTTAAAGACAAAAAAAAGTCTTGCTTTCCCACAATTCTTTTTTATGTTGGCTGAGGACAAGGATAAAGGAAAATAGCAACGGAACATTATAGTGTAGAATATTCAGTTATTTATGTGGTTAAATATAACCTGAGCTAGCTAAAACCAATGACATCAACATTATCTGAATAGTTTGTGCTTATGGCTACCAGTTTAATATATCTGTTGCTTTATTATTGCTGTATTTATTATTGAAATAATTTCTCATCTGATGTTATCTTGCTTTCACTACAAGGTAGTAGTTGTGGATTAGTTTTCATTTACCACAGAGCAACTATAGTCCCTATAAACCCCCATTCCCTTTAACCTTTGCAGTAACTTGTTTGTATGTTCATACCCTTTGTCTAGAATATGATTCTAGGTGTATTCTTACATTATGCTAGCTACTATGATATAGCACAATCTAATTAACTCTTCTAAAAGACAAGGAGAGAGTTGTATACCAAGCTGGTTGAGTTAAAGCCTACACAGAAGCCTAGCATTCATTGGACCATCCTATTTTGTTTCAAAAAACAACTTCCTTTATTTGTTTAGAGTTGTATATGGCATTAATTGAACCAAACTAGCTAAAAGCCTTGTCAAACATAAACTTTGGCCTTGTCTACAAAGGTAAAAGGGACTTTTCTATTGGCACAACATATTAATTCAAATTGATTTACCAGAATAAGCCTTCAGTTAGACATTCTTAATCAGGGTTTGAATTACATTTTGACTCTTGGGGGGTCTGCAAAAAAATTGGGCTGCCAATCACAATGCCCTAATAAAATCGGAGACCCACCCCAGATTATGATTTTCAAATCTTACAGAGGGGTCCTTGTCTCTTTTGGGGGGCTCAGCCCACCCACCCCCAACTCCCCCGTAATTCAGACACCCTGCTCTTAATTTTGCATGGCTATCCACTTACAGTGAATGCATTTACACATACACTTTGATGCACATAAGCCTATATTAATGAACATTAAAGTATTTTTTTTAGTTTAACTTAAACTCCTACAGAGGTCCAATGTTGTCCTTGTTTTTCTTTCAACTCCCCACATCTCTAAAGAAGGACTTTTTATTGTCCTTGATTTGTGTAGCCAGATGGAGTTCAGTTGGAGCCTTGGCTTTTCTAGTTCACACTCTGCAGGTATGGACCAGTGTAGTATACTCCTTAGTGGTGTTTCCTGTCCTCTATCCATTATATGCCTCTCTTTTTAGACATAGGAGGTCCATGAGTTCCTTGTCCAGCCAAGGTGGTTGTTGAGCCCTTATACCACCTTTCTTACAGGTGTGGATGGACTCCGCTTGTGCTTCTCGATGCTTCCTTAAGGAGCAACCACTCATCATGAACTCCCCTCCCTGTGAAAACATGCTCTCTCAGGGCCTCAAGAACAACCCTTCTGAGCTTATGAAAGTCAGCTTTCCTAAAGTCAAGAACTACTGCATTTCTGACTGACTTTCCAGCTTTGAGATGGATAGTGAAAGTGGTCAACTCATGGTCATTATCACCCAGCTTCCCTTTGATTCTTAGGTTGCTGATTAGACCATCCGCTTTGGCTAGTACCAGATCTCACGGCACCTTGCCTCTTGTCGGCTCATAAACTCTTGGGACAGGTAGAGCTCATCCATGCATGTAAGGAAGCTTTGTAAATTATTGGATTTGGCTGAGTGCTCATCCCATGAGATGTCCAGGTAGTTGTAGTCTCCGTATTGACCATGCACCAAGAGTGTGCAGCCTTGGCCAGTTCCCTGGGGAATTCTTGGTTGAGCACTTGTTCCTGATTTGAAGGTCTGTAGTAGACTCCTACCATTGTACCCCTTTCACTATATTCCCCTCATATTCTAACCCAAAGAGTCTCCAATCATCTTCCTTGGGTCCCAATCTCACCTTGTAGGGTTGTGCAGCTCTCCTTCACGCAGAGAGCTACACTCCCATCCCTTTTTTTGGCATGGTCTCTCCTGTATAGGTTATAGCCATTTATACCAGTAGTCCAGTCATAGGAGGAGTCCCACCAGGTCTCTGTGATCCTTATGAGATCATAGTCATTTCTGTTTAGCAGAAGTACCAATTCATCCTGTTTATTCCCCAAACTCCTAGCATTAGTATACAGGCATGTAAGTGTGTGCCATTAGAGGCCCTAGGCTTCCTTGTACTCATGGAGAAGCTCTGTTCCTGGGCTGGGGTAGGAGTGGGTTCTTAAGAGCATCCTAACCTGCTGGCTTTGCGGTTGATGCTTCGTGTGCTTGCTCTGGTGGTTGCCCCCCCATCCCCTGGTGAGCTTGGTTTAAAGCCTGGTTGAGCAAGTCAGCCATTCTAGCTGAGACGAGCTTCTTCCACAGTAGAGTGAGGTGGAGGCCATTTCTTCCCAACAGACCACTGCCTCTTTCTCCAAAGAGTGGACTGTGGTCATAGAAGCTGAAGCCTTCACAGTGGCACCAGCACCACAGCCTTCTGTACTGCCTCCATTTATACTCCATTTAGCTGATTTAAACTTTGGTAAGTGAGGGACAGTAGGTCTGGGAATACTGAACTGAGCATAAAGGAGTTCAAATTGCACTACTGTACACATCCACTCTAAATTTGGCTTATAGGCATCTATATACATGCTCTGGGGCGGTGATGGGGGTGGGGGGTGCTTTAATTACAGTGGTTCTGAGAGCCACTCTAATGAAAGCACCTGTAGCATCACATGTATTCAGTGTCCCACACTTCAGAATGGTGGTGGGGCCACTTTAACTAAAGCTCATTCAACGATCTTTACTTACAGCACCCCTGCTGCCATTTTCAAATGTGGGGACACTGAATACACGTGAGGCTAATTAGCACACACCAGAGCAGAGCTCTGTCACATATATAGATGCCCATAGGTTTTTAATAAAAGCAGAATAATAAATTGGTAGTGCTCTTTTCAGGATATGAATTGTACCTGTCAGCCTGCTATATCCAGACTAGCTTCTCTGTGTTGTTATCACTATATTCCATCAAATCCAACAAAACCCTTCTGCTTTTTGACTTGAAAAATTATTGAACTAAAAATGACATGTTCACGATATTCTTTTTAGGGGGGAGGGAGGATCAAAAAGCCAGAAAAATGCTATGAGATTGCATAATCTGTCCTTATTCTGTCCCTTTTGATTGTCAGCTGCCAATTAACAGAAGGGATTTCAAAAAAATGTTTTATCATTTGGGGTACATACTGAAACTTCACTGGCTAATCTGCATTCTGACTCACTGTCACTTACACAAGGAGAGATGCATTTAAAAACATTGTGGATAAGGTTAGAGACAAAGCTACTGAGTTATAAATAGCTCTGCCAAACCAGTAAACAACTATTTAGAAACAGTGGAATCTATTTATTACCAGATGACTTACTCTAAAGTCAATTGTTGTTACAAACATTTAATTAGATGATGATGTAAATTTGATGATCCCCCTCACTGAAGAGAGAAGCCCATTCTACACAGAGGGAAGGTGAACAGAAGAATTACCTTACCATGGTTTTAGTTTAATTGATTCCTTGAAATTCTAGTTTTTGAAGAAACACGTATATTTTCTTTTTCCTGGAATACTATTTTCATTCATTTTAAAATATACTGAGAAGTAGATTTATTAAAGAATGATAGTACAGAGATATGATGCATTTTAAGAATGGAAGGGAAAAAGAGGATCATATTCTGATTAACTGTAGGGTTTGATTTGTTTTGTTTTTAAGTAGTGAGGTTGTGGTTGGAAGGAAAATAGACTCCCAGTTTTTAATCATGCAAACCTGTCATTTAACAGAGATGTTCCCCACAATTTCAGTGCCAAATTCTAAAATGAGGAGAAAAGGAATTGAATCAGTTTGTGACTCAATCCCTGATAACTAATTAATTAGATGCCAAGTGCTAAATACTGGATCCAAGCCTTCAAAGGGCCACTTATTGGAACAAAAGAATCTGTCATCTCAATGGCCTCTGTTCATGTCTGGAAACATTTATTTATTTTTATAAGCCTCAAAATAATGACAATCCTTAGAGTGTGAAACTCACATTTTCTAGCTTATATTCCTTGCAGAGATCTTTTATTTCAGTTTTAATGGAATTCATTCTTAGAAATTATAATTATGCACCAAGTTCACCCTGGCAACACCACAGTGCATGGCTTGGAAAATCAAAAGCTTTGCTTTTCTGAATTTGCTGAACGAAAGCTTGCCTTGAAATCCTTTTGTTAAAATCCTGCCTGATGTTTTGAATGCTATTTGAGACAAGATCTTCTAGTACTTACTCAGGCAAAGCTCTTCATGGAATCAAGTGAATCATTTTTCCAAAGCAACTGGAAATATGTCAGTTTAAACCAGTGGGATAATATAAATATGCTCAATGTTAAAAGCAGCTATAGAAGTCAAGCTCTGGAGATTTCAGCACCAAAGATATGGACTAAGCTACCTGTATCTTTGAAACATGGATGTTCCATACATATCTGAGCTGTAAAACTACATCCTGACTTGGATTCCAGCACAGAAAGAACACCCACTGACACAAGTAGGAGAAGAGATGGGAGGGATATTAATGAGACAGGAGTTCCACCATTCCTGCTTATTATACAGTGGGTCAGATAGACTCAATATTAAGACTAGATAGGACCATCTAGCTGATCTCTTGTACAACACCAACCATAGAATAAAATGTTCCTTTTTCTACTGCAGGTGCAAAGACAATATGGGAAGGAGATCAAAAATCCCTATTCTGCTTCTGCCTTTTGTACAAAGACCCAGAATAATACTAATCCTTGCACACTGGAAAGGATTACTCTTTCCTAGCATACAACGGTCCCCAATGAGGTAAGGGCTGTAAGCAGAGGCAGGAGTTTAGTAATGGCTCGTAGCCACTTACACATGAGAGGCCACACTGTGCCATAGAAAGGGATGTTGCAGAATCCTCTCTTCTGCTGTGCACTAGGGAAGACATCATCCCCTTCTGAAGACACATGCTGCCTGGGAGTTTCCTTAAGGGAGGTGGAGCCCAACCTAACTCTAACTTGAGCTATCTGGCCTACAATATGACTTAGAGCCATCTCATAGGGAAGTCTTCACTATGCACACAGAAAAGCCTCTGCAGAAGGAAAAGTTAATTTTAAAGGGATATTTTTTATACACTATAATCCGCTGAAGTGCTAGGAGCACTTTGCTGACATATTACAGATATACTTCTGGCAAAGTGCTCATACTGTAAACATGACTTACACCGGCAAAACAGCCCTTTTGCTCTCATAGCTTATTTACCAGGTGTAATAAGCTATACTAGTATAAACTCGGTTTGGATGGTATAACTGCATCTACACCAGTGGCCCACCTGATCACAACTCATGATTTCACACAACCTAGAGTGACACAGCTTCACTGGGGAAAAAAACTGTAATGTATAGCTGGGCCAATTGAATTTTGCTTCACAGCGGGCATGTCTACATGAAATCTTATGTCACTGTAGGGATGAGCTATGGCGATGTAGTTTATCTCTACAGTGATAGAGCATCAGCAGGCACTAACCTTGCTAAAGCAAGTACTAAGTGAATGCACGGTACCAACTGCGCAGTCAGGGGCATGTGTAGACGTCCCCAATATCTCTTTCTCTTCAGCTTCTCTCATTGTCCTATAAGTATGAACTGCATTACAAGCTGATTTATCTGTAATTAAATAAACAAATTAAATGAAGGTTTGTGGCTTTCCCATCTTTTTGTTTCTTCTGCATAGAAATTGAGAAGAATATTGTTTTAAGAGGTCAGACAATAATTGCTGAAAACTCCTTTGAAGCCGTATGTATCTCCCAGGTAAATATGCACAAGAAACTCATTTAAGCACCTTAATGGTAATTAGCCTATTTTCCCCCTTACAGAGCAAGTAGTTATTTGAATCATTTAGAAAATACATCTTATTTACCCAGTGGGCCAGACTAGTTTTTTTGGGGCTATTACTCTTCCTTGTGTAAATATATATCTAGTTATATATTAACATTTCTCAATTTGCATATATTAGACATTTTATACCTTTATATTCTCAAAGCCTATTTATTCTTCAAATGCAATTCAACTATATTCATGACAAATAATATTTAACGTGAATATTCCTACAGTCTCCTAGAAATCTGTATAATCTTTTTACTTCTAACACAGTTAAACAGATTGTGGCTGGGTCCAAGGTATAGACTGCTGATTTATTCAAAACATAATTTTATGTTTCCAGTGCGTGTTGGTCTGTCATAGTTTTCTAAGTTTTTATGAGGGTCTGAAAAATAATAACATTGCCACCAGATTCTTTTGTGGAAGTGGCATATCCATTACCTAGCACGTATATCAGATACTGCTCAGTCCAAGGAGGAAGTAGACATTAACAATGCAGGTTGTCTGAATTGCAGAATTGCAAAATAAGGGGAAAATAACTTTGACTAGACTTGCTAAGAAATCAAAACTTTATTACACCACCTGTAAGCTTAGAATTCCACCTTTCAAGTGGTTGACATAATTCATTGCTAAGATACTGCTTACTACTGCAATTATGTCAGAAACCAAATACAGGCAGAAAAGTAAGTTGGTCATCAGAGTGATGTCATTTTATGACCTGATGGCTCATAACTTTCCAGGAAAGCTGGGGGCTTCAATACAGCAAGACATTTATTTTTAGTCTTGGTGACTTGTCAGGTGCTTCATCTATGTGGGGTATTTCCATGTAGGGTATTGGAAACTCCATGAATGTTTACTGTCAGAGTTTCCAGCTAATCATTCTCTCATAGTTGGGCAGAGGAGGATAACAGGAGAACAGCAGATGGTTCTCCCTGAAGAACGTATTGAACTCCATTGCTTCAGCAGAGAACAGACCCATCTTCCTGGAAGTGCTGGGACCAGGAGATTTTCATGATAGCATTGTGTCACCAGTACTGTCCACTTCCTAGAGCCCTCAGTCCCACTTTCAGTGGGTGATATAAGACAGTTCTCTCAGTGGAAGAGGAATCCTAGTAAGTGCTAAGCCAGATTTGGGACTAATAACAGACAAAGCTGTGGGGAGTCACAGAGCATATCCCTCACTGAGCACTCATAAAGGTTCTTCTGGGCTAAGTAGAGACAGTCAGAAGGCCTGAGGCTGAACTGATTCAATCTTTGCAGGTTAGTCTAAACTGCAGAGATTGAACCAATAAGCAAATGAATACACATTCACTTTTGATTCAGAAAAAACAGCCCCATGCCTGAAGTCGCTCAAGCCAGAAACCAGGGAGTGCTAGAGCACAACTCTCTGGCATGTAGCCAGCATAGGTTGTGTGTTCACTTCTACTTCCTGCTGCTCCCAAGTTTTCTGGGATTTGGAATCCACACACAGCAGCAGGATTCTGCAGGGTTGCTCATCACTTCCTCTTCCTGCTTCCAGGTGCCTCTGGGAATTTGTATTCCACAGTCACAGCCAGCACTAAGTAAGCAGGGCAGGGCAGCTCTGTACTTGGGGAAAGGAAAGTTTAACCCCCTCTGTGGCCCCAGCCCCCATCAGCGGTTTGCCTGGGGAGAGGGCAGTGAGCCGACCAGTAAGGCCAGTGAGCAAGCCCTCACTACTCTAGCTAGGGAGCAGAGGAGCAGGGCCAGCCCTACTCTCTGGAGCAAATAGCATAACACAGCAAAGGGCTGCAAAATGTTGGGATACTGGGGGACTGTGATTTAACTTGAACCAGAAAGGCTCTAAGACAGAAGTTGCATAAACCAGTTTGGCCTAAATCAGTTAATTCTGTACTACATTGAACCAGGTTTATTTTAAACCAGATTCAGCCATTTTGAAACTTGCTTATGTGACTGAACTTCTATTCTGTTACAGGTTTAAACCAGTTTCTGATTACTAATTAATGTTTGTGCATAATCAGTGAATTTACTTATATACGTACAGATCCAGGTGCTCATATATGTTTGTGTGTCTGTGTATACATGTCCTCTTTGTGCAGGCAGGGAAGAATGAAAGATTGTTTTCACAAAGTAGTGGTTTACAACAGGAGGAAATAAAACAAACAACCTTGTCTTGCATTTAGCCCTGAAAAGTGATGGGTTCATCCTGATGTTTCATGGTTTGATAAGTGCTTCCCAAAGGAAGATAATGACAGGCTACTGATACAACAAAAGACAGCATCAAAATGAATATGGAGCAATTTGCAGGCTACCCACTCTTCCTGGCTTCTCCTTCCTCCTCCCCACTCATTCAGGTTTTCCATTCTTTTGCCTGACTTTCCTTTCAGCTCCCTCTAACTCTTCTCCTGAAGGATGCACACAGCATTTCATTTGATTCTGTTTAGTCCTTGTATCCTTTCCTTTACTTAGGCATATTTACCTTATAATTTAAAGTGCCTCACCAGATCTCAACGTGGGATTTCAGTGCTTGTGAGAGAAAGTAGCCAGAAAGCAATCCAATTCCTCCGGTTTGCTATTCCTTGATCATAGCTGGGAGCACTTACAGCTAGTTTTATGCCATACCTCTGATAACCTTCAGTACAGAGTATGCCAGGGACAGGCCAAAACAAATTGCACTCTATCAAGTCCTTTGAGGAGATGGATTCATGCAGCTGTAACCAACCAGATACAGAGCTGCCATCAGCTATACTATAAAATATGTTATCTCAATGGAGCTTGCACGTTACCTTGCACCCTGGGCTTTCTGAGCAGAAGAGAGGAGTTGAGTCAATGGTCCCCAAAAAGTGATAGGGAAAAGTGTTAAGGGTAAATATGTTATTGGAAAAACAAGATATGTTGGGGGGGGCAGCAGGGCGGGACACTAGCTCTGTAAAATTTCTGACTCTGCTGCTTTCCCTTTTAGTTACCCAAGGTGAGAGCAAGGTGTTTTAGCAAAGGGGAAGTTTACGCTTGCTTTGCAGAGGTGTAAATGATGATTCAATATGTAGAGCAGAGGAGAATCAGGCTCCTTGCTTTCACTCTTCTTTATCTCCATGTTCATATATATTTGCATAGTGTTTACACACACAAAACTGTTCTATTAAACTTCTTTAATGTGTTAGGACCTGGGATTAGGAGTGGGACAAAGGGAGCAGGGCTTAAGAAAGAAAGTGGTTGAGAATGTGGAAGAGAGTGTGAAGTTGAAGGTGGTAATCAGGAAAACAAGGAGGCAGGATGGTGGGCCCCAGGGGGAAGAAGTAATGAGTATATCAAGAAAAAAAAAAGTTAAAACCAGTAATAAGAAAGAGTTAATCCATTGGCAGAGATGAATAAAATTTCAGGTTCAGTTACCCAAGTGGCAGCAATGGAGCAGTCAATTTGCTAACAGCAAGGAAGGGAAAGCTAGCAAGGGTAATTATATGGCAGCAAAGAAGAGTCAGTCAAATGGCTTGAATGTATTAAATCACTGGCCAAGCTAATTAAATGACAACAATAAGCAAGCAATGAAATGGCTGGATAAAAAGCTGGCAAGTTCCAGCTTAAACAGCAGCAAAGCAGTGAGCATGGAGAAAATGATTGCCAAAGTCCTAGCTGGGACACAGGATTTCATGACACAACAGAGGTCTTTCTGGAAGCTGCATTTGAGCTGGCTACTTTTATAGCTGACCCAGACACTGTTCAGGGACTTGGTGTCCTTGTCCTGGATTGGCTGTTTTTAGCTGTTAGAAGGGCATGGGAGGGAATAATGGGTGCAATTCACTCATCTTCTCCTGCCAAGTTGGATATCAACATTTTTTACTTGCCTGTGTCTTTATATATGGTACAAAATAGCACAGTTTTACTTTCTTGCTGGCTCTGTGAACTCTGTGGCAGGCTGGGCCAAAATTTTGTGGTGAGGCCGCTTTTTAACTTGAAGCAACTTGACACTAAACTGTTCAGCAGGCTCTTTAGGATTAATGGGAAAAATATAGCACGTGGTACCTATCTAGCATTGTACCTTTCCAGGCAGTATAATATAATATTAATCATTAACCTTCAGCACCTTAGGACAGACATCATCCATAAAATAGATTAGAAAGTGAACAATTCCCCACTTCTCACTGATGTGAGAGACAAAAAAAAGAAGGGGTGAGGGGATATCATGTCTTTTTTCTCAAAACTTTTTTCTTTGGATAAGTACTAGAGGGGACTGCCTTCTGCATCTAAAGAGGTCTAGGACAAATATCCCCAATTCACCTACACTGTAGCCATCTCTGAGAGACCCTCTGTTACTCATGCAGCCCAGAATCATTAAATCTTTTACACTAACTTTTGCAGCATCAACTTTGAAGCAGTGTTTCACCTAGTGCAAAGGATTTTGCCATAGCGTAATTCCAAAATACATGCAGAAGTAACCTTTGCTCTCTGTCACAGACAGAAGTGGGTGCGGTGAAAGTCTAAGCATCTTCTTTCAATTCTAAAGATTTTCCACTTGTGGCCTCCCTCGCCCTTGGAGCATGCACCTAATGTATGCTAATACCTGAGTTCATATGCTCAGTGTTCTTCCTGATAGAAGTTATAGAGTTACACACGTGAAATATACAATATAATAAAGAATAGATTGAGTGAAATAGACAAACAGCAAGACATTGTATTTCATCTAAGATATTCAAGTACAGTGATGATTTCTTGACTACATAATGTCCTAGGCCAAGAGAAATCAGATAAACTGTGGATAATGTGCTTTAAATTTGTCAGGGTGAGTTGCTAATAATGACATTGGATAAGTACCCTTCTCTTGATAATTTATATGGAGGGATGAATGACAGTATTGATAGCAGGTGACACATTCTGCTTTTTGGATAGAAAATGAAAGCCCGTGGCAGCTGTAGAATATGGGCGGGAAAGTGCTAGTTGCCAGGAAACTGGTAGCCAGCAAATTTGTCAAAAGATAGAAAATATGAATGTTAAATGACATCCAAGGGATGGATAAAACTTTGAGAGACGTAATGAGCTCAATCTCTTTTGCTTATCAAAGAATGTTAAGAGGCTACTTGATAACTATCTATAAGTAGCTACATGGGACAAAAGGTACTTAAAAGGTTCTTTAAGCAAATAGAAAAAGGCATGGCGAGATCCAGTGGCTAAAAAAACTGAAGCTAGAGAAATTCAAACTGGAAATACGGTAAATGTTTTTAATACTGAGGACAGTTAACTATTGGATTCATTTACAAAGGGATTTTTGTCTTCCTATAAAATAGGTTTTCACTCAGCTACAAGTTAGTGAGTGTACGATACACATTTACTGTTTAAAATTATATAAGCTGAGTTTCACCTATCCTTTTAGCCATAAAAGCTAAACTCTTGGAATTTTTGATTTGTTTTGCTTAATTTCACAATATTATGTTAAGATAAAAAAGAACCAATTAAACCATGTGACTATGATGCAAAATGAACTGAAACTAAACCAATTTATGAAAAAGTTAAGTAAGTTCTAAAATGTTATTTTTTTTCATTTGTGATCACTTCTGCTTTTCTTGATGTTGTTTAGAAGTCCCAAGTGCTATAGGAAAGTTTTGATATATCAGTAGCAAAAGAACAGATAAC
Source organism: Gavialis gangeticus (assembly GCF_001723915.1). Lineage (NCBI taxonomy): Eukaryota > Metazoa > Chordata > Crocodylia > Gavialidae > Gavialis > Gavialis gangeticus. The sequence continues at coordinate 45,578,791 of NW_017729025.1, read as the reverse complement.
AATAAAATATGAAAGAAACTACTCCTAGTTTGATTTCTGGTTTAGTATTTCAGTCCCAAGAGCTTTAGATAGTCCAGAGAAACATCAGAATGTTTTGGTGCTTTTCTGAACTCAACCAATATGAGCTCCTAAGGGTTTTAAGCTCAGCCAGTCTGACCTAATAACGACAGTGCCAGATTTGTTTTAGTCTGTGTTAAAAAAGACAGATAATGTTATGTTCTCAGTGTGTGTAAATAAACATAAATTCTTCTGACTTAGTGGAGTTGTACCAGTTCATAGCAGCTAAGAATCAGGCCTGTAAAGTTTGTAACACCATATTTACCCATTTCCAAGCCAATTTTAAATGTAAGATGACCCTGTAGTAATTAGATTTTATATATGGAAAACTCTGAATTTGCTATAATTTTCCATGTATAGAACCTAATTATTGGAGGTTCATCTTATGTCCATCTCCCCCAACTGCTACAGCAGGGAAATCAGTGGTAGGGGAGCAAGGAAAGGGGCAAACAGCAACAGGGACCAGGCAACCTGCCCCTGCTCCTTGCCTGCCCCCCCCAGGGCAATCTTGTGCCCCCCAATGCCTCCCCCCTACTGACTTTTTCCATTGCTACATGCCTCCCCCTGGTGTCTCACACCCAGCACTTGCTCCCCGCCATGCCTGCCTTATGTGGCCACTTGTTCCCCATGCCACTGACTCCCCCTGGCCACTTGCCCCCATGGTGCCTACCCTCCTGCCATTTGCCCCCTCAACTTCCTGTCCCCAGCCACTTATACTTCCTTTGGTTCCTACCGCCCTGCCAATTCCCTCTCTGTCACCTGCTCCTCTTTCCCTGCTCCCCCACACACAACCTATATGGCACCTCTGGCTTCATCATGGAGCATAGAGCACATGGTGGCACAGGCAGCCCCAGACTTGGTCCTGGGTTGGGGCTGGAGCCAAAGCCAGAGCTGCAGAAGCTCCTCTGCCATTGTGCAGTCTCCCCTGCATTACCCCATCACCCTCCAAGACTTCATAGTTCCCTCCATGCAATCTTTCCTGTGTGCAGAACAAACAATACTGGTTGGTGAAATATAAAAAAGGCACAAAATGCAAAATGTCAAGGAAATATAGGGCCTTGGTACCTGGAGGGGAACACAATGGCCCCTTTCCCTTGCAAGAAGATTTGTTTCTTGTTAGCTCACTCACCCCAAGTTACATCAGCTGGGACTTGAACCCATATTTCCCCATGCATTAGGCAGGAATGCTGCCACACAGCCACCACTGGTGGTGCTACTGCAGTCTGCTAGGATTCTTGACCTTCCTGGAGCCCCAGCCTCACGTTGAGCTGCCTGGCCTCTGATTGGAGGAGCTGAGAACCTCTCAGGTTTCTTCTCAGACCCTGGCTGGAGTGGAACTGGCTGCAGCCTCTCCCAGGGGATCCTGGAGCCCAGTGGGGAGTCTCTCCTGCTGGCTGCATGCCGTGCTGCTGAGGGTTCCACTTCTGCCTGCAGGTCCTACTCTTTCAGGCTCTTCTGGGGCACTGCTCCTACCCCACTGGCTCAGCTCTTGCCAGCTCTGTGAAGCTCCTTCCTTGTTGTCCCTCGCTAGTCTCTCCTGAGTCAGCCCATGCTGCCCCTTTTATCACCCTCCAGGTGGCCCAAGGGCCAACCAGGGGACATGGGGGGTGAGTCTCTGGAGCCTGATTGGTGCGGAAAGGGAATCCCAAGTCCTCCAATCATCTTTTACCCCTTCAAAACCCCTGGGCCAAATCATTACCAGATTGGTGAGGAAAGGGAATCCCAAGTCCTCCAATCATCTTTTGCCCTTTCAAAACCCTTGGGCCAGGTCACTGCCAGCTAGCCCGTCACATGTTGTAGTAGGTTTCCAGGATTCAGTTGCACTAAGTGCTGCACTAACCATATTAAAAGACATCTTCTTCCCTGAAGGGCTTACTTTTCTAAATTAAGATAAGACACAACATGTGATCTAATCGACCCTTGGAAGGGAAAGGGACAGGAGGACAAGTGAAACAACAATAGGAATATAGAGTTGCATTTGACATTTAGACATGATTATTATGTGGCAACTAGAAGATTTCAAGGTAAAATATTATTAAGTATAACTAAATCATAATAAATGATAAAACTAAAGCAGATATATAAATAAGATCAGCAGCCCTTATTCTCTCCCTGGCCACCTACCTAGCCTAGCCAGTTGACAATTTATAATTGACCTCGCAGCAGAAGTAGGTAATGAGGAGGGCTTTGAAAGAGGCTGTGACTTTACAGGTTATATTTCAGGCAGGGTGTTCATACATAGAGGACATTTGTGAGCTGTGGCAGCTCCTGATTCCCAGTTTTGTGGCTTAACCAAACTACCTCCCTTGTTCTGGCAGACTGCGTAAGCAGATTGGTCATGTAGATAAATGTTGGCATGAATAGCGTAAACAAGTGTGGTTTAATATTTTTGCAAAACAAATCTGTAATAAAAAAACCCACCAACATTTCTGCCTTGGAATAGCTTGAAGGTTGTAGTGTTGATAACAGGCCACAAAAATTAAAAACAGAGAAAGAAGAAAGCATTTAGCAATCAGTAATGGATAATCAAAGTACAGTAAATAATGAAGAAGAATGCAGACAAATGCAGAAAGACATATAGAGGATTCAAAATGCTAACAGATGACAGACAGTTCAATGCAGACAAATGAAATGTAATTATGACTTTGATGGGCCATCATGGCATAAGACTCCTCTTTGTTCACAATAAAATATGAGGAATAAAGAAATAGATTTTAAAAGGATCGAGAGGCAAGTCATTGTATATCATTAATGAATGATGAGAAACAGAAAGAAGAAAGACAAATCAATGTGTTTAATGAGTCTTAATAGCCCAATTGTGTGCATATGTATGCATGTTTGCATGCTTCACAAAATATGAGCATTAAGAAAAATAATGAAAAACAAAAGAACAGTTCTTCATGTGCCATTTAATACAAAGGTGCCCCACTGGGCACTCAACTAGAATAAGATCATAAGTTTCCTAGACTTCTGTTTCTTCATCCATAGCTTTTTAAATCAAGATATGTGACTTGAACAATTGCCCACGTACTTTATGGGTTTTTGCATGTTTCTAATGTGTCAGATATTGGCCAATGCCAGAAGTAGCTGTGCTAGAGTAGCTATGCCAATATTCTGACCCATTGTCACAAAAGTTATGCTTTCTATGATCTCATATAAATGGTCACAGCTTTAATGACTTGATTGAGCTTGCCTGTCCACATCAGGAGATAATTTTCCCTGATTGTTTTGTCATTCCAGGGGCTGGGCAATAGTTCTTGAAACTAGATAATATGCAGTGGCTGTGAGTTCAAGTCTTACACTCAGGATAGTATTGTAGAAGATGTAGGGGCTATTCAATGAGACTCAGTAGCTCACTCAACTGTGTTCACAACACTGCATTCTCTATCTCTGAGACCATTCAATAGTAATGTAAAACAGTAATAAAAATACTAAAAATGAAGTGGCATTTTTTTACAACTAATAAATTTTAATTTATAGATAAATAATCATATCTTATTTTTGTTTCAAGTATCAGCTGAAATATAATAGCCATTGTCCTCTACAATATGCACCAGTCCTACTCAAGCATGTGATTTTAGCAGTTGGAGGGCTACGTCATCTATTAGTCTTAGAACTCTTACAGTAACGGAGTCTGTGTCTGTATTTTTAGAGGGAGTTTGTATTCTCCATTCCTGGTTATTTCTGTGAGATCCTGGGTTGCTACAGAACCCCTGCATGGCCAAAAACAAAGTTGCAGTGATGATCAATATTAAGCAGTGTGTTAACTAGTGACCAGAGAAAATCAAAGAATTATAACAATGGAGACATATCATTAGTCTATTTGTTCAATTGTGGAATTTACATTGTGCATAGCAAATGCACAACTTCCAAGTACATTCCCACAGCTGAAGCCCAACTTATTTTTGACTTGCTGGTGACCAGTCATTTCTCTGCTGAATGAAGGCTAACAGTCACCCAGGTGCTTAAAAAAATAAAATGTATGGGTCAGTCACAAAAAAGCTCTCCTCCCTCACTCTCATAATTTAGCCTCACTAGAAGTCACCAATAAACTATTAAATACTCAAACTGAATCGCTTCAGGGATGACTTCACTGCCTCCTCTAACCCTAATAAAATGCAATTATAACTTCTTAGCATTCTTTTTGCCTGAAGCACAAAAAGTAAGAACATTTTATGTTGCAAGGGAAAGGCTTAGTTTATCCTGGGGATATATTCATCACTGTTCTTAATAACTACTCTGCTCAGGACACCAGCATATATGTAGTGTTCGATTAAGTAAGCCCAAAGCTCAGGGCTAACAAAATGTATAGTTACCAAATAGACAACATCAGTGGAAGGGAAAACCAAAATTCACTGTGATTTGAGAAAGACTTGCTGTAATTCAAAGTCAAGAAATCAAACTGAAATAAGTACAGTTTTTCCTTGGTTAAGACAAAGGAAAAATATTAAGGTGTGATCCATCCAAACTCACAAGTGCTATGCAGGTATATGGCTGTTTTCTTTAAATAAAAGGATCAGATTTCTATCACACACTACATGAGTCTAAATTGTAAAGCTGAAAAAGTCTGTTCTCTGCAGACTTGTCACCAACTTAAGAACAACAGAGAAATGAAGGAATAAGAGAGATATAATTATCATTTGCTAAAGTTTACCCCAACCTGAATTAAGTTCACACTAATTTTGCAACCCTGGTGAGATTTTATAAATGAGTTTCCTCACCAGACAGATTCTCTCAGTGTCCCAAAGGTCTAATAAAATCCATAATCATTCCCAGCCCTTCTAAAGAATGACAATGACATTATGAAAAATTCATATCAATGACAAAACATTCTTCATAGTATCAATATGAGATGCAGCCCTGTACCTTTTAGCAATGTGTTTCTACATCAATATAATACTCACACCTCATTAAACTACCTCCTTTCTATTTTTTTGCCACCCAGGGATATTTTTCTGAAGTGGTGAGGAATGTTTCACTGGTTTGGTAGATCTAGTCAGAATTCGAACCTCATTCATTCTATCAACAGGTCCCATAAGTCCAGAAAGCAAGGTCTTCCTGCCTATAAAAGGTCCATTAAAGTGGCATAAACCCTTTCCTACCAGATTTTGGCAGTAAGTTTAGGATTATGTGAAATGAAACCAAGCTCTTTGTTTTAAAAACTGATTGAAAAGGTGTTGACTGCTCTAACTTTCCTTTTCTGTCCACAGATCTATAACATGGGTGCTTTGTACTGCTGAAGAGCTAAACAAATTATTTTACAAGACATTTTCACTACCTTAAAATCCTCTTAAAGACCTGAAAGTTTAGTGCCAATTTATTGGGATGCAAAACAGATGCCATCTGCTTAGTCATTTTGTCTGCTTTTTAGCTTTTCTTTCAGGTGATCATTTTGTAATACAATGATACTTTTTTCTGCCTTCAGGTAAAGAGACATTGGAACTCTGGACTTCTGGAACTATGGACCGTACTACATCTTGCTTATTTCTTGCTTATTGGTGCTCTGTTGTGTAGTGGCATCATCTTGATTTCCAAATATGAGCTCTGATGTCCAAGGTGTTATTATTAGGCCTTCTTCCTCAGAAAATTGCTGATATACTGATTTTCTTTTTTACCATCTGTTTCACAGTAACTTTTTTTTAAAGGAAGAATCAAAAAGCCATAATCTTCAAAAAATGTCATTTCTGTTCTAGATTTTCCAGAGAAGGTTCAGTGGATTTCAACAGGGAAGTTACATTTTTCTTTCTAAACTGTTGGATAAGATTTGATGTCTGGTTCTGAATGATGGTTTGACATTAGCTGGTGGAAAGATCTCAGAATTCCTTGCAACAGATATGGAGTAAAGCCTGCTTGTCTTATGTGAGTAGCTCTGTGGAGGTCCATAGGATTAGACACATACATCAGGCTAAGGGAATTGGACTTTATACATCTATAAACCTTTTTTGATGGTATGGCATTAAAGAAAACCTTTAACATTCAAAGAGGAACTTTGATCATCCCTGGTATTTTAAAGGTCATATGTTGTTCCTCTGTGCCTTCTGAGACCCTCACATCTCTTAACAGGTCTTTTCACAAAGGAAGACCTCTCTCCCTCTCAGAATTTGGCCAATAACCAGGTTGGTATGGACCCAGTTTTCCTCCCTCTGGCTAGGTGATAGCAGGAACATGTTTTCAAAGCTATTGGAGCCACTAAATAAGCAGTAGCAAACACTTCACTTTCTGAACATCAATGAGCTAGAACTAGGTTACAAAAAAAAGGAAAAAATTTAAAAAAAGATTAGTAACTCTCAGAGTCTGATATGTCTGGTGGAACTCTTCCATTCTCCTAATTACAAAATAAAAAGGAAATATTATTCAAGATATTTGAATTTAAAATTTTACATAATGGAGTGCGCTTGTGGAATTCACAGTCCTGGCTCTCACATCCCATCTCCAACAATAGATAGGTTGCCCTCAAAGTAAAGTCTCTTTCTCTCTATCTCTTTCACTTTGCTTATTGAGCTCAAAAAATACCAGATCCTCTTAAATCATTTTAAATGCTCCTTTCATAATTATAATAGTCCCCTTGAAAATACCTAAGATCATTGAAACCTGTTGAAAACAGACTGCATGAGAAAAGTGTAAAGGACTGATTTCTGTCTGCAGAATCTGTGAATAAGCAAGTGCAAGTGAATCTTGTTTTAATCAGCAGAAAATCAGAAGAAGTCCCTTGGGAAGCAGTGCAGATGGCCTTGTGGTCAGAAGCTAGTGCTATATCTAGAACTATATTGATTGTCTGTCCTCTAGCCCTTCTTCCCTTAAAGTGAAAGAGGAAAGATGGAAGCATGAGGGACAACATAATGAATTCTGTGGAGTGATTTTTAGTTATAGTTTTTATATTATAGCTTGGTTTTTCGTCCTTATATGATGCTGTTAGAGTGTGCTTCGTATACCAGCATGTTGGATTGATTTATGAATGGATAAAGACTTGGCTGTAGTCAGAGATGAACAATTTCCCCTGTTAATTCAGTACCTGGCTCTGCTATGTACAAGGCACTCTATAGTTTTGAGGACAATGTGTTTTAGCAACAACCTCATTGTCTAGCTTTCACCGTGAAGAACAGGATTTCCTTACGGTTCCAGATTCCACAAGGGTTACTATGGAGTCACAAATAAGCACTTTTCATCACCAATCTGTCTATATCAGGCAAATTATCTTTATCTTTCAGCAGGCTTTCATTTTTTTTTCATTTGAAATTTTGTACATATAAAAACCTGAAGGAGAAGGACTATGGCTCACTCAACTTTTTATGCTAAGAAACCAATTATTTAGATGTTGAAACAACCTGAATTTCAGGTGCAATTAATTTTAGACCCAAACTCAACTTATTTTGGCTTACAATTTCTAGCTATTTCTGGCACAAAAATTAAGATTACCGACTGGTAATCTATCTACAGCTTTGTCTTCACTGTAGGAACTTAAACCATTATTAGTTGACATAAAACTGAGCATCTTTTCTTTAGCTGTACACTGGGTGCAAAGCTGTGATTGGTATCATATCAGCTAACTTAATTGTTCCAACTTGTATCTAAATATAATAAGAATCTATTGTGGAGACCTTGAAACATCCTTGCTTCAGGCTTAGAAGAAAACCACAAGACATCCGTGATGCCTGAGTCTTTGGGAGAAGATGGTTACAGATGGCCAAAGGCAACACTCAGACACAGTTTTTCATGATTCTGTCAAAAGCTAAATGCAGAACCCCACTGGAGTAAAGAAAGAACAGGTCAAGGCTATGAGGTATAGCACACACTACAGTCGTCTACAGTATTGTATATAGTATTGCTAGGTAATACTGCTATCTAAGCCATTTTCCTAATCAAACCTATAGATTTAGGAAAGAAAAGGAGGAAAGGAAGAAAAAGTATCCCAGATAGCTCCAAAATGAATAGTGTGTATGGCAACAAACCACTGTGCTTTTTAATCGTTCAAATTATATTTTGAATTCTGGGATTGATAAAACAAACTCATTAATTCTCAAATCAATAAAACAATTAAAATAGCTTTACTGCATTACATGAACTTGGTAAGCCCTTGGAGATGAATAGGCTTCTTCTCATATTTGGTTGAACTTCCAATAAAATGACTATTTCTGTCCAGAAATAGTATGTTTTACCTGGCTAAAGGACTGGTATTGATGCAGCATGTGGCTAACTGACTGACCTATAGGAAAAGGCCTTAGACTTTTCAAATAGGCAGTGATATATTCCTGAAGTTTGTCCCTTTCCCTTTTTTCTTGCTTTCTTCAAAAGTTATTTTTCATTTCTCTGTCCTTTTCTGCCCACAAAAAGCCATTTTCTCCTTCAAAACCTCACCGTGTGTGTGTGTGTGTGTGTGTGTGTATGTGTGTATATATATACACACACACATATATATATATAATGGAAGTAACTGGAGACTAATATATTAATTTATATATAAAATATATACATTTTCACCAGAAATCAGTAAACAAATCACTATCCTCCAGTTACTCCCATTTAAACCTGAAATTTAGGGCTTGATCTGAAGCCCATTAAATTAAAAGGAAAAGGCACACAATATTTTGGATCAGATTCTTTCTTAAGTAAATCAAGAGAAATACCTCTAGGTCTTTTTATTCTATCTTCCATTTGCAAGCTGCAAATATCATTTCAACACTATTTCTGCAAAAGAAGAGTTTTTATGAAAAGTTTTCTTTTTTTTAACATGTGTTAAAAATAATTTCATTAATGGTCTTTAGTATGAAGTACTGGAACATCACTCCAGGCTAAGTCCACTTATGATCACAGGTAATTTAAAAAGTATATACTTCTACATTCCCCTTTCAGTTAATTTCCTTTGCAATTATGCAAAGCATTTTGTGTTTTTTTTTTTTTAAAAGAGGGGGATAAAAAGGAAAGAAAAGAAAATGCTTCATAAATTTTAGAAAAAGATGCTGTCTAAGGTCTTCGCAATCAAACTATAACCAAGTTTAATAATTCAGAGGAGGAAAAATCAGCTAAAACGAAGTGGTGGGGGGGAGGTTTTAAAAAGGTAAGTAAGTAGTCATCAGACATCCTGAAATATGTTCTTGAATGCTGATGTTCCTTGTGCTGTTCCAAGTGTCCTAACCCTGTGCTATACTGCCACCTTGGCAAAGCAAAGGGATTTACAAGCAATTGCTCAACAGCACAGTGCTTGTCTTGCTTTACAATGCCTCTCTGGGCTTTGCTGCGTGATTGTCGAGTTTAGAAAGCTTCCTGTTTTGTATACAAGCTGGGTGGTGGAAATGATTATGATGATAGTGAGACTTGAATCAATCAGGCAGAACCAGGCTGCCTACTTATGTCATCGGTTTTGGAGAATATTTCGTGCATGTTAGACGATTTTAAGGAGGTTTATTTGATTTTGCGTTTACATCAGAGAAGTTAAAGAGATGGAAATACCTATTGTGGTCAATCTCTGGCTATTACAGCATTGTTCCTTCTTGTACTTTGTCCAATCTGGTTTTACACCTTTTAAAGGAAAAGAAAAGGCAGATCAGATGCATTTTCCCGGCTCTGTTTCCCCCCTGAGTGACCACTGCACGCGGGAGGCTCTGGGAAACGCGGGTTTAGGGAATGTGTCCACTTCCAAGTTGTGGGTCCCATTCAGCGGGTGTTAACTCTTTACCAGCGGGCACCATCAGTGATTGGGAAGTGTGTGCGTGTGTGCGCGCCTGTTTGTGCTTCTGTGTGTGTGCGCGCGCGGGTGTTTGTCCTTGTGTGCCTGTGTGTGTGTGTGTGTGTCTATGTCTGTACGTGTGTGTGTGTGTTCACCTTCTTTCCTTCCATTCCCTTTCAACCCCCTTCTGGGGATGCCCCTGCCTCTCCCCCTCTTTTATCTTCGGGGTTCAAGCTCGGCAAAGGGCTGGAGACGGCGGGTGGCAGCGCGCAGCCGGCGGCGCTGCATGGAGGCGGCTCTTCTCCCTCCCGCTTCACTCGTGATCTGCCCCGCACCCGTTGCCCATTGCAAATGCTCTCCTCGCCCCTGAAGGAAACAGGGCCCGCCGCTGTCCAGCTGGCTGGTGGCGGCTCTTTGCTCTGCCTGTAAAGTTCCCGTGTGAACGGGGCAACGCTTGCTTTTCCACCCGGCTTGAGGGTGGGCTGGTGACCTTCGCACGGCGCCGGGGGACGGGGCAGGGCGGTGGGGGGAAGGGATGGACATGCAGTGTGGGTCCCTCAAAGGTCACCCCCCCCCCCCGGGGAGAGCGGGGCAGGGGGGGTCTGGAGAACGGAAATCTCTAAACCCGGAGAAGCACA
>NW_017729025.1:45567659-45568370 GCF_001723915.1 Gavialis gangeticus | reverse complement strand
GTCCCCCAAAGGGCCCCCCCCCCCCCCCGGGGAGAGCGGGGCAGGGGGTGTCTGGAGATCGGAAATCTCTAAACCCGGAGAAGACCTGTTGGGACCGGCTCCACCGCCCTTTCCCTCCGGTCGTGCCCCTGCTTGCAGCTTTGAGGCTGAGGCTGAGGCTTGCCCGCGGGGCAGGGGCGTCTCGGGCCGCGCCGCAGCCGCTCGCTCGCCATCCCTCCCCCGCGCTCCAGAGCCCGCGGCTCTCCCTGTCGCCGGGGAGCAGTGATCGCGCCTGGACAAGAGCCGAGCCGCCGGGGAAGGGAAGGGAAGGGAAGACTGCAGCCCGCGCCCGCCGGCCGGGGAGCCCATGGACTCGGCTTGGCGGTGCCCGCGGGCAGCGATGCAAGGGAAGAGCCCCGGGGGTGAGCCTTAAACCTGCGCCATGCGGGAGCGCGCCGGCCTCTGCCGCCGGCCCGGCCGAGGGGGGGCCCCGGCGGGAGCAGGTAACAGCCGGCCCGCGCCCGCCTCTGCCGTGAGCGCGGCACAGACGTGACCCCGCACGGGGCAGTGCGGGAGAGACCCCCCCCCGCACACACGCACACGCCCGGGACAGACACCCGCTGCCCTGCTCCCAGGGGAAGGAGCTCGCGGGAGCGGGGCTGGCCGGACGCCCCGTCGCGCCCCCGCCCCACTCAAGCGCCGTGGGGCGAATCTGGAGCAAGATCAAGGTCA
>NW_017729025.1:45561048-45562172 GCF_001723915.1 Gavialis gangeticus | reverse complement strand
CCCATCCATCCACCTCCCCCCCCCAACACACACACACAAGGCCTAGCCGTCCAGGACACACACACACACCCCTTCCACCCCAACCATCTCTTATGAATGGCATGGAAACCAAAGGGCATGGCGCTGGCACCTCGACACTGAATAATTCAGACCCCAAATGAAAGCGGAACAAGGGCTGAGAGCCCAGGGCAGGCGATCTCGCTCTGCCGGCCCAGGTGAAGGGAAGAGCCAAGTTCGCATTCAGCCGAAAGGGCGGCAAGGAAGGAAACAAAACCCGCCGACCCCGGAGGCGTTTCAATCGCCTTTCCTGAGGCTCGGACACATGGCATCGATCAGCTCGGCCTCCCCTCTCCCCTGCCCCTCCCGCCTCTGCTCCGGCGTAACTTAACCCACAGAAACATGCCCCGCGCTTCTTGAATAATGAAGGAGACGAGGCAGAGTCTCCCTCCGGAAAGCCTATTCTCTTGTGCAAGTGATCTTCAAAATAAAGGAGCAGAGCATTTATCCGGACTTGTTAGAGCATGGCAGGAACTCGCTCCTGAGCTGGGAGGGCCTCTTCTTTTCTTTCTTCCCTTTCTTCCCCCCCCTGCGGAGCAAGTGCAGACAGTGCAGGATACGTGCATGAAATAGAAACGTGTTCCTGGCTCCGGAGAAGGCCGGCGGCTGGGGATTAGCTGCTGTCCCCGGCGAGGCCGGCTGGGCCCGGAGACCCCTCCGTCTCCCCGGCGGGCATCAGTGCGAGCCCCGCGCCGTGTCCCCCGGGCTGGTTATTTCCCAGATCAAAGTTCATCATAAAAGAAGGGGGGGGGGGGAGAAGATAGAAACGCTCATCGGAGGCTCTCTGCACATGCAATAACGCCATGTTGGTGGAGACTCCTATTAAGGGCACCTTTCTGCAGATTGCAAAGCCCTCCCTGCACCACAGCTTGCAAAGCCCCCCTGGAACGGGTCTTATCCCTCTGCGCCCAGGCGAGGACACCCTTCCCTGCTGCCAGCCCGGCCTCCTTTCTCCTTTTTTTTTTTTCGCTTTTTGCACAGCTCCCTAGCGAGGGGGAGGGCTGCCATGAGCCCCAGGCCGCGGCCGCGAGCTCGCAGCCCTGCGGGAGCCCGGCCCCGCCGCCCGC
>NW_017729025.1:45551829-45560747 GCF_001723915.1 Gavialis gangeticus | reverse complement strand
GCCGCCCGCAGCCCGGGGCAGGACGGCCGCGGGGAGCCGCCGCTCGCAGAGCCGCTGGCAGCCAGGGATGAGTTAAAAGCCTCGCCTGACTTTGCCTCTTGGAAAGCTTTAGGTTGCAGCCCTGCCTTCCAAGCATTCTTCAGCCCAGAAATGTGGGAGGGACTCCAGGAGAGGGGGGGGGAGAGAGATGGCTATCAACTGAATTCATTACTGTAAACATCTCCCTGGGGTGTCAGGCAGGCAGGAGAGCGAGCGGGGGGGAAAAGGCACGACTCACATTCCCGGGGACTAGTCAGATCGGAGGCATCGCTGCAGCGCGGAGCAGCCCGCGCCGCCGGAGCGCCGGACAGCTCGGCCCGGGCGTCCCGCCTGCCTCCTCCTCCGGCTCCGGGGAAAGCTGCCGGGCGCGAGCCAGCTCCGTCGTCTCTGAACCGGGGGAGGGAGGGCAGAGAAGCGCGGAGGGAAAGTGCGTCGGGGATGCCAGAGCCCTGGGCTGCGCGTTGGAGGAGGAGGTGGAGGAGCAAGGGGGAGGATGATGCCGCTGCCTCGTAGGGGAGGCCGGAGAGAGGAGCAGAAGGGATCGCTCCGGAGAGGCGGCACAGGCACGCGCCAGCCTGCGGGGAAGCGGACCTGCAGGACGGGCTGGGGCTCCGGCAGCTCCCCGCCCGCGCCGCACTGGATACTGCAAAGGGCGACAGCCGCCGCCAGCCCCGCGGACAAGCAGCAGCAGCGCCCGCCGCAAAAGTTTTGGTGCGGGGGGCAAAAGGCGCAGAGGGGGATTATGATCCGTGCCGGACGAGGACTCCCAGAGCCTGCCAGGTAGAGTTGGGATTTCATTTCTCTTCTTGTCCCTGCTCCTTCCCGTGCCCGGCACTTTGACGCTTCACACCCCGCTCCCGCCCTCCCCACCGCAACTCCAGAGAAGGAGGGAAAGTTAATGATCTGGGATCAGGTTTTGTATCAGAAATATCACCAGCCATCTCAACTGTACGCGTGTGTGTGTGTGTGTGTGTGTGTGTGTGCGTGCGCGCGCGTGTGTGTGCGTGTGCTCGGCACACCCGCACACACACAGCGGCACAGATGTGGGAACAATATGTGACAAGTGCTCCGAGGGGCTCTCGCCTCTTCTCCGCCAGTTTGCGAATTGCAGCTTCGTGGCCGGCCTCTGCTCCGGCTCAATCCGAGCGGCTTTGGGAGGGATCGCGACGCGCGACGCTTCAGCAGCGCCAGGGACTGTCGTGGTCCTCTAGAGCCCGGTGGCACCTTAGCATCTCTGCAAAAGACCGACCCCCCCACACACATACACGCACACATCCATGCACCCCAAGATCTCTTCTTGGAAGAGCTTCAGGAAAAGCTGAAGGGAAACATCACGATTTCTAGAGTCCCCCTTGAGCTGTAATTTTGGAGCGGTGTGCGTGGTGGATGCAACCTGATGGGGGGGGGGGAGGGGCAAGGAATCCATTGGGAAAACAGTAACTTTAACAGAAAATCTTAGACTGGAAGAAATACTAGCTGGCTCACTGCTGACAAGCCTAAAGAAACCCAGGTGGAACAGGCAAGAGGAGGGAAGGTAAATGGCACCAGAATTCATCGGATCCCTATCAATTGCTCCATAAACGCGGGGGGGAGGATGGGGGGATTGTCTGGAGAGTTCCAAGTACTCAGCAGCCCCAAGTCATATAGAGGATGATCAATGAAAAGCGTAAAAATAAAAATAAAGGAAAGGAGGAAGGGAAAATAGAAAAAATAAATCAAAGAGCAGAAGAGACCTCTCCAGTGGGAGATAAAAGCCCATTATAAAATCAGCAGCAAACTAAGGGAGAAACCATTCACCTTCTTGTCAGAGTGGAAATCAGTCAACAGGAGCTTTTAATTAATTTTAATGAAGGAAATCTGTTTAAAGCTTACAATAAGATCATAAGTCCAAGGCACAAATCCGTGTAAAAGCCTGTATGGTGTGTAGAAGGTGCTGATTAGATTTCTTCAACTGCTGCTTTTCTGGCCATACAGATCCCTTGCTAACCAGAAAGGGTGGGTTGCAGAAGAGATATTTATGAAACCTAGCCAGCCTTCTGTATCTCCCTGTCACACACACACAGGTTTATTTACTGCATCTAACTTCTCAGTGCTTATAAACTAATAAAACCAATTCAGATTTCAAGACTGATCTAATACAAGGAGCAGCAATCCTACAGTCCTCGCTTAGGCAAAACTCCCACAGACTTCATTCACTGACAGCTTGTAGTCTCTGCCAAATGCACCCTTTATCCAGAGGATCCAGAGGAAACGCATTGATAGGAGTATGTATTTTTGGAAAGGAAAAGGAGGAAAAATGTTCTGGCATTTTTCCAAATTGATTTCAGGCTACTGCACCAATAAATCTCTCTTTCTGTTTCTCTTTCACCCCCTTTCTCTCAATCCCTTAAAGAGTCAACATGTGCAATGCTATCACTGGAGCATGGCCCTGCCTCACCAAGCAAGATACAACAGATGTGCTCTAAAAACTCCCATTTCCAAGTTTAAAAGAAGTATGATCATAAAATCCTATAGTTGCTCTTGCTCTGGGAAATAATATATATAAAGAGGAGGAGGCATCCATATGGAAATATTGGAAGAGTTTCAAAATATATCTGCTACATGCTTCTGCTTTTTGCCTGTGAAAGGACATTGCACATGGACATTGAACTTCTTTTCCATTTGTAGTAGAGTTGCCATTTAAAAAATTATTCTCTAGCCAGACATGGTAGCAAGGCTGTTAAAAATGTGACAGTGCAGGCCAGAAATTGTGTGAGTGGAGCATTTCCAATCACCGTGTCAATATTATGCTGATAAAATTACCTGACTGAAACTCTCATCAGTGTTCTCCAAAATCCAGTCCTGTAACGACAGAGAACTTGTGTTGGAATGCACCCCGTGTTCAGAAGGGATCCATCCTCCCCCTCTTTTCCTTACATACACACCCCGCATTTCATTTGGTGTGATTTTATCTGTTTGCCTTTGAGGGTCTGGATCTAATTTGAGCCACTGTTACAAGTCACATTTATATCCTAGCCTGCTGGATAGTTTGATTTAGGATTTAGATGCATCTCCCTAAAGCAACCCTACACCCTCCAAGTTGGAATCTGCATTACATAGGCTATGGTTTCAGTTGAGAATCAGGAATGTGCTAGTCTTTAATTGCTTAAAATAGCAAATAGCTAAAGTGCAGGATCTCATGAGGTCTGACTTGTCCATCCCTTCTTAAAGGGAGGGTAGTGCGTGTGTGTGTGTGTGTGTGTGGGGGGGGGGTGCTGCACTTTACAAACCCCAGAAAAACCACACAGGAATTCATATATGCCGCAGTATCAGGCTTTTTATGAACTGCACTTTTTGTTTAATAACCTGGAAAGAGGGCATACTTAAGATAATATTGTTTCTGTGAAGGTGAAAGTTTCCTTAATCATCTCTGCTACCTCTTCTTTAATCTCATACCAAGTTCCTTTTCTCACTAGATTACTTTCATATAAGTTTGTGGCTTCTACCACACTGATTCAAATTCAGTCCATTAGTGACCTCTATCTGTGAGAAGTGTACAATCAATGGTGGTTTTTTTCCTCTCTTTTCTTCTTGAAAGCAGATTGAAAATGCAGTCTGTGAATTGCTTTGCTGTTTCATACCTGCAAATCACCTCACCTGCAACCCCCAGAAGTAATGTGCTCTATTGACAATGTAATTTAAGAGCATTTTGAAGAAACAGACAAACAAAAAAAATCCAAGTCTAAATAAGTACCAATAACTTCAAGAACACTAGGCATCTAAGACAGCTGTTCCAGGGAGGAATGATAATATGATCAGCATTCATGAAAAGGAGGATTAAGTATTAGTCAAGGCTAATAATGAAAGCAATACATTTTTGTCCACCTGATGTTTAAAAAACCTCCCAATTGTAAGTGAAATTTTATTGCCCCTGAGTGCTTACATAACAACTAAAACTTGAAACACACTCAGACCAGATATACTGTAAATAGAGTTTATAGTATCAGGGTTTTCTTTAAAAAGAGAAAAAAAATGCAGCTGGGTCTAAATTAGGAATACATGCTGGAAAGCAATGATGGGGAGCCGGGTGGCTTTATAAACAGATGGTATCTTTTAGAGGTTTATTAAAGCCAGCTTCCCAATACTAATTTGTCTCTTGTATATCCACATCTATATTTCATGTTTTAGTTAATTACTGTGAACAGCAGTTGAGAACTTAAGAGCAGCATATTAGCTTGGTGGGAGAATAGCATTGTTTTTACAAATATAATGTTGTCAGGTGTTTCTTTTTTCTCCTTTTGGGCAGGAGCCATTCTGGAATTTTTATTTATTTACTCGCTAAAGAAACTGAAAGAGTTCAAATTGCCTTAGAGATATATGCAAAATTGTATTTTCTTTTGGAAAATGTTATGATTTTTTGAAAGAATGGAAAGGTACCCTATCTAGTTATTATTTTGACAAAGGCTAAAATAACATACATTGAAGATATGATGTTTAATTCCCCCAGCACAGTGTGTGACCTATCCCTTTCAATTAACTGAGTTTTTTTTAAAGAAAAGGAACCATAGAAAGAGTCCTGAAACCCTATTCTTTGGAAGGATTGCTTTATTTATTTATGTATTTCCTCCAGAAAACAAAATCATCTAATCCACTGTTTGTAACTGTGGAAATATTTTAATGAAAATTTTTTCCCCTTAAATAAATCTCAGTTGCAACAAGCGGTGAAATCTCAAAATGGTGTAAAGAATTTGTGATTTTATGTGGATAGTCAAATTGTTGGACCCTTCCCGTACCTTTCCATTTTTATTATTGCTGTACACAAGTAGCAGTCTTTATTTTCCTTTGATTCTTCCTTATGACATGGCCCTTTGAACTGAATCAAATCTAAACACCAGCAACCTTTTAAAACCAATCTATCACATTCTGCTCAGGATTCCAGAAAACTTAATGATTCATAAAGAGATCTGTAAAACATCTTAAAAAAAAGAAATCTTGTGCTTGTAGCTTTGCTACATAAAGGTCTATATATTATACTTCAACTTAGAATTGTGTTATTTTTTTATTTAAAGAAACCTTCTCCAACTTAGTTTAATGTGAAGGTGTGTTTACATAAGTATGTAGACTCTAGTGTTCCTGCTTCACTCAAGAGAACAGTATTGTTGAAATGGATCCCCCCGCTCCAGACTTTACTCCAGCAAAACTCCTAAGCACTTCAAGCAACTCAGGCTACACTTGCTGGCAGGCTCAAACTTGACTGGTGCTGAACTCACTTTAGCCCCCAATTAAGGGAGTGGAAAATAAAAGGTGCTCTGCATCTTACAGGAACTGATTGGCACTTTGCAAGATCTGGCCCTTAAAAAGAATGAGCACCAAAAGGTCATGGATTTCAAGTCAAAAGGCCACTTTCATAATTATTAATCACTGGCCAGCTATTCAACTGATAAATTAATAAACTAATTCTCCGTGACAGTTGTGGGTTAAAGACTACAATCATAGAAAGTGAAACAAAAAGAATAATTTTGAAATATATTTGGGGTGATACCTTTATAAAGCCTAGATAATTTAAGGTCTGATCCAACATACACTTACTTTTGTGAGACCTGATCCTAAGTGAGAGTTTTCAGACGACCCATAGATTCCTTCATTATTGCACTTCTCAACACACTTTATATGGACTACTTAGATTGGCTTTGTTTTGTTTTACTTTGTAAACCAAGTATTTTTATTAATTTTATGGATACTTTAATTAAGATCCTGTCTACCCCTCCTCAAAAAATGGACCCCAAACAAACATCAAATGAATTTCCCTTTGACGAACTAGTAGCTATGATAGAATGAAGTCAAGTCTATTATATACTTTTTGGGGGTTGCATTCTGATCAACATCAGTGAGTACGAGTGAAAAGTACAAGCCATAAGATAACGGAATACGGTACTCAACATAGTTGCTCATAAAGCTGTTCGGCCTGTATGCACAGTGATTTCTGCCTTCGGCAACATCTGTGCTAGTTGGTACTAGGCGTTTGTCCTGCAGTACCTGCTATAAAATGTACACAAATAGTACATGACCCACTGAAGCCAGCAAAGGTCACAGTCCTGAATGGAAAGCATTATCAACACCTTATCAGGACTGAAATAGATTTTTACTGTAAGGTAATGTCATTTCCAACTGCACCTGGCAGTTCATGTCACTGCTTAACCAAAAAACCAACAGGGAAAGTTAGATTAAAGAGAATGTTTCACTTCTTCACCACAGTCCCTGTCCAACAAAATTAATTCAAAAGTAGTTTGAGTAGTTCCATAGCACTAAATGAGACTTCTCTGATTAATACTTATTACTTGCAGGGGCAATAGTCTTTTTCATAAGACTCTGGACTGTGGACCAAGGTTGTAAAGTTTTGAGTGCTCTCACATCTCAGGTGGGATTGGGCCTCTTATGTGTATTATTAATATGCCACCTATATTTATGTGTTCCTTCTTTTGGTGATTATTCATGAACAAAGGGCTTGCTTACATACAAATGTTATTCTTTTAACTGTAAAACTAAAGATGGAATAATTCCAACATTGTGACTCCAGTTATATCCATGTAGTTTATTCCCATAAAGGGATAGAAAAAGTCACAGTGGCACAAGATACATTTATACTAATACCACTGTGTTGACACTAGGTTTAGACTAGTAAAACTGTTAATAAAATGTCAGGCCCCCAAAGAACACAGTTATATGGGTAAATGCTGTGTATAGATCAGACAATATCTTTGCAAACCCTAATGGGGGGAGGTGTATACACACACGTACATATACATATACATATACATATACATATACATATACAGGGAGTAAATAATCAGGATCCAGTGTCCTATTTTGTGTTTGGAATGTTGTTTGTTAAAAAAAGTGAAGTGTTTCAAAAATTGGGAACATAGATTAGAAATATTTTAGCATCTCCTTATACTTCATCCTGGATGCAGGCCAAGGAAAGGCCTTGTGCGTAGGCAGTAACTCCAACATCACTGGTACCCCATTGTCTGCATGTGTATTCTTAATGAGATAGCTACATAAGACCAGATCCTGTTTGTCTTGCTTTAGTGAGCCACCCCGTTTAAAGAAATGGTAAAACAGGACTTGTTTGTCTCCTTATCCTTAACCACTTAGTCTTTAGGGATACTTACAAGTTCTGTTAGACTGACATTTATTTCCTAAACTGTATCAGTTGGAAAGTTAATGATCACTTGCTAATAAATAAGTAGCCCAGAAATGTCTGTAGCTTTATCATTTCACTACCTAAAATGTTTGCTTTGGATCATGGGGTTTAGAAGCCTCCAGCCTAATGTATTATTGGCCCACATGCATATTGCATTTGTTATTGGTTTACTATAAGTAGGCCCTGTGTTATTAATTGAGTCATGGAAGCTAGAGATGAACAAGACCTATTAGGTCATCTAGTTCACCCTCTAACAGCTCAGGATTTTCCCCTGCAGTATTTTCCTTGGTAAACTGTCCAGTCTCGTTTTAAATGTTTCAAGAGATTTCACCTGAGACATTTTGTCTTCTAAAGTACCCAGAAGAAATGAATTTCACTTTTTCCATTTGTTTCCTATTGTGCATTCAAAAAGTGCTACTGTCCAGGATGCTACATTTTGGTACCTTTAAAATGAAATGAGCAAAGGCCAGGCTAAAAACAGTTACCTAATGTTGCAGATGAGTACACTCTGAATGAATTTAATAGCATAGAGAAAAAGAAGAAAAAAGAAAAAAAAAGTTCTTCTTAACAGCATTGCTACATTCTTTGTATCAATTTGTATGTGCCCAACAGTGATCTTTGAAATAGCTCATTCTGGCTCTGTGCCATATTGCTCAATGAAGAGGATTTTTTTAAAGTTGATCTTCAGTTCAGCAGTAAATTGTAAAATGCATCATGCCAGGCATAGTCTTTTTTATTTGAGAAATTACTTCCATCATTTGGAAAAAAAAATAATTTCAGTGCCTTTTGCTTTACCAGTGGTATATAACACAATAACAGTCTTTAGTCAGAGAGAAAAGTGTCTACTATTACAGCTCTGAAAATGGTTAGGCAATAAGGAAACACAATGGACATTTCTCTCTTTCAAATTCATACTCTGAGTGCTACAAACAGTGCCAAGTCTCCCATTACCACCTACAGACTGTTTTCATAGTCTCTGCAGCAGACCAGCTGACAGTACTGTTGCTTTAATTGCTTTATTCATGTGCTGCTTGAAGAATATCTTCTAGGTATGAAATATTGTGTATAAAGAATTACCTATGTGTATATACTTAGGTATACATACTTACAAACCACACACAAATGCATCTCCACACAGGAGCAAGAAACCCTTTGAGAGATTCTGAATGGTAAAGGACCACTGAGCAAGTTCATTTCCTTGTGATTGTGCAGACTAATTAGCTCATATCTACCATCAAACATTTTATTGGACTAGGTGTGACAGGGGAATTAGTGATATCACAGAATTTAGAACTGGAAAAGACCTATTCGATTTTCTCATCTGTTTGCAGTTCTCCTCTCCCTTACTGCTGTGCTTAATCCAGGTTTGTTCCCAAAAGCAATGCTTTATCTAGTACAGTTTGTAGTGAGTCGTGCAGCTACATTATTACCATTTTCTTTGGAAGATACTGGGTCTGTGGATCCACCTTGTTACACAGATATATCAATAGTGTCCCTCAGACATTGTAGTGAATTATACAAATGAAATACCAGTTTGAGAGAGCAGGGAATCAAGCTCTAGTGATACCTTAAGGCCAACAAGAACATTGTTTTCATTCTGCATGGAGATTTTCTGATCAATAACTTTTAGTCTCAGTACAGACATTCAAAAAGCCCATGGTGGAATCGATCTGTTACATGGTTTTCTGAAGCATAA
>NW_017729025.1:45538121-45546829 GCF_001723915.1 Gavialis gangeticus | reverse complement strand
TTAAGGCCAACAAGAACATTGTTTTCATTCTGCATGGAGATTTTCTGATCAATAACTTTTAGTCTCAGTACAGACATTCAAAAAGCCCATGGTGGAATCGATCTGTTACATGGTTTTCTGAAGCATGATTTGGATCAGCACTGAACAGAATGTGCATTTGCCCTATGGGTTTGGGTTGTTTTTTTTTTGGGGGGGGGTTGGGGGGTAGCAAATCTTAGCCCAGTTTCTTCCATTTTAAAGCACTCTGTGCATGCCAAACTTCTGTTATGTATATAGACAGATTTTGTGAACCTCACTTTGTTCTATTACAAGTATTGATTAGTTTCCAATCACCTATGCTGGTAAAAGTTTAATGTCTTAAAGTTAGTTTTTAGTATCCAATGCAATTTCTGGATATACATTCTGTAACCATAGAAGATAAACACTCTGCTCTAGTGTCAGATCCACACAGAGGACCTTTATAAATATGGAATAAATGACATGTTAGAGTTTTTGCCAGCAACCCTGGCAATAAGACTGTGGATCTACCCAGATTCTCTTTTCCTGCAAAAGTTTCTTATTAGCAAACTATCCATACACTCCAATGTGTTGTGACTGTTGATTTACAGGCAGGGTGCCTGCTTGACTAAAAGTAGTCAGATGTGCATAAGCATACATAGGTTAAGTGCTAGCAACTGATCTGAGTAGACCCAGACCTACTATAAGACACAGCAACTAACTTAAGGATAAGGAGCTCACCGGCTGGAATTGTTTGGCTGGTGTTCTTTGCCCTTCATTTATCCAAAGTTGTAAATGTATAAGTTATCTTGTACAGACAGGCAATGATGACTCTGAATTTCACAAACACTCATCTTTCCATGACATTGATGGAAATGCTATTGAATCAAATGCATTGGTAGTCTAATTATGATTCTGTTATTCAGAACTTCCCTTAGGCCATCAATATCTCATATGCGATCATATTTTACAAGCAGCAAGCTGATGGCTTGGTTATACATGTGCTGACGAAGAGATGATGTCCCACATCCTAACTGACTCTTTATATAGAGATGATCCTCTTCAAATACAGCATAAAAGAATAATCACAGGTGAAGTTCAGATAATATCAGTCCCAGTTCATAGGCTACTTTGTATTATATTTGCTGAGGCAATGTACAGCGATCCTGAGAAGACGTGTTTAAGCAAAGCCCTATTTCTTGGCTTTGGTTGAATGAGAACCATGTCTGACAGGAGATTACTTCTTTTAACCCCTTCTATGCTAGGCAGAAAGAGTACCTGTTGTGCCCTGGAAGAGAACAAAGGTTGGAGACAGCATTTCACGCTCTTCAAAATGTAAAATGTCTACTTTTTTGCACTAGCTGGGGTGCTTGTATTTCCAGATGTGTATTATCATTTAGATGGCAAAGCTCTGACTTTTTTACACAAGGCACAGTACAGGCTGACACAAGGCCACTTTGGAAGTGTTCAGCTTCTTTGGAGACATCCAGCCAAAAGGATATCTATCTTTAACAAAGCTCCCAGTTCTGCAGAGCAAAGGGTAAATGCTAGGAGTATTTAGAACCTTATGTTAGATTTTGTAAAAATAGGATTTTATACATCCTAAGAAAAATGCAAGTTTCAGTGATTTTTATTTCTCTCTCCAAAAAAACAAGCTTTTATTTGGTTTAAATATTGCCCATATTGTGTGCTTAACCCCAAAATTAAAGCATTGTGCAAAAGCAGGATGACAGCCAGCAGGGGAAAGTGACTAGAGAATGACCAGGAAAAAACAGGAAGAACGTGAGTAATCTATGACTGAAATACAAGGATAAACAATTAGCTTTCAGAGCGATAAGGACATCAGTTTCCTAACAATCACCGTTTTAACAGTATAGGCACTATTAATCATATTGGTCAAATCTTATTCCCATGAAAAAGAAATGGGGGGGAGCCAGGAGAGAAAGAAAGGTCTGTGAGCTCCCCTAGACCATTCTCTTAAGGAACAAGTGCACATAGATGCTGAATCAAAGTGAAAGGGACCTTAGACTCTATTAACTTCAGATCTGAGTCCTCATGAGATGGGTGAACAATTGTGTATCCTCATCGCTCCCCCATACCTCACACTGCTAAGCCATAACCTCATTCTCTTAAGGGCTAAGTACAAAAAGTCCACCCTGCATATGTGGATGAAAGGGAAGTGATTAGCCTCATTATAGTTAAAACATGCTGTTTTAAAATTCATAATTGACTGCCTGATTGCATTTTATAGATTCAGTTATCCTATGTCACTCACTTGACATGGGCCAGAGTTCTATTGTATTATACTGAAAGAATGAGTTAGAAGAAAGACAGGGATAGTATGCCTATCCACATGCTGAAAATGGCATTATAACTTTAATTTGCTGTTTCTGTTTACAAGTAAATTGCTAAAGGAAATGATAATCCTACATTTAAACAAAGTAAAGTTATGCTGCATCTCATTTCATTAGCATATCCATGATGTCCTGTTGATTAAATCACCGGCACCTCAAATACTGATCAGATTCTACAAGGATGTTACAAGCTATTTTTTCCCTTGCAGCTGAAGGTGAGATAGAACCTGACACTGGATTGTAAACACAGTACGGTGATGAAACGTTGTTCATGAAACAGATTAAATTTATGGGGGTTATAGAAACCCTCAATGGGTACATACAGGTGTTACATTGAGAATGACCTAACCAGGATTACATTGATCTAAATACCCAGCTGTGCAGGCATTCAGAGGGGTTAGTTCAGCCAAAAAATGGAGGTGCAACTAACTTAGATCAAGAAATGGTTAACCCAATCTAGGAAAAGGTTAACCTGATCTTGTGAATGCATAGCCTGGGGGGCTGGAAAACCCCAGCTACTCACCCTGTCCCCAGGGCTGTGCTACCTCCCCCCTCCCACAGCTGGTTGTCCTGCCAGCAGACCACAAACTTGGCAACTGACCCCAGACCCACCTAAACATAAAGTAAGCAACCTAAACATAGACCGGATGTGGGGAACATTTATATATATCCTTTATCATGTGTGAAGGTGTAAATCTCCCTGTCTCTGAAGCCCAGACCCTCACTTCTGACATGTTATGGGTATTTAGGATCAAAAAAACAGGCTTCAAGGGTAAGGGTCATCCTAGGGATTGGTGTACCTGCTGTATGAGTGTGTATATTTTTGCATGTTGTACATGTTACCCAGGGGATATCAGTAATGTCTGAGGCAATATGTAAGTTTACTTAGTATTTCCTGTGCCAAACAGTCCTGAAAAGAGTGTAGCACAGAGTCTGATCAGGATTCAATTTTCAGGACTGTGAAAAAGGTCAGAGGCAAAAACTCCAGTGGAAAGGTGGCTTTTTGTGGGCTACCCCGTCATGCTTTGAGAGCAAGATTCCATTAGAAGGTAAAACACAAGACAGATGAGTTTGGCTTGCCTCAGTCAAGCCTCGAGTGGCTATTTGAGCCCACGGGGAAAATAGTGGACAAACTGGCATTGTTGGACAGATTCAGGACAGATGTGGAACTGAGTTACATTGACAGAACTGCCTCAGGAAACCTATACTGCCTAATCATTTTATTCCTCACTCGTTATTTGTCTCCTTTCTTCACAAGCACTAAAATTTACCTGAAAGCATTTAAAAAAATCTTTTTATAGATTCATAGGGAACAGATTTTGGCATGTTTGCAAGTCTCCTATTAGATATTCCATGAAAGAAAGTGCAAAGTGATGACTAAAACAATATCTAGTATATTTTTTTTCTATTAATATATTTTTCTTTTGTTCAACAAAGTATTGTATCTTTTGACACAGATTTCATAAAACAGTCTTGTAACAGTATATTTAAGGCTCACTCATGGATCCAGATAACTAAGAACATCTCCCCTGGGACATGAAACCTTTTAAGTTTCTCCCAGCTGAAATGCAGCCCACAGTTGAAACCAATAGTTACTGAAATTATTTCTATCTGATGGCTACCAGGCGGTCTGAATAAAATGAATAGTAGTCTCAAGTCTTTTCCTGTTGGATAAAACATTCTCCATTAATTGATGCATTAATTAGGCCTTGTTTTCCAGGTTGCCATGGAAAGTGCAAAGATTGATTAGGTAAATAAAATGAACCATCCTTTACCTTCAAGTCCTTTCTCCTTCTGTTTTTATTATTTGTAGTCTGTATGGGTCCCAGCTAAGATCAGGGCCCCATTTTGTTAGGCATTATGTAAATGCATAAAAAATACAGGCCATGCACCAAAAATATTAACATTTATATAGTCGAGCCAAAGGTTTGGAGAAAGGATATATTGAAAATATTGAAACCCACATTTGACCAAAGGAGAACCAAGGCATAAATAGAGTAAATGACTTATCCAGCACCACAGAAGGATTAATGGTTAGCTTGTGTAAAAGAGCATAGCCCTCAGGGCTACACCAGCTCATGATAGTTGGATATCTGAACCTGAGTCTGGCAGAAGTAAAGACTAAACCCATACCAGCATCTGAGCAATATAAGGCCAGCTGTCTATCTTTATGTGTATTTGCAGGGGAAAGAGGGTCACAGTTTTGAAGGTTGCACTGCCATTGTTTGTGCCCTAAATGTCATTTGAACAAATAGAGACCTGCCAACTGTACAGCTGAAAAGACAGATATTATCATTTTTTCACAATAAACACAATGAAGAAGAATATTTTTTATGTCTGTTTTATGTGGGCTAAATCTTTTCCCTGTTTTTATAGGTCATGGGCTCAGGTAGATGCAGGAACTCCCATGGTAGAGATCTAAAACCAAACTCTGCCCTAGCTGCTTTTTGGGTAGCTTTGTAGTTTCAGTTACAAAATGCAGAATTTAATAATTTAATTTATTGAGGAACCTATTCTTTATTTTAATTCATATTTCTCCTATTACTATTAGAGCAACAGCAGGACTCTTTGCAACTGACATATTTTCCATGACATTGTTCAGACTCCATCAGCTGCTATATGTAATGAATCTTACTTCTTCTGTGCTTCAGACCAGTATGGCCATGAAATAAGCCTCTGAAATATTTACCAGACTAACCTTCATCTCTGCGTGACAGAAGACTACAGACATAATGTTTTTTATCAATGCGGCTCAAGACATTTGGCACTTGTATTAAATTTTAACTGATCAGTTTTAGTGAATTAAATACTTTCTCCTGCTACAGCAATACTCTACTGGGAGGGAGTGTCAGATAATACCAGATGTCCTCTATTGGTTTGCCACTTCCTTTTACTTCAATTAAGACTGTACTTGTCTATATTCTGATACTGGAGTCACTGAACTAAGATATGAACAGTGTGAGCAACTTGCTATTACAGTGCTAAAGATAATACAGATGCCAATATCACAGAAAAACTTGCTGCTGCTTCGCCAGAGAATATTTAACCTTACAGTTTACAGCACAACTTGTATTATTGTCCTGAAACAAAGTGGGAATCAAAGTATGGGTTAACTGATAGCTGATGTGGTGTCTTAGCAGATAAAATACTAGTTGTTCTTTGCCATCAGAAACTTCAGTAATACCCTAGGAAACAGTTATTATATGAAAATATATATTTATATTAGGAAATTTTGATTCATTATTGCTGGCATAAAAAACTATGTTTTGCAGTGAAGACTAAAATGATTGTAGTCATTTTCTATTCTATTCTATCTGAGGCTTTCAGATGTTATTAATCATTGTAGGTTTTAAAGCCTCTTCACAAAGCTGTCGTGTGCAAAGTCATAGTAGTGGATTCCCATGGTATCTCAATGGACTCTCTTTCAACCAGAAGATAATTAATATATAGGATGGGAGACTTATGGATATAGTTCAGCAGAGTTTTAAACCCTGGACAACCTCTTTGAAGCTGAAACTTAGGGCACAATTTACTACTAACAATTATTTGTGAGAGCATGGATAATCTTTACACAAGCAGTAACCTCATATGTGTGAACAGTCAGGATGAAGAATTAAATATCAAAATGAGATCAATTGTGCTGCAAGTAAGAGCAGTGACTGAAGGTGTGAACCAAGCCTGTAAGCCATCTAGACCTGAACCAGGAGGGAGGTTTGTTTTGGGTTTTTTTGTTGTTTTTAAGGATAATTTTTTGTGTTCCAAGCCAAATCAGCAAAATCAATTCCAAATCCGTGAGTCATTCAAGAAACACATGTGGCCCTGCTATCAGCAAACATCTTCCACCTCAGCTTGGGGTTTCAGATGTTTCCAAATCATTTGGCGGGCATCCTACATGCAGGCCCAAGCCCAGAGGCTTAGGGTTCGGATGCCCCCTGAGGTTTGCTTGTCCTCAGCCATATGGCTGCAGAAGCAAGGTGGGGAGGAGTCTTCCAGTTCCATAAAGTGGGTATAAAGCCAAGATCTTCCTACTGGAAATGAAAGTGGAGGTTAACTATATATTACCTCTGCGGGTGCTACACCATGCCAGAAAAGCAGTTATCCCCAGTGACTAGGAAAACCACCTGAGTGGTCATGGTATTTCCCCTGCCAAATAGACGCATGCAAGTTTGCCACTACCAGGAACAGCATGTGTAGCTATTTGCTTTTTCCAGGAACTGTGTGGGGAGCATGATGTAATTAACCCATAGGAGGGAGGAGGGCGGATGGGATCGGGTGGAAGTGGGGTGCGGAAGGGTAGTAAGTCTTCCAGGTGGCGGGGGGGGTGGTAGGTCCAGAGGGTGGGTTGGTAGGATTGTGGGGGGAGGACTGGTGGATCCCAAAAGGTAGTTCTTAATTTGTACTATTTTAAAACTAGAAGATACAGTGCAGTAAAACCTGCTAGTTTGCAGGGTTAGGTTCTCTGGTCCTTACAAAGATTAGAGTTTGCAACTAGGGGTCACATATAATCGCAACACACAGCTATGTAGGACCATGAAGGAGCCCACTTTTATTTCAGAGGACTCGAGTTCTCCAGTTAGCTGCCTAGGACAGTGATATGCTCCAGTTGAGTGGAGTAATGGCACCCTTGGAAAAAAAGCCACAACAAGCAACAGAGTTGTTCATCTTTCACTCAGCAGCCTGCTGCAAATTAAGCAGATTATGAACCACCTGGATAAGAATGATCCAGATTCTACTCTGTCTTTCTGTCTTTTATAACCCAAGATATAACAAAACCCAGTTTTTCCTGCCAAGATAAAAGAGAAGTGGCTACAGGGACCTGTGATCCTATTCTTTCAAATATTTCTTATTAAGAGAGCTATGCTAGGGAGGCATCTATAGGATTAGAAATAGCTATAGGTTCAAAGCTGGTTTAATGTTGAGTGTTAAGACGAGGCTGCTCTAGTAAGAGACAAATCTTTTTTTTTTTCTTTTTCTTAATTCTAAAAGTTTATTCCTCCGGCTCACAGCATATTGCTTGCTTTGCAAGCATTTCCCGTAATGGAGCTTCCTCTTACTGTATATGCATGCTTACTTGGTGGAACAAAACAACAAGAATCCTAATTTCCTTTACTTCCTAATGTGCACCGCACCACGGAGAATGCAATGAAGTGGATAAACCACCTTCCTCATTATTGCATATTACTTGCCTGATACAAATGAAAACCGTATATAATTTAAATATTCTGAGACTTCAAGTTTTCATAAAGGCAAAGAGGCTGATAAGGACAGAAACTAAGGTGGGGAATTGAAAACCAGAGTATGATTAATGGGACCTATATCAAGAATCTTCTCTTAATTATACCAATATACATCTGGATTAACTGTAATGTAGTTAGTGGGATTATTTGAGATTTATATAGCTATACATGAGGCAAGAATCTTTTAGTTTCAAGTCTTCATTTAAAGAATATGCAGATAGGATTTTAGGGAATCTCAAGCCAGGTGACAGTGATTACTTATCTACCTCTGAAAATGCAATATAATGTTGACTGAATGGTCCATTGTCTGCAGAATAGACCCAGAACTACCAAAGATCAGGATTATACTGAAGGGACTGAATTGTGATAAAAGAAAGCAGCACCACTATCATATGGCTTCAGCCAATTCTTAATTTATACCTGACACTGTTGCCCAGAGGAGCTCCTATCTACTTCAGTAATTCTGTTACTAAAGTAGGTAGGGCTCTGTCTCACTCAGCAGCATAAGAAACTAACACCAGAATAAGATAAATCTACCTTAAAAGCACCACTTGTAGCTCTTAAATTAGCTGAATTATTTCTCCTTATGCTTCCTTACTTCCTAGACTTTGCAATATACAGAAGAAAAGAATGAACATGGTCTCAAAACTTCATGGCATAGCCCAACAACTTCAGGAAAGAGTGTGGAAATACTGTAAAAGTGGAAATAATGGTAATGAGCACTATCATAACCACCTTCTCATGTGTGTAATATGTTCCATCAAGCCAGCCCTTTATGCACATAAATTAATTAGTGAACCTAAAATAAATTTCCATGCCCTTCCACTGTACTTTTCTAATTCCTACATTCTACTTTCAGTTATAGCAGTGTAAATCAGGAATAATATCCTTTATTTTGGTGGCTATTACCTGCTGTTTTTGAGACAATATGTGATCCATGTGTGCTCAGCTTGATGGTGGCAGAGCCTGAATTTATTTTCCATACATTTTAAGAACAGATTGAATTTTATTAGGAGATGTTTAGGATTGTGAATTCAAAAAGATGACAGTGCCAGTAGGGAAATACAAATCGCCTGAGTGAGGGATTAACACTAGAGGGAAGGGGGTGAGGAGGGGAACG
>NW_017729025.1:45535704-45538053 GCF_001723915.1 Gavialis gangeticus | reverse complement strand
AGGGGAGGGAGGGGGTTTGCGATGCTGAGAGAGAAAGAAGATAGAAACACACAAACCTGTACAGTGGTCCGCAATGGTGGAAGAAGTAGGTCGAAGAAAGTGTCTCAGTCCATATAGAGTCTCATCCCAGGGGTCCACTTTGGGTAGAGCGGGGTGGCCCGTTGCTGAAGAATCCTCTCAAAGCGAAGTCCATTTGGTGCAGAGGGGGCTTCAGGTGATCCCCTCTGGGTCCGGTCCATCTGCGGTCCGTCTGGTGGGGTCAGAGTACTGGCAGTGGTCTGTGATGTGCTCCATGTAGATGTTGCGGGACCAGCAGATGGTGTTGGACACTATGACGCAGCACATCAGCTTGGCGTAGCAGTGGGAGATGCAGCAGGCACGCAGGATGCTCTCGTTGCTGGGGTCCCAGGCTCTGAGGATTCCTACAATGAGCATGTCGACCGTCACGTCATAGCCGCGGCCTCTCAAGATGTCGGTCAGTGGGGCGTACTTTTCCTGCTTGCGAGCCCGGGCATTGGTGAAGACTTGGCACTGGTTCTTGAAGGGGATGGTCATGTCCATGATCATGACCTTCTTGGCCTCTTCATTGGCGATCACAATGTCGGGTCACATCTGGCTCTCGCAGCCCAGGATGGTGCGTTTCACGGAGATCTCCACTGCTGCGGTCAGGATGGCCCTCACCAGGCGGTCCTGGACAGCATTGTGGCAGAACTGCTGGGCTCTGGCGTGCGGCCTGCAGCTGCACAGCATGTGAGAGAGGGTCTAGTACAATCATCATGATATTAGTGGTACTGTCCACAAAATAACAGTAGAAAATAATACGAATCATAAAAATGGACAGCAGGTTGGCTGCTGTGCAATGAGAATTTAACGCAGAGTGATCTCCCAGGATAAATGTCGATATGTATTATTAAATGAAACAGTGGCAAAGTATAGACTGTCAAAAGCATTTGCTGTCCAGCGACATGGAAGGAATTGAAATGAATTTTCAAAGGAAAAAACCTTTCTGTGTTTCTTCATGTTTTTATTCATTTGTTCATATGTTTGAAGCATTAATTACAGTGCAATGCTCTCCCTAGCCAAAAGCTTTCAGAATAAATCCAGGTCACAGGATGAGAGAAGGGGCAGAAACAATTTCCTAAATGAAAACTAATGTGTTTATCAGAGTGATTTTGGCCACCTGATTAGACTGGCACATCTAAACCAATACTCTGGTGCATCCTCTTGAGAAATCTGGCCAGTGCTGGATAGTTCACCTCTAAAAGCAATACCTGCAGTGATTGCTAGTGTACCATGTCCATCATCCTCTAAACTCAGGTTGTTCATCAGTGGTGTATAAGTGTGAAATCCAGTTAATGATTTATCCTTTGATAAAAGAAGTAACTAGAGAATATTGGAGTGCACTCAAGAGCAGTGCGCAGT
This sequence comes from Gavialis gangeticus, assembly GCF_001723915.1. Taxonomy (NCBI): domain Eukaryota; kingdom Metazoa; phylum Chordata; order Crocodylia; family Gavialidae; genus Gavialis; species Gavialis gangeticus. The sequence continues at coordinate 45,536,631 of NW_017729025.1, read as the reverse complement.
CCAGCACCCATTCTACCTAATAAACTGTTACCACAAATATCATTTTAAACATATTAAGCCAGATCCTCAACTGGCATAGATGAGTTTAGTTTGGTTGGATACAATGGAACTTTGTCAATTTACTTTAGTACAGGATCTGGGCAACTGATGAATATGGGAGAATTTTGTTCCAAATTCCTCCTAGATGAATATGGGTTAAAGATAATGCCACCTTTCACTAGCTGTTTTTTTTTCTCCTTAAATTGATTATAAGGTCTTGGATTTAACTTGTGACCTTAGTGTTATCACCTGATTTTTCTGATACAATATTTTTTCTCTTGGAAAATGCTGTTTTGTCCAAACCAAATCCTTTCAAGGAAAGGTATCATTTCAGTTAAATTCTATTAGATAAAACATTGAAAAGAAAAGCATGTAGGTAAGCTTCAACTGTTCTCTCTCAACATTAAAATGGTTTGGTATTTTATTTCAAAATGACTTTTCAATTCCAAATGCATTTGTGAGGTAATTATCTTCTAATCTAGTAATATTATTAGTAGTATAAAAATGTTGGAATCAAAACAAAACAACAACATATTTCAATTCGATGCCAAATGACTTTTCTACCAAAAAAAAGTGATTTGGAGTGAATTTTTTTTCAAAAAGTAGAATTTCACAAAAAAGGGGGAAAAAAACCACTGACCACCCCCAAAGCAAGCAAGCAAGCAAGCAAGCAAGCAAGCAAACAATCCCTCCCCACAGAAAATAACAAACAAACAAAACAAGAAAATAATTTTAAAAAAAAGAACCAGAAGCAAAAACAGAAGTTCTGGTTCTTGTACAGACTAATTATGATTTTTTGTCATCTGCATTATTCATTCATGTTGAATAACTCAGATTTGTTTTCTTGTGGGGGGGGGGGGGTATGACTTCCAGCCCCAGAGTATATGA
>NW_017729025.1:45530545-45535601 GCF_001723915.1 Gavialis gangeticus | reverse complement strand
TTGTGGGGGGGGGGGGTTATGACTTCCAGCACCAGAGTATATGAATACAATGATTTAATTCCTCCTTTAACAATGATAACACTTACCTGTACTTATGAAGGCAAAAGCCTGGATGAAATATCTGTTTAGAGACATTAGTGCAAGAACTCCCATTGACTAAAAAGGAGACTGGAATTCAACTCTCATTTCTTGTCTTGTGGTAACACGGCTGACTGACTTCTAGAAGGAATTATAAAATTAGATCTTTCTTGCATTCATACCAGCCCTAAAAGTGCAAGATCCAAGAGGCAGCAGTTTTTGAGCACTTTGCTTTCTTAACAATTTGAAGGCTAAACCATAAAAGGGTTCTTTATAATTCTTCTCCTAAGCAAGAATATTGTTCTAACAAAAGGCTGCATTGGAACCTGCAGACTTGTTCCATAGAATAATTTGTTTACTGTTTTGTAAGTCTACTGCACAGTTCCATAAACTCTCTAGCAAAGAGTATACTATTCTCTTATTGCTGTTCAATATGTTTATGGTGCCTGCATATGTTCTGGGCGGAGAATATACCCCCAAATCAGAAAGCAGCAGTTTGTCAAAGGTACATGTAATCTCAATCAATGTACAAAGTTATGTGTACAATCCAGAGAATTGCTACTGGATATTTGTTTGCAATTGTCAACAAGCGTAAGTAACAGTAATTCAGAACTTAAAGGATCTTGGCAGGAAATTTCAGAAACAGGATACCAGTAGATTCCTAAGCATGTATTTAGCCATATAAACTCCAGTTCATCATATGCATTTCTGCCCTGAAGACACCATAGCCCTAATAAAAAGGCTTATTTTTAGTCTCCAGAAGATCCAGTAGAACTCAATGGGATATGTTGTTTAATCAGAAAATCAGGCCACTTGTTTCATTCACTATGACCCGCTTGTCCTTTTGCCAGTATTTCAGCTAATCAAGACATCAGGACAACGTTCTCAGTGGTGAGATCCACAGAATAATCTTCCAAGGGAAATGGTGGAAACTGCTTTTTTGGGCTCAGTTAAAATTAGACTTGGCAAACCACTGATGAACACAGGGTTGGAAACAGGCCTACAATGGTAGTGGCTGGGGTAGCTGGCATAAGGAACTTCCCCAAGTCTGATTTCTATGATTTTATGATAAATTGATTAAATAATTTGGTGGAGAAGAAAGGAAGTTACCTGGATAGGTTATTATCACAGGATTTATGTTACTACTATGCCTGAACATCAACAGCATTATCTTCAATTAGAGTTGTACGTGAGTAATTGAAATGGGGTAATGGGAACACGTGGCATTTGAACAGCAGCAGGAGATCATTGTCCTTTGACAGAGTTCTTCTCCAGACTCCCATTTATATGATGTGTTATGTATATACTTGAGTTCTAACATCAATTATCCCATTGCTTATGGGTTTCCAAGCTCCCATTCACTTCAGTGAGAATATGTGCATCAAAGATAGGTAGATCTGATATATCCAATTTTATTACCATGCAAAGTAGCATAGTATATAAGCATATAGAAAAGTACTGTGAAATCTTTTGTCAATGAATTCTGAACCCCTTTTGCCTTCCTTCCCCCATCACAGTCTTCCTCCTCCTCACTATGGAACTCAAATGCAACAAATCATTTTAAAAAAGATGTTACAGCAATAGAATAAATGCCTCGCCAACATAAACTGCTACATTGCATACAATAATGTGATGGTATATTTTGCACTTGCATACTCTAGATGGTATTAATAACATCAATATTTATATAGTCATAAACTTAGCTCACACTGGAGTGTCATTTATATAGTGTTGTACATCTTGCAAGTACTCTTCCTGTCAAATTTATTTCAGGCTCTTTGAAGGTAAACATATAGTAGCATAAAGTCACATGTGTGGAGGTTCCAGTTCTCTTAATGTTCTATCTATAAAAATAATGACCTTTATACAGGTATCTACAGCTTTATGCAGTGTCTTCAAACTCAGCAGTTCTTTAAGATTATTAATAGCGATAACATTATCTTAGAAATGCAAGTAGGCAATTGTCCAGATTTAACGACAGTGGTGGTATAAAGATATATATATATATATATATATATATATATATATCTTGCTGCATCACCAGATCTTGCATTACTGGTTGAAAAATGTGTAAGCGTTAGATAATAATATTACTATCACTATAAGAATAATAGTATATCATTAGAATGTTATTAGAAATATAAAAAATCATTAACCGGGTGCAACTACCATTGATTTATAAGTATAAAAATATCCTTAGAAGTTTGGACCCTGCAAATATTTGTTACAAAATGATAAGAATAAGAAGGCATTCACTGGTGCTCTTGTCTTTGTTGCTCCTTTCCTGTAATATAGTATAGGAATCTGAAGTTTATTATGGGGTAGTTTGCAGCTGTGGTGTGCAAGAAGGGTTAGAGTAGATTTTTATTTGGATCCTTTTGAAAAAATGTTTATTATACAGTTGCTTGTGATTTCTGAGGACTAGGCCCAATGACCTAGGAGGTCTGTTTCAGTCCTGTGTTCCTAAGAAGAAACAAGAAAGAGCGGGAAAAAATATATGAAGGAAGTATATACATGGCTTTGTTGCTTCCAAAAAAAAGGAAAATTCACTTCTCCATATTAGATTGGAGGTTCTGATGATTGAACGGGAGAAGTTTTATATAACATTTTGTTTGTTTTATAACTTGCTAGAATAGAGGGCCAGCAACATATAGTGGTATGAATCCCTTACAAAGCAAACAAAACTTGCCAAAGCTTTCTGGGTCAGGTACTTCAATGGTATACATTATTTTCATGCTCTTTGGTGCAAATAGCCTGAAATGAGGTCTGGCTTTCTACACAGATTTTATTTATAGTTTACTTGATTCAATTTTGTTTTTATACTGTCATTTTCATTCCCTGTAATAAGCTGATGTTATGCTGGAACAATTTAAAGGGATTATAGTGCTGGTAAATTTTAAATCATTCTACTGCCTTAACTTTATATTGTAATAATGCAGGATGAGCACTTTTGTGAAATAATACTGAAGTGCATTAGGGAAAATAAATCTTTAAACTTTAGTAACCAAAACTCTTTGAAAAGGAATTGTGCTGTAGTTCTAAGAGGAGGAACAATGTAGTAAGATAAATTTTGGCTCCACCAAAGCCAGTAGGAGTTTTGCCATTGATTTCAACTGGCTAGGATTTCATCACTTCTTTAGCCTGCCTCTGCCACTAGCTCATTAATTCTTTTGGTCATATCATTTGACCTTTTGTTATGTCTGTTTATCTAGCTGTGAAATGGGCATAACAATATTGACCTATGTCAAGATGGTGTTCTGAAGCTTAACTGAAGATTCATTTTTGTAATTGCTTTGAGATGCTTGGATGAAAGAGACTGCAGCTGTAAGTCTCATCATCAAGTCTCATTAACTTAGACTTCTAAAATTTGCTCAGATTTTATAAGAGTATTCTCATTTACCTCATTCTTATGCATGGAATAATGACTATCCAATGAAAATAAGAAACAAAAGATGTAAAATTTATCGGGAAAGTATGCTATTTAAACAATGAAGTATTGATCTGTGGAACTCATTGCCACAAGATATCAGTGAAGTCATTTATCATTCAAGAGAGGATCAGATATTTATTTGAATGATAAAAAACTTATTTATAAAATATAAAATTGAAAAGAAATGAGGGCACGAGTCAACCATTGTTTGCTCAGGAATTAAGAAGAAATTTCCTGATAGATGACAGGTTATATCCAGTAGGAGTTTCTTTTACCTTCTCTAATGGATCTTGTGCTGGCCATTGTCTTTAACTGGGCTAAGTAAAACACTGTTTCAAACTTCCATGACATTATTTTCCCTTTTATTTGTCAGCATTTGATTCTCTCTCTCTCCCTCTCTCTCCCTCTCTGTATATATATATGATATTAAAAATTAGATTTTCGTACAAGGTGCAGCAACTTAGCAACTGAATTATTTAAAACTTTACATTTCAGTTTTCTTACATTTTAGTCACTTAATCCTCTCATTCTGTAATACCATGTAGCTTTTTTCTTCATCTGCTTACTAGGTTTAGCATTGATTAAAGCTTATTTGAACTGCTACTTTGCATTACATAAAGTTATCTCTGGCAAAGTTGTATATATACATACACATATGTGCATGCAGCTGCTGTGTGCCTTTCTCCTTTGAATTTGTTATTTTAGTTTTGTCAGTATTGTAGTGTTCCCTCGTTTTCTGCCGCTCTTGTGAATTATGAAAACCAGTAGTAAAAGAAGCAGTTATTCTTCTTATCAGTATTCCATTAGCCAGTAGTAAGGCTAACACCATGGTAATTTGAATGGCCGAGTAATAGCAAAAAGTACTGTAATGATATAATCTACTCATATTCCTTATTATCATCAATATATTATTTCCTAATATATAACAGATTATCTACTTTGTGTGGTGGCTGCTGCTTTAACTACAGAGGCAGTGCTACAGCAGCCAGGCATCTTAGTGTTTTTTTCTATGAGGAGAGTTAAACCAGTTCCCTGAACAGCAGAATTTCATCCCTGAACAGCAGAATTTCATCCAGATGTGGGAAGGAGAGCTTGCTTACATAGTTATGTTGTCTCTAGGGCTGGGCAAAATGTTGCCAAGTATTTCATTTTGAACCTGTTTTGATACATTTTGAGCTCGAAACAGCAAAATCATAATGAAACAAAAGGATTCAAAACAGCTTCGAAACTAAATGAGGGCACTCAAAATGTTTCAAGTTTCTAAGCCGGGCTTACTTAGCTTCAGCACTGGTCCCAGTCTGCAGCAGCAGTCTCTTCTCATCTGGTGTGCTGATCCAGGGGCTCGCACCCCTGGAAGGAGTCTGGCATAGCCCAGCAGCCCTCCCAGGGGTGGGAGCCCCTGAATCTGTGCCCGTATGAGAGGAGGATGCCTGGGACACTAATGAGAGGAGGATGCCTAGGAGTGAATTGCTCCTGCTGCCTGTCCCAGGCAGCAGCTGCAGCCTCCCTTCATCTGATGCAGATCTGGGGTCTCACACCCCCAGGAGG
>NW_017729025.1:45524303-45530296 GCF_001723915.1 Gavialis gangeticus | reverse complement strand
CACCCCCAGGAGGAGTCCAGCACAGCCTGGCAGCCTTCCTGGGGGTGCAAGCCTCTGGATCTGTGCCCTGGATGAGAAGAGGCTGCCCTGTTGCCTGGGACTGGCGCCAGGTGAGGGCTGCGCCCAGCACTGGAAATAATTGCTCCTGCTGCCTGTCCCAAGCAGCAGCGGCAGCCTTCTCTCATCTGGGGAACAGATCCAGGGTCTTGCACCCCCTGGAGGGCTGCTGGGCTGTGCTGGACTCCTCCTGGTGGTGCGAGCCCCTGGATCTCTGCTGGATGAGAGGAGGCTGCCACTGCCTGCAAGTGTCAGGAGTTGTGCTTTGAAGAGTTTGAGGTGCAGTTTCTTGGAAACTTCTATATCTATTTCCTTGAAACTTAGCAGTCTTCATGCCCTCAGAAGGGGATACCATACCGGCAATTCTGAATGAAATCCAGCAAGAAATGACAACGTTTTAGGCATTTTCATGATTCCCCATTATAGCCTACGGGCAAAACATCGAAATGGGTTGAAACAGCTAAACAGTTTCTATGAAATGAAATGGGACAGTGCTTTGAAATGAAATACTGTCCCTTCAAAATGGTGGAATGCACTTTGAAACAAAATGATGGTGTTTCGCACAGCCTAGTTGTCTCTGTAGGGTATGATGTTGTCTCTGCCTAGGCAATGTAGCCATGCTGAAATCTTGTAGTGAAGGCAAGGCCTAAATCAGTGACAACACATGAGTCTGTAAGGGACAGGCCACAAACTCAGAGGTGGCATTGCTGCTTTTTGATTGTAATGTTAAGTTGCTGCTAATTGCTGATATGGGGATGCCATGCTTAATGTTTCTCCTTTCTAAAGCACTGCATAAACAGCAACAAACTGAACCTCCTAACACCCCTGCAAATGAGGTACCATATTTACTAGAATATAAAATGAGGTTTCCCCTGCCAGTCAGCGTAGGAGGGCCCTTGCCATATTCACATAAGAAGCAGAGGGGGGAGCAGACAGCTGCTGAGGTTCTGACTCTGGGCCTGAGCTTGGGTCAGGGCCAGAGGCAGACCCACAGCAGCCTCCTGCCCCCTCACTCTGCTTCCCCTCTGCAGCTTCTGCCTTCTCCCCCCACCACCTCTCCCTCCCTCCAGGTGGGGGGATGCACATGGCAGGGTTCAATAAAGCTGTAGGGGAAAGAAGTAGGCAGAGCAAAGATCAAGGGGCCACCTGACCTCTCCCCACCCCCAGCCACTGCTTTCCCTGCTGTAGCAGTGTGGCAGGGAGGGGTGGTGTTTCATGAAAACCTTCCAAAACTTAAATTATATGCCTGGAGAATTATTTTTAAAATCTAAAATTTTCCATATATAGAATTTAATTATTAGGGTCACTTATAGTATCATTTACATTGAGTGTCATCTTGTATTTGAATAAATATTATAATTAAAATCATTTTCTTGGTCCTGAGAGAGAAGCTGAAGAACAGAGAGCTTTTTCTGACCTTTGCCAAGTCACTTAATCATTCTCAGAACCAGAGTTAAAATTCAGCCACTGAATTTGCAATAAGGATGATGCTGTAGAACATGGGAGCAAAAACGATGGCTAATGAGAAGAAGTGTATAGAAGTAGAAATTCCCACACATGATGTGGAAACAAACCCCTAAGACCTTAATATGCTAATGTTGGGGCACTGTTATGTTAAATCCAATAATTCTGATAGACTTGGCAAATGAAATGACAAGTTAAGAAGGGTATTTAGTAAATCTACCCAATTACAGGTGATATTTATTACATGGCTAAAGAACACCAGAAGTAGTGCAGTTAATTAAGAAACAGTGGGTGCTTGAAATTGATTTGGGTAACTGAAACCATTGTTCTGAACCTAATGCAAGGTTTTAGAATATTTTTGACCAGGGGCTTTAGACCCTTCTTGCCCAGAAGAGGTTTGAACTTGTGTCTTTCTAAATTTCTACTCCTGACCTTTAACAACCATACTAGAGATTAGGTATACAGGTTGTAGCCATATTGGTCTAGAGGAAAAGGCAATAAGGACTCGTAGTATAGATGATATCTTTTATTAGACCCACAAGAATTTTGCAAAAGAAATTCTTTAATTGCAAGCTTTGAGGCACAAACACCCTTCATCAGGCATTGGAGAAAAGATTGTAAAAGTTCTCCTGGGTAGAAATGGAAGTTCATATTTCATAGGCATTTGCTAAAGTTTTCTGGGGGAAGGGAAGAGAGGTAGAATGTTCCTTTCTCTTTTGCTCTTCTTGGTCCCTCTCTTTTGTCTTTGATAGGATAGGAAAAAGAAGTTAACAGTTCTGGATTTTTCAGCATAATTGCTCAGACTGGCCCATTAGTTTGTGAAAGAGTTAAGGAAAATGCACTGAAATCAGTAAAGATGAGAGCTAGACTGTGCACTTTACTGGGCAGGATGTATGAATCCTTGGTGTATGCCTAAGAGCTAGTGCCTCATAGGAAATACTAAACTAATTCTGCCATTGCTTCAAATAATAAACAGTAAAGCTACCCACAAGGCCCCAAAGAGATTCTTTTGCCATAGTTCTAGTGCAACTGGTTTATAATCACTGATCTACATGCAGCAGCACTCTGGGTAGTGCTTGGTAATGATAGTGTAGGATGCACACATTACCAACTACACCAGTACTGTGTGCATCTGCTCACATAGGATGCCTATACACAAGCTGGGAGACTACTCTGACATGCTGTAATTACAGCCCATGGGAGAAGACTCAATTGAGTTTGCTGGAATGTGGTAATTACCGTGCTCTAGCCAGCCTCTGTGTCTCATGTATGAGTGTCCCCATGCTTCAAAATGATGGCAAGGGTGTTTTAACTCCCAGAGCACATGTGAAAATGCCCATAGTCCCAAACCCTTATTCATCAACTGCAAAGCTGTCCCATTTGATTGCATCTTATCTCTCCCTGTAAACAAACTGTTACAGGGGCAACTTTCTGAAAAAAAGAACTGACACGAAGGTGTGGCTTGTAGGATCAAGTCAGAAGAAGAGAAAGGAGTACTGAAGATGGCATGCTAGAGAAAGGCCAACTCCTATATTCATACAGCGTAGGCTGCCTCTGTTCTTGCAGTCAACCTTCATGGTAATCTAGTGGTAAATATCAGCAATCCATCTTCATTGTGCAGCTACTAAACACCTCCCCCCCGCTTCCCTTTTGGTGAGAAAAATCAAGAGTAACTCTTATGTTCCCAGTGAAGCTATAAGTATACCAAATCAGTGTGAGAGCAGAGCCAGACAAAAGAAACAAAATTCAGTATTCAACCATACTCTATGCTAGCGTACTGAGCTTAGGGAATGAGGTTTGATGTAGCATAGAATTCATCCCAGGGTATCCCTAAGAGATTAAAATTTTGTTTTGTTTCTCAGGGAGACTCCTGTTGAGTTGGGTAATTGGGAGTTTTGCCTGGAAAAAAAGCAATGTGGGATTTTGGGCTCCATAGAAACTATGGTATCATGAAAAATTCCTATGTCCATGCTGATTAAAAGTGAGAGTAAGCAGTAGCAGCATATTTATTGCATAATAATGTCTATATTAAAAGCCACTACATAAAAGCTGAAAAATATTCTTTCTCTATCTGGGCACATCACCTTTGTGCATTAGCAAAGATTCAAGAACAGAAGATGACAGGTTTTCAGAGAGAATCGTGCTGCTATAATAATGCTCTCTCCTGTGCCATACCTTCTATAGCTTCTGGCATTAGAAACCACCGTAACTTCAGAAAGTGCTGACCTCAGTGGGCTGCAACATGAATATTATGTCCTTAACCCCTTTTAAACCACTCCTCTGTGTTAGATCCCTGGCTAGTTTATCTAATTTAAAGGTGACTGAAAAAAGCTTTTAAGTGGTGGGGAGAAAGGGGGGGAGGGAAAGAACAACCTTGTTTAATAATCCATCTCAGCATTACAATAAATACATACGTTTAAAAAATTCAGTGAAATGTCTTTGACTTCTAACTGTGATTTCACAGTGGTGGCATTTTAGGAATTCTTCCTTATTTATAGTGGTACGCATTAACATGGAATCTGTGTTTTGTTTTGTTTTTTTATTTATATGATGCCATTCCCCAGAAAGACTAAGAGCAGCAGATATTCTGTGTGTGCGCATTTATGTAAACACACACAGGATAAAATATAAATTCCACGCATCTAAAAGTCAGTTCCTCTTTCCTTTTGCTGGCCACCCATATCAGGTCAGTGTTTTCAGTAACACCTAGTCTTTCAGCACAGGAGCACCAACTGATGTATTGCTTAGGGAAAACTTCTCTTACCTTGGTACTTGCACTGCCACAGGTCCAGGCTGGGGCTAAATTTTGTGCCCCAGGCTGCAGTAGGGATGGAGCCTGCCAGCACAGAGCAAGGGTAAGTGGTGGGGTTGCAGGGAAAGGGGAAGTGGCAAAAGCTGAAAAGAAGGACAGCAGTGTGCAGTGGGGAGAAGCGGAAGATGGGGCATGTGAAAGGAAGAGTGGGGCAGGGTCCCCAGGCTGCTGGAGGGGCAGGCACAAGGCAGGGTAGGTGTGGGGGGAGAACAAACAGCAGAGGGCAAGCTGTCTGCTCCCCACACCTTCCTCTACCATGCCTGTCCCTTACCACCTGTCCCCCACTGCTCCCCTCACAGCCTGCCCCATACTGCCGGCCCCACAACTACCTCCCCTACCACTTGCTCCCCTATGACTACTTCTCCCACTAATCCAATAATTAGATTCTATACATGGAAAATTATAACATCTTTACAAATTTTCCACGTACAGAATCTAATTTTTGGTAGGGTCACTTTAAATTCAGGATTGTCTTGGGTTTCGATAAATACAGCAAATATAGAACAGACTATAGTCTGGTTTAAGTCACATATGCACACACACAGGATAAGGTATTCAGTAACTATTTTTCAGGAGACAACTTTATTTCTTGGTCACTATAATAGAGATAACATTTAAATTTACCATAAAAATATTTCCCAACTTGGGGTTTCCTAGCTTAGGGTTACAGTCTCAGTTCAAAAAGCAGCATTCACCCTAACCATTTCTCCCTTCCTTTGCATGGACAAGTTATTTTTATATCTTAGCTATAAAGACCTAGTTTTCTATTAAGTCTTTATTTGCCATGGAGAGCTAAGCTATATGCACTTTGTTGTAGGTACATAGGAAGTGAGGTATACTATACAACTCAGGATACATGCAGGTATTCACTGCACCCAATTCATAATCCCATGGCTTGCTTCAGCATAGATCAGGTCTAGCTGGTGCACATGTTCAATGGTGCTTGGAATTGTGCCAGGAATCTGATCTAAGTAAATCAGGGTGGGAGGAGTTGTGGGCAGGATTGGAGGAGCTAGTGGGTCCATGGTGGAGGTTGGCAAGTCTGGGGTGGGTTTGGTGAGATGGGGAGGCTGTAGGTCTGTGGTGGGCTGCATCTGCAGGGAAGGGTCTGCTGGGGGGGGGGGGGGCGTGGGGTTTGGGGGGGTGCAATTGGGGGGGAGGGGTCGGCGGGGGGGGGGGGTGCACTAAAAATAGCCCAGTCAAGGTGCTGGGGGATAAAAAAAATGCAGCTCCCAAGCTGGGATGGGTGGCTGGGCTTTCCTAGCTCTAGGGCTACAGATGTTCAGTAGATCAGAATAACTTGTTCCTGAACTAAATTAATTCACCTCCTCAGGTGAACTAATTTAGATTGGGCCAGCCACTTTTTGCCTGATTGAATCTGCTCAGCCATTGGCACTTAGATTGACCTAACCCAAGCTAGAGCAATCTAAATGTAACATCTGCATATACCCTCAGGCTAGGGACAGACATTACACATAAACTGATTTAAGTGATCAGAAACTGGTTTAAACCTGTAACAGATTAGATGTTCAGTGCATATAAACCAATTTGAAAATGGCTGAAACAATTTGAGATAAACCTGGTAGAATGTAGGATCAGACTTAACTGATTTGGGTCAAACTGGTTGGGTCAAACAGGAGGCTTGTCAGTAAGGCCCTAA
>NW_017729025.1:45521724-45523953 GCF_001723915.1 Gavialis gangeticus | reverse complement strand
AAGGAAGAATTTCTTTACTGTCTGAGCCCCCAAGGTCTGGAACAGCCTGCCATCGGAGGTGGTTCAAGCACCTACATTGAACGCCTTCAAGAGTAAAATGGATGCTTATCTTGCTGGGATCCTATGACCCCAGCTGACTTCCTGCCCTTTGGGCGGGGGGCTGGACTCGATCTTCCGAGGTCCCTTCCAGCCCTAATGTCTATGAAATCTATGAAATCTTATGCAATGTCTGTCCCAGACCTCCCCCCACCCCAGCATCATGGCATGCTCTCTGGACTGGGCGGGGCTTTTTGCTCCACAGCAGGGCTGACCCATCCCCTCTGCTCCCTGGCTGGAGCTCTGGCAGAGACTTGTTTCACCCTGACCTAGCCCCTGTCACTGCTCTGTGCTTAAGCAGGAAATCCCACCCCTCTTCCCTCCCCTCTCCCACAGTAGGGACCCCAGCCCCATGAACCCTAGGCATGTGGTATGCTAGCTAATGAAGATGTATGTGTTCGTCTTCAGTTTCACTGGGACAGGCAGACAGAACAGTGACCATTTAGGGCAGTTTGGAATTAGTCAACATGTCAGCTGGTTACCTGTTTAAGAAGAGTTTGAACTAATGGAGTGAAAGTATTGTTTTGATGATCAGGTGATAAATACTGTTATCAGCCCCCTGCTGGCTTGCTTGCCTGTCACTGCTGCAAAACTATAAAGAAGCAGGGAGGGAGATTGAAAAGTTCGGTATCATCAACAGATGCATGCACTGCACCCCCCGCCTGCATTGCCTCAGTTTGCTAGCGGGGGGCTGGGGGCTGGTAACATTTCTGCCCCTTGAGCAATGATTGGGGAAAAGCCTGGGATGGTGAAGGTAGACCTCCCTAATCAGAACATCCTGCCGGGGCTTGGCCATGCCTCCCTCAGCTCAGCCCTGTGCAATAGAAGGGAGGGCTGCTGTAGCACCCCAGCTTCTAGCTTGAGCCACTGCAGGCATGTGCCTGAATTTCCTCAGTCCAGAGAGAATATGTGTCTGGTTACAAACCACTTCAGCCTAGCCAGATTAGACTGACCTACAAAGATTGAATCAATTCAGGCTCAGGCTTTTTGTCCTTAGCCTCAGTGTTTAGTAAGACTGAGAAACATTAATCCAGTGATTTTCAACCAAGGTGCTGCAGCACCCTGGGGTGCCACAACCTCCTTTGAAGGGTGCTGGAAGGTGTGAGAAAATAAGTGCAGGCTCAGATTTGCCCCTGCGTGGCCACTCCCTCCCCACATACATGCCCAGTCCCTGTGCAAGGAGATAATAAATACAGTTTTTGAAATGGGGCGCTGCTCAGTTCACAAACATTTTAGAGGAGTGGCTTGAGTCTGAAAGGTTGAGAATCACTGTCTTAGATACATTAGGGAGGCTTACTTTAATTTATGCTTTCTTGCTCTCTCCACAAGGTTGCCTTTTTCCTTTCATACCTCTGTTTCTCTCTCCACAAGATGTAAGTTATACCGTCATAGATTCCCATAGATTTAGTTTGTTTGTAGCTCAGTTGAAATGTACTGGTGATATAAATTAGATTCTCTATCACTCCATTATACCAGCATAGATTTCCATTATGTTTGGACCAGATTTATCCCATTAAATCCAGCCTTTAGACCACTTCAAATTCTATCTGTATGTAGAGAGTCTGTTCTGACGCAACTTAGAAGATATGGGATGCTGGGGAAGAAAATAACATAAGGTACATCATCTTACATTGCATAAGCCTTTCTTATATGCACCCCTGACTTTGTCTCATTATCTTTCAATGCACATTTGCTGTGGAGGAAGAAATTTGCTGGTGATAACAGGAATAAAGAAACTGTAAAAATATCGAATGACTATTGCACAGTAGAATTGTACTTAACATAAAGCAAGCTGTAATTAGATCTTTTTTGCCATATTATTTTCTTTTTGTTTGTCAGAAAAAAACAAATCCTACTTTCTGTTCAACTGATTTGTAATGCAAGAGTATATTACAATTATATCTCTGTATATCCCCAGAAGAGGGGAAAGGGACCTATTGGTGGGAGTCTACTATAGACCCCCTACCCAAGCAGAGGAGCTTGACCAGGAATTCTTGGGTCAGCTCACTGAGGTAGTAAAAGCTAGGGATGTGGTAGTCATGGGGGACCTGAATTTCCCAGACATCTGCTGGGAAGAGCAGTCGGCCAGGTCCGAGCGCTCACGCAGGTTCTTGGAGAGAGTCCAGGACCTTC
>NW_017729025.1:45501843-45521385 GCF_001723915.1 Gavialis gangeticus | reverse complement strand
CCTGGGGGTTTTTAAGAGGAGGTTGGATGACCACCTTACTGGGGTCATTTGACCCCAGTGCTCTTCCTGCCATGGCAGGGGGTCGGACTAGATGATCTGCTCAGGTCCCTTCCGACCCTAGAAACTATGAAACTATGAACTATAATGCAAATATACATGTTTCCTATTCTGTTTACTAAAACAGGGACATGAGTTTTATTCCAACTAGGCAATTATCTACTGACATAGTAAAATGTACAGAAGGAAGGTTATTGCTTCAGCTTAAGCCAGGTACTTCCAGGTCATCTACTCAGCACTGTCACAGAAGTGTTTTGCATCTACTTTTTGGGGCCTGTGCCAGGCTGTCAGCCACCTTCAGCTGCTCCAGTAACCACTTGAAGGCTTGTTTCACACAGTCTCTCCTTATTAATTAGGAGATATCCTGGGTCACAGGAATAGCCGAACATGGTTCCTTTGCAAACAAAGTCTGAACCAGTGAATTTTTATTGACACTGCTTCTGTCCTTTGTTGCCATTTCGTTGTGTGTGTGTCCAGTTTTGTTTCAATACCTTCACAGAGCAGATTTTTATTATCATGCATGGGGCTTTAGTCACATTGCTCCCTTTAATGCTAGTGGACGGCATTGCTAAAACTCATGTGCATGGAGAAATTATGTCCCGTAACTTTCAAATGAAGGAAGATAAGTAGTTCATTTTTTTTATCACTTGGTAAGGAAAAGAAGAATGAAGACAATTAAATTGTTTCACATTAGTTTTATTTATCCACCTTGTCTTCTCGAATCTGAAAGATTTATTCATTTTACTTGTTCACAATGCATAGTGATTATGGTGCTGGTTTATTTAATCGGCAGTTGTGAAAACTGATGGACATGGAAAAAGAGCTACAGCATGGCAGTTGCAAGCTCTCATCCATTCATATATATCATTCCACCATGTTCCTCAACCCTGATCTAGAGGGACCTTTTGTAAGTCAGGGGCAATGTAGCCTCCTTGGCCGTGTCTGCATGAGACACTGACTGCACAGTAGCTCATTACTACTGTGCAGTAGTGTCACATGTCATGACACGTGACACACTGCTACTGCGCAGTAGTAATGAGCACTGTGCAGTCAGTGTCACCTAAAGGCCATATGGTGACACTACTGTGCAGTAACTCTGGTTACTGTGCAGTCATTTAGTGCTTGTGCATGCAAGTACTAAATGACTGCACAGTAATGACTGCAAATCAGCAGCTCTTGTAGCTGTGGCCCTTGCTTGCTAACTTTTTGGCATCAGAACAGCCCAGTAACAGCATATGAAACTGAGATATCATGCTGTGTATACCTGTCCAGTTTGCTCATTTAATGCACTTGTAATAATGCGTGGTTGGTTGTTATTAATCTCAAATGGATTTGAATCAATATACTAAATTAAGAGATCAGATATCCTATTTCCAAGTTCTTCAGTCAGTTAATCCCATCCAATGCTATTTTAATCTATAGCTGTATACTATTCTGTAACAGTAGTAATTCTGAACTATAAAATAAGAAAAAAATATTTTATGAATGAATTAAATAAAAAATCTAGAGACAAACAATGTTGATCTGTCTCACTTCAGTTTGGGAGACAGAACAAATTGCAGCTGATCTTTAAGGTTGTGCAATACAATTCTCACTACTAATCTTAGCCATAACCTTACCCTAAACCTAAACTTTTTATTTCCTCATATAATTTTGAGGGAATGAAGGTTGCTGAATTCTAAGATTTCAATATTTCATGTTTCTTCTTGAGTCAGGATGAAAAATAGCATTCTTGGAACTGTTCATTAAACAGAATATTTATTCCAACTGCATCTAAATATGTCATTTTGATAAAGTTGCAATGCTTCATTTTGACTTGACAAAATATATAATTTTTGCAACCCTATTCAGCTTTCTTAGATAAAATAATAGTACAAAATTAATATTTGAACTGTATCAAAATGAAATATTTATTATCAACCTTTTTAATAAGTTTTTAATAAGTATAAATATATTTTTGCAACACAGTTCATTTGTGTTGAATCAACATTTTCAAAGAAGTTAAGGAAACTGAGGGATCAGAACCTCTGAATTATGGAACTTAATGTTTCTGCCTCAAACTGTCTGTCTTCAAAATGAAATGATATATAAACCTTACAGCAAGTTTCATGATTGGTTAATGTTTACACTATTTTTATGATATAAAAGCTACCTCCATCTGAAGTGTTGCTGTAATATACACGTTAAACATCTCTTAGACCAACCTCACTCAAGGCCTGATTGCTATTGTTCTAACTTCCATCAATTTTGGCATTCATTCTTGAAATTAGAAACTTCTTGTTTTTCTAACATACTCACAATCTGTAAATGGCAGAAATAATGATCTGGCATTTAGAAAGCACTACAGCATTAGAATTGTTATGATTACGTGACTGAAAACAAAGAACTTCATTAGATTCTTCATATGCTTTCCCTTGAAATATTTTCACAATATTACTTACCCCTAATTTTTTCTTAAATAGAATTAGGCTTTGACTTTTCCATCTCCATAACAACATGCTTCATTTCAATACACTGATCATAGTGGGAGCTCCACATACTTTCTATATTTAGCACTGCTAAATACAAATTATTTTTAAAAGAATTCTTAGGACTTTTTCATAAACTCTCACATTTGTACTGTGTACAGCCAGCCTTCACCATTCAATGGACAGACAGATGTACAATTATGCAAATGCCTTTTCTTTGTCCCATCAATTTCTATATCTAGGTTTAGTTGACCTAATATTATTTTCCTTTTCTCATTTACATGTTATTTTAAATGGTCAAATCGACCAACAAAGTAGCAGATGTTCTAAGAGCACCTTTGAATTCCAGCACAGCTATTGCCATGTGTAGACAAAATGAGAGGTGTGTGTGCATGGCACTTTAAAGCAGGCTAAATGCTTTTGCATCGCTTTAATGGTGTCAGTGTCTGCATGCCTCGGCAGCATATTGTGCCTTAATTATAGCCGCTGTAGGAAATTTGGCAGTGTAATGCACCTTAAATGACTTGGGGTGCAGCAAACTGAAACCCCCTCAAGGACTTTTAGTTTGCTGCCCCTACAGCTGCGGAGCGAAGCACCAGGCTCATGCAGCTCAGGAAGCCCTGCAGGCAGCCTGGCAGCAGCCCAGGCAGGCAGGTTCCACCCAAGAAAATCAGTGAACCTGAGCTCCTCCCCCCCACCCCACCCCCAGAGCCTGCCTGAATTGTGTGGGAACCAGTGCCTCCCTCCATGGCTGCGGTGCCCCCCAGGACTGCCTGAGCTGGGTGCCTACGGGCAGGTGCTGCTCGGGGGTGTGGGGAGGCAGGGAGGGGGATGGGGACACTGCTGCTGCCAAGGGAAGCACCAGCTCCCCCCACAGCTCAGGGACCGCTCTGCCTGCTGGCAGCTTGCCCTCCCCTCCCTGCTGGAGAGGCAGGTAGGTCACCGGGATGTGTGCATGACACGGGGTTTTAATCAGCCCTAAACTGAAGCAGTGATTTTAAAACCCGCTGCTTCAGTTTAGGGCCCCTGTTTAATTTATACATGCCCTATAATAGCAAAGGACAGCAGATCCAAGCTCCTGCTCCAAAACTTTCCAGTACTCCAGAGCTAGCATATATTTAGTGTCTTATCCTTCCCTGAGAGTACCATTCAAGAAACAGGCAAGAAAATGATAAGCTGTGATACCTTCATAGATCTTCCCTTTAGTCTAACCTTATTGTCAGAGTATAACAAGACTGAATCTCTTCAAATGATACTTCCTCCACAAAATACCAGGGCATGCTGGGAAGATGGCAGGGAGAGAAGAAAAGGACCAAATTGTTGCTGGTCTACAACCGTTCCTAGAAGACAGATAAATAGGGCAGTAACTAGGTGGCAGAGTTTTACAGCAGCTCTGATGTTCCACTACCCTATGCTAAAGCTAGAGATACTTTAAGCAGGGGAACAGGTCCTGTGATAAGACCATACCCTTCATTCAGTTGTACTACACAGACTCTTTTCTTTCTGTGATATACTTTTTTTAAGATGTGGCTTTCCTTTCCAAAACAGCCTTGTAAGTGCTCTTTTAGATCTTCCAACACCTAAAATTTAAGTGCTTTTCTCCAGGAGGGTGATCCAAATTAAGAGCTTTAAAAACTTAGATTTGCTAATGGGGAAGATAGGTAATTCCCAAGGTAATCCAGAACATCTAGCTGCTAGAGGTGTCCACTAAACCAGCTAGCTTTTAGGACCACAAGAGGCAGGGATGTGCCTGAACCCATTTTTATCCCTTAAAAAATTAGATGCATGAGTTAGAGGTGCAAGGGAGGCTCTTTTGCCATCTTGGAAGACAGATTGAAGGAAAGGAGTCACATTCCTAAAGCCATATTCATAGGGGAGTCACATACCTAAAGCCAGGACACCTACTGATGGCAGTGTGTGTGGGGGCAGATGGGCTAGGGTGCCCAGGCAGCAGAGCCAGGTCCATTGGTGGCAGAGAACCTGGCAGTGGCAGCTAGAAGGAGCCAGCACCCCCGGGGCTTCTGGGAATCTGAATCTGGTTGCCACACCACCCTACTTTTGCTGAATGCCTCGGGGGCAGTGAGACCAGCTGCACATGCCAAGGTCTGGTCTGCCCCCATGCCTGGGCCAGGGGGGGCTGAAGGACCTGCTGCAGGACAGAAAAAGTCCCTCCATGGGCTAGATCCAGCCCATGGGCTATATTTTGCCAACCCCTGGGCTGTGGAAGGGGGAGAAGGGTGGGAGGGAGGGATCGCCTTTCACCTCTCTGTTTATGTTTATGTCAGAAGTCACTAACTTTTGAGGGAGAGCTCTGTTCCCCACAGTCAGACTTATTTCTTTAAGTTAACCAATGAGTGTCTGATGTAAAACACATCATTTTACAACAAGTTCAAGTGATTTGATGAAGAATGACTTGCATTTGAAAGCTTGTCTAACTTTATCCCAACCTTGTAGTTGCTTCAATAAAAGGTATCACTCACAAAGATTCTTGCCTCTCTGATGTGCCAAATTCCATATAAGTCATTATTGAGGCACCTACATGGCCAATTTGAATCTGACCTTTTGTATGTTTTGCAATTTTTCATAGCCTCTCTCTTCTTTTTTTTAAAAGTAAATTGATTTTTTTATAATTCTATGATTTTTTTATTACCTAGCTCCTGAAAATCCCCTCTCCCCCAACCCTTTTAAGTGTCAGTTACTGATGTTGTTTATCACTGTCATCATTCTACTTGTTTTATTCATTTCTATGGTGATTACTACATAAGTGTCTAGTATCATGAAACCCAGACATTCAAAAAAAAAAAAAGAAAGAAAGAAACAAGGAACATTTTAAACAGACCTTTGATTAAAATCAATAGAAGGTCAAAAGATTCCATGTGCATTCAGCTCCCAGCAGGTGGGTGTCTGCTGGAAGTAGAAGCACAAAGTAGTCTCTGCAGAAATGAAGTTTGTGTGAACTTACTGAACTGATTTAGCCACATGCCTAAGTTTTTATAGGTGTTCTAATTTTTATTGTTTTCTGAATTGTCCATTTGTTGTTTTCCTATTGGACTAGAGCTTCATTAGTTAATGTTTGTAATGGGCTTGAAAGATGAAAAGCACTCTATGTTTACAGTAAGTGCTAAGTGTTGTTTTTATCTGCTATCGGGAGAGCCTGAATGTCTTTAAGTCCATTTATTTGGTACAGAAGATCTATTTTAGAAAAATGGGGGATGTTTTCTGGTTCCTTATTCTCTGATGCCATCTTGGAAGAATATCCACATACTAAAGAAAACAAAAAGTATGTTCAATTCACAAGCCTGAGGGGAACTTATTCAAAGCTAATAGTTTTTCAGTTTCTATTTACAAGAAAGAAAATGGAAGCACTGTTTTGAGCCATTATAAATCAAAGATCCCATTCCCAACCATGTAATATAGTTATTTTTCTCAGGGAAATAGGGTACCACTTTGATTTGTACTGGTCCCATAAAAAGATAAAACAATGGTCACAAAACTAATCCATTCCTTATTAGAATCAATGAGCATCTTTATATGAACTGGAGTCAGCGTAATGTTAGGAGCAGGCAAGAGAAAGGAAGGGAAAGGGGGCTGAGGGAGAATAGGATGGAAATGACTGAATCCTGGAAAAAATAAATTGGGTCTGTATCTTGGGAAATCATTCTTATCATTTGGGGGATAAGGGATTATTCAATTCTTCACTTATTTCTGTTACTGTTGGGTTCTTCCCGGCTGGATTTCTTCCTGGGTTCTTTCTGGTTTGCAAAAAGATGCAAGGACAAAAATAATAATGATAATAAAAAAGCAGATTAAAAATTTGGACTGGCAAACACTAGAATTTGCTTTAACATATAACACTGTTTTATCCTTACTTCAAACTAAATCGAACCGTGGCTGTTAGATCTTACGCAGTATGCATCCCTAGCTGAAACTTCAGGCTAAATTTTCATTTTAAACAGTGAATTAAACAATTAAGCATCCTATGTACCTGATGAGCCCTATTATCTTGCATTGTTATTCAAGCCTTTGCAGCAGTAATTGCCTGACACAGAATCAACTGACTTTGTAAAACCAAAGTTTCAAATGTTTTCTTCAAAATATTGTTCTCCAGCTTATTATGCTCAATATCACTCAGAACAGTCCCAAGAAGGTTGAACAAAATTGCCTTTTTGTTTCGTTTCTAATGTACTGAAAGTGTTTTGTTGCAGTTTTATATCCCTGCTATTTTACAGAAGTGACACAAATTATTAACTCTGTTTTTGTGAACTGCCATTGTTCACAATAGAATCACTGCATAAGACTTTGAGGTGCATATTGTAAATTATAAAATGAAATGTGGAAATCAAGTGATATGATTGGCTTCCCTTGCAGTTAACTGAATGTAATAACATAAATAAGAATAGTCCAATTCTTTTGTTAGTTGGCTTTAAAGGGACCCACATAGACCCTGGGTAGTTACAAACAACTCTCCTGAAGAAGGTATCCATGATAATTGCCTCCTATTGATATAAACCAATTATAGTTTTAGTTATACAGAACTTCCATCCCTTCAATCTTCTGAGGAATTTGGGATGAAGCACAATTTCTATAAGCCTATTACAAATAGTAATAATATATATAAGGAGCAAAACATAAGTAAACCTGATAAAAAACCTGAAATTAAATATTTAAAAAGCTAAACTATTAACATGGTAACCATGCACAATAAAATGATAGCAGAAATAAGTACAATGTGTTTTATACTACCATGGTAGATTCTATAAGCCCAAGAACTAAACTCTGATCTAAAATATTGTCCTGGTAACATATAGAACTGTTAGATAAAAATCTGTTTTTTACTCTCAGATCTGGCAAGCAGAATTGTGACATTTTCTCCATAAGTCTTAGATAATGTTGGAACTATGTCCAAACTAAATCTTTTGGAAAATTCTAAGCAGTATATGGATCCTTTCTCTTCATATGTCTATGTCCCTGTTTTTTGCCCCTTTCCTTCCTGACTCTGACCAAAATTATATATGGAAGTGCCAGAATGCTGTAGCATAAGCATAAATCAATGTACAATAAATTGGCCTGTTTCTCTCCCTACAGTTTTTGGCATCATGGGCAGAGGAGCATGAACACTTGAAAAAAATTGCTCTGTACTTTCATCTGAATTTTTACAATATTCACTTTAGGTGTGTTACTAACTTTTTTCCCCATGCTTTCTAGATACATTTGTGTGACTGAATTTTGCAAAAGATTATGAAAATGAATTATAAACTATCATTTAAAATTAATTTTAAAGTCTCTTTTTCTGAGTAGTTGCCCCCAAAAACTTTACATAAAAGTTATGCCTGTTAAATTAAGGGAAATGTGACTTCTGGCAGACTAATGTAACCAGTCACAATTAAGTAATACAGATCCAATAGTAGCTGATTTAGCAAAGATAGTCAGGGTTCATTTCATAGAATGATTTTAAATGAAGAAGGTATTTTTGAAAATGATCATTTTTGAATCAAGGGCAATTCCATGACTAAAATAGTAAGTGCAATTTATCAGGTATCTATGCTTTTTTTCTAACCCAGTTCCTATAGTAATGAAGATTTTTTTTTTGATGTTTCCAGCCACCATGTAGCCATAGCAGAAATTGTGAGAAATCATGAAGAAAACTTATTTTTGATACAAAATTTCCAGCTGAATTTTGTGGTTGGAACAAGTTTGTACAGTCACCTGAATGATCTTAGCTACACATGTTGTTGCTAAAGTAAAATGTCTGCCGCATGCTATCACTATTCCCATTTCTGGCTGAATTTAAAGTCTGGCTGCAATAAAGTCTAGGAACTTTGACACCACATGGGCTCAATATCCAAGATTTAAATCTTTCATACACTTCCTGTTGTGCCACAGTACCTGGAAGTTCCCTATTTGACTTTGTCTTTGTAATTCCACCCAAAAAGCCACAAAGATTCCCTAGGCACTTACTAATTTCTAAATGTTTAAATGCAGTCTTGTCTCCCACAAAGAGAACAAGGTGAAACCAGCATGTTTTCTAATACTTAGTACTTAAAAAGTTGCAGCTGAATTGGTTCTGTGGTTTTCAGCAATGAGTGTTGCTATTGTGTCATGCAATACAATAGTTTCTAAGCTCTCTTAACCACAGCATCAAGGGAAAGTCATGCTCTTGTTTCCTTGTAACCTTGTAAATCACACTATCCATTTACATGCTTTTAGTAAACAAAAGGATTTCTGCAAGTGCTTTCATTAAACTGAATTTCCCATTGTGATGACAGTCCTCTGACCTATGCTTGCACTGAATGACTACTTGAGGTTGGTACTAGTGACTGAAAGAAAAAACAGCCAAGCTGGAGTATTCAGAGACTGTGTCCTTGGGAGACAAGTTTTCAAAGATGCCTATCTAAGCAGAGAGAACATGGGGGTTAGATGACTGAACACGGAACTAGAGGACTGGACCTTTTAACTTCTATTGCTAGCTCTGCTATTGTCTCAGTTTTGTAATATTAGGGAAGTCATGTTAGCTCACTGCCAAAGACTTCTCATAGGCACAGGACAAACCTCAGGGGGACTAAGGCAAGCCCCTCAGTGAGTCCTACCCATTTAGGGATGCTTCAGGCACAGAAGGAGACCCCTATTCTTGAGGTGGTCACATCTGTACTGCCTATAGGAGGCTCTGCTGCCTCAAAAGTCAGCAAAATATAGCATTATTTCATCACTTTCCATAGCCACCAGCCCTATTCCTAGTATGCCCTGCATCCTGGGGTTTCAAAGAGAGTAGCTTGCAACTCTGCCGCAACAATTATGTTTGTTGGGGACCTCTCCTTGGGCAAACTCAGCATCTTGAGGCAAGCCCTATATGCTGCTGCAGCATTGTCAAAGGCAGTAGTAAGACAAACAGTTACAGCCTCTATGGGTGTCTCTAAACGTGCATGTAAGCACACCTAAATTTAATGTGCATTAGCTTAATGCACATTAAGTAGGTTTAGGCAGACGTCTACATGTGCTGGCATTAAAGAGCATTAATGCTGTGTGTAGACTGACTTGGGACTAAAGTTAGTCCCAAGTCAATCAACAGATACAGCGTTAATGTGCTTTAACATATCTACGTGTTCATTAATGTACTTTAACTATTTGCGCTAAATGCTGATATGAAATTTTAGTGTGAATAACCTAAATTCACTTTTTTTAATGCACATTAAGAGCACGAATGTGTAGGTGCACACCTGTAATACACATTAAATTAGGCTAATATGCATTAAAGTGTCTTGTGTAGCTGGACCCAGTTCTCTCAGTTGCTCAGCCTATAAGAGCAGGAGAATAATACCTGTCACAATGTTTTTATGAGGAGTAACTAATTTTTGCTTAGAACAAGTACACTAGAGGCACAAGTTTTTCCCCCCAGCAAGAGGACAGAAGAGTCAGAAGTGTGGCACCTCTTGGTGACACAGTTGCCTGCCTCTTGGTGACACCATGCAGGCATCAGTGACCTAGGAGGTCACTCCAGACTTATGTTTCTATGACTTCTAAATGAACCAGAGAATTAGTCTCTTCCTTGCTGACAGCCATCTACAGACTGCAAAAGTTAGTTATGGCATCCACACACTGAGCCCTTGAAGTCCATTTATATGAATTCAAAAGGGCAATTACTTGAGTTAGGTTTGCAATTTTA
The DNA here is from genome assembly GCF_001723915.1 of Gavialis gangeticus. Classification (NCBI taxonomy): domain Eukaryota; kingdom Metazoa; phylum Chordata; order Crocodylia; family Gavialidae; genus Gavialis; species Gavialis gangeticus. The sequence goes on along the minus strand of NW_017729025.1, from coordinate 45,511,200 downwards.
GGGCTAAATAATTCCCTACAAGTGCTTATTTAGGAAAGGGTATATGAAAATTGTAGATGTGCAACTAGAGAATACAAATTTGATAATTCAGTCCCCAAAACAAATGGGAAAGTGACTAAATCTACCAGGAAATAAGAGTTCTGTTTGCACTGTATTATTAAGTCAACATAGATTGTGCTACTGACAAACTTTGTCCTTTCCAACATGGACCTTACCTTGTTGAATACAAGTCAGCAAATAATACTTTATCTTGTTTTTATCACCCTTGTAGTAAGATATCTGGGGCAGGCTGCCCATGCAGCTTAATGGGGAATGCTGTTTTGGCTTCATTTTACCTTCTCTTATCCTCAGGGGGTAGAGTTATCATAAATATTCAAGTGCGAAGCCAAATGAGATATTTGGCTTGATCAGTCATGTTTACTTAATGCTCATGTAAAACTTAATAAATCCATGAATTTTCTAGATGATTTCAGTTTCTTCTTTACTATATTGCTAGTTTTCATTATTTTATTGCAAATCTTGAAATACCTGTCACTTTTATTAAACCCACAGTTCCTGGAACCATGTGACTATGGGAGAATGTCACATTTCCTTTTCTTTCCTCTCCCTGCCTTTCCTTTCCTTTCCACAATTCTAGCCCTTGTGGATATAGACAAATGCTTAAAAATCTGAATGCTAAGGGCACACAAATTTTGATTGGGCCCTTTGTGCTGGGTACAGTGTTACTGTCCTGCCTAAAAAGCTGATTATAATATAAGAGGGAAGACAAACAAAGACTGGGAAAGGAAACAAAAATAACTGCCTGGAGCCACACAGTAGATAAATGTCAGACCAAGCTGAGAATTCAACTTGCCTGATCCCAGCCCAGTTCTGGAGCACAGTGTTGACTAGAAAGTGAAATTAATACAGAAATAAAATAATGCTACTTAGAGCTTCTTGAAGTTCAGGGGGAGTGTGCTCATTGCTTAGGAAAGGATGTAGTCATTTTGAGCCTTGTCATCTCTATCAACTGCTCTTGCACTCTCTGGGGTGCCTTTGACTCAGGAGCTATAGGGTAAAATATTCAGTGGAAATAATAGGGACTGAAACAGTCTTCTCTATGACTGGTAGGCTAAGTACAGACAGTCAAAAAGCCTGAGGCTGAATCAATTCAATCACTGCAGGTTAGTTTAAGCCTCATAGATTGAACCAAAAAACAAGTTAACATATATTCACTTTCTGATTCTGGAACTGCAGCCACATCCCTGCAGTGGCGCTGGCCAGAAGCTGGGGGTCATAGTGCATGTCTCTCTGCTCTGTTGAAGCAGACAGCTAGGGCCAGGGCTAGCTTGCCCATCCTTTGAGCGGGGGTTTATGGGGGAGGTACAAAGCAATCTGGGATGCTGAGGGACTGTAAATTAGCTTGAATCTGGAGGAGATCTGGGACAGAAGTTCAATAAACCAATTTAACTTAAATCATTTAAGTCTGCTACTACATCCATTTAGGTTTATTTTAAACTGGTTTTGGCCAGTTTGAAAATAGTTTATGTGCACTGAACTTCTGTTGTGTTACAGATTTGAAACAGTTTCTGATCACTTATACTGGTTTATGTGTAATTTCTGTCCCTAGCCCTAAAGGGAGTGCTCTTCCTGCCTACTCCTTTGAGCATCTGTGTAGGGGAAGGACCACATTTTGCCTCAGAATGATTTGCTTTGCATCATAGAGTCTGTATCAGAGCTAGAAAAAGATCTCTGATCCCCTGACTGCCAGTCATTAACTCTTCCTTTTAGCTTAAACTGGTGTCTCTTAAAAATAGACTGAATTCACTATCTCATTCTACACATGCCACAAGTCATCTATTTGAATGGGTTCTGGCTGGATACCACCGGCCCACACTGGATTAGAAATGGTGATCCAGAGGTGAAAAGCAACATCTTGTTAGAAACTGTGCTGAAATACCAGTCACCAATTATTCTTTAGTGACAAGGCAGTTTTTGAGCCATTGTAAATTAGATCAGGTTTCAAGTATGCTTCAGTTACTGAAGGAAGGTTTGGGTTGATTCATACAGGAAGGAATTGGAAGTACATGAAAAGAGGGGAATTGTTCTTTTAAAGCAGGATTAGTGGAGTTTTTTGGATATGGAGAAAATCAGTTGGTATTTTTTATTCTCCATTTATTGACTGACTGTACTACAGGTGTCAAGACCGTATCTAGAATAATGTGTTTAGTTCTGGGTATCTGAATAACAGAAAAATAGTGATCAATTAGAAGGATTTCAGAGAAGAATAACAAAAAGGGCCTAATCGGATGATTAAAGGGCCTGGTAGGATGGATTTGGGACTTGAGAAGACAGATTTAAAAGACTGAAATAGTTATAGCTTGAGTAAACCATAACAGGTATAAAGATTTGAAGGGTTTATTCACCAAGAGGGGAGAGGAAGTGTTTAGAGTGATTTCAATTACTCTTAATTTAAGTTTGACAACAGAATTGAAGTTAGGATTGGCATTCTCTGTAACCTTCCTTCATATTGAGGCAGGTCCTCAGTTATAGCTCCTATTGTTATGTTAGAGATTCAACTTTTAAAATATCTAAGTTCAGGGAGGTGAGGGGATGGTTTTTCTTACAAAAAATCTCCTCCATCCTTGAAAAGTTAAAGACATGAGTTAGCAAGCTTGTAGACTAAAACTTTATTCAGTGATAGCTCCAGCATCCTTTTCTCCAAAGTCTGAGCAGGAAAATGAAGAAAAAAGTCGCATCTGTATTAGACAGAAAATGGAGTAAAGAGTTAAATGATGTTTTCTTAAAGCTTAGAAAGTCTAATAATTACAGATGTGCTCAAACCCAAACCCCACATTCAAGAACTTATTCTGCAAGGGAGTTCAAATTTGACTTATGGTTTAGCTTATTCTCTCTGGGGAAGGTTCAAAGGTCATGGAAGACATGAGTCCAGGCCATAATGATATGTTCCAGCTCTTCCTGAGGTCACTACTTCATTCTACAGAGGTTTTTTTTCTCTAAAGCTAAACCAAAAAAGTTGCTATATAAGGAACTAGAACTCAAGGCAAAACTGGAAGCTTCCTTTTATCATTTTACTTTTTATTCTTTTTTTTCACAAACCCTTAATCTCAAAAGTGATAAATTCTTCCTTAATGTTTTCCCCCCCTTCCCCCTATGGAATAACCATGAACAAACCTTAACCGCCTATAATTAATATAGTATATTGTGTGTTCAGTTATTTTGTTTGTTTTCTTGCTTCTTTGTTTGATCATTAACAGTTATATAAGAATTTCAACATTCAGAATATGAGTTGAAATATCACTTAGTTGTAAATCATCAGATAAGATGCCTAGTAACACAGTGCCTAATTCCTGATTGGAGGAGAGCAAAGAATGTAAGTGACTTTTTGACACATTATGGTCTGGGTTTTGGGGCTGCTGCTAGCGACAGAATTCTCTCCCTAGCAGCACCAGTGGCTAGCTTAATCTTTATCAAGCTGTTCATGGGCATTACTATAGCCTGAAATCTCTATAGGGCTGTGGCAATCCTCTCCTACATCCATACACAACCTCCCACTTTTGACCAGAACGTATTATGCCTCCTATCTCAGCTTTTACATTTACCATGTATTATTTCTGAGTGAGGGGCCTTTCCTTTGGCCATTGTGCTGCATTTACATTATAACCCCTAATGCCACAGGAAAAGTGTTTTAGATTGAGCAGGTCCAGAACTGGATGGGGTTAGAAGCATGCTATGGATCTGAGTAATACTTCACAGCAGTTTAACAGCAGTATCTTTCCATTGGTAACAATGGAGTAATACTGATTGACAGCACTGAATATAAGAATAGAAATGAAGATCATGTGCCCAAACTACAAAACTACAAACTACAAAACTACAAAACTACAAAAATTTCCACATCCAAGAAGGCCCTGAAAATCTATCGTCAACCTTTCCATTTCCCTCCCGCAATCCTGCAAGAAGAAAGTGACAGAAATCCCTCAGAAATCACATGATATCATCAAGCCTATATTATGAACTGATGGGGAACACATGAACAACCAATGGTTATTTCCTTTTCATTATGATTCATACAGTGCCCACAATATCTTTTACAAGAAGGTAAGAAGCCCTAAACTGTTTTGTTGCCAGAAGGACCTGGGAAAACTCACCTCTCCCATTTTTTACTATATCTCTTTCTCTGACCCCTAAGGTGGTACTAGGCAGCTACTCCCAAGTTTTATTATGTAGTTTGAGATGTGAAGATGTCTAGCACTACATACATACAAAATATTAACTATTATTATGATGCCTTGAAATAATCATTGTCCTGGAAAATGGGACAAGGCAGCACAACTTTGCAACTAGCCCATTTGTCTGTAATGCTTGGCACATGCAGGGTGCAGTTCTTGCACTTCTTGCACAGAAAGTTATCTCAAGGTTTCTGTGCCATTTAAGTCCCCCTTAGAAGCTATTCAGAGAGTACAAGTGGTGCACAGGCCTCACTTTGGCCTGGTGCACAGAACTGAATTTCACCCACTGCGAGGCACTAGCTGTAGAATACTCCTTCCCCTACTGCTAGGAGGTGTTGTTTGTGGGCCTGCTGGCAGTTTTGATCTCACTAATGCAACCACACACAGATCTCCCAGGGTGGAGGGAGAAGTTGAGAGACAGAACCGAATTGCTTTTTGTGCTCTCTTCTGTCTCTGTCAGCATTGATTCATCGTGAAGTCTCTGGCTTTCACAAGCAAGATGAGCCTAGCAGGGCTCTGTAGCAAACAGTTTTACAATTGTTACTGGGCAAATACAACAATAGTTTAAAAGTCTAGAATTGAATAGCAGGGGTTTATTTTGCTGCTGGATGCTTATGCATAAATATGCATGGACAGCAGGGTCCTTTTTCTTGCTCAGTACAGCTGACAGAGAAAATTAGATATTTAGATATTAGAAAATTAGATATTTACCTGTTGTGTTACCATAATTTCTCTACTATACAAATGTCTAGACCTATTATCTTACTGTATTGTCTATATATACACTAGATGTGACAAAGTAACAAAGGAGGAACAATGCTGCCTTGTGCAGCATGGAGCAGGAATGCATGTACTGCTAGTTGTTGTATTTAATGCTGAGATCAGAGCTCTGTTTTATTAGACTGTGTACATACACAGTCTCTGCCCCAAAAAGCTTACCATTTAAACAATAAAAACAAAAACTGGGGGAAAGGAAACGTTATTACCCTCCATGATCCAAAGAGAGATTATGTGATTTGCCCCATATCTCACAGATAGCAATAGTGCATGGCGGACACAGGAAATGAACTTAAATCTCCTGTACATTGAGGATTGTTTGAAAATGGGAAAATACTGAACCAGATGAAAAACAAGTAAAAAAATAAAATTGATGAACAAAAAAGAAGAAAAAAACCCTGTTTATAAAGTATAACACTTTTTTGTTTTAAACTACATAAAAAAGTTATTAATAGGATTAGAAGAATTCTGTTAGAAGTGATTTTTCTTTGGAATTTGCAAACCAATGTACTTCTTCCTTTCCCTGATTTCTTCACCTCAGTGTTACAATGAATATTATTGCTGGTGGTATGGTCCACAGAAACAGTGGGTTTTAGAGAGTTCCACAGAATGAATTAATGTGTCTACAAAATAGGCTCAAAAAGGGGCATTATTATTGCTTAGTTTAGTCCAATAGTATCTGGAAATCTAATCATGGGCCATATTCACACAGTGATAGGCTCTGGAGGGTTGCTTCTGAAATAGAATATTGTATTTTATAAAATGTGGAGGTGCAAAAGTACTGGAGAAAACAGCAAAACGAAACCCTTGACTGGCACCACTGGTGCTGAGCTACTGTACAGATGGTTAATAATTCATTCATTCAGAAGCTGGTGGGTATTGCAAAAGCCTAGTTGTACATTCTTCATCATTAATATTTTTTCCTGACAAGTGGTTATTTGATTATAATGATTTAAAAGTTAAAAAACAAAACAAAAACAACCTCTACGTCCTGCTTCCTCCCCCCCGCCATTCCATATTTCTCTTATTCAAGACTTAAATCTTCCTGGCTTGAGAGGCTGCGGTGTGCTTTTGGGTTTGGGTTCTAGCTGGCCTAAAGATACCTAGAGCAGCACTGATCAGTTCCTTCAATATTCGGAAGCAATTAGGATGTAGGCAGTATTAATTTTCCTTAATAACCCTTTAGCAGTGCTTATGGAATAATAATGAAAGGTGTGAAGGAGCTGCATGCAAAGCAGGAAAGAGCAGGAAAGAACTCTATAGCTGAGCTGGAAGGATGTATGTGTGAATATGGCTTATACATATCAAGCTACTTTAGGGCTGGGATGTGGTTAAAATTTACCCTTGCCCCCTCCCATATATCTGCCTCAAATAGGCAGAAAACAGGCAGCCCACCCTCATTTTCCTGAGACCCTGAGTGAATGATACCCCTATGCAAACTAATTCATTACAATGTGGAATCTCATCAACAATGTAGAACCATTAAATACATTTAAAATATGTCAAGATGTTGTCTCCACAGAAACAATGTTTAGTCACTTAGGTCACTAAAAGCAGCTTTTTCAAATTATCCACAGACATTTTGCCAGGCTGCCCACATATCTCTAGATAAAAGCAAACTGTTTGCTTCACTGTGTAGAATAATTTATAGGTAGAGACCAATTTGCTTCCAAAGAAACAGCAGGTTGCCTTCCCTTTTCTCAGTACAAAATACATTATGCTAAATGTAGTACAGAGCATTTGTGTTCAGAAAAGGGAATTGTTTTAATTAATTTAGCGTTATTAATTTTACCAGGCATGCCCATCTTTTGTCACAGAAAGATCTAAATCTGTTGGAGAAGGGTCAAGAATGCAAACAAGGGATTTCTCTCGTTCTCTCTTGCCATGTAAGTGGAACTGGTGGGAAGCCAACAATCACTTTTTGCAACAACTTACAGGGTTTCAAAATGGAATGAAAATAAAATCTTAAAATCTTTTGAAAGTTCCTATAAAATGGAACCGAACTGAGGCATCCATTTTTGAATCCGAACTGTCAGGTTTTTAATTCTCCCTCACACTCTGTCAGAAGGTGATCAAAGAGCCCAGGGTCTTGGAAACAATCCTACTAAATACTTCATCAAAATCAATGCATCTCCTTGAAATCTTTCCTTCTCATCAAAACAGTGTATTTCAGTGAAAACACATTTTGCTGAAAATGTTCTAACCAGTTTAACATTTAAATTCCCTTTCTCTCTCAGCCCACTTCCACAACCCCTCAGTCTTAACACGCATACTGTATGGGCACCTATACCAGTGCATCAAGGCTGCTCCAACATGCTGCAATTACAGTGCATCAGAGCAGACTTGATCAATCGAGTCTGCTGAAGTGTGGTAATTACCACACCCCAGCAGACTCCAGCATCACATGTGTCAGTGTCCTTGCAATGAAAAATGGCAGCAGGGCCACTTTAACTAAAGCTTGTTCAATGAGCTTTAGTTCAAGTGCCCCCACCACTATTTTTCGGTGCAGGAAGGCTGATACACATGACTCTTTGAGAAAGTGTATAGGTGCCACATATATCTAATTCTGAATTGTACTTAAAGCAAAAAATTAAGATGACACCCATCCAAGCCATTTTACCTATGATATGAAATCAGAGTTTAAACGTGTATGTATAAAAAGTCACTCTTTTAACATCCTGAACCCACACACACCTTTGTAAAATGTAGAGTTGTTCAGTATTAAAATGGTAGAGTCTGTGAAACTTGGCCTTGGGGGAAGGTTAATAAGGACACCAACTGGTCTGCTCAGTAGCATTTTCCTACTAGATGTGGAACTCCATTTAATATAATTCCTGGAGGGGATCATCTGTTCCCCTATTCCCTCTGGAGTGAAAATGTCATGGTGGTGACCATCTGGAGTAAGTCTGGCAGAGGGAACAGCACTCAGCAGTTTTATTCTGAGAATATAGATATCTCCTCATAAATAGATGCTTCAGCTACCAGAGACTTGGGGCTGCCACCGAAGGCCGTGCAGAAGCTTCAATTAATGCAAAAGATGGCAGCCTGTTTTCTGGTCCCTGCATGTTACACTGATTTCATTTCTGCTCATGAGTGCAGTAAAAGATACTGGTTTTTATTTGAAAAGCAATATATATGCTGTTCATTTCGCTACATCTATGTGCTTTAACAACCGAGATCAGCTGAGGTCCTCTTGTTCATAGTCCCCAAATTGAGCTATAGGCATAAACCTCTTGTTGAATGATTTTCAGTTTTAGAACCTTCTTATGGTACTGCCAGAGCCTGGACTCTCTACACCCAAACACTTACATTAGGTTAGGCAATATATGAAGGATATCTAAAGGAGAAACTGAGGTGAGTAATAGTGAATGACAATACATATTGTTCACAGTAAGCAATATACAACTTTGGTATTTAATACCATTTTGTTCCCATCTATCAGCTAAGCAGTGATGACAATGGCAAATGAAGTCTTGACACTCATTAGTTACAATGGTCTAGTGCAGGGCTGTTCAACCTGTGAGTGGACGAGAGCTGCGTTCTGTGTGGGAAACATCTATGTAATCTGTGGGTCCTGCAAGCCATGCACTGTGCAGGCCCCCCAATGTGCTGGCACTCCCATCTGCCACACTGTCTCCCACACTGTGAACACATCTATGCAAGACCCTTTACCTTGAGATTAGAGCTAATTACTGTGCAGCAAGTGTCACTGTCTACACATGCAGATGCTTACTGGCTGTGTCTACATGAGCAAGTACTAAATGATTGTGCAGTAACCAGTGTTACTATTCAGTACTGTCACCAGACAGCTTTTTTTCCTAATGCTACTGCACCATAGCAATGAGCTACAGTACATTGCTTTCCCTGCTCTGCCCCTTTTTGGTGGGGGGAGGAGGTTTACTGCTGGCTTAACATCCCCTAATGACAAGTAGAAATAGAACTCCATGGGCTACTGTCAACTTGAAGGAATCTGAATCTGAATTTTGAAAGATATAGCTCTTTCCTGAGTTGATATCATGTTTTTAAAGGATTTCCTGAAGCTTGTGTTCTGATGAGAAAAAGTCTCTTTTTATTAATTTGTAGGGCTCTAGTTGACAATAGATCAAAGAGCTATAGCAGGATGCAGTGTCTGAAGCCTCCTTAAGCATATACTTTGTCACCAGTACTACTTTGTAAGCTTTCCCCCAGAATATGCAAACCTTTCCATGGCAGTGCAGGCCCAGACACTTTTGAAATTCTTCCAGGTCTGCATTTCATGTATGTTTATGAGCTCATATTAGAAAGCAAAAGTAGAAATGTCCTGATCAATGAACAACGAGTGAAATAAAGATGTAAGGGGGAATTATCT
>NW_017729025.1:45493213-45496843 GCF_001723915.1 Gavialis gangeticus | reverse complement strand
TTTTTATTAATTCGTAGGGCTCTAGTTGACAATAGATCAAAGAGCTATAGCAGGATGCAGTGTCTGAAGCCTCCTTAAGCATATACTTTGTCACCAGTACTACTTTGTAAGCTTTCCCCCAGAATATGCAAACCTTTCCATGGCAGTGCAGGCCCAGACACTTTTGAAATTCTTCCAGGTCTGCATTTCATGTATGTTTATGAGCTCATATTAGAAAGCAAAAGTAGAAATGTCCTGATCAATGAACAACGAGTGAAATAAAGATGTAAGGGGGAATTATCTACCTAAATTTAATGAGTCACTTTGATAAAGCCTCAGTATTTCACTGGAAATCCTTAACTTGCAAAAAAATTGCCCCCATGGACTTCATTGTGTCTACAGAACTTGCTTGATGAAACCTTATGTTTTTCTTTCCCTGGCAACTAATCATGGTATGCCTGTAGACTTGTGGGATGCCTGCTCCAATGCACTGTAATTACAGCATGTCAGAGAAGACTCGATTAACTGAGTCTGCTGAAGCATGCTAATTAGTGTGCTCCAGAAGTTTCAGCATCTCATGTATTCAGCATCCCTGTGCTTCAAAATGGTGGCAGGGGCATTTTAACTAAAGCTCATCACATGGCTTTAGTTAAAGTGCCCCTGCCACCATTTTGAAGTACAAGAGATGCTGTTGGCACATAATTAGAGTGGCTCTCTAATAAAGCACCTCACACCCCATCCCTAGAGCATGTGTAAAGATGCCATGATGATCTAAAAAGGGATGTATCCTTTATAATAAAAGGAGTTCAAGGGTGAAATCATCCTTCTGCTCTTACCTTTATATCATCTCTCATTATGTCTCTCTATCTGGTTGTGTACACACAGTCAAATAACTTGGGAGAATTCTCTCAGGCTTGCTGTCTTTACAGAGGAACTTACCCAGAGCTGCACATACAGGCATTTGAATGCTGAGGCCATAAAGAATGGAGAGCTTGAAGTGCTGACACTGTGCAGCTGGGGGGCAACGGGGCTGTGCACACCTCTCAGCATGCTCTACAGGCTTCCTTTTTCTGTCTGGCAACAGATTGCATTAGTGCAAAGGACAGCCCCGGTTTCATAGATTTCATAGACATTTGGGCTGGAAGGGAACTCGGAAGATCATTGAGTCCAGCCCCCGTTGACTGACCCAGGCTTCCCACGCTTAGCCTGCGTTTCTCTGCAGCACAAGGTGGGGTTTACTAAAACAGAGTGTTCTGGATTAGCAGAGTCCAGCAAGCAACACACTGGCCACATCTACACAAAATGCTTTCTGCGCAGTTTTTTATTACTACTGTGCAGTAGCGTCACATGACATGAACCATGGCACAATGCTGCTGCACAGTAGTAATGAGCTACTGTGCAGTCAGCATTGCTAGGAAGCTTTGCAGGGATCCTACTGTGCAGTAGCTCTAGTTACGGTGCAGCCATTTAGTATGTGGGTCTGTGAATACTAAATGACCGTACAGTAACAACTGAGCAGTCAGAGTCTCGTGTAGATGTGACCACTGTCTCACTGGCAGGGGAAGGGGAGAAGGTGTTCTTTTCTGAGACAAGCCATAGCATATACATACATTTGTTATACCAGGATAAACAGAATGATTTAACCCTGTTTGTTCCCAGGTTATTTGTCTCCTGGGGTGACCATTTTTACCCTGTGAATAAAAGCCTGAACATCTGTACACATGTGGTTTGTCTTAGGAGACCAGCGACTCTACCTGGAAAAACTGAATGTCTGCACAAGGCCTTTCCCTCTCTAACTTTCTTCCTCCCCACCCCACACACAGACCATACATGGCTTATTGCAAATGCACACCACTGCCTTGAGTAATGTTGCCATTTATATTCTGATCTATGCCCTTGATGCATGGATTATAGTCTTATGCAATGCATTTTTCAATTCCAACTTCAAAATCAAATAACTCATATGATAAGATATACAATTAATCATAGTCTTTGGCTTTTAATCAATAAAGCAGAACATAATGTTCATTCATTTGTAGATGTACTTTGGGAATTGCATATGTAAGTTCTGTTTATGAAGACAGAGGGATATACCATGTATTATTCCATAATTATCTTCTGTTATCAGATAATATGAATACAGGTCCAGCTTGCTGTAACACTGACTATGCTAGCTTCAAAGGAATGTCATCAGATTTTTTTTCTTGTTGTTATTCAGTTCTGTGAATAGTAGCCTTGTTCTTACCATCCCTCCTAAAATTGTGGGGAAAATTATGACCTGATAATGACTTTATTCTACTGGAAAATGGAATAGATTTATTTAGCATAGATTTATGCACGATTGGATTGAACCATTTGTAACAGATCTACAAAAGGGAAGATTATTGTCAAGTCTTTTTTTTCTGTTGTTGCTTACATTTTCACTTATAATGGGCAAGGTTCAGGTTTAGAAAAATGTTAGCATCTCTAGGCAAACTGCTGCTGAGTAGATACTATATCAGACAAGGGGTCAGAACTCCTACGTTCCTATTTTCATTGCTATTATTACTATTTTTATTATTATTTCCGTTGTATTCAAGAATCCTGTCTCTGAACCAGAATCCCAGTGCACTAGAAACTCTACTTGCATGGTACAAAAATATGGTTTCAGATCAGAAAAAGCTTGTAACTCAAGCATGAAACAAGAGAAAAGAGAAACAGGCAGACTTATCCAAGAACACAAAAATATGCAGGAATATTTGTCAGCAAGCTAGACACTGGTCTTAGCCCACCTGCTGCCTAATTATTGCGTAGTTTTTTTGCTTGAGCTGCTTGAAGCATTTTCAGTCAAATATATCTCTGTTGAACTATGTTGATCCATTGAAGCAAACGTGTTTTGTGGAATATATCTCCGTATTGATTCTGATGAAGTTTTCAATGGGAACGTTTGTGAGATGTAGAGCTCTTTGGTCATATCTAATGAGAGAGCAAGAAAAATTCAAATACAAAGCTCATCTTTTCAATCCAAAAATAGACATTGCCACTTAAATATATTTTGTCCAAATGTTATAAAGGTTTTATTCCAATGCAGAACAAAAGCAGATTTTGAAACCTTAAAAGCTGTCATGGAACATAATTGGTACTCTCCAGCCAACATTAGTCATAACAAAAAGGAAATTTTAAGGAGGTGTATTTGAAAGGAGACAATGCTTTTGAGAAGCAATTGGGCACTTTTCTTTATCAGGAAATGTACCAAATCAGGATCGTAAGCTACAATTTTCAAATGAAGGTATCTGTTGTATGTGGGCATGTAGTCTCATCTATTCCAAACTAGGTCACTCAGCCTTATTATGTGACCCTTGAGTCTAATTAGTATTTATTATTTCTATTGTATAGGGTCTGAAATGTGTTAGCTTCTTTATAGAAGCCACAGACTGCACAATCTAAAATGACAAAGATAAATTATCTGGGGTTATAGAAAATGATACAGCAGTGTTATCTAAGTCAGTGGTTCTGAAACTTTTTCCAACGGGGACCCATTTGCAAAGGTACATGGCCTGTCCCAACCCACACCCCTTGGCCCTGCTGGTGCGTGACCCTGCTAGTGCATGACCCACAGTCCCCTGTCCCCCTCCCTCCCCCCCGGCCATGCTGACTCTACACGGATCTGCG
>NW_017729025.1:45463880-45493203 GCF_001723915.1 Gavialis gangeticus | reverse complement strand
GCCCCTCACTCCTGATCCATAGCCCCCTGCCTCCCCCCACTCCCCCAGCTGCCCCTGTCCCACTTGAGGCAGAGCGCAGGCTGAGGCAGCTCCATCTCATGTGGGTGGTAGCAAAGTGATTCTGGCCTGGCACAGGCTGGAGGGAGGAGGGAGAACAACCCACAAGTTGAGAAACACTAATCTAACTGATTATGGGCACATGTATTATGTGTGAGGTATATTTTTGTTGATCATTCTCTTTTAAGATAAATACAATAGATTTTCTTTCCCTTCCACAATTCAACCTGCTCGTCTTCCTGTCAGAGGCTCATAGCTTCAAATCCAATGACTGGGTCTTGCAAACCATTGGCATTTGTAATTCATAAATCTAACCCATTCCCCTCTGCCACAGCCCTCACTCAGATCACAACTTGCATTTAAATAACATCACAGGAGCTAATAATACTGTGTCAGGATTTTCTTCCCTCCCAGCATGCTAAACCCAAAAGCGAGCAGTTCTCTTGCAGATAGTCAGCCAATTTTTTGTACGTTCCAGCTTTTGAGGGTGTTGGCTGTAGCTATGTTGGCATAAGGACATGGGCAGACAAGGTTCCTTGCGTAAGTATGATATATTTTATTAGATGAACTAAAATAGTTGGAAATATTCTTCTGTGTAAGCTTTCGATTACAATCACCCTTCTTCAGGCAGAGGGAGCATCTGCAGTTGTATTGTGCTCTCCTGGATGGGGTGGAATCCAGTATGAAAGAATTTGGGTCTGTGAAATTGCAAATCCATGGCAGTGAGTGTCAGGGGGGGTGCGAGACAATGGATGAGAGAGGTGGGGGTGGTGGTAAGGGGAATGGTGATCTGGTGATGGAGTGTAGGTGGTAAATTGTAGAGAGGTTACCTGGGGTATCAGATGGCAGACAGGTTATAATCTGCCATAAATCCATTGTCTATATTTAGTCCATGATTTTTGATCACTTCATGCATCTACTGGATACAAAAAATCATGGACATGATTGCCTAGTGTTAGACTGCACTTTGATTACATCTCCTGCAGTATTAACATGTTTAAGCAAGGAAAGTTCCTACCTCTTTAATGGGTAAATCTGATTTAAATATCACGCTGTTTTGGGTAAAGGCAAGCAAATATACACATGGACCTATATGGAGCAGCTCTCATGTATTTGGATGGTGGGTAATAACAATATGAATATTACTACTAATAATAAGTATCCTCATTAAGTACTACTCATTAAGGAGTAATAATTGAAATTATTATTAGTATACTTTATTTTTATAATGTTAAGAATACATTGCAGAACAACGATTTCCTTGCATCCTTGTTATCCTTTTACTCGTTCACACTATAGTTAACAGTGAAGTCATAAATGTCTGATTAGATTTGTCCTTGTGCTGCTGCTAATACAATCAACAGTGGTTACAGAGTGACAATACCTATTTTCTGTATTCTGAGTTTTATAGTCTCAGTTTATTAAGCATTGCTAGCTGGAGTTTAGGATCCTGGAATTAATAAAATGACTCACTTCCTCAGCAGGATGAGATGAAAAACCATGTTTCAGGAAACTTTTAAAAAGAGTTATAAATGTGAAACCTGACAAACACAATTAAGAGATAAACCCAAGAGCACTTGCTTCTCTTGAGTGCAGCAGTGCTGGGCCTCAAGTGACTGGACAGTCAAAGATCTTCTCAGTTTAATACATAATGACCAGCATTAGGTGTGCTGAACCACTTTTCTAGGGAAAAATTACAATTTTTTTTCATTAATTTCTCTATAAGGATGAAATTCATTCCTATGATGAGGAGTGGCACAAGACCTAGGTACCAGTTAAGCCCAATTTAGGGTGACACAGGATGCATCTATATGCTCATTAATGCACTTTAGGTAAAGAATATTAAATCTAGTATCTCCATTGTGAGGTACTAGAAACGTGTATTAGTCTATTGTAATGCACATTAGCTAAGGAGAACTTTTCTGTTACATTTTAATGAATATTAACATAGGCTAATGTGCATTAAAATAGTGTAGATGGGCCCACTGTATCCTTGCTGGACATATAGGAGATGTGGTTATCTGGCAGCCCTTCCTCAGATGGGCTGTCCAGCATGCCCGTTGAATTAAGACTTATCTTTTCAGCAACTGAAGTAATAGTGACAGTACAATATGTTACAGTATGTTCTTTTCCTTAGATACTACTGAGACACACTGGGTATTTCTAATCACAGAGTAGGAGTAAGGAAGCCGCTGCCATTCTGTGTGGTCCCAAGTATCTTGAAGAAGGCCTTGCAAGCCCCTTTGTCATTTTAAATACAAATGTCATGACCAATCAGGACAATATGATCTAGATGGGAGTTCAGCCATATTAAAAGAGGATGAACTGTCATGCTTCAATTAATGTTAGAATCCTGTTAGAGTTTCTCTATGGTATCATGTCGTTTTATATAATTGGAAAGCAATGACTCTTAACTGAAAGAGGTCTGCTGGAGAGGAAAGCCTTGAGCAGTGCATTTGCTAATCTTTTGATTTCTATAGGAGCACAGCGTACAGTACAGACATAAGGTAAATGTACCATTTGGATGCATAATAATAGACTACAAGACTACATTAGTGCTTGTTTTTTACCTCCAAATGTTTGAGCTTTGGGGTAATACCTGATGAGCTTTCAAATAAGTATAATAATATACAAGAAGAACAAGGGTTCCCATCATAAGACTATAATATCTTGGCTCCTAAGCAGAGTAAACTCCAGATCCACAGAGTTCCCAAGGGCAGCAACTAGGACATGAGGCACACCAGATATAAAGTTGAATAATAAATAATATCAGAAAGAAAAATAAGGGACACAAACAAGGGAAATAAAGGTATATTCAAGACCTCATGTAAGTTAAGACTAAGGGATTTGCTAATCAATCCAAACCTGTAAATATCAGATGCTACTGTTTTGCTGACACGCTGAAAGCATAGCTGTGATAGGAGCAAACAACCTTATTCCTTACTATGGAATTTTAATGCTGAAGTTTAATGATTGCATGGTACATACCATCATTATTAATAATTTCACTGATAATGGTGTTAATAGAAATGTCAGGCCATAGGCAGCTAATCCATTTATATTAGGTACAATAATTAAGATTTGGGCAATGGAACAGAAGAGAATGTGCAGGGCAGCATGGAGTAACAGAAACAGAGCAGCTCATAGAAGAGGATTAAGTGGAAAGAAAAAACATGCAATGTGATTAAATAATCTAGACCACATCCTTTTCCCACTAACATCTATGTTATAATTTTCATCATATTCAGTGGTGTGAGAATAATCCTTTTTCCCCCAAATGGAGAAAATACTCATGATAACATTTCTAGTAAACTTTAAAAGTTTTAACAATTGTTAGTAAAACTTAAAAGTTTTAATATTTTAAGTAGATTTTGGTAGGACAAAAGATTTATATAAAAATAAGGAATCCATTCAACCTTCCTTGAAATCAGTCTCTTCATTACCTCAAGGGATTCTAGATCAAATCCATGATGAAAATATTTCTGTAGTAGTAGCAATCCATTGTTTAATAGTTGTATCTATTATCAAAATGCCATAATAACTACCTCCTGTACACAGAAGATTTTCCAAAAGCTTGTTCTCTGCAGGTGAACGTTTCATATTATTCAGTTTCTTCTCTTACTTTTAACAGGCTTCTTAGATCCTGCACCAGGCTGAAATGAAGACCTTGTAGACTGAAGAAAGCTGAGTGCACCACGCCTTCACTGCAGAGAAAGGACATATTGGTCTACCCTACCGACTTATATGCAGACAGCTTTTGGTAGCTTTAAATATCCAATTGCTCCCCTGCAAAGGCACAGCTCTTGCTTCTTTCAACACATATGGAGAAAGGCAGCAAAATATGTAATCCTGGCTAATAAGACTGTGGCTTTCTTATGAAAAGCAGGAGGTAGGCCAATTATAAAAGGATTATTCTGCATTTAGCATCCAAGACTTTACCTCTTGCCTGAACACTGGACACAAATAGAAACCAATTTCACCAACCTACATTTTTCCTACCTGTGCTTTAGCATTGTTGTTATTTCTCCTTCTTTGGAAATTTGTTTCTTTTAAGTTAGAAATGGGCCCATGGACTAGAATGTGGCCCTCAGATTGGGCTGTTTTCCTGAAATCATGGCTCATATTTTCCTTGGGGCTCTACATGCAGGTTTCCAAAACTTTGGCCTGTCCAAAAGTGTGCCGCTGTGACCGAAACTTTGTCTATTGTAATGAACGAAGCTTGACCTCAGTGCCTCTTGGGATACCGGAGGGTGTAACCGTACTCTACCTCCATAATAACCAAATTAATAATGCTGGATTCCCTGCAGAGTTGCATAATGTCCAGTCTGTGCACACGGTCTACCTATATGGCAACCAATTGGATGAATTCCCCATGAATCTGCCCAAGAATGTCAGGGTTCTCCACCTGCAGGAAAACAACATTCAGACTATTTCTCGGGCTGCCCTGGCTCAGCTCTTGAAGTTGGAAGAGCTGCATCTGGATGACAACTCCATCTCTACTGTAGGTGTTGAGGATGGGGCATTTCGGGAAGCTATCAGCCTCAAGCTTCTGTTTTTGTCCAAGAATCATTTAAGCAGTGTACCAGTAGGCCTTCCAGTGGACTTACAAGAACTACGAGTGGACGAAAACAGAATTGCCATTATTTCAGACTTGGCTTTCCAGAATCTTACAAGCTTGGAACGTCTGATTGTGGATGGCAATCTCCTTACCAATAAAGGCATTGCTGAGGGCACCTTCAGCCACCTGTCGAATCTCAAGGAATTCTCAATAGTACGGAATTCACTAACTTACCCTCCCCCTGATCTTCCAGGTACACATCTGCTGAGGCTCTACCTGCAGGACAACCAGATAAACCACATACCACTTACAGCCTTTTCAAACCTACACAAGTTGGAGCGGCTTGATATTTCTAACAATTATCTCCGGATGCTGGTGAGAGGGGTCTTTGATAACCTCCACAACCTGAAGCAACTTACTGTGAGGAATAATCCCTGGTTATGTGACTGCAGTATTAAATGGGTCACTGAGTGGCTCAAATTTATTCCTTCATCCATCAATGTCCGGGGCTTTATGTGCCAGGGACCAGAACAGGTCCGAGGTATGGCAGTCAGGGAGCTCAATATGAATATGTTGTCATGCCCAACCACCACTCCTGGTCTGCCACTTGTCACCCCAGCTCCTGGTATAACCTTGCCAACCACACTGGGTCCTACTTCATCAACTCCAACCCTGAGTAGCAAACACACCCCTCTCACACCCGCCCCTTCCACACTCCCCACTGTGCCTACCAGGGAGGACAAGGAAAGGGTGACACCTCCCATTTCCGAACGGATTCAACTCTTCATTCATTTTGTGAATGACACTTGTATTCAAGTTAACTGGATGTCCTTTTTTACTGTCATGTCCTACAAACTCACATGGGTTAAAATGGGTCACAGTCCAGTAGGGGGCATTGTTCAGGAACAGAAAGTTAGTGGTGAGAAACAACACTTAAGCCTGGTAAATCTGGAGCCCAAATCCACTTATCGGATTTGTTTGGTTCCACTGTATGCTTATAATAATTACTGGGCTGGAGAAGACACTGTCTGTTCAGAAGCCACAACCAAGGGTTCTTATTTAAATAATGGCAGCAACACAGCCTCCAGCCATGAGCAGACAACTTCTCAAAACATGGGCTCTCCATTTCTGCTAGCAGGGTTGATTGGGGGGGCAGTGATATTTGTCCTTGTGGTCTTGCTCAGCATCTTTTGTTGGCATATGCACAAAAAGGGGCGCTACACCTCTCAGAAGTGGAAATATAACCGGGGCCGGCGGAAAGATGATTACTGCGAGGCGGGGACCAAGAAGGACAACTCCATCCTGGAGATGACGGAAACCAGCTTCCAGATTGTCTCCTTAAATAACGATCAACTCCTTAAAGGAGATTTCAGACTGCAGCCCATTTATACCCCAAATGGGGGCATTAACTACACAGACTGCCACATCCCCAACAACATGAGATACTGCAACAGCAACGTCTCAGAATTGGAGCACTGTCATACGTGATAGTGAGGGGAGATGAGGCATGTAGAACTGTGACTAAAAACTCTGGAAAAAAAATAAACCCACACACAAACACAAAAATTACATTTGATAAATGTTACACAGATGCGTTTGTGCATTTGAATACTCTGTAATTTATACGGTGTACTATATAATGGGATTTTAAAAAAGTGCTATCTTTTCTATTTCAAGTTAATTGCAGATGGTTTTGTAACTTTTTGCTTTTTAAATCTTTAAAAATATATTGCTGAAGTACTGTACAGGGTTGTACAATAAGAACCCAATGCCATGGCAAAGGAAAGAATGACTCATTCTTCAAACATTAACCACTTTGCTGTCGAAGCTGTTTAAGGAATGTGGGTTCCTAGGTAGTTTTGTAGTAAAGGATATAAGTGCATATTAAAATAGGGTTGTTAGGGATTGGCCAAGACAGTTCAGATAATATGAGTATAATGCTTCAGACCCAAACTCATAATGGACTTCTGACATGCACGCAAGTTGGAATAGCTCTGTTCCCCATCTGTCACTTAAACCTGCCTCTATATTTCATGGTTCCAACTAGTTTTTTCTTTTATTTTTTTTTATTTTGTTTTGCTTTGTATTCCTAAAGTACTGTTTTCATAGGGTTTTTCCCTGTCATGTCTGAAAATGGAAAATGCAAACCTACAGCAGTAAATCTGAGTGCCCACTATTCATATTAGCAAGAATTCCTCTGAAAAGATCCCCACACTATCACATAGATTTGCATTCAGCCAACTGGAATATGACACTTGTGGCCAAGTTCAATGGAAGATGAGAATACTTAGTGCTTATCAGGTTGCCGTGATACTTATCAGGTATCAGGTCACTTTCTCTTATAAGAGAACAAATTTGCTCACCTGTCATGTTTGAATAAAGCCTGAACTTCTGAGATGCTAATCCTTGCCTCTATTGAAAACCAATGTCCAAATTCTTTAGGATTTGTTGTGCATTGAAACAGCTGATCCAAAATCCATTTATCTCAATTAAAAGTCTCCTGGTTTTTAGGGACTTTGGATCAGGCCCAGGTTGGTTTAACGACTGCAAATAAGTTCAGTGTAGAGAAATAAGAGGAAATAATATAGTAACTGAGAAAGATCATTCCTCAGACATGCTATGAACTGAATTCAGTTTGGGGCATGGGGAACATTTCAAAGTCACATTTTTTTTAAGTGCATATACTTGAGCACTAATTAAGCCTGTGATTTGTTAAGAAATTTGAATGGAAACAAATCTCCCCCATGTGTTTCATTCCCTCTTCTTTTATCCAGAGCCCTTCTGGATTATTTCCAAAATAAGTAGTACTTGGGCCTAGATTTTGCTCTTTTCTTCTCTCAGTTTATCACTTGGAATCACTTCTGCATCTCTAAACTTTACACATATCTCATAGACCATCATGCTACATTAAAAACATGATATTGCTCTGAAAGTCGCATTGCATTCCAGCAGCTCCATTGACTCCTCTGCGTGCGAAGAACTTTGGATCTTTTGCCGGTTCAATGGTGGGATTTGATTCTCCAAGGTTGTTTTTTTTTTTTTGCTTGTTTTTTTCCACTTTGGCTTACTTTTTCTCCTGAGCCTATGGGACAAGCAAAAGTTCATAACACAGAGGAAGAAGACTAGACAAATATAATAAGGCTCCTTAAAAAAAAGACCCATGTAGGCTAGTTCTTCAGAGCTTGTCTGAGAGGGAAGGTAATCAGAGAAAAAGCTTGCTACAGTGACCACACAAGGGACCAATGGAAATTGCTGTCTATTAAAAGTGGGCTTGTAATTAAAACTTGGAAAACTTTGGGTTACGCTAAGTTGGCTGCTGATGTTAGGAGAGAAGTCTGTAATCCTTTCCTTTGTGCATTTTGTCATACCCTCCATCCCTGAGCCTAAGGAGTCTTTGAGTGTACAGTTTCAAAAATGGTATGAAAACATTTCTATTCTGCAATGAAGAGATGAATCAGATGCTTGATGATAGAGAGCATAGTACAATCATTATATAAGGATCTACATCCTCCCTTCCAACCCCTTTTATAATCACCTTTTGGAATTCCAATCTATATTCTGTATATTTGCTATTTTCTCCAGCTATAACAGGTATTTTAGGCAACCTGTGTGGCTACTGTAATAGTAAAGTCACTAAAATTTTGCTAAATAAAAGGCTGCCATATGATTTCAAATTGTGTAATTTTAGGTAGAAATGTCTATGCAAAGTGTTTTTGCTATTGTGTGACCCATTTACCGAAGAGAACTGAGAGAAGGTTGGTACTTTTGATCTGTGTGTTTAATATGTTGTAGCTGGCAAGGCCCCACAAGATAATCAGTGAGACATGCACGCATGTGCCCACACCTGTGGCATGCTGTATACATAAGAGTTTGTTTAGATGGAGTCAGTGAATTCATTCTGGGCATGGATGTAGTATTTAATTTCACTACAATAGCTAGCTGTACATTTGATTTGCAAAGCTATCTCACATATTTGACTGTGGCTCCCAATCTGTAGTACAGCAACCAGTACTGGTACTTTATGATTTGATGACTGACATCATAAAGGCCGTCACCCTACCTTAATGACAATCATCTGTGCTAGGCTTCAAGACATCACAGGTACTAGATTTAGGTGAGCAAGTCATACCAAATGACCTATTTAGTGAACTTATCCCTTCTATTTGTGAATAATCTACAAAAAGAATTTAAATACTATACATATTCTTCCTATATAAATACGACTATCCATGTAAATATGATTCAACCCAGGAGTGAACTGTTCAATTTGGCTATGTCTAGACTATTTACTATTTGAAGCATAGGAACAGGTCACCTAAGTCTTAGGCAATTTCTTATGCTCTATAAGTGGAGGGAAGAAATAGAGGGAAGAAAATCAGACTTCAAACATGGCAATGCCTGCACTTTTGGTAAAAACAAACAAACTTGTGCAAATACATATTGGCATGGAATGGTCTTTGAACTCATTTTCTATGATTGTCCTTGTGCAAAAGAAGACAAATACATATTGAAAAGAGGTGAAAATATTGTCTACACCAGTGATTCTCAACCAGGGTTTCAAAGATGATCCTTTTAAGGGTGCCCTGGGGTTCCATGCAATATTAACTCCATTAGGTGAGCAAACATCCACACAAGAGCCAGAGATTTCATTAATGGTGTCAAACATTCTGAGCTTTTTTGGTCTTTGCGAGTTCTTTTCTACAGAAGAATTGCTGTATTATTTTTCCAGGATCAAAAAAATGAGTGAAAGCTTAGAGCTTCTTTTTTTGTTGTTTTTTTTTTTTAGGGAGGTGGGGAGAGGGGGAAAAAAAGGGGTGCTTGAGTCTATAGAAGTTGAGAACCACTGGTCTATACAAGTCATAGTTTTGTTCACACAAGTATTCAGACAGTGTTTTGAAAGTATATTATCCAGCTCTGCTAGCCACCTTCTAACAAGTTAATGCACTTTAACCTACAAAAGAATTTGAGTTGTTTCAAACAAGCTGCCATGATCACTCAAACAGTTTAAGCTTAATTTCTGCATGTATCTGAATGAGCAGGAATGGATACTAGCTGAAGTCTCAGTCTTATAAAACATCTAAAAAGAGCCTATGCTAAAAAATGTTGACAGAGATGCTTTTGTTATTAGAAGCTTAATATTAACTTGGTATGACTAGTTTTCATCTAATGCAGAATATACTACAAAAGCCTACAGTAAAACTGCATAGCATGGAGTAGTCTTATTTAGTGTAAGCTCTGGAAACAGAAAATTAGCTAGCACACACTAAGAAGAAGTATCATAAGTTTACACATAAAATTCATCTAGAGACTCTGAAAATGTATACATGAAACTCCTGATTTCCACAAATCAGGATCTTACATGAGCATTGAAATCTGTTTGCTCCTGACTTGCATGCTGCTGAAAATGACCCATTGTGACTGATCCTGTTCCACCTAGTAGGTACCTACATTGACTTAGGTACATAAGTGAGATCCTATTATCCTATTCCACCCTTCTCAAGTCCCTGAAAAAAACATGCCTACTTTTGTGACATGTCTCCCTCTCAGCTTGAGGACTATGTGATGAAAGGCAAAGAGTTGGAGGAAGATCCTTTTTATTACTGTTTTTCAGTACATCAGACAGCATAAAATAGGTTCATATCTGACTGCACAAGTCCGCTAAGGTGCTGATTAGCTGGAATAGGATTTAGCCATAATTTATAATATACCCATAAAGCAACATCAGTGGTGCTCAATCTCCAGCCTGGAGGTTGAATCCAGCACACAGAGCTATGTCATCTAACTTACACATCCTGAAGTTTGGTGGTGAGGGAGCTGTGGGCAGTGTTAATTAAACTGTGACAATAAATATTGTAACTGCTTCTTTCCCACCAGATTTCTAGTCATGTGGAAAGCCCTGTGGGCTAAATGACATGGCCCCATGCTCTGGATTCAGTGTGCAGGCCAGGCCAGTGTGTACAGACCCACAGGCCAACCCCATGTACCAACCCTGTACTAGATCTGGCCTGCAAACTGACTCCGGCCATGGGATCTGGTGCTGTACCAATCATCCATGCCACAGGGCTGAAAGGCTGAACAACACTGCCTTACATTAATGTATGGAAGAAATTGCCCTGGGGAATTAAAAAAGGGCCTAGGAGGCTAAAATTAATGTATGTAAACCAAATACCTTGAAAACATGCCATTTTTACTCTTTTTTTTCCTGAAGAGTTGTTTGATTTGCAAATTGGTTCTGCTATTCCCCATGTAACAAAGATTCATGGCATGTTGTAGCCTATTAGCAGAAACAAACACCTGGTACACACATCTTTATGTTATAGGGCTTGCATTGGAGAGGATGTTAGCAGATTCCTTTGCAGGGATATTTGATTTTTTTCCTTTTGGTTGAAAATCTATTAGGAGTTTTTCCCATTGGCTAGTAAAGAAAAAAAAGCAAATCTGACATAAAATATGGCAATGAAGTAGCTCAAGATATAGTTCCATTTCCTACTGAAATAGCTCATTATTTTTCCCTCAAACATTTTCTCTTTTCTTTTGAGTGAGAACATTTCTCCCTCTGGGGAAAGAATTATTTGTAATACTGAAAATAAGGAAACCTGATTTACAGTATGTTGTCTGTGTAACCTTTAGGGGACTATATAAGGCACTTTATCAGTGACATTAAATAGCAGGGTCAATTTAGGCTTTTGACAGTGAAGTGGTTAATTTCCATTGCATCCTTTGTTTATAGCATTTCTTTGCTCTAACTTACAACAAAGAGACATTAAAGTTTTACTTTAGAATATGAGAAGAGTAGTTTTACTCATGACTTATCTTTCCAGCTACATGGAAAAGCAAATCAGAAGCAAGCGCCAAAAACTAAAGTAACTAGCATTGGGTGCTGTCTGATCCTCTTTTTACACAAAGAATAATTCTAGGAAACTGAAGCTCACATCTTCCCAAGGAGAGGTTAGTTTTGATCCCAGGGGATGGTAGGGGATACCTGTAAAACATTTATTGGTGACATTTTTGCACAAACATGGTACTCTCTGCCCTTCAGTAAGACAGCTCTTTTAGTTAGCACAGCAAATTAGCACAAAGGGAATGAAAAAAGTATTGACCATATTGGGGATTCTAGGGAAACATTCCCTTTGGAGTTAAATTCTGATCCTTTCAGAAAGAGACAAGGCACTGAATAAATTACTACCGCTATTGGGTCCCAAATATAGTGGCATCAAGTATATTAATTGAAAAATAATTATCATAAAACTGTTTTTAAATGAAACATGCGAATTTGGTTCTGCTTTGTACTTGGTATATTTTATCTGTAACATGGGCATGCAAGTGGTTTGAAGCCTGCATCATCCATCTTCTGCAACCTGCCATGTTACACACATTGTTAACTTCAAAACCTCACTCTACGCTATACAGTACCTTGTGGACGTATTCAGTAAAAACGTCTTTAAAAAATGAAATCCTTTTGTGTTTATATGAGCAATTTAATTAACTTGCAGACATGAATTTCTGATCCAGAAAAGGGAAATAGGAATGGGAGAAGAGGGAAGGGGAAGGGAAGGGATCCTAGCTTCTAAATTCTAATTTTTGCATATTTTTATGTGTTTTGCTGTGCATCTGCTCTCTCTTCATATTCTAATAGACCAGCTTCTTCATTTTATATATTTTTTTGTGTTCAAAACAGTTTTGCCCTATAATGAGAAATATTTGTTGGCCTCATTTACTGAAAGATAATCTTAGTTCTCATCTTGATGTGCAAAGAAGGAAATTACTGCATCACAAGACAGGAGCGTAAACAGTATTTAAATACAGGCATATGAAAGTAGCAACACACATGCACACATACCATATATGCATTCAGGGGTGATATCCAGTTCAGGTGAAAAATTGTAGAGCCATGTAATAGATCATACATGTTTTACTTTGTCACCTGCCATTTATGCCTTAATCTACTGTCTAGGAATGAGATCCTTCTCCTTCTGCCCCTGAAAATTTTGGATTTTCTCAGAATCCCACAAAATTATGCCTACCTTAGATTCAGGACAGACAAGATTCAGTCATAGGCCTGTAAAATCTTTTGCATAAGTCATGACTAAATATATGTGTCTACAAGAACTTTATGCATTGGATAAAAGACATCCAACTTGCAGTGCTATATATAGCATTAGTTGTATATCAGGCCTTAAAACTGCACACTTTTTATGCTTAGAGACTAAGTCATTTTCAAATATTTGACATTATATTGATGAGTTTTTCTTTCTCTTTAAGCCTTCCATAGTTATATTGCTTCAAAGATGTGTATAACTAACACACCCATGTCCTTGCTTGCTTCACAAGAGCCTTTGATTCCTCAGAATTTATTCTTATACTTCCTTGCAATCAGCTTGCCTTCTTCTCCAACTATGGTCTGTGGAGAGCACAGCAAAGGAGTTAGGGTGCATACAGATGTTTGGCAAGGTTAGGGGGAGGTTAGATCATATTAAAAATGACCACCTGATCTAACTTAGTACAGCTAGGGGTGGACCTCACACTTAGATCCGTAGTTAGGTCCATCTAAGTTCAAATTGGACAGAAGTTCAGGACAGTTACAGCTGTCTAAAAATAGCTGACCTAATCTAAGTTAACCCTACCTCCAAAGTACACCTAACTTAGATCAGGCTGGCCATTTTTAGCCTGATCTATCTGCCCTAAATTTCTGTACAGTTCCCAGTGCAGCCCCAGGACTGGAAAACCCCACCCACTGGCCCCAGCTCAGGGTCTGAGCTTTTCCTACCCTCCTGCCTGGCACCAGGCTATTTTCAATCCCCTCCCAACTCCTCGTTCCACCCCTGGATGGACAACCTCCCCCCCCCACATGCCCTCCTCCTGTTCCCCCTATGATGTCCTGATTCCCCACCTCAGTTCCTGTTTGCCCCCGCAATTCCCACAGCCCCTCTCCTAGCCTTCCGCATCACAACTTACCTTAGACTGGGTGGCTATTTTAAACTCAATCTAACCTATCCCTAACCTCCCCGAATATCGGTACATTGCCTTAAAGTGAACATCTGGGTGAAAGTTTTTGACCAAAAATTGAAACAAAACCAAGCACTGAACATATTTTCCTTTTTTTTTTTTCATAACAGAAGTAGTTCTTGACTCTTCAATCATCTAACTTTGGAATTGTCCAAAAGTATTGGTCTGAGCAACTAATTTAATCCTCAC
This sequence comes from Gavialis gangeticus, assembly GCF_001723915.1. Classification (NCBI taxonomy): domain Eukaryota; kingdom Metazoa; phylum Chordata; order Crocodylia; family Gavialidae; genus Gavialis; species Gavialis gangeticus. The sequence continues at coordinate 45,479,393 of NW_017729025.1, read as the reverse complement.
ATGCCTGGTTTTAAAAATTATAAAACTGCCTGGTATATTAACCAAATGTGTGTATGCATGCATGAGTATAAAGTTCCTAGTTTATGATCACTAGCTAGAGGAACCCAAAGAAATGAAAAATAAAGGGTGACATTTGAAGAAGGAAGATTTTCAATGTTTTCTTAACAGAAGTTAGAGAACAGTTTTCTTAAAAGTCCTTTGAAATGTAGCTGTTCTATCTGTGAATTCTTCCAATACCAAATTTGGAGACTCATTCAATTAAATTATAATATATGGATTTTAATTCTGCTTAATGTAGAATAGTAAGGATGCAGACAGAAGTGACAATTTTTGCCTGATCTGGTCACAGAAAGCAGTCCATACCTGTGACCAAACACAAGTGCACCGCTGCGGATAGCTTCAAAAATGGCCGATCGGGTGAAAATCTGACCCCTCACTGAATGAGGTATCAGATAAAGATGTTTAAAAATATAGCATCTTTTGTAACTTGTGTCTGTAGAGTTCCGAGCCTGTTGCTGTTTTCAGAATGGGAAGAGAGAAAGGGAGTCGAAGGAGTTCAGCCTGCATTTTTTTCAGCTCCCCTACAGGGTGGGGTACCTGAGGTGGGGGGGGCTCCACTTCACCCATCCCACCCCTCAGCACCAGCTGAGGATCCCAAAAATGAACTCCCTCCACTGCCTTTCCCTCCTCCCATTCTGGAAACAGCGAGCACTGGGAGAGAGCTATGGCCATTGCTATATGTGCCTGGCTGTAGGCTCCCAGCCAGCAGCTAGATTCCCCTCCCTTGGAACCAACAGTGAACTTCTGTTTGGTCTGGGCTAAAGCTGTAACTCAGAATGCTTTGCAGAAAGCCTTCTGAGGTTCAGCTTGGATCTGCACTTCTGTCTGCACCCTGTAATCAAACTTTTAAGACCGAGTAATTCCATATGCCTCCATCAGACACACACATACACATACAGAAATAAATAAAACAACATAAAATTTGTATAGAGAAAAACACAAAGTTCATAATGAGACACATGTTCAACTTTAAAGCTGAACACATAAAGTGCATATAGAGATGAAAGCATATAGTGAATACAGTTTTATGCATGCCTGCGAGTACATAGTGTATGTCGATGCCTTCAGAACTTGGCCAAGCATTCTCTAGTTGTACAGGTGCACACATTTTCTGAAAACAACTGAAATTCATGTTGGAAGTTTGGTGTACATGGTATACAATACAAATTCTATCTTTTTACACACAAAAAAACCTGTGTAACATGTCTGAGACTTCTCACTGAGTGGATGGATAGATGAACAAATTATACCAAGTTAAAAGTAAAGAGGGAGTGGCACTTTTCAGTTTGATAATAATATCATACCTGCACTTCTGTCCTTCAGTAAATGAAGGCAAATTGCTTCTGGATATGATACAGTTAAGTTGCCACTATTTTAGCTTTCATTTACTCTGGGATAAAACAGGCACAAAAAACAATTACTGCAGATCAGCTGGCTCCCTCTTTTAATACAGTATAGTTTGTTCATCTCCACACCCTGAATCAGATTTGACTCTGTATATCATGGAGTACATTCTTTCTCTGTGCATAGGGGTGTTATACATGTTTTATTTTCACAAAGACCATTACAATTAACCAGTGAAAAGCAACAATTCAGCTTATCAAATATGATCCTGTTGAAATAAGTATAAAGTGATTTTGAGGACTAAACTGAGTACACAATCTAGATCAAAGATTCAACCCAAATATGTATCTGTGTTTACAACTTTGATAAACTCTATGATATAATTAGAATGTTCAACTATGTATATTGGCTAAGGTATCAAGTGGAATATGAATCTGGTTGGAAAAGCACAATTGCTGTAAAGATTCTATTAAAAAGGCAAATTTTCTGTACAACTTAAGTAGATCTGCATCACCAAGTAATAAGCCAACGATCACAAAAAGTGTGATTGTGGAAAAGCAACTGAGACAGAAGTATATTTCCAAAGAAATGAAGAAAGCATGTTTCCTATGAAATAATGTGATTTCTGTGATTTTCAAGAACAAGAGTATATTTTGTCCCACAGAGACGAAATACAATCATTGTAGGTAGAAATGTGCAAATCAAAAGGAATATACCTGTACACTCGATAGTTATGAAATTGTGTGCACATATATTTTGTAAGCATATATAGTCATTCAAGATAGACCTGCTTTGGTTCAAAATTTTTCCCAACATTTCTCCAGTATTCAGGTGAGATCTACCTTTGGTACATAAAACTGTAATGACAAACTACAGTTAATGGAGTTTTCACAGGATGTTCAAAGTGGATTGCCTTTTGGTAAGGCACTGCTGCCAAACTTTGGGAGGGCCAGGGGATGTATACTGTAATGGCCACACACTACATGGGTGCATCCCATGGGATTCCCATCCCACTACACAGGCTGGGTCAGTAACATACAATCCCCACTCCTGCTGCTTGGCCTGCACAGGCAATGCAGACCCTCCCAGGATCCACCCCCTCCCCTCCACTCCACAGTCGTAGTGGCACACAGACCCATAGGCTCTTCCCTGCTGCAGCAGTGGAAAAGGAAGCTGTCAGGCCCATGGGTTTCATGTTAACTGCTTACTGCCTACATATAACGCATGGGATGCCAATTGGGTAGCCCTGTTCTAAAATATAAATGATAATTTTCTTTTTTCAGTGAATACATTCTGGTCAGTGCAGTGATAAAATTATAGCTTGATCTCAAAATATGTACAATTCCCAAACATCTGGAGCAAAATGCAGGCTGTGTGGTTGTGGGTAAAAAAAGGAGACTGTAAAAGTGAAACCTCTTTATTCCAGGTTTTTTTTTTTTGGTCACACTTGTCAGTGTATCCTCTACCTACTCACTTAAAAGTCAAAACCTGATTCCACTCTTAAAGGCACTACTATAAGTTCACCTGATATCAGTTTCATAAACTGCTTCTTATGTTCACATTTTCACTTGCTAACAATAAATGTTTTGGAATCCAAATTTACTTGAAAAATGTGTTCATGAACAATAGAGGGTACAATTCTTTTGCTTTACATATTCTGAATGTTTTTCCAATTAAAAAAGGAATTGCAGAAAATAAATCAGTTGATATAATCCAATATTACAATGCATGGTAGTGTGAGCAGTCCCAGTGTTTATTCATTGAAACTTTATCATGACTTATATGACAGAACAAGAATAGGCTCACATATATTAAGTATAAGCTTTTTTAGGGTACTTTTCTAACCTTAGCCAAATTTGTTTTTGCACCTGATTGTAAAAAGATGTACTGTACCGCTCCTCTTACTTAAGGATTCTAGTGCCCCTTTATATATAAAATATGATATTAGCTACCTCACTCATTCATGGATATGCACCACTGGAACCACAGGCAATCAGAAGACTAGGTTATACCATGCATATATGAATTACATTTATCTGGCAAGAAAAGAAAAAGAAATAGAAATCTGAGGAGGGAAAGATACTCTGGGTGATTATAATCATTCTATTATTTTCCACTGAGCACTTAAAAATCCCATAAAACTGCTGAAGCATTTGATATTGAACGGTTGCTACTGAACATACATTCTAACTATTTTTCATTCATAAGTATCGTGCCTAGGCACACTTAAACATCTGCTTACCTCCCTTTACATTATAGGCATATTTCTGAAGTCAGTGGAATTTTTGCCTGAGTAAAGGGTATTGCATCAAATTCTTTAGATATCTTCTGGTCTTCCGGATACTGATGCACATTTGGAAATCATTCTGCATGCATTTCAACATCGACATCTGTGACACTCTGAGGGACAGTTAGTTTATTTTAGATTGTGTCGATTCTCATTCATGCGAAATGTGTATTGCTGTTTCATTGTTAGTTTCTGTTACATCTGTATGACTTATACATGAGCATTAAAAAAAATTAAAAGAAAATGGAGAGAGTCAATAGAACCAATGTAAACTAATATCTGCTAAAACTAGTCAATTATGTATTTACCACACAATCTGAGAATCAAAACCAGTTCAAGAAAACTGGCTATTGTATTTGCTAACATTTGATTACATCAGGGTGCGTCTACACGTCTTGCTATGGAGACATTGTTACTGCACCGTGATTTAGTACTTCATTTAAGAACTACTAAATCGCAGTGCAGTAACAGCCCATACTGTGCCATATGTGTGGTGCATGGTTATTTTTAGCAGCATGCTACACTGGGGGGAACACATCACTACAGTGGCATAACTGCAGGTCACAAGTAGATGCCCGCAGATGCTACATTGCCATAGTGCATTGCTATGGCAATGTAGCATCATGTGTAGATGCACCCTCAATATTTACAGCAAGGCATCCTACTGACTGCTGCTAGATGACTTCAATGCATAGAAGCTTATAGGATCAGAACCTGAATTTCCATAACTCAAAAATGAAAAGGTAAAAAAAAAGATTCCTTTTCTTTAGTTCAGATATATTAAGACTGTCCCCACTGTGGCCTCCACCACTTGAAAACTTTAGAGACTTCTGAGAAATAAATGGAATAGGAGAGAAGGAAGGTTGGTGGAGATTTAGTTTTGCCACCTGTATGTCAGCCATGGCAAATGTAGGGAGAGTAGCACACTGCACACTATATTGCAACACTGTAGTGCAATACAATAAGCCCGTGTTAAAAGGTATCTCTATAGCATGTTTGCTCCCCACTGGTTTTGCTTTGCTTTGTAGGATCTTTAACCATACAAGTCTTATTAATAGCATGTCTAATTAAGCAATTTCAAATTTTTTTAATGAACTAGATGAAGGAGTGGAGAACCTACTAAGTTCGCGCACAAATGACAGAAAACTGAGAGGGGGCACCAAAACCTTTAAAAGACAAAATTGAAATGAAATGTGATTTTGATAAGTTGGACAGCTAGGCTGTGAATGCTAAAGGAATTTAGGAAGGACAAGTGTTGGGAACTTCAGAGAAAAAATAAATCAAATGTGCGAGTTAAAAAGAGATGGACAAGCTGAAAACAAGAGCAATGATGCTGAGTTGTAGCTGGAGTTACAGTGATCACAAACTAAACACGAGTCAGCAGTGTGGTGGTTTAGCAAAAAAAGTAGATGTCAGTTTGGATTGCCTTGGCAGAAGTGTCAAATCCAAGATGTGTGTAATAATAGTACCTATCTCCTCTGCATCGGTTGGACCTCAGCTGCAGTAATATATCAAGTTCGGGGGAGCCATATTTTAAGAGAGATGTGGACAAACTGGAGAGAATCTGAGGGAAAGCAGTGAAAGTGGCTGGGGATCTGGAAAGCAGATCAGTGAAGAAAGGCTGAAGGGGCTGAGAATGTATAACTTGAAGAGATTAATTTTGAGGGGTGATATGATAACTGTTCTTAAATATTTGAGAGAGTGCCATAAGCAGGATGGTGAACAATTTCCTCCCCTAGCAACTGAAGATAGGATGAGGAAGAATTACTGTAAAGTAGGAAAGCAGATTCATGCCAAACCTCAGGAAAAACTTCCAAAATAGTGGAGCTAGGCATCTGTGAGGGATAGTTTAGTAAACCTTTCCCTTTATGGGGACTGGACAAGATAAGGGCTGTCCAATTTATGCAGCCCTGTGGGCCAGATGATTCACGTCCAACAGTGACGCAGGAGCCTGTCAGTGCAACTTCTGGAGTTACTGTCTTGCCGAGGCTCTGGAACCCAGTGGCAAATGCTGCTGCTGCTTGCCTCCCTTTTGCCCTGCTACAAATCTGACTTGCAGCAGTAAGCAAAGACCCCAAATTCAGTGGCAGGAAAAGGGGTGGAGGGCAAATGGCAGCAGTGCTCACTCCCTTTGTTCCTCACCAGCACAGCAGCTTCAGTAGCCATGCAAGTCATAATTTGACCCTTCATAAGCTGTATGAGGCCTGGAGGCTGCCAACTGAGGTGCTCTAGACTAGATAACCCTTGCGGTCCCTTGTAGCCCTATGATTCTACAATTATATAGCAGATGCTAGCTGTGTAATTGCAAATTAGAAGTCAGATTAAAACTTTTTTGAGGTCATTAGAAAGAATTCCACATACTTCAGTGGGCTTTGGATGGGGTCTTACATATATACACTTCTTGTGATTCTTTTTCTCTATTTCTCCTTTTTAAAATTAGAAGGTTTTCTGGAAGCATACGTAAACAGACATCTAATGCTCATTTCACTGTACAAGAAATAAGTATATCGAAAGCAACTGAAGCCCCAGAACCTGAGGATTTCAACATCAAGAAAACCAGAGACACACTTAATGTAATCAAACATTTGTCACAGCGTCATGTTCTCCAACTTTGGTATCAATTCCAAAGTATAACAAATCTGAAAAGATACTGATTAACTCACAATTTCTCTTGCAGTTATATTACTTCTTTTACTTCATATTGAAGTTATAAATGTAATCATTTTTATAGATTGGATTTTGGTATGCTGAAGTGACTGACGGTTGCAGTCTCTCATTTATCAGCCTCCTTTAGCATGATTGGTTTAGAAAATATATTGCTGATTGATTTAGCTATTAGGGATAAAATTAAAATATATAAACAATTTAGAAAGAAAGGAAGAAGGAAAAGCTGTTTTCTACCTGGGTAAATGTATGGCTCTTGTGTGGTAGTGAATTGCTATATGGTCTCTATTCCATCATTGCTCTTTCATATATATATATTTTTTTTTTTCAATAAGTGCATAGACACTATTTTAGTAGGTTGTATAGATAAACTCCCAGCTATAAACAGACAGATGATTCTGGAAAAAATGCTTGGTAGGATTATGACATATGAGCCACTCTTTAATCTCATTTTTATCTCTTCCATTTACTCTTCTATCCTGGTTTTCTACAGCTTGCCTTTTTATCCTTCTCCTTTCCACAAAAAAATGTTTCTTCTTATGATTCTATTGTATGGAGAGCTCCTTCTTGATTGATATGATTGTTTTGACTGCAGAATTAAGCCAGGTCTCAATGACTAGCTGCCTTTCTCTTCAGCTCATTTGCATATTGCAAACCTAAAGTAAAGCACTAAAGCAAGCACTAAATGACCGTGTAGCATCCACCATTACTGTGCAGCCCTGGTGCTGCACAGATCATTTCCGACCCTACTGTGCAGTAGCAATGACCTACTGTGCAGTAGCTCATTATTACTGCATAGTAGCGGCGGTGTCATGGTTAGTGCCCACCAACATTATGTCATCGTAACGATATACCATATCACCATAGCTCAATGTAAAGGTGACATAGCGTCTCATGTAGATGCACCCATTGGGTGGCATTCTACTCTTTTTTGGATGCCAGGTATCCAACTTGAGTCATCTACATGGCATTTTTTGTTGTGTTACGTCCCAAGTTACTTACACACAGGTTAGTATTGCATTTCTTCATGCATATCCCTATGCACATGATCAGATAAGCACAACTAAATAGGTATGCCGACTGAAGACACGCATTTTTGGCCAGGGCCAATAAACTCACCTTTTGTGAACACGTAGTAGCCTTAGAAACCTAGAAATGTAGTTGACCAAAATCTATGGCTGCCAGACTTAGGGAGCTTGGTGTCTGCGTGTCTTTCTTTTACTATGGTCATCACTACCTGTAATGTTGGAAGTCTTGGGTTCTAGGGTTTTCAGACACAGTGGGGTACAACCAAGATCTCTTTTGCTTCCCAGCACCCTAACCACCACAGCTCAGGTCAGCTATTTTTTTCATAGCCATGAAAAACAGGGGGAAATCAGCAAACCCCAGATTTTTTTTTTCCAGGCCAGCAGTCACCTCACTGAGCCACACATCCTCTGGCTTCCTTCTGGCCACAGATATCTTCAGCAGACTTCTCTCCCCTGGCTGCCTAGGGCAACAGTTTCCAAAGAAGCTATGGCCTAATGATGGTTTGTCTGGCATACTAGACAGTCAGAGTGACCCAGGTTCTAACCTACTTTGAGGGAGGTCCAGAAACTAGGACCTATGGTTTCAAGGTAAGGCCTGAGCCATTTGGTTGGGGATGTGGGGGGAGATATAAGTGCTTATCTCTTCCATTTTGTCCTCAGAGTATATGACCAGTCTGAGTGGGTGCATAGCTATCCAGGTATATTGGACGATGTGTACAGAATAGAATGCAACCTGTGCATGTTTTTTTCTTAGCACTTACATGACCAAAACAATGCCATGCAGATAACCAATTTCTGGATGCCTAGGAATTTCTAAAAGAATAGAATGTCACCCACTGTGTTTTTATAGAAGGACTTTTATTGTACTTATTTGTAAAGATCTTTTCCCACAATTTTTTAGAAGCTTTCACACCTCAGTTATTTGCAACAGATCTCTAATACATGGTAAGGAGATAGCCTTCAGGCTGCAGAAGTGCCTTTTCTTTGTCCTTGAAAAAAATATTTTCATCTTTTGCTGAGAGAGACATTATTAAAAGTGCCTGTTTCTCTTTCTTTTGCTTTTGTTTGGCAGAGTAATTGTGACAGCATGACAAACTAATAAGTGACCATGAACAATTTAAGGACAAACACGTGCTGACCAAAATGTACTAGAAACAGGAGTTGTCAGAGCAGCAGTTTCTATGTGTCTGATGGGAAGAAAGCCAGGCTCCTTAGTCCTAGAGATGCACCTTCCTCTCTTAGCATGCCACCTGGGACAGGAAATAGAGTTTAAGTCCATTCCTCCTCAGACACAATACTACTCCTAGTAGCATATCACTTCCATCTCTGTAAACATAAGAAAAGGCCACAGCTTCCTCCTTTCCATAACACCGAGTAGTGGGGTGTTGCCCTGGATATAATCCAATATTTCATACTTATACCTGGCAAGTTTCATTTTTACTTGTTTTACCGCACATAAGTTTTAATTTTATTTAGACAATATTGATAGCCCCACTGCTGACCACACTCAAAACCCTGCAGTCGATCCCCCTGTGGACCATAATAGTTATCTCCTGCAGCCAGATAGTGTATTTAAACCTGTATTTGAAATGGATGTTGTCTATGCTGCAGTACTGAAGATTTTGGGTGCCAGCTGTGATAATGATGTATTGTGGGGAGAGTGGCGCATGGTCATGTACTAGGAAAATAGGAAAATACATACAAACTACATGCAAAAGACTGTTAAGTTGCAAAATCAAACACTCAAAAGGTTGGAAATACTAAATATATGGAGTTCCACATCTCTGCGATTCATAAGTCCTGCACATGCCTTATGAAACAATCCTTAATTGTCAATTTACATACTAATTTTCCTGCCTTATTCAGTACTCATGACAACAGAGAAGAAGTAACACTGAACAGGAAACCTTAAATGCAGTATTTCAAGTGCTTAATATTGCAAATTATTTATGTAACATATGTACATATGCTGCAGCATATACTATATATATATTAAATACAAACACTTCAGCTAACAAACTGCATATTAATCTCCATTGTCCTTGTTTTCCAGATGCTAGACAGTCATTCTTAAGACCAAATAAACTGATAAAAATAATAACCTCTCTCCCTATTTAGATACTTCTTTAATATTCATGATCATGGAATCTGGAGGTAGTCAAAGAAAAGTTTCATTATTTGCTACTCACATTTGCTGAGTGCTTAATTTGTAATTGCCTTCATTGCAAATGACATTTTAATTTTCTTCAAACAATATTGCTGTTATTCATGAAAAAATAAATTTATAGGAAATTTGGGGAATACTACCCCCCCCCCACTGTGTATGTATATAAAGACAAACTACGGAGTTTACATTGCTTTTCTTTTATATACAGTATTTGTCTTTGGAGACAAATTGTTGCATGCTCCAATAACCCACCAAAAGGAGTTTGATCAGAAGATGACATGTATTGGTTAGTTTCAAAGGTCGATCTTAATTTGAAATTATGAATAAATGTGTTGTCAGATGAGGTCCTTAATCAAATTGATTCCAACATATAACACTGCTTTAAATGGGATTTGACTTTTGACGAATTTTACAAGAATGAGATTGAAATGACCATAGCAAATAGAGAAGCTACAAGCAAACTACATAATAATTTTGTTTGGCTGTCACAAATGGTTTATGTATATGAAATAAAAGGAAATCCCTCATGTTAGAATTCACTACTTCGCTTGCTAGTTATATTTGCTATATTTTGGCCTTGGCAATTTATTTTTTGAGGCATATACTGTTTTTTTAACACCAGTAATGTTTTGGTTCAACATTTATATGCTTTAGTGAAATGTATCAGTATCAATGTCATGCACTCGTGCATCTATTTTCTTGGTATACCCAGGACATGCATTTCACACTGCTGTACCCCCGATTGGGGTGTGGTATGCAAGTACAAGTTTCTCCCTGTGCACTTGTAGATGTGAGGTCTGAGAATCCCCATACACAGGTTTCTGGAAGCATGCATATCATGCTGTCACACCTTGACTCATGGTGTGCAGCTGCAAGCAGGGGAATGAGGGGATTCCTCATCTTGCAGGTCAGGGCATGGCACCTGGAGCCATTGTCCCACATGATTTGGCCCCTGAAACTCTGGAAGTGGCAGGGTCCAACTGTGTGGAACAACGGCCCCAGTCAATGTCTATAGACATCAACGAAGCAGATCAGTTGTGTCAGGATGTCCTGGCACAGCTGATCCTGCATCAAAGATGGCATCTGTTTATAGCCTTACAAGTTATAAAAGCTAGTTTAAGCAATGGGACAAGAATTCAAAGTCTCTAATGAGACCATGCTTAGCACAGTCTAGTCTATGGATGTTTTCTTTTTCCAAAATTTTGAGCTCAGGATGGTTCTTAGATAAAGTTGAAAGTCCAACAAATTCAAAAAAGCAAAGGACATTCAGAGTAAAAGAGAAGATTTGACCCTTGTCTTTGAGTATTCTTCTTTTTTAAATGGAAATACAAATCCTTTATAGCTATTAAAATTCGCCCACGGTAACAGAATTTTCAGGCTTGAAAAGTATCTCAGCTATGTGGAGTTGTGTTGTTATAATATCCTTATAGATAATGTATGAGTTCATTAGATTACAGAAGAATTATGAAAACAGAAAGTCACTGTACATGGTTCCCAGACCCTGTTTAGAGGTCAATAATGTGGCACTTAGAATAGGAAATAGCAATCACAAATAAAACATGCCATCTTAGAAATTCAAACCAATATTTTGGCTGTAGGAACACATATAAAGTTTCTTAGTTTGGGCTAAAAAATGGACTAAAAATATTAGTTTAGAGTTAGAATTCAGAGAAACAGGTTCTGTTTCTTACTAGTTCTTACTAGAATTCTTACTACTTCTAATTGGGGGCATCTGCATGTGCACTTTACTGCGTAGTTTACTAATTAGCTCTGCAATAAAACATTACCGTCTACATATGCACACAAAAAAATAATTAACTCTGCTGTAGGATAGTACTCTTTGGGTCTAGTACTATCCTATGGGGGAGCTATTTAGGCAGCAAAATATACACTATAGGTAGTGATCAGGAATGTCTGGAGCATGAGGGTGCTACAGTGCAGGGACTGCCTGCCACCTAGCACCACACTGTAGCATGCTCATGCCCTAGCTAGCCCCTCTGCAGCATGTTGAGCCATGGCAAAACCACTCTGGGCTGGTAGGATAGCAGGCTGCACCCCCCACCATGCCAGCCCCGGCCCCCCGTCAGGCAGCATTGCTCCACCCCGGCTTAACGTGCTGTGATCCTGGGCACACACATAAATATTGCAACTGGGAACAATGAACTCCAGCACAAACTGCTCTGGAATTTATCACTACATGCTAATTGCACCTGTAGATGTACCCACTGATACTGAACCTATGTTGTTATCATAGGTGACTGGTAGTGGGGGCACAAGAGGGCATGTGCCCACCCCGACAGGGCTGTCCCCATCATCCCCCCTGCCAGCAGCTTCTGCAGGTGCTTGCCAGCCCCATCCTTGCTGCCGCCACCACTGCTGGACCTGTGGGTGCTGCCAACACTGAGACTGGCTTCTGTGAGTGCCTCCCTCCCCCAGACTCAGGAGGCATCAGTTGCCCATGGTCCTTATGTTACACTTTATAAATCCTTCAGAAAGAGGAGATTACAGTGGAGACTCTGGCCTGAGCTTTTGTGTGGCAGTAATGATTCATCCACCCCATGTATACAGGAAAACAGATTACTTCCATAGTTTCATACTAGGTAGGGTAGGTAGGGTCAGAAGGGACCTGAGCAGTTCATCAAGTCCATCTCCCTGCCATGGGCAGGAAAGAATGCTGGGGTCAAACAACCTCGGCTAGGTGTTTATCTAGCCTCTTTTTGAAGACCCCCAGGGTAGGAGCAAGCACCAATTCCCTTGGTAGCTGGTTCCAGATCCTAGGCACCCTGACTGTCAAGTAGCGCCTCCTGATATCTAGCCTGAATCTATTCTCAGTCAACTTATGGCCATTATTCCTCATTACTCCTGGTAGTGCTCAGGGGAACAGGGACTCTCCCATGGCCTGCTGGTTCCCCTGGGCTAGTTTGTAGATGGCCACCAGATCCCATCTCAGGTCCTGTAGCCTCTGCTCATAGGGCCTGCCTTGCTGCCCCCTGACCATGCGAGTGGCCCTCCTCTGGAACCTCTCGATGCTGGCCACATCCCTCCTGAAGTGCAGTGCCCAGAACTGGACGCAGTACTCCAACTGCAGCCTGACCAGTGCCGGATAGAGGGGGAGGATCACCTCTATCTTCCTGACCATGTCCCCACATTGGCAGCCCATGTCCATTTTGGAATCAATAATGACTTCAAGATCCTTTTCTGCCTCTGTGCTAACTAGAAGGGAGTTCCCCAGCCTGTAGGTATGGTGCTGGCTCTTCCCCCCTAGGTGCATCACCTTGCACTTGTCAGTATTGAATCCCATCCTGTTCTCATCCGCCCACCCCTGTAACCTGTCTAGATCTAGTTGCAGCCTGTCCCTCTCCTCCAGCACGCCGACTTCCCCCCCACATTTTAGTGTCATCCGTGAATTTGAACAAGGTGCTTTTCACCCCCTTGTCCAAGATTACTTTCCATAATCCTTTTCTTTTATTGGTCAGCTGTTACCAGCTATTTGGTTCTCTTAGAAAAAATCACTTTCTCCTATAAGATGTTTTATTGTTCTATCAGGGCCAAATGTTTTATAGTATTTTGTTGAAGTTTTATTCCCATATTCTAGCTGGAATTTTTTTCATGTAATATATATAGATCTATTTATCTATCTATCTATCCATCTATCTAGATAGATGGATAGATAGATAGATATCTCCAAAGATTTTAGTTTTCCTGTAAAGATAGATATCTAGAGTAATAGATTAGGATTAGTATTGAGAAATTCCCCTGCCAGTAAAGAATAAAAATGAGGTCAATCTTTCCTTATTCCTAAAATGGTGCATACTCAAGGTCATTATCATCTTCGCATCCTCTGATTTTAGGAAAGATGTTTAATCTCAGTGATATTTTATAGACTAAATCTTCACTCTTTTACAAAAGCACAGGATCCATCAAATCAAATGTAATAAAAAGCATGTACCACAGTATGTTGCTTATATTTAAAGAAGATATATTAATGCACCTGCATTCTATAGGATGTATTGTGTATTTCTATTAATGAAATAAAACTCTTAGTTTCTTAGGTGGAACAAAGTCTAGTTCCCAGGCTTTTAATTAAGGGCATTCTCAAAAATAGCAAGTTTGAGATTTCCTGTTTGAAAGGTGCTCTTCCCTTCTGTCTCATATAGTATCAAGAATTGTGCCGCTATCACAGTAGTTAACCCTTTTAGACTCAAGGTACTCCTCAGAAAATGTCAGCTCTCAGCTTTCACTCATTTCTTGACTATGGAAAAATAACAAAGCAATTCTTCTGTTGCAAAGAACTCAGGAAGACCAGGATAGAATGTTTTTGATGCTAAGTATTTCTATTTTAAAGCTCTGCATTTATCTTGTGAATCATGTGTAGGAGTTAATATTGACAGACTCCCCTTAAAGAATCTCACAGCACATTAGGGTGTCATGGCACCCTTGTTGAGGATCACTTCTCTAACCACATAGCTGCAATGTATTTGACTGTTTGCTATAGGTTCAGTGTGCTGGTTTTCTTGTAACTGAGTATTATTGAATGCTTAAAATAAACTATTTTCCATAACAAATAATATATATAATACACAAAGATGAAAACCACAAGGATTCAACATAGAGGATCCTCCAGACTATTTTTAAATTGGTTGTTGACCAAAAAAGGACTGTCTTTCCTACAGGTAAATAACGTACAGATTTTGATAATGATAAAAACAAGATATTGTTTTTAGTAGCCTATAGCATTTAATAAAGAATAATATCCTTTCTGTAAAAGATTCAGCCCAACAGATAGAAGTTTATATATATTTATATCTCTGACACAGAATCTCATAACTAAATTTAAAAAGACTAAAGAAGGGATTTTCTGTCAAAATCCATAGGCTTTTTCTACAGTGGTGTCTTTCCCTTCCTTTCAATGATCAAATGATACGATTTGAACGTATTTACAAAACAGAATTTAATATAGCAAAAACAAACTTTTGAATATGCTCTGTGTTTTGCTTCTGATCTGCTCAGCTGGATGTCCTCCATATGTCTTTTTTGTTTTATCCTTGAATGTGACTTTTTTTCCAGCTCCAGATATGGTACAAAGACACTTTTTTTTTAGTTCAGAGAGTTTCTGTTTTATCTAGCAAGAGAATGCATTTTAGTTACACTCCCTTGACCTTCCCATGTACCTTTCTATATACATCATTAGATCATCTAAAGTCAATTTCTTTTGCCACTGCACGATTGCCCCTAAAAATATATTGTCTAGCATTTTGTTCTAAATAACTTGATGTCACACTACTGTATCTGACTGGCTTCAAGTTTCCCTGATCATATTTAAATTACTCTATTTTTTAAATCATCTTAATTTCATCTTTTTACTTCCATATCTGATTTCCCTTAATGCTTGGCATTCAGGCACTATAAATACTATCAGGCAGTGTTCATTTTTTCTTAGACAAGTTATGTATTATTTCCATTCATCTTTCCTAACAATCCGTTCAGAATCCCCTGCTTCTTTGTTGCTCTTCTAATGACTTCCAAGTACACAACATGGATGCATTTACATGTACATTAATACACTGTAGATACTGTGTACAGTATCTTAATACAGGCACATTAAGTTTAGTACCTGTATTACCAGATACTAAATCAAAGCACAGTAACCAGTGCTACTGCACAGTAGCACCGGAGCCCACCTTTAAATTAATTACATGAATACACACTAGCCTAATACTATGCATTTAGTTTATTAGCATTTAGTGTCTTGTGTAGAAGTGTCCACATATTGGTAACCAGATATCAGAATTTTGCTCCACAGTTCACAATGCTATGTCGAAAAATAAATAATATGGCAAAATAAAAAAAGGATGGAGGAAAAAATACAGGATGGAAAATTATTAGGCTCAAGTCAAACTGTTCACTTGACAATCATGAAACATTATTAAAGGGGAAAAAATGCAGGCGAGTAGTGACTAAAG
>NW_017729025.1:45452229-45458880 GCF_001723915.1 Gavialis gangeticus | reverse complement strand
CTTGACAAACATGAAACATTATTAAAGGGGAAAAAATGCAGGCGAGTAGTGACTAAAGATAAAATTCTCCCAATATATAGTCTTGGGTATCACTCAAATCCCATTTAATCCCTGTTTAAATGGTAGTGATGTTATACACAGACATTGTGATAAGTCGTTACTTAGGAGTGAATTTCTGATCTGGTTTTTTTCATAAAATGCTTTAAATAATCCTTTGACTTTGTCTTGTTTTAATATGGTTAGGATGTTTGATTTTTTTTATCTTATGTTGAATTTCTTAGCATCACATCTTAATGGAAATGAAACATTTTAATATAGTCCTATGAAATGTACATCAAATTAATCCATTTCCATGTAATTTTCTTCATGGAAACAACATTATGTTGGAAATTTGCCAACCAGTTATAGTCACACCACGTCAAAACCAGTGTATGAAAGAGGGGACCAGGGCTTTCAGGGCTGCTGCAATCAGGGTTTGAATTACATTTTGACTTGTGGGGAGTCTACAAAAAAAATTGGGCTGTCCATCACAATGCTCTAATAAAATTGGAGACCCCCAGGTTATGATTTTCAAATCTTACTGGGAGGCTTTTATCTTTTTTTTTTTTGGTGGGGTGGGTGGTGCTTAGCCACTGGGAGCTCCCTTGTAATTCAAATGCTGGCAGCAATATACTAGAACGTTTTGGAAATAATGTGAAATATACTCTAGCAGCAACACCAGAGTGTTTGGGATTCACCTCACATCACTAGTCCTCACTTCCAATCTACCTAAATGATAGAGGGTTAGAGTAGGCTAAACTGGACTTGCCCTTTACCCACCCACTCTTGCTTTTCACACTTTGCACAAGAGACAGACAGAAGCCAAGGCTTGTGACTGAGGAAATGCATGGGCTGCAATCAGGGCAGATTCAGGAGGGGCGAACATTCAGTGAACTCTCAGAGCAATCCTGCATGTAAGTGCAGCTCCTCCCAGGAGCTCCACATGTGCTGGGAACTTGATGGGTTCACCTGTTGATTGGTACAGGACTGCCCAAAATCCCTACTATAAGTAGCCCTAGAGCCTGCTGCTGTTCCCTGTCCTCCTCCTCCCTCTGTCCCTGACCCAGAAATACAGCAGCAGGGGAAAGGAGGGAAGGAGAGGATGAGTGGCAGCAGCATGCCGCCCTTAGGCTGTAGCTCCAAAGCTGAGTGAAAGCAGGAGGAAGCTCCTGCAGCTCACTGGCTCTCAGGACCACAGAGGCCCCACCCCCTTCAGCAGCATATACACCAAGATCCTGGATCTACCCATGGCTGTCATCAAACTGCTCATCTTTAGGAACAATTTGCACAGAAGGAGATGGGAGTGAACAGCCCTACCATGGCTGCCCTTCTCTGCGGTTTGTGTCACAGAGCTGGGTGTCCATATAACAAGGGGTGCGCTGCTCCGTCCAATCCCCAGAACAACTAGAGAATTCTTGGAGAGTGGCTGTTGCTCCACTTTGCTTACAGTGAATCTGCATCAGCCCAAAATATGGCTATAGTTAAGTGAGTCCAAATCAGCACTGCTGTAAGACTGAAGTAAAATGCTCAACACTCACATGGGCTATTTAAGCAGAAGGATTTGGAAGCATGATTTATAGGAAATAAAGCCTGGCATTTTCTTTGTTGCCCCTAATCTTTAATTCTTCAAGCCATGGGCAACAAATGGGCAGGAACTCATATGTTGATCCTAAAGGCATAAATATAGTCATATATCTCTAGTCACAAGACATATCTTTGTCTGAGTTTGAAATGTGCCACTTATCTAGATCAAAGCAGTATTAGCTACCTGGGAAGATGTGCAATTGAACTGCAAAGAGAATTTACGTGAACAAAATGGAATAATATAAATTGGAGACCTGAACAGAAAATTACAGCTAAGATCCCTCCCTTTTATGAAAAAAATGCCATGGAATGGCACATTACCATAAGTGACTAGGATTTCAGTTTTAATGCCTCATCTGACAGGTAGGACTTGCAGCAGCTCAGTCACTTTAACACATAAAGGAGATTAACCAGGACTGGCCCAGAGAACATCATCTACTGTATCACTGATCTAACCTCATCATCACTGTATGGAAGCAGTCTGCATAACACCCATGTTAAAATGGAGTAATTTTACATGAAGGAATTTTGAAAGGTGGGAATGGGAATTAAGCACTTAATTGCCCTTTGTGCCTTGGAAAATCTTCCCTAAACCTCCTGGATTAGCTTTAATGAGCTAGCAGAACCTGGCTGTCTGACAACTTTCATTAACAATGGGGATGTAAGGTGATGACCTGTAGTTTAGTTACTGCTTTTCCAGCAGAAAGATTAATGAAATTTAAAAGCTTTGGAGCATGGATCATTTTTCCTTTAGAATCCAGTTCTTGTGTTTATTTCACATAGTCACCTGACACCTAAAAATATACATCTGAAACTTTTTGTTAAGTAGAGGGGGAGGGAAGAACAGTTCCTATATTCCTGCATATCATTTTTAGGGTCTGCCTGCTGATTCTGATCGGTCCAGTAGGGAGGGATGTTGTGCATTTCCAATGCAGATTCTAATGATCAAGAAGAAAAGCAAACAAATAAAAACTCCAGCCTGTGGGATCCTTGATTTATGTGTGGGTCAGAAATAGCAATCATAACTTGTGTCCGAGTTTTCAGTTACTGGCAGAATTTTAAGTGCAGGAAGTAGAGAAAGGAACCAATTGTTTTATAATTGGAAAGAAAGGTAACCTAAATTCTGTATTCTAGTAGTGAAGTCTGATATTGTAAAAATCTAGGGTCCATGGAAGTGTTGCCATGCACTTCAGTGGAGTCAAAGAAAGTAAAAACTGGTAACTTAGACTGAGAAAAAACACACTTCTGTACTAAGTCTACGGAAGGACCTTGGCAGAGCAAATCTCAGTATTACTGCACTTGTGTTATAGGTGCTTTGCCACTATAACAAAACCCTATAGTCCTGTTAGGCACATTGTCTCCATATGTAATATGAAATGTAAGAAAGGGATTACAAATGCCAGCATGCGACCTGGGGAGCCTCTTTGGCTAGCAAATAGGAAACATTAAGGAAAAGGATGATTAAACCCTGCACTCTCTTATTCTGGGCTGTGGGGAGGCATCTCCCATCACTCAGGTTTCATGACACAAGGTCTCTTCTGAATAAGGCACCGTAGATATCGCCTTCAAAAACTGAAGCCATTTCTTTCATGAAAAGCCAGAAGAAAAGGTGGTATTACCTTTTATCCACAGCTTAATGGCCAGAGCAGTTTTCCAGGATGAATTGCCTAGGGTTTCCAAGTACCTCTGGCATCAGGCACCAAGTACTGAGTGGAGGTTTTGAAAAACACAGGGCACCGATACACATACATTGAGGCTGCTCCAATGGTCTGTAATTACAATATGTTGGAGCAGACTTGATTAATCGAGTCTGCTGGAGTGTGGTAATTACCACGCTCCAGCAGACTCCAGTGTTACATATATCAGTGTCCCCATGCCGAAAAGTGGCAGCAGGGGCGCTTTAACTAAAGCTCATTCAATGAGCTTTAGTTAAAGCGCCCCCGCTGCCATTTTTCAGCACCGGAATGCTGATACATGTGATGCTTTGGGCACTTTAATTAGAGCAGTTCTCAAAGCCACTCTAATTAAGTTCCCCCATGCTCCCGCTCTCTGGCCTTCCAGAGCACATCTATAAATGCCCATGGTTTTATACTTAGGTGCCTAAAGTGGGAGCTAGGCAGGAATTTACGAATGTGTGTCCTTTTGCAGTGACAGCCATTTGTGTTTGCTGGCTTAGCTTCACTCTTTGTCTCTTAAAAATAAATCCAAACAAAAGCTGGCCTATTTTTTCTCTATGTAAATGGCCAAAGAGGGACGGAATAAGAGAGAGAACTGGCATTTATATATACACAAAAGCAAGCTTCTCTTTAGGTCTTTGACTGAGTTTCAGGAGCTGGTTTCAAATTGTATGGTATTTCCATTAATAGCACATTTCCATTTAACACAGCTGAGAAAATTCCACATTGTAAAATTAACACAATAATTGGCTAGAGCTTTATTAGTTTTGTCCTTGTTAAGGCTATATTAGGGGACTTTTAAACAGATGTCTGAATTACACCTTTTTAATAATAGGAGCAATGCACAATCTGAAGAGGTGTCTTTAAGATTCATTTTTGAAATAAACCCCAAATAAACAGAGCAAAAGCCTTAGGCAAATACAAGAAGAAAAAAAAGGGAAATAGATTGAATCTGAGGACCCATATGCTACCTACAAATCAGACTTATTATCTTACCTTACCTTATGGCTGGGATATCTTTTGTAAACCATCTTTATTGCTGAACAGAGATAAAAAGTGTGCATTAAAAATACATTATAGCTTATCTCTCATGAACAGGTGAGGAATCTGCTCCTTCTTTAAAAAAATAGGGCATGCATTTCTACTGCATTTATTTAATTGCAACTCATAGTGCAAACATAACTAACATGAAATATCAACTGCTTCTTCCCAGACACAGTGCCTGCCATCTGCTCAGCCTAGGCAGTACCAAACCATCACCCGCTTCTCCTCCCCAGACACCTGAATATTAGAATTCATTCACACCACAAAATTATTAAATCAAAAGGTCTTAAAGGTCAAAACTAATATCCCTGGAGGTTGAAAACCATTCTGTCTAGTTCAACAGCTGGTGGCTTGGAATATATTTTAATGGTGTGGAAGAATGTTGAGTTCATTTACTGCTTTTACTAGAACTTTACTGCTGTTGCAATAGATGTGAGTTTTAGTTTCAGAATCATAGAATCATAGAGAATTAGGGTTGGAAGGGAACTCAGGAGGTCATCTAATTCAGTGGTTCTCAATCTTTTTTGTATCAGGACCCATTTGTAAACTTTAGTGGCCAGTCCCAACCCAGTGTCCCTCACTCCCTACCTGCTGACCCCTGCCCCCAGGCCCCAGCTTTACAGTGTGTGGGAGGTGTGGAGGAGGGGTGTAGGGTATGGGGGGCCTGAAGCAGCCCTTTGCAACCTGCAAGGAAAAGGCCATGGTTTCCTACACTTTCTCCTCTAAAGGAGAATCCATTTTTAAAGTTTGTTCATTACCCTTTCTTATATTCTTGCAACCCACTTTTGGGTCATGACCCATGGGTCAAGAAATACTGATCTGGTCCAACCCTCTGCTCAAAGCAAACCATCCCCAAGTACATCATCCCAGCCAAGGCTTTGTGTACCTGAGTTTTAAAAACCTTTAAGTGTGGAGTTTCCACAAACTCTCTGGGTAACCTGTGTTTTACTACCCTCCTAGTGAGAAAGTTTTCCTACTATCTAACCTCAGCTTCCCTTGCTGCTCCTTGTTCTGACATCTGCCACCACTGAGAACAGTCTTGCACCTTCCTCTCTGTAACCACCCTTTATGTAGTTGAAGGCTACTATTAAATTCCATCCCCAGTCTTCTATTTTCAGACTATATCAGCCTAGTTCCTTCAGCCTCCTTGCAGAAGTCATGTGCCCCAGCCCCCTAACCATTTTCATTGTCCTCTGCTGGATTCTCTCCAATTTGTCCACTAAAATCCGGCTGGATTCAGAAAGTACTCTAGTTCTTAGAAATCAACTCCTTATAGGTTTCCTGCCCATTTATCAGCCTGATCCTAACCCACCATTCTCTGCTCATTTTTAAAAGCCTGTGTCAGTGACAGGTGATAGATTTACAGCTTGAGAGTTAACCCTTACATTTTCCCTTTGGCATCAGAAGAATTTCTGGTAAAGTTCTTTTCTGTGGTCTTACCCTGTTTATCTTATAGCTTTCCTGTGTAGTCATAGTCAAGCCACTCAACCTGCTACTGTAACAGTAAGCTCTAGAGTTAGTGATATAGATATTGAACCCTGTTATATTATATGCCTACAGGGACCTTTATTACAGCCTCTGCCTTGGTTTCCTTACCTGTAAATTCAGGATGACAATACATAATTTACAACAGCTATGTTGCTAAATCTGTTAATGGCTATAAACTGTTTTGAAAGAACAGCTGAAATACACATATTCTAGTATGAGAAATAGTAGGATGTGTTTTCACTGACCAGCCTGACAATGTATACCTTTCTATACAAGAAATCCTACAGCCTACTTGCAAATTAACCCAGCATGGGCATGTCCAGGTGAGCACGCACATGCCTCTTGCCCCATCTCAAACCCGTTTGAGATGGGGCAAGAGGCATGTGCAGGAACAAAAAAATGTTCCCTGCAGTGCAAACTTGCAGAGCGGGGAGACAATTAGGCCCCTGGATATCCAGGAGTCTAAAAAAAGAACAGTTAAGAAAAGTGGGGCAGGGCATGGTCCCAGACACAGTCCCTAAGGCAACCGGAGGCTGGGTCCTCCATGGAGATGCTCTGGCTGCCACAGCATCTTTATGGTTGGCCCCTCACACTGGTGCTGAAATGCGCTGCCTGCCAGGCAGCGTGTTCAGCACCAGGGCTCCAGTGCCATGAGTAAGGGGTTGGGGGGGCTGAAGGAGGGGAGAGGGGACCATGGGGAAGACCCCTGCTGGCCCTGCCTACTCTCCCAGCCCCCCAAACCCTGCCCTGCCAGGCCCCTGCCTGCCCCCCCAGGCCCTGATCACTTCCCTGCCCAGCCCCTCTCCTTGCCTGCTCCCCC
>NW_017729025.1:45450721-45451110 GCF_001723915.1 Gavialis gangeticus | reverse complement strand
AGGAAGGGCAGCCATTGAGGGGTCTGAGAGAGCGGGGGTGGGGCTGGGTGGTGCAGCCATCGGGGGGCTGCAGCAGGTAGCAGGGGATGGGGCCAGGTAGAGCAGCAATCGGGGGGTTGGGGTGGGGCATGTGGGTCTTTTGGGGGGGGGGTAGCCCCTGTGGGGGCCATTTGGCCCTTGTTGAGGGGCTGTAACTCCTGTGTGGGGACCAAATCCCCTGTTGGGGGGCCATAACCCTTTTGGAGCTCGTAGCCCCTGTGGGAGGGCAGTAAAATATATATTCATGTATTCATAAATTCATGCAACATATTTAGAGTTCACTTTATTATTATGATAAGAGACATGCTTTAACACTGTAGATATATCAATAAAACATTGCCCAACTAATC
>NW_017729025.1:45450321-45450567 GCF_001723915.1 Gavialis gangeticus | reverse complement strand
CCCTGCCTGCTCAGAGCTGGCACCTTGGACCCAGCTGGTTGTGGCTGACCTCCTGGCCAAATAGGGCCAGAAGGACATGGTTTGACAGTTCAAGGCAGGCCATCACACCTGGAACATCTTCCAGATGATAGCTGCCCAGATGGTTGCACAGGGGGCACACATGGCAGTAGTGTTGCACAGAGGCCAACTCTGAAGCCACAGCCCACTGGCAGCTGGCCCAGAGGAGCAGATGCCTCTACTGGTTAT
>NW_017729025.1:45434353-45435036 GCF_001723915.1 Gavialis gangeticus | reverse complement strand
ATCTTTATGGTTGGCCCCTCACACTGGTGCTGAAATGCGCTGCCTGCCAGGCAGCGTGTTCAGCACCAGGGCTCCAGTGCCATGAGTAAGGGGTTGGGGGGGCTGAAGGAGGGGAGAGGGGACCATGGGGAAGACCCCTGCTGGCCCTGCCTACTCTCCCAGCCCCCCAAACCCTGCCCTGCCAGGCCCCTGCCTGCCCCCCCAGGCCCTGATCACTTCCCTGCCCAGCCCCTCTCCTTGCCTGCTCCCCCAACCCCGCCGATCACTTCCTTGACTGGCCTCACCCCCTGCCTGCCCCCCCGAGGCCTCTGATCCCTGCTCCCTCACCCCAACATCCCCATATTTAAAAAAAACCCAAACAAACAATAAAAACAAACCCTGGCACTTACCAGCAGTCTGGCTGCTGTCTATGTCACTGGGACACCACCTGCACACTGTGGAGATGAGAGACAGCCCCAGTGGCCCCAGACCAGGCCTTCCTGCCCCTTGCTGCCCTGTGCTGCCTGGGGGGCTTCTGTCAGGAGGCCCCGGAGCCTCCCCACCCCTGCTTCTAGGGTAAGTAGAAGCTTTTTTTCCCCCATTTTTTCTTTTTTTCTTCTATTTTTTCCTTCTTTTTTCTTTAAAGTGATGGTGCTGGGGGTTGTGGGGGAAGCCATGGGGGACTGGGGGTGCAAGTGGGGGTG
>NW_017729025.1:45430759-45433680 GCF_001723915.1 Gavialis gangeticus | reverse complement strand
CACACATGGCAGTAGTGTTGCACAGAGGCCAACTCTGAAGCCACAGCCCACTGGCAGCTGGCCCAGAGGAGCAGATGCCTCTACTGGTTATGCAGTCCCCATCCAGGTCTAGCAGGTGGGCAGCAGGCCACAGCCAGGCAGAAGCCCCCACTGCCAAGCTGCTGCAATGGGTAAAGGGTGCAGGGAACTCTCAGGGCTGCTTCAGCAACCCAGCTGGCTCAAGGCATAGTGTCCCCAGGTACCAGTTGGCTGGGCCCCAGAAGCTCCTGAGAGCTAGTAGGCAGGGCAGCTTTTTATACTGCTGGGGACAGCACAGGTGCTGGCCCTGGGCTCTAGCTCCCCTTGCCTGCAGATCCAGAAGGAGCCAGGCAGGGTTATTTTGCCCCAAGTGACACAATTTTCTCCTCAACAAAGTGTATGTTCAGGCACATGCACTGAGGCAAAAAGCCCTGGCTCAGATTTGCACTGCTTCTATTTGAGCTGCTGCAAGCGCATGTGCTTGCATGTATGGACATGCCCCATGAGTCAAAGTGGCAGTCAACCCTTGGTATTTGGCTTTTTTCTGATTCTACCAATTAAAGTTAGGCTGTGTTTTGTGCCATGTACTACATGTATATTAAGTAAATTGAGACCACTGAAAGCTACCAAAGAGACTTTAGATGGAAATTGTTTAAAGTTATAGCAACTTTGAGAGGTAAGATTTGGCGAGATACGCTGCTGTTGCGACTTTTGGTGTTTACAACGGAGAAAAAATATGGGCTAGGTAGGAATGGTTCACCAGTCCGAGAACATTTTTGAGACATTAAAAAAATATTCCTGTCCCAAATTGGGGTGAAATTAAGTATCTCAAGATTTTCACATACCCAGATTCTAAAAAGAAGTGAAATAATTTGTTTCCATAAAATTTAAATATTCTTTTTTTGTTAAATTCAGCCCCTAAAAATGTTTTTGGAAGCTAAACTCAAAAAATCATTTTGATTTAAAATATGGATGCTTTTTGTGTCACAATTTAATTTTTTTTTCTCCTCAGTAATACTTAGATTTAGGTACTTTGTTGAAACTTACCTCATGACACTAATGGTTCCCATTTCCCATTTTATTTTTCATTAAATAAATGAATAACTGGTTGAAAAAAACTGATGACTAAGCATACAGGCACAGTGGGGACCACATAATGTGTTCACTAATCATATATAATGGGGAGTGGGGCAACCTTTTGTAACTGTGGGCCACTGCATATGACTTGGAACAGGTCACAGGCCACAGATCTCCACCCCCATCCCCACGATGCCCAAGCCACCTGCACTTACCTTCACCAATGATTTAAATGGCCAGTGGTGATGGAAAGGGTTAAATTTGGTGGCACCATAGGAACAGAGGAGGAGGGCTGGCTGCTCAGCAGATGCTGTGGAGGGACTAGAGTCACTAGACAGAATAAGGCAGGTTGTAGGACTCTGAGGGAGCATCCACACATGCAGGCACATACGCTTGCAGCAGCTCAAAAAGAAGCAGCCCAAATTTATGCTGGGGATTTTTCCCTCAGTGCATGTGCTTGGACATGCACTCTGGTGTGGGGCAAGTTGTGCAACTTGGGGTAAAATGACCCTCCCCAGCTCCTCCTGGATCTGCAGCCAGGGGAGTAGGAGCCTGGGGCCAGCACAGGTGCTGGCCCCAGCAGTATAAAAAGCTACCCTGGTAAGCAGCTCAGGGCTACTTGCTCTCAGGAGCTTCTGGGACCCAGGCAATTGGTTTCTGGGGACATTAGCCCCTTGCTGGACTGCTGAAGTGTTCCCTACTTAAAAACAGCAAAATCTCTGACAAAAAAATCCCAAACTCACTCTTTAAAATACTCAAAAACTTATGTTGTTGCAAAATTAAAACAAAAGACCATTATCTATCTATCTATCTATCTATCTGTCTGTCTGTCTATCTATCTATCTATCAAGAGAGAGAAAGATAGAGAGATTGATCAGTTGAGTAATGTTTTATTGATATATTTACAATTTTAAAGCAATTTGGAAGCCTACTAGTGTCTCATTCATCACAATAAAATAAATTTTAAATATCTATATGTTTTGATGTTTGCTTTTGGCTTTCTCATCATATTAAAAATAGAGCTCCCGCTGACCCCTTCACTAACCAGGATGTGGGGACAGCTGCCCCTGTAGCCACAGCTCATGCCAGCAGGTCTCATTCTGTCTGGCAGCTGGGCATGCTGAGTGCATGATGGGGGGAAGTGGGGTTTGCAGGAGGGGGGTGGGTAGAAGTGTGGGTGGGTATGTGGGGATGTGGGTAGGAGTGAGGGTGGTATGGGGTGTGTGGGTGGGTATGGGGGGATGTGGGGTTTGCAGGAGGTGAGTGGGGAGTTATGAGGTTGGCTGGGGGCATGTGGGTAGGTGTGGGGGTGGTGTGAGGTTGCTAGGAGAACACACCTAGCTGGACCTGTCCCAACCCGTGCCAGCATGATCTGCTAGTGTGTCTTTGCACATTACTGGGACATGCAGCTCTGGCACCCATGGCTCCTGTCCAAAGGTGCACTAGGAGAGCGGGCCGGGCCAGATCCCATCGGACTGGCTGGGCACATTCTCCATGAGGGTCAGCCAGTTATGCACCTTGGCCCATTGTAGGCACAGTGCCAAGGCCACGCATCACTGCCTGACCCTCATGGAGAACGTGTCCAGCACGACACAGCCCAGCCCGGCCACCTAGCATGTGTCTCTGGACAGGAGTTGTGAGTGCCGGAGCTGTGTATCCTGGTCCTGTGGAAAGGCATGCTAGTGGGCCATGCTGTACTGGGTCGGGTCAGGTGCATTCTCCCTGCACAGACCACAAGTCCAGCAGTTCTACCACCGGCATGGCCTGGCTGGCGCAGCAGAGAATGGAGGGGGGTGGGCATGTTGTGGCTCCCACACAAACCCAAC
>NW_017729025.1:45416179-45425759 GCF_001723915.1 Gavialis gangeticus | reverse complement strand
GCAGCCCAGCCCGGCCACCTAGCATGTGTCTCTGGACAGGAGTTGTGAGTGCCGGAGCTGTGTATCCTGGTCCTGTGGAAAGGCATGCTAGTGGGCCATGCTGTACTGGGTCGGGTCAGGTGCATTCTCCCTGCACAGACCACAAGTCCAGCAGTTCTACCACCAGCATGGCCTGGCTGGCGCAGCAGAGAATGGAGGGGGGTGGGCATGTTGTGGCTCCCACACAAACCCAACATCCCCCTCACACCCCATACCACCCTCATGCACCCCCTGCTGCTCCTCACACCTCCCACCACTTCCCACACACCCACCCACACACCCCACACCCACAAACCCCATAAACCACATAGCCCCCACCCCCGTCCCTGCTTACCTAGGACATTGCCTGGGCTGGGTCCGGCTTCTGCCTTGCCCTGCTTCTTTTTGCCCCACATGCAAAGGGTGAATGCATGGGTAACAGAAGCACCACAGAGATGCTTTGCCCCAATAGCAGAGTGTCCCTGGAGGACCCACCACTTGTTTGCATCAGGCTTTTTTCCATAGGTTATTTTTTGATACCTGGATTTCCAGATAACAAAATTAGAGTCAGTGCTGTGATTATGCAGTGCAGGGAACATTTTTTTTTGTTCCCAGCTTTCCTCTTTCTGCATTTAAAATTGCTTTGAAATGCCACAAGAGGTACATGCAGGCTCATCCAGACGTACCCTGAGGGTACCTCTTCTGAGGCCCTGGCTGCTGTGGATAGAATAGCTAGAAGGAAGCATGTAGTAGGATGATAGATCTTCTTCTTTCTGGGCTGCAGAGTGTTGCCAATCCCCTGAGTTGCTGAGGGCCAGATCCAGTCACTTTATGGATCACAAATTGTAGGTTGCCAATCCCTTAACATAACATTTGGATCTCAGATATCAGATATACTGCTTTCCTAGCATGATTTTTGTGGCTTCTGAAATATAATAAACAACCAATGGGGGCTCACAAACAATTTAAAACATTGCTACTGAATTTGAATACACTTTAGTTCCGAGTTCCCCATATCATCTTACTGTATTGTTGTCTCTAAACATTCCCTTTCTGACATAAAGTTGTAGCCAGGTGTGTTTGGTGTGTTTTTTTCCTGGGACTAGATGTTTTCCTTTTGTCATCTGGAAAAAAGTATCACAGTATGGAAAAAAATTGCTCTATGACCACAGCTGTTGTATGGCCACAAAAATGTCAAAAACTAGTTTTAAAACCCTCTCATAGTAGCTGAAAACAGCTTTCCATGGATCTTTTCAGTGGATTCAAAGAGTGAACAAGCAAGAGAGAGAACCATAGAGGTGGGAGAGAAAGGGAGAAGCTATAAGAAAAGTATTCATTTTCACCAAACCAATTCAGCAGTCAGCTTTGCAATTACCAAGACCCATTTCACTGGACTTGATAGCTGAGACTGAATTGAAGGAGAAAAAAGAGTCTGTAATGATGAGCCAGTCCCCACCTATTGTTTTATTTTTATTTTCCACCTCCATACAACCCCTTTACATTTGCTTTACTCTATTAAATACATTCAGGGAGAGGGAGGGATACAATTTCAGTTCTAATACATGTGCATTTAGGGTGTTAGGGTGTGTGGGGCTGGGGTTGTTTATTTGTTTTTTATCTGTCCAACCTACACCCTTATTTATAATTTTCACCCCAAAACAAAGAGAAATATAGAATGAAGGAATATGAATGAGAGAGAATGACAAAAGAGCCATAAATACAGAATTTCCAGGCTGGATAAATATTTAATCCCCAGGTGCTCAGTGGTGCCTGGGTCAATGCTACATATTAGAATACACATCTAGAGTTATTTTTATCTTTTACTTTGTGTTTTCCAGGTATCTGAACTTGATACCTGGAAAGATCATGCAGCAAATCCTCAGGCAAACTATTGTGAACTACCTAGAGGAAAATAAGATAACCAGAAACAGCCAGTATTGATTCACACAGAACAAATTATGCCTGATCATCGGGGATCCTAGTTTTCCATAATAATACTAATAATAATAATAATAAAAAAAGATTAAATAAATAAAAAAAACCCATAAAAGCCATGCTTTTCTAAGGTGAGCCCCCTCCCCACCAATGTTGATTGGCTGAGGGCTGCCCTTCAGGTGGTTCCACCCCTTGCCTCTGATTGGCAGAGAGGGGCAGGGCCACATGACAAGCAGCCCTCTCAACCAATCAGCATCAGAAAGAGGAGGGAGCAGCTGCCATCTTGGCTGCTTCCCTGCATGCCAGTGGCTTCTCTCCCCTGGTGGGCTGCTGCAGGGACATAAAGACTGCTGGCTCCCACTGGGGAACTAGCCTTTTATTTTCAGTAAATTTCTCCCCATGCTTCCCTTCCCCCGGGCAATTCTAAAGATTCTCTGTAAAAACACAAATTTTACATTTTTCACATTTTTCTGTGGAAAACATCTTTTTAGGATCTCTGCTGATCGTTAACTTCTATGCTAAGGCTACAGGCTTTCTGGATGGGGAAAGAGAAGTGGCTATACTATCCCTTGACTTTAGCATAGATATTCCCATGAATGGAGATCATATGCTGGTTTGCAACCACTCTATGCTGGTGCAGCCAACAAAAAGGGGCCATGAGGCAAAGATTAATTTCCCTCTCTATTGAGGAAAGCCTTTCCCTCTTACTAGATAGTGGAGAAAGAAACAGAGGTACAGAGGGTAGAAGGGTTAAAGAGAAGGGAAGAACAGAAGGGGTCACGGACTGGAGTATAGAGGGCAGATATCCTCAAAGATGAAACAAGAGGTGGTTTAATGACTCACCAATAAAGTGATTGGCAGATCCCACACAGGTGCTTGGAGGTGGACCAGAGAGAGATACCTGGCTACTTAAACCCCTACTGGAGGATGGGTGGGGATGGGAGAAGAGTGTTTGAGCAGGATTGGAGTCAGGGACCATTGAAGAACTTGAAGAAGGCCAGTGAAGCCAAGGTGAGGGACTCCTGATGTTGAAGAAGGGTGAGACAGCTGCAGGGGATTCAGAGGAGAATGTGAAAAGGGGTGAAGCGGCCTACTGGTGAGATTCAAATAATGAGAGAAAGATTGATTAGACAGGATACAATTTTGTTGTTCCCTTTCCCTTTTTTTCCCACCATATTAGAAGCAGAAGATTGTTCTGTTGTTAAGCAAATGCTTAAGTTATTTTGTTTGGAAATGTTAAAGCAGCATTTCCCAACCTTTTTATACTGAGGACTGGCAAACTATCTAATTTACATATTTGAGTTTAATCTGCATACTTACTTAAATTTAATTTACATGTTCACATTTAGTTTGCATTTTTAATTTTAATTTTTATGTGGCAGGGGCATTGCAAGGATTGGATTGGGTTGGGGCACCACAGCCACAGGCAACAGGGAACACTTAAGGAGAGGGGGATGCACAGGTGGTGGCCTGAGAGACCCCAGCTGTGGCTGCCTGGGAAGAAGGGCCTCTGCTGTCCTTCCTAGGAGCAAGCAGTGGAGCTGCCTCCCCGCCCTCTGCCTTGGGCTTTTTCTCGCCTGCATCCCCCCCACTCCCAGCCAAAACACAAATTTTGTGGGGCTGGGGGGGGTCCTGCTCAACTCGGCACGGGCCCCACTACCTGCTGTGTGGGTAGCGCCTCACTGGGTGTGGCCATGGCTGTGGGAATGGGATGGGGAGCATGGAGCTGGCTGCCTCCCTCCCGGGGCTGCCCCACCGCCCAGCTTTAATTCCATGTGCGACTGCCAGCAGTGGAAGCCACGACCCGGCAGCCAACCCTGTGGTTGGGACCCTGTGTTTTAAAGCAAATCTGGTGGTTTGGGATAGGTCTGTGATGGGAGGAAGGAGGTCCCAGAAGAGCCTGAGCAAGGCAGAGGTGTGGCCAGGGGACCTTGGCCCGTGAAGGACAGTGGATGGGTGCTGGACCCAGATTATGCGACTGAGTCAATAGACTTTAACTTAATGGCTCCTTTCAGAGAATTGGGATCTAGACAGATAAAGTAGAAATCCCAACAAGGCTGTGCTCATGAGGGAAAGGCTAGCCGCTAAAGGGGTGGGGGAGAAAAGAGAGAGAAAATAGAGTGGGATACCTGTTCTGGGAATAGGGCAGAAGCAGCAAAGGGTGAAAGCCTGGTGAACTATACATCCAGTGAGAGTAACTACTGACTGCAACCTGCCTCCCAAACCTAAACAGTAAGACCAAGGTGTGGCATGCAAGAAAGGGGGGTGAAGCAGGGACCGAGAATTGTGACAGGCAGTTATGGCTCTCAGGTGACTGAGGAGACCAGACTGATTCCCTTTATTTTCCGTGAAGCCATCACAGGGCTCCTCTGATCAAGGGACTTCCAATACAAAACTGAAGAATGGTGTTAAATGGTCAATTAAGAAACAAGTATCTATATGTTGAAGATTTGTAAACTTTTCTTTAACCAAAATAAGCAGCCCCTGTGAACATCTACCTGAATGCAATGCTATCTTTGATATAAATCACCTAACACAAGAGTTCAATAGATGTATAGGAGCCTGCAGTTTCCTGTACATTAAAGACTGTATATGTGTGTACTGATCCAGGTTAGTCAGTTTCTGTTAGTTCCCCCCACCCCTTGCTCTTTCTTGCTACACAAATGCCCTTTATGCAGCCTTTTATGAGAAGTTATGTTTAGTATCAATTTCCAGCAAAACTGGAATGAGGAGGGAAAAAGAGTCAGGAAATACTTCTGCAAATGTAGTTTGCTCAAACAAATTACTTTGTCAGTCTGATGTGGCTAGTTAAATGTAAAGTTTAAAAACGTATGTTACAGAGTTTGAAGAAATTAACTCCTTCAAAGCTAGAGGAGATCCTTAGTGGAACATGTATTCTGTCTTTCAAAGCTCACCCCAGTGAGCAGTTAGGCTGAGCACATAATGCAGGGGAAGCATTTTCAGAAATCCCTGCTGGTTCTTGGTTTCACTGTTGTTGTTTTGTTTTAGAAGGATGCTGGGGGAAATGACCCTGCACAATCTGTAATATCAGAGTGCGCTGTGTGAAGCAGGCTAAATGTCATGACTGTAGAAGCAGAGTGATGACGGGATGAACGTTATTTGCGTGAAGGATGGCTGCAGATGATCTCATTAATCTTTCATTTTATGGACACTGGCTTCAAAGGCACACAAAAGTGACTCAGAACGCACAAAAGGCATAAGGCTTCATCTCAGGCCACACAGAGTACATGCTGGCATAGAAGAATTCCCTTAAATGCCACACTGACTTGTATCCTTGAGTCTTAAGGGCTTTGCAGTTGTAGTGGAGACTGGACGTAGGGCTCTCATAGACACAAAGTGAGATATTCACAATAATTTCAGGTGAGAAAAATTATTAGGTCATCATTCTCTGGACTACCAGAAAGTAAGGACACTTAAACATCTTGGTCCTGTCCAAAGCACAATCAATGCCACCTTCATTTATGCATAATCCAAACTAGTGAGAGGAGTGGGGAACACCTTCTCATTAGGTTAGCAAGAATACAGCTATATGAAGACAGATTGCAACTTGTAATTGGCACATGTCTAAAGGAGTGAAGAACTTTATTAGCAGCACCAGACTATGTCTTTTCAGAGATGTGCATTTTTCATATTAATAAAGAATGTGTGCATATCTACCTTGGTTTCTTGAGAAGGAATCAGTTCACAAGGGGTTCGTCTACATATTCATTAATGCACAGTAGTTACTGAGCATTTAATATAGTATTTGCTTAATGAAATACTAACTGTGCAGTAACTATAGTTACTGCGCATTAGCGCTGGTGCACGGTTTCTTAGTGGTGCTTACTGTGCAGTAGCTTAATACTATTGTACAATAGCATATTAGCATGGTTTTTGCTCAGCACATTACTGCACAGTGTTATTAGGCTACTGCTCATTAAGCATCTTTTGTAGACGTGGCCAAGAAGTTTGGGATATAGTACTACTCTTTCTGAAAGATCAGATCTGTTCAGCTTTTCTTGAGGCCCCCGCATCATTTCTGCACACATCTGTGCTGGACTGCTTTCTGTTCTATACCTCAGAGGCCTGCGGGTACATGTAATAGCTTTCTGATAAAGTTTGCCTTCCCCTTTGCTGACAATTTACCTTACCTAAACCTTGACTTTTCTGAAGAACCCAAGCCCAGTAAGCAGCAACCTGTCTAAATCAATGACTTTAGAACATCCCCAAGGCTTCTCATACAGTTTTACCTGACCTTTACCTAAAGACCATTTCTATGAAGCAGCACATCTTTCTGGTCTCTAGGGCAGTACTTAAGACAAGTTTCACTGTACAGCAAACTGTGTAAACAATTCAAGTCAACATCACTACATGGGTACCTGAGAGAGACTATATAAGACCACTGGGAACCTAGGATTCAAAAGCATGTATTCAAATGGTATCTGAACAATGAAAATAACCTTCAAGAATTCAGTCCAAGCAAAATATATTAAACAATAAGCCATTCAGGACGCATTGGACTATGATTTTGTCAAATCATCTCAGATAAACAGGGAAGGTTTAACAGCATTTGAACTGGAGACTCATAAGGAAACGCCAGTGTTTCACAGAATATGGCATTGCTTGTTTAATAGGCAATGTTCTTCCCTCTGTGTTATCAACACATTAATGATATGGAATAGTATAAGAAAATATTTCCTTTTTTCAGTTACACATAAAAGAACTCTGAGAGAGAGCAATAGAGTATGCTTTAGTTCTTTACTGTGCAGCCCTAAAAATATTGATCAGAAGCATGTAAGGAACTAGTATTGTACTTACAATGCATGTTCAGCTCGTGGGATGTTTAGATGATGTAATATCTCTGTCATCTATTTCAATACTCTGCTGGAAAGTTCCTATTGAAAATTTTGAAGATGCAATTCTGGAGTAAGCCAGGATGCATATTTTGAATAAAGCTGTCATTCATTTGCATGCATGTGCCTCTGAACATCCTATATCTATTTTTTTTTTTTACACAAAATATTCACTTGAAGCCAGTTACTTCTGTTCCTCTTCTGGGTATACATTTGGGAAAAGAACGTAAGGATACTTCTACCACTTCTGTATGAGGCCCAGGCAGAATTGCAGCCTTTGTGCTCAAGATATAGAAAGGATGGCTCCATGTAGTCCCCTATTCATCAGCCAGCAGCATCTATGCTTGCCTACACTACCCTTTTACAATGTCCTTAGTGTTACTTTTAACTTATTTTTGATAAGCAACTGGGTAGGAATTTGACATCAAATTATTTTCAATACTCTCACAGCCCATGTAAATTTTAACAGTTGCAGCATCCCTATAGCCAAATAAAAGACTGAAAATGTATGAACTTCCTTATTATCCATTTACACATACACTTGCATATAACATAAGGTGCATCTATTGGGATTGCAGAAGCATTTCTTGTTCTTCAACACAGACGGAATGTCTTATTTACAGCAGGGGACTAAGGGACCAGTCTCCATAATTTCCTCCTGTTCCCTTGGGTTATCTTGAGTAGGTTACTAGCCTATTTGTAACTCATTTTTCTGTGTTTATAAGATGGGTAGTAATAATACAATATTCAGAGTTTTAGTTAGTTAATGTTTCTACCATGTTTGGAGAGCATTACATGAAAGAAAATATATACATGCCATTAATTACCATCTCTCTGTTGATGTTTGTATCTAATTCCTGCTAACTTAAATTGCAGTTTATAGAGGCTAGAAAAAGCTGGTTTCCCCTTAATAATTTATTATTGAATATCACCAAAAGGTCTAAGGTCAACTGACTACACATATTTCTAATTTTTTTTCAATGCTTTGACTTTTATGGAGAACACATCAACTGCTTTTTCCCTAGGATTAAATATGTAAGTTAGTTAAGCTTTATCAATATTAAGGAAATTGTGCTAGTGGCAATATGGTTATGTTGGTCCAAATCCCTAATGCAGACATTCTGCACATAGGCACATAGTAGGGCTAGTATCAGAATAGCTTAATCTGCTACACACCAAATTTAGCATTTGTCTTAGTCTTGGTTTGTTCCTCTACTACACATATATCTAAATTTATATTGCTGTAGTTACCATGCTGCAAAAAATTCCCTCAGGAAGGCAGGACCTCTGTGTTAGTATTCTGGTGTTCCTCCCTAATGAATTACAGCTGTAGCCCTGCCTACCTGAAAATGAAGATATATGAAGAAGACTTCAAAGAATGACTCTCAATTGTCATGCATGTGGTTGTATTCACATCATAGGAAGTTAAGAATAGAACTTGGCTCCCATTTCATCTCCATTTATTGAGGATGAAGTCAGGACTTCCTTGGTGGACTGTCTGGTATGAAGCTGAAGGTGTGAAGAGACAAACAGGGCTTAGCTGCTAACCCATATGTGTACAGGATTCAGGTTCCCCCAGAAGGTTTAAAATAAAGGATTCTATACTACCAGGGAAAGGTGAACAGTTCTTTCTCCCTAGCACATGGGATTCCTGAAGCCATGATGACATTTTGCTGTTGCTCAAAGCCCTTCAACATCACCTACTTTCTTAAGGCTCACAGCTAGGATAAAAAACATTTATTATAGCAGATCATTTTGACACTTTGTTCTCATGCAGTAGCATAGTATTCAACAAGTGGTTCCATCACCTATTAGTTGATGTCAGCTTTCCTTGTGGAATAAGGCACTATAGTTGTGAGCAAGTGTGCAAACATCTGACCCTTTGTCAAGTTCAAGTAGAACGTTTGAAGACTTTTAACTCAAAAAATCCCTCTGGACTGACAGCCCAGGCAGATCTCTGTCTACAAGCATGAAGGTCGTATTGTGCCAAGTAGTTGTTCAATGTCTTATCCTTTGCAGGCACTGTTTTTTTTTCAGCTAGGGACAGACATTCAAAAACCAGATCCTAAATTGATTCAATCTATGCAGGTTAGTCTAACCAGCCTAGGTTGAACTGATTTGTAACAACACAGGGCATTAGTACATCACATGTGATTTCCCAATTATGCTGCCACGACTGAGTTTGTGTTTCCATGAATGGGATTTCCCGCTGCTTTAAAAGTCTTTTTGGCATGTTACACTAACATTACTCAGACATGTTCTATTTTGTGGCAATCCCCGCTTATGTCACCCTATCTATGGATTTATGTCATTCAAATAGTAATCGACGCAAAGACTTGTAACTACTGTCTTTTGCCACCATGGGGTGCTGCACTATTTCTGTAGTTCAGGCCTTTGGCCACTGGGTGCTGCCGTTATTTGCTGCTGTTATTTATTTACTTATTTAGGCTCCTGCTCATCCCTCCCTCCCCCTGCTCCCAGAGCGGGTGGAGGCTGGGGCTGCTACAGGGCAGGAGGGGCAGGAGTTGCCTCTGCAAGTGCCTGTGCTTGCAGGGCTCAGTGGGCAGGTGATTAATTAATAACATGGCTCAAAGCATGTCTCCGCTTAGGTCAATAAGAAGGATCGTATAGCCAACAACAGCTAGGTTTGAATGAATTTTTCACATTTGATGCTGCTTTATTTACTCAAATCTTAGTGACCTAAGCTGAGAGATTCAAAGCTGCTATGAGATTTGGACATCCACTTTGCACTAACTTTAATATAGAATCCCAAG
>NW_017729025.1:45410613-45411179 GCF_001723915.1 Gavialis gangeticus | reverse complement strand
GCCTTGTAGCAGCCCTGCCTCTGCCCCTGCCTCCCCACCCTGATGAAGTGTCAGGGATTTTGCTTTACTCATTTGGTGGGAGTGTGGGGTGGGGATATAAGCTAGAAGAGTATTTGGCTCCCCCTACTGGAATCTGCAGGGAATGACACACGGGACTTAAGTAACTTAAAAGTGTGTGTCATGCAAACACAAACACGACGCACCAAATTAACTTGGGTTAACATTTTTAAGCCATGGTAAATTAATGATTAAATGCTGTGTCATATACAAATACTCACAGAGATTTCTTGTGGACTGAGGAAATGTGGGCACTTGAAGGCAGTTGCTCAGGCTAGGAGCTGGGTGAACTAGAGTGTGACCTTGGCTGCAGAGAAGCTGTTGTGTGGGGGGGGGGAGGCAGCCTGAGCAGTAGCTTTGGCTGAACTGGCCAGAGAGGGGTTTAATTCCCACCTCCCTGTCCCAACAGCAGGGACCTGAGCTAGTCTTCCAGTGGTGGCTCAGCATGGCCCCTGAGGCACAGCGGGCAGGGAGGGGAGTTATTCCCTCCTCTACTCCCACTGCCCCCA
>NW_017729025.1:45399763-45405613 GCF_001723915.1 Gavialis gangeticus | reverse complement strand
TTTTTTCAGCTAGGGACAGACATTCAAAAACCAGATCCTAAATTGATTCAATCTATGCAGGTTAGTCTAACCAGCCTAGGTTGAACTGATTTGTAACAACACAGGGCATTAGTACATCACATGTGATTTCCCAATTATGCTGCCACGACTGAGTTTGTGTTTCCATGAATGGGATTTCCCGCTGCTTTAAAAGTCTTTTTGGCATGTTACACTAACATTACTCAGACATGTTCTATTTTGTGGCAATCCCCGCTTATGTCACCCTATCTATGGATTTATGTCATTCAAATAGTAATCGACGCAAAGACTTGTAACTACTGTCTTTTGCCACCATGGGGTGCTGCACTATTTCTGTAGTTCAGGCCTTTGGCCACTGGGTGCTGCCGTTATTTGCTGCTGTTATTTATTTACTTATTTAGGCTCCTGCTCATCCCTCCCTCCCCCTGCTCCCAGAGCGGGTGGAGGCTGGGGCTGCTACAGGGCAGGAGGGGCAGGAGTTGCCTCTGCAAGTGCCTGTGCTTGCAGGGCTCAGTGGGCAGGTGATTAATTAATAACATGGCTCAAAGCATGTCTCCGCTTAGGTCAATAAGAAGGATCGTATAGCCAACAACAGCTAGGTTTGAATGAATTTTTCACATTTGATGCTGCTTTATTTACTCAAATCTTAGTGACCTAAGCTGAGAGATTCAAAGCTGCTATGAGATTTGGACATCCACTTTGCACTAACTTTAATATAGAATCCCAAGTCCAAATGCCTCAGGTAACTGAAATATGACCAGTATTGACAAAGTTGTATTAACTTTTAATGCACACTTCATATGCTTTCAGCCATAACTATTAATGTGACATTACTAAATATACTGTTTTATGTTTTATACAGCATCTGACTTAAAATTTTAACCGTATTACTCATGTCTTTTAATATGTCAAAGAGCTCCTACCTTCCCCTCCCCCACAGCCCTGCCTTATGATTCTTTATGATATCCTTTACAGAGGTAAAGGATAAAGCAGCTGCACACACAATGCAGCCAAAAGCACAGGCAAGTAGGTAAAAACTTCATCACTTCTTAAGTGTTGGTGAACTTTTCTGAACAGAAAAAAAACCTGATTTGCCGACCCAGGCAGGCTACCTACCTTGAAAGTCCTTCAGTCTGTCATCCACTAAAAGGCCCTGGCTTTGTGGAAAGCTTTTACATTTCAATTATCACCTCTCTCTGGCAGAGCTCCATCACTTTTGTTCTGTTACCCAGAGACCAACATGCAACTTTATTGCACTGGAGATATTTGTAAGAACACACACATGATCCTGATCTGCAACCCTCTGCCCACCCCCCAACCCCATGGTACCCCTCATTCCTGACCCAAAGCCCCTACCCCCCTCCCCAGCCCTCCCTTATGATTCTGATAGGAGGTCACCCCTGCTCTGCCAGCAGAGCAAAGCAAAATGTCAAACTCAGCTCCCAATCAGGCATGCACTTCACAAGGTATTCTGGAGACTGTAGTGCTAATTAGCAGCAACCATGTTGAAAACAAACCCAGGGAGGAAATCCCAGACATTTGGCTTGCATTTAAAAACCCACCTGGATGTAGCACAGGGATGGGGCTGGCCACAGCTCCCCTTCCCACTCTTTCCACCTGGTAGCATCTCCTGCCCACTTAGTCTCTGCAAGCACAGGCACCGGCCCCTGTACTGCCCTCAGAGGCAACCCCCACCCCTCCTGCCTTGTAGCAGCCCTGCCTCTGCCCCTGCCTCCCCACCCTGATGAAGTGTCAGGGATTTTGCTTTACTCATTTGGTGGGAGTGTGGGGTG
Organism: Gavialis gangeticus; assembly: GCF_001723915.1. Lineage (NCBI taxonomy): Eukaryota > Metazoa > Chordata > Crocodylia > Gavialidae > Gavialis > Gavialis gangeticus. The sequence continues at coordinate 45,403,802 of NW_017729025.1, read as the reverse complement.
GGGATATAAGCTAGAAGAGTATTTGGCTCCCCCTACTGGAATCTGCAGGGAATGACACACGGGACTTAAGTAACTTAAAAGTGTGTGTCATGCAAACACAAACACGACGCACCAAATTAACTTGGGTTAACATTTTTAAGCCATGGTAAATTAATGATTAAATGCTGTGTCATATACAAATACTCACAGAGATTTCTTGTGGACTGAGGAAATGTGGGCACTTGAAGGCAGTTGCTCAGGCTAGGAGCTGGGTGAACTAGAGTGTGACCTTGGCTGCAGAGAAGCTGTTGTGTGGGGGGGGGGAGGCAGCCTGAGCAGTAGCTTTGGCTGAACTGGCCAGAGAGGGGTTTAATTCCCACCTCCCTGTCCCAACAGCAGGGACCTGAGCTAGTCTTCCAGTGGTGGCTCAGCATGGCCCCTGAGGCACAGCGGGCAGGGAGGGGAGTTATTCCCTCCTCTACTCCCACTGCCCCCAAGGGACTGCAGTTAGGTCTGCCCACATCGATTGCTGCCGCCACTGCTCACTTCCTGCTTGGGGCAAGCGGTGAAATAAGCCCCCTGCTGCCCCTTCCTTTGGATGCCAGAAGGAGGGGAAATAACCCATGTGCCTACCCCACCCCCCAAGGGGCCCCACTGGCTGGCATCTGGCCACAACCTGCCTGGCCTCTGCAGTGGCAAGGGGGCAGGGCCCTTGATGGGGGCAGCAGCCCCTGTCATAGTGTTGGGGAGCATAAGTCCCTTCCCAGTGGGGAGCTCTGCTGTGGGGTGGGCAGCGATGTGTTGCACTGAGCACAACAGCATCAGGATTCAGAGGGGATCAGAGCCCCCCAAAGCCTCCACAGTACTGCCATGGTCTGCAGCAGCTTTCCTCACCCCACAGTGTGGCTCCCTGCCAGGAAGGGCTTCGCACTTGAAGAAAACATGACAAGGGCTGCTGCCCCCATCATAGTCTCTCCCCCTTCACTTAGTGGCCAGGCAGGGGTAGGGATGGAGTCATACACCAACCAGCAGTGCCTCTTAGGCAGGGGGCAGGGAGCAGGCTTATTCCCCACCCTCACCCCCAGGGTACCACAGTGGGGTCTGCCCACCCCAGGCACCACTACTACCACCATCACTCATTCTGTGTCCAGGGAAAGCAGTGGAATAAGCCCCCAGGGCAATAACCCTGCTCCCTGTCACATCTGCCTCAGGGCACATGTTGGCCTGCTGCTGTAGCAGCAACGGGGGAGTGCCCAGCAGACCTGGCTCTGGTCCATGCCGGTGGAACAAGGAGTGGGTAATTAAATCCTTCTCTAGCCAGACCCCTTCCCCTGCCTGTCCCTGCCCAGCTGAAGCAGAGAGCCCATCCCAGAGAGCATGCCAGGATGCTGGGGGACTCTGGTTTAAGTTATGTCAGGAAGGGGCCTGGGACAGACATCACATAAATTGGTTTGAGCCCAATCAGTTAAGTTTGATACAACATTCAACCAGGTTTATCTCAGACTGGTTTTGGCCATTTTGAAACTGGTTCATGTGCACTGAATAGCTGTTCTGTTACAGGTTTAAACCAGTTTATGATCACTTAAACTGGTTTATGTGTAACGTCTGTCCTTAGCTTTCATGTGATATTGTAAACTGAAAATGAGTTAGATGAAGTCTGATAAAGAAAAGCAAATCATCCAGCCAGTTAACAAACACTCGCTCCCTTTCTCCCTGTCCCTGACTTTCTCTCTCTCTCTTTTGTGCATACACACACACAAATCCAGTCTGCTTCTGGATTGTGCTCAGTGATTCATAGATGCTAGGGTTTTACAGTACCTTAATGGATCATCGAGTCAGACCCCCTGCCAGTCGCAGAAAAAAGTGCTGGGGTCATGTGACTGCAGCCAGGTGCTTGTCCAGTCTCTTCTTGAAGACCCCCAAGTCAGGGGAGAGCACCACCTCCTTTGCCCGTTCCAGATTTTGGCAACTTTAACTATGAAAAATTTATTTCTGATGGCCAAGCTAAATCTACTCTCTTATCAGTCTGTGGCCATTTTTTCTGGTTATTCCAAGGGGTGCTCTGGTAAACAGAGCATCTCCTATTCCCTGATTCCTCTCCCCTCCCTACCCCACCAAGTGAATTTGTATACTGGCACAAGATCCCCACCTAAGCCTTCTCTTGCAGAGGGTGAAAAGGTCCAGGTCCAGGTCCCTCAGCTTTTCCTCATAGGGCCTTCCATACAAGGGGCCCTTCTCTGGACCCTCTCAAGGTTGTCCACATCCTTCTTGAATTCTAGTGCCCAGAATGGGATTCAGTACTCTAGCTGTGGCCTGACCAGTGCTGCACAGAGGAGCATCACCTCCCTGGACCTGTTCATGATGCACCTACTAAAGCGTGGTTAGTTCTGCTAATTACTTCATCACATTGACGACTCATATTGGAGTTGACAATGACTCCTTGATCTCTTTCTGTTGCTGTGATGCTGAGAACTTCATCCCCCAGCCTATAGGTATACTGGTGATTCCCTCTCCCTAGGTGCAGCACCTTGCACTTGTTCTTGTTGAACTGCATCCTATTGTTCTTTGCCCACTTCTCTAACCTGTCCAGGTCCACCTGGAGTCACTTTCTTCCCATCAGTGTGTTTACTTTGCCCCATAGTTTGGTGTCATCTGCAAATTTGGACAGAGTGCTTTCCACACCCTCATCCAGGTCGCTGATGAAGATATTGAACAGAATTGGCCCAAGGATCGAGCCTTGGGGACCCTACTGCCCACATCTTTCCAGGTCAATACCAATGTGTCCACCACCACTCTCCGGGTATGACCCTTAAGCCAATTTGCCATCTACATGACTGTGTAATCATCTATGGCACAGCCATTCAATTTATTTATGAGAATAGGATGTGATACCATGTTGAAGGGCTTCTTAAAGTCCAAGTAGATGACATCTACCTCAACTCCTGCATCTAATAATTTATTGACCTGGTCATAGAAAGAAACAAGGTTAGTCAGGCAGTATCTACCTCCTATGAACCCACCCTTTTCTACACAGTGGGATTGCCTCCTTCTGTGACCTAAGGATCGCTTCCTTAAAGAACGACCACCCTTCCTGGACCCCAATTTTGTCAATGCTCTTCAGCTTTAATGCCCCACTAACTAATTTCCTGAGAAAACTGAAGTCAGCCTTTCTGAAGCCTAGCACTTCTGCCCTGCTGGTTACTTTTCCCACCCTTCACAAGATAGTGAACTCAGTCAATCGATGGTCACTATCCCCTAGGTTACCTTGTACCTGCAGATCCCCCACCAGGTCATCCCCCATAGCCAGCACCAAGTCCAGCAAGGCGTTCCCCCTAGTGGGATTGTATACCTCCTGCATTAGGTGGAGGTCCTGTATACAGGTGAAGAACCGACATGAGAGATTAGTTCTGGCTGACTGATCCTACAAGCAGATGTCAGGGTAGTTTAGGTCACCCATGATAACTGTATCTTTTGACCATACAGCCTCTGTGAGCTGCCCGGAGAACTCCAGATCTAGCTCATCCTCCTGGTGTGGCAGTCTATAGTAGACCCCCACTACCAAGTCCCTTTCCCCCTGATCCCCTTGCATACTAACCCACAGTACCTCAGTTTGTCTCTCCTCTGATCCCATCTTGATTTTAGATGTATATTGCTCCTTAACATAGAGAGCAACACCCCCCGCCTTTTCCCCACTCTAACCCGTCTGTACAAGCTATAACCTTCAATGCCTACCATCCAATCATGAGTAAGATCCCACCAGGTTTCAGTTAGTTCAACCAGGTCAAAGGTGTTGCTTGCAAGCAGGAGTGCAAGTTCCTCCTGTTTGTTACCCATGCTCCTGTCAACACAACACGGAGCTGGGGAGCCAAGCTCACAGTCGTGGTCACGGTGGGGCGGCCGGGTGGCAGCAATTGGATACGGAACAGGCGGGATTTCTGGCGTGGAGTTCTGAGGCACGTAAGCGTAGTGGTTTTAAACAAAGGTGATTTATTTGACTTATGCTTAGAAGGCGTAGGTAGAGTTGCTTTCTTCAGTTACAGTAAATACAAACAACGGAGGG
>NW_017729025.1:45394463-45399458 GCF_001723915.1 Gavialis gangeticus | reverse complement strand
AAATTTCTAGTCAGATTATGTCATGCTGCAGAAAGACTGAGCATGCGCCTGGTCAGGTTTTGTGGGCAACTGAGCATGTGCGAAGCTGAAAAGTAGGTCACGGATGACTGACAGGCCCAGGGGTCGAGCAGAGGGCATGCAGCCTAGGCTGTCTGCACATGTCAGGATTGACTCTCCTGTATTGGCAGCACACAAATCTAATAATTTTCATTGACAGCTCCTAGCATTAGTGTAGAGACATTTAAGCCTCCCAATGGGTATCATTGGTACCCCTAAGCCCTGATGTCTATTGGGCCCCTTAGTGCTTACCTGGGCTGATCCAGTGTATGGCTCATGGCTCTCTGAACCTAGGTTCTCTTTGTCCACTACATCCCCATCCCCTGACAAACCTAGTTTAAAGCCCTTTGGAGGAAATCATACAACCTGCAAGAGAACAGACTCTTACCTTTAGAAGAAAGATGAAGACCATCTCATCCCAGGATACCTCTCATGGAAGTGCGGATCACAGCTGTAGAAGCCAGAACCTGCACAATAGCACTAACTCTGGAGCCACAGGTTGACTTCTCTGATGCAGGTGTATTGATGTTGATGGTAACCACTGACCAGAAGGATTGTTGAGAAGACCACCTGTGCCTCCAACTTCCTAAGCCCAGCCCCCAGAGCTGTAGTCCCTCATGAAGTAGTCACTCATGATGTGGTCCTGACTACTCCTGGTCACAACATTCATGTCCACATGGACAAGGACCATGGGATAGTAATTGGAGGGCTGGATGAGGTCAGGAATCCTCGCAGTGATATCTCAGATCCTGGCACTAGGAAGGCAGCAAACCTCCATGCCTCTCGGGGGGGGGGGGGGGCGCCCACCACAATGACCTGATGTCTCTTCTTACAGCTGCCTGGTTGTCACTCAGCCTGCATGGTTGTTGCAGATGTCTCTTCCCCAGTGACTTCCTCTGCTGCATCATCCTTCAGTGCTGCCAGGGCTTCATATCTGTTCCCCAGTTGTGTTGTGGAGGCAGTCACAGCCTCACGCTGTCTGGCACTGGAGGTGACTGTCTTCCATTCAGCTGCCTTGGTGATGTCTCTGCACTAGGTGTCTGGCCCTGCAGAGAATGAAAGAACCCATCAGTTTAATCCTCTGCAGCCCTGACTCCCACAGCCTGCTCACCTCAGCCTGTAGTTCTCTGTAACCCTCCAGAGGCTCAATTCGGGTACATGTGGGATAGGTGAGGGGAACCCCCATTTTTATAATGAATTATAAAAAAAAGTCATGTGCCTGTAAAGTGTTTGAGAATAAAGTGCACTTTCTTTTTCTCTTTCTTTCTGTCTTTTTCTTTCTCTGAATTAAAAGGAATCATTAGCAGAATGAATTAAGTACTCTACAGATTGTTAAACACATTTTTGTCAACAATTATGCACAGATTATAATAATAGCCTAACATAATACCACATCTGTCATAAAAATGCCAATGTGGCTTGTACACTATATGATGACTAGGGATTTTGTAATGAAAAAATACTCTTGTTTATATTATCACTGGATTTGCAGTCAAGTGTGTGACTCACAGAGACCTGTGTGCCCAATTAACCCCTTTTAAATTCGAGATATTACTGAGCATATCCATTAAGTGACTAATGAAGAAAAAGCACCATGCAGCAATGCAGCAGTGTAAGAAAGCAGAATAATATCTAGAGTCATGTCATCCTGCATAGGACTCTTTATTGACAGTGAATGAAATTTAGACTGGAAGTGACAGTTTGGGACAACTAGGGGATAAAAGTTATACGGTTCGATCTCTGCAGAGAATATACCCTGTAGCTCAAACTCTGGATAGAAACTTTTCTGTTCTCATAAATTTAGAAGAAGAGGTCTAGTCAGTGTATTTTATTCATGCACAGTTAGGTAATTGGTACACTCTTCGTATAAGTAAGGGACAGAGATTATTCTCCTTCGTGTGTATGACAGAGTAGGGGGAGATGAACTGCTGAGAGAAATGTATATTTGAAAAACCTTTTAGTAAAATCCTGTTTCATTTTTTTTTCTCCTGGGGACATTCGTGGGAGAATTCTAAATCAAGAAACTACATGGCATCAGAAAAAGAAAAACAACCAATTAACTATGGCTTTTATGCAGAAAAATGTAAGAAATATGGACTTTGAAACTAAAAGTATTTCAGGGAAGTGGAATAAGTTGAAGGAGATAACTTACTTCCTCAGTTAAGTAATCTGTAGCCCAGAAATCATTCCCATTCCTATATAAGAATCAGGCAACTATATGAGAAGGACTGCAGAGAATGGCTGTCTAGTGTCAAGCATATCAAAAAGAGAAAACATAAGCAAGTTGCTTTAACTATTTTAAGCCATTTTTTTCCTGCAAATCAATGCACCTCAGTAAAAAGAAAAGAACTCCTTCTTGTCACACCAACAGAAAAGTACAGGATGGCTGCAATTGAGGAAACCCCCCAAAGAAAGTAATTAAATAGCATGTAACCTGGGCAGTACTCCAAGAGGTACCCCTCTCCAATTGAAGGGATCAAAGCAGGTGCACAAGCGCTGTGGGAGGTGTAGGGACTCTCTTCCCCATTTAGAGCAGAGCCAGACCACCAATGGGGACTTAACCATGTACCTTTTAACAAGAGAACAGTACTGGGAACATAACAGGCATAAATCAGAGGGTATAGTGGACACTACAATGCCCCAAGGGGGCAGGATTCAACAAAGGTTAGACACTTAAAATTATTGACAAAAGACAGGGTTAACAAAATATAAAATACAAACAACAGAACAAACAATACTGGTTGGTGAAATATAAAGAGGCACAAAATGTCAAATGACAAGGGAAATATAGGGCCAAGGTACCTAGAGGGGGGAAACACGATGGCCCCTTTCCACTGCAGGAAGATTTGTTTCTTGTTAGCTCACTCACCCCAAATCTCCCAAGCTAAGATTTAAACTCAGATCTCCCACTTGGTAGGCAGAAATACTACCACATATCCACCAATACTGGCACTGCTCCAGGCTGCTAGGGGTCTTGATCTTCCCGGAGCCCCGGCCTCATGTCGAGCTGCCTGGCCTCTGATTGGAGGAGCTGGAAGCAGAGCTGGGAACCTCTCAGGTTGCTGCTCAGATCCTTGCTGGAGATGGGGAGCCTCTCGTAGGGGATCCTAGAGCCCAGCGGGGAGCCTCTCCTGCTGGGCCATACGCTGTGCTGCTGAAGGTCCAACTGCTGCCTGCAGGTCCTGCTCCTTCAGGCTCTTCTGGTGCAACTGCTCCTGCCCTGCTGGCTTAGCTCTTGCCAGTTCTTTGAAGCTCCTTCCTTGTGGTCCCTCACTGGTCTCCCTTGAGTCAGCCACGTTGCCCCTTTTATCTCCCTCCAGGTGACCCAAGGGGCCAATCAGGTGACACAAAGGGTAAGTCTCTGGGGCCTGATTGGTGAGGAAAGGGAATCCCAAGTCCTCCAATCATCTTTTGCCCTTTCAAAACCCCTGGGCTAGGTCACTGCCAGCCAGCCCGCCACAAGCAATTATACTTGTATGCTTTCTAGCTACAGTCCAGATTAAGGAAAAGGATGAAGAATATGTAACTATCTCAATAGGTTCAGGATAATTCCAGATAGAAATCAGATGAGACTGGAGCACATCTGCTTCCAGTAGAGAAAATATAGGAAGAGTCTAACCCATACCATGAAACTGCCACATCCTCAGGAGTGAAATGGGGCAGAGGAGGGAGGAGGGGGAGACAAATGTAGGCACTGATATACTTGTGACTCTACTTTGCATCCTGCTTCAGGCAAAATTTAAAACTAACTGTTTGGGAGGGGCAGCAGCATTTCTATTCAGACAGCAGTGAGGGAGTCAATTGACTTCATGGCTCATTATCATCTGCCTAATACCTTCTAAACTATTCACTCCAAAGGTGTTCATGATCCCCTCTCTCCTTTTTAATGGTATTAGTGTTCCACTAATCAACTCATGCCAGAGAAAAGTACCATGAATTTGGTTTTTGCAAGAAGACAGATGATGGAGAAATACAGGGAAAGTTGCAAAGATATCCATTTCATTTGTATTGACCTGGAGAAAGCCTATGATCATGTACCCAGGGAAGAAATATGAGAGTGCCTGAGAGTTATGGAGGTGATGGAGAAATATGTCAGAACCATCAAGGACACATATTAAAAATGTACAAGAAAAGTGAGGAGCAGTTTAGGAGAGACAAAGAGCTTTGAGGTGAAGGTGGGCATATATCATGGGTCAGTTTCAAGCCCATTCCTGTTCGCAGTCATGATGGATGTACTTACTGAACAAATAAGGAGGAGACCACCCTGGAATATGATGTTTGTAGACAAAGTGGGTATTTGCACTGAGAGTCTAGAGCAGGGGTGGGCAATTATTTTAGGCTCAGGGCTGCTTTTTGAGTTTTGGCAAGCTGTCAAGGACCACATGGATAGCCCCACACCTTGACAGGTGCCCTGCTCCCTGGTCATCATCTGACCAGAAGTCCTGCCCTCTGCCCACCAACCGTTGTCATCAGAAGTCCCTCCCCTTTCCCTAAGAAGTACTCCTTTCAGCAAGGGTTTTTTCCATCTCAGAACCAGAAAAACACTAAATTATATTCTAAAAGTCAAACATCTACAACATTCATTAATTTGATTAAAAATATATATTTTTGTCCTGATTTACATGCGTTTGTGTAGTGTACATAGAGGTGATTGCACAATGGCTTAAAATTAAGGCTTACTCTTGTATATTGTGGGGGAATGGGGGTGAGTATAAGTTTTTGGGGGGCTCTGGGTTCCTGGGGGAGTAAAGGGTTTGGGTGTGGGGGGGTTATGGGGTGGATAGGTGTGGGAGGTGGTGAGGGAGCATGTGGGTCTATGTGCGGTGTCGGTGGATATAGGGCTTGTGGGGGGCCTGTATGTGTGTGGGGGAAGGGGGTGTATGAGGGAGTCTGAGTGTGGGGTCTGCATGTATGGCAGTGCAAGGGGGTGTGTGGGTG
>NW_017729025.1:45365887-45389463 GCF_001723915.1 Gavialis gangeticus | reverse complement strand
TTTTCTGCCTGCCTCAGCAATGCTCTGGCACCACATGGTTCCTGGCTGCATGGCGACAACCGCAGGACTCAGCAGGAGGTGGCCCAGCCCCAAGGACTGAGGCAATTGTCCCCTGCCTCCCTTTGTCCTCCACTCCCCATGTTCTTATCTGAATTTTACTCTCTGGCACAGGGAAGAAGGAACAGCTCCATGATCCCAGACCAGAAGCCTCTGCTAGGCAGAGGCTTCCAGCTGGGAGGAGGCGGGAGTGGTGGTTTTGGGAGGGGGAGTGTGCCTGGGTGGGCCTGGCTGCTGGATTCTGTCGCCAGCTTCCCGTGGGTCCAACTGCCTCTCGCTCCTTTTATCTTTGACAGGCAGCCAGGAGCAGATAAATATTAATTTTCTAATTTTTTTAGGGTCCCTGTGGGCCAAATAGAATGGCCTGGTGGGCTGGATCCAGCCTGTGGGCCATATTTTGCCCACCTCTTCTGTAGAAGTGGAAGCTGGATTGGACCAATGAAGAGAAGTGCAAGAGGGAAGAATAATGAGGATTAGTTGATCCAAAATGGAATATATGCACCATAATTTCTCTGAGGTACCTGATGTTGGAAATGTGATGATTGAGAAACATGTTAAAAAAATTGACAAGTTCGAGTATCTGGGGTCAACCATTCAGCAGAATACAGAGTTACATGAAGAGCTGAACTACTGAATAACAGCAAGGTGGATGGACTGGAAATTGATGACAGGAATATTATGCAACAGGAGAGTATCAGTGAAGCTGAAGGGGAAAGTTTACAAGACGTGTGTATCCAGCTCTACTGTACAAGCATTGACATGGTGCCTGAAGAAAACTCAATAAAGAAGACTGAGTGTGACAGAGATGAGAAGCCTCCAATGGATGTGTGAAGTGATGAAAATGGATCAAATGAGGAATACTTCCAGCAGAGGATCTGTGGAGGTAGTGGAGGCATCTGAGAAAGTACAGGAGAGAAGACTGTCATGGTATGGGCATGTTCAGAGGAATGTGAAAGAATACATGTGAAAAGAAATTATCAGAATGGCACTATGAGGGAGAAGGGGAAGAGAAAGACCAAAGATAAGATGGAGAGATATAATGGAAAGGGACATGAGAGAGAAGGTGTTGGAAGAAGAAGACATGTATGACCAAAGATGGTGGGGTGCCAGGACCTGCAACAGTGACCCCGTTTAAATGGAACAAGTGAGGGAAGAACTGTTCCATTAATCAAGTTATTCTCTTAGTCCCTCCTGGTCATATATCTTCTGTTTTCCAGCCTTGCATACTGTTATTAACTCAAAATAAAAGCATAAACTCAGGGGTACAAACACTGACTTGAGTGAATATTAACTCAGGTGTGGAAATAACATTCAATGAAGTAGTGGAGGTGCTGTCAAGATGCTCAAACAGGCTTCATTTTGTTTTATGAATCTGAAAAAGATATACACTTAAGTCTTATGACTGCAGGACCAAAGAAACATTTTTATTATGTTTATCTAGCTTGCTCTGTTTTTTTAATACAAAATGGATGAGATAGCAAACAAATTCACATTCCAATATAAATGTTGTTGCTTTTATCTTAAACTGGATAATCAAGCCTTAGGGTCCCTAGAAGATTATTAGTAAAATGTCTCTTTTTTTTACCTGGAATAAAATGTGTTGTGTGCATCACCTGCACCCCCCTTTTCAAAATCTTAGATCCACCCATGCATGTCGTGCATCAATGAGAGTAGAATAAGGGTGCTCAACGTCCAGCCTCTGGGTCAAATGTGGCCCAGGGAGACATTACATCTGGCCCATGGGGCTCCCCATGGGTCAGGAAATGTTGTGGTGGGGAAGCACTGGCCATTAATATGGCCACACTCCCCCCTGCCAAATTCCCAAACCCCAAGCCAGGCATGGTATGCTAGGTCAGCCTGTAATTTCTCCCTGATGCAACTAGGCTACACCCCCACCTTCTGGATCAGGGTTGACTCATGCCCCACTTCCCTTATCATAGAATCATAGAAGTAGGGTCGGAAGGGACCTTGTAGATCTTCAAGTCCGACCCCCTGCCTGGGCAGGAGAAAAACTGGGCTCAAATGAGTCCAGCCAGGTAGGCATCAAGCCTCTTCTTAAAGACCCCCAGGGTAGGAGCCAGCACCACTTCCCTTGGAAGTTAGTTCCAGATCCTAGCCGCCCTAACTGTGAAGTAGTTCTTATGGATGTCTAATCTAAACCTACTCTCCAACAATATATGGCCGTTATTCCTTGTTATGCCAGGGGCGCTAGGGGAAACAAAGTCTCTCCCAAACCCTTCTGGTCCCCCCTAGTGAGTTTATAGACAGTCACCAGGTCCCCCCTCAGCCTTCTCTTGTGAAGGCTGAACAGGTTCAGGTCCCACAGTCTCTCATTGTAGGGTCTGCCCTGTTTTCCCGGGATCATGGGAGTGGCCCTCCTCTGGATCCTCTCAATGTTGTCCACATCCCTCCTGAAGTGGGACGCACATAACTGGACACAGTACTCCAGCTGTGGCCTGACCAGTGTCGCGTAGAGGGGGAGGACTTGTAGGGCTGGGCCATACCACCTTCCTTCTCATTGAGGCGGGGGCACACCTGCTTTGCTTTGTGGGCCAGGTTGGGGCCTGGCCACACCCTGCCCCTCCCCCCCGAGGGCTTGCCCACCATCTCTGTGTGTCATGGTTGGGGCATGACCATTCTTTTTTCCACCCTGCCCCCACCAGGACTTGGTCACACCAACTTCTCACACATTTGTGGTGGGCCATACCCTCTTTCCACCCTATGAGGCCTAGTTAGGACCTGGCCATGCACCTTTCCCCTCACACACACCACAGGGATGGGCCTCATCTCCTTCCCTCTCCATGAGGCTAGGTCAAACTGCTTTCCTCTGCAGGGCTATGTTGGGCCTAGCCTGGCCCCTGGCCCATTCCACGTGGCCAGGTGGTGCCCACTATGCCTGCCCAGGCACCAGATCAGGAACCTCGACTGGATTGGACCTGCAGATGGACTGGGCACTGCCAAACCAAACTTCCAGGCAAAAAAGTTTGAGCACCACTGGATGAGAAGGATATGGAGAGTATCCATTCTGTTTAGGGAAAGACACAGTGATAAAAGGAATTAATGTAATGATGTAATTGATTAGTATCAATGAGGAAGTTTTTCTTACATCCTGAAAGCTAATGGAGCCCTTGTCAGATGGACAAAGAGCCTCTGAATACAAAAAGGCATGATGTTGTCTATGTAGTTGCAAGTTTGTGAGGCTGTTTCTTACTGTTTTCCAGTTCGTAGAACCTGGACTTTATGCAGGCAAGGCTTTTGGAGGCCAGAGATGTACATCCAGGAACATTTCTTGCATTCCATGCTGATGGTCAGAAAGTTTGACTGAGATTGAATAGGCTGAATTTTCTGCAGTGCTGAACTGCTGATAATAAAAGTGAACCACACTGGGCATTTCATGTTTGAGCACTGTGTTTATGCCTATGCAGCTGCTCTATGGAGAACTGATAAGCGGTTGGTGTTCGTGGGGGTGTGGATGTACAAAGGATCCACCTGGTTCACAGCAGGATACTGACTGTCCACCAGGAATCTCTAGCTGCAGATGGACAGTAATAGCATGCAAGGATAAAAAATGATACAGGGTTCAGCACCAACCTTCAAGAAAAAGTGTGTTAGGCCTGAAGAGCTAGAATTGCAGAAATCACAGACCACCCATCTGGCAGTGTCATTATTGGGAACTTGGTTAAGGCTTTTTGCTGCAAATTAGCCTAGCCAATCAGATGTGTTCATTGCACTTAACTAGATTATTACATTGATTTGCCTTTGTTTTAGCTGGGGAATCCTTTAATTCAATGGACTGAGGCTGATGGCAAGGATAATAAATGGTAATAAATATGGTAAAAAAGCCAATATTGGAATTGAAAGCCTTAAAATAATTAAAACCAAAAACCTCTGCAAGTAGATCCTTCACCAAAGACAGTTGGAGCAGCATTGCTGGTTTTGAAAGCATTGACACCAAAGCAGGAAAATCATGATCAAATAGAAAAGGAATTGCCATTGTTACTAGATATCAAAATTTTCATCTGTCTGTATATGGCCACAGAATAACAGATTAAATGGATCATGAATCCCCAGAGAACATTCAAATTGCCAGGATTTCAAAGAATGATTTTAAAGTTACAAAGGTAGGACTTGAAAGTAAAATTCAAGCCCAGAAGAGAAATTCCTGTAGAACAATTCTCTCAGAAGGACAAGATGCAAAAGTAGGGGAAGACTTGGAGTAGTAAGATTGCAAAATAGTGAGAGAAGCAGAGAAAGACAATGCAGTATACCTTTAAGAAGTAGATCTTGCTGCTTTTCCAATCTCTTTTTGCCCCATCTCCCCTGGCTATCTTCTCCACTTCCATTTTTGCTTCCATCTCCCAGCTGCCTCCCCCAGCTGGCCCTCTGATCCCTGCTGTCTCCCCCCGCCTTGTTCCATCGCCCCTCACCTCGGCTCTGTTCCCCTCTATCGCCACTCCCTTCCCTCCCCCACTCCCTGAGCTCCACCTCCTGGCTTTATCTCTCAGTCTTATCTGTGTTTCTGCCCAGCTATGTCCAATTTCTCTCCCCGGCTGGATCTCCAGCTAGCTGCCTCCCCCTCCCACCTTGCTTCTGCAGCTCCTCTGCTGTCCCCAGACTCTGCCACCTCCCAGTTCATCCCCCTGCCTTCTCCCAGCTTGTCTCCACTCCACTGCCCCTCCACTTTCTCTCTCTAGCCCCTGCTTTCATCCATTGTCTTCCGTCCTCTCGGCTCTCCCTGGCCTCGGCTGTTACCCCCCACCAGCTCCACCACTTCTCCCAGTCTCCCTGGTACCCACAGCCTCTGCCCCGGCACCCACAGTGTCTTCCTGACACCCAAAGTGTCTCCCAGGACCCACAGCCTCTCCCCAGCCCCCACAGCCTTTCCCTGGTGCTTGCAGCCTCTTCTCGGTTTTTCTCCGGCTGGTTCCCCGACCTGGTTCCTGGCACCTGCAGCTTCCCCGATCCACTCCCTGGCTTCCCCAGCTCCAGCTTCCCACTCCCCATACCTCCCTGCTTCCCTGGCTCCCCCACAGCCTCTCTATTTTGGCTCCAGTCCTGGCTTCTATACTGGCTTCTCCCTGGCACTGCTCCTCGGCTCTGCCACCTCTCAGCTTTTCCTTTGACCAATTAACCTCAAGTAACCCAGAGCCCCAAGTGACTCTGAATAACCCTGGGGCACATTGACCGTGAGTAGCCCTGGGGCCCCAAGAGACCCCTGAGGAACCCCAGGGCACCTTGACCTCAAGTAACCCTGAGCACCAAGTTACCCCTCGTGTTGACGCAGCCACAGAAGTGTGTTTGTGTATGTGCATGTGTGTATGAACCCATAGAGTGTTTATGTAGTTTGTGTGTGTGTATATAATTTTGTATTGCACCCTCCTGTCTAACAGTGCAATATTGAGATCCTGAGTGTTGATCTGGTGCATGTCAAGTCAACAGTCTGATACCACCAAAGAACTCCCATCACCAGCTAAGATGGTTTTAGGAAATCTTTTGAGCCAAAAAAAACTACACAATGTTTCTTTAGACAGCCACAGAAAACACTGCCCTGGTTTCCCATGGTGTAGGTGGGATCAGAATGAGTTGCAGAACTTCTCCATCCTTCACAGAGTTGGACAGTACATAGATTGTGCAATGTTCAGTGTGACCCTTCTGATCAGCTCTTTATCTGGCAACATGGCTACCAACTGCAGGGGTGATATCTGTTACATGTTACAAGTCTGGCTTCCCTGCAGCTGCAGTTATACTCATTTACATAATTTGTACTTTGGCACCAGAAAAAAAATATAACAAATAAAGTGCCTCTTTCAAACTTTCAGACACGGAGAGGTTTTTTAAAAAAATCCTATTTGGCAAAGGTGGATTTAATTTTGCTTTCACAAGTATGAAAACCCGTCTCCCTTAGAAGTTGGTCAAACTATTAATTTTATGGAAAGGAGAACAGAGTACAGTAAAACCTTTTCACAAAGCCAGACAGCTTAACCTAATTAAATGGCTGTTTTGACAGGTGGCTTAAAGTAGGATGAAGGCAATTGAGAACGGCTGCAGAATTGTGTATGAGTGTCTGTGTGTTTATATGTGCAGGTGAAAATGTGACTGCACAGGGGATGATGTCTCTGTCCATGAAGCATTTTTCAAAAGCTGCAGCTGCTAATATTTATAGATTTGTTTCAATTAATTGTGTTAGATATATTGACTCAGGTGAACACCTACACCTGAAGGATAGTTGAAATGGAACCTTTATAAGGTGTCCTGAAGTGATTCATCAGAGAACATGAGATGTGTTTTTTTAAAAGGGGAAGTGAGCTCTGTAGGAACTTCATAAATGTGATCATGAGGGGCCTGGATTCTGGTTCTGCTTATCACGAAGTGTCTGGCTACACAAAATACTCAGTGCCTCCTAAAGGGCAGTAAGCTGATCTGCAACTAAAAGAAATGTGTTGATATTACTCAGCACCCTCTATTGTCATTGCCATAATTTAGTAGTTTTATCTTCTTCTAATGGAAACAAGTTTTTTGCATTTGTGAAAGCCAATTTAGAGACATATTTCCCGCATATTAAAAAAAAATGTAACTAAGGCTTTGGAGCCCAGAGCTTAGCAGCCTTGATACAACACTCACATGTCTTCTTCTCCTTTCCAAAACATGGAGTGCCAGACATGAATTTTTCCTCCTGGGTAGCTACTTATCCATGCATTCAAAAATACAAGTTCTAGACTAGGGACAGAAGTTACACATAAACCATTTCAAGTGATCAGAAACCAGTTTAAACCTGTAACAGAACAGAAGTTCAGTGCACATAAACCAGTTTCAAAATGGCTGAAAATGGTTTAAGATAAACCTGGTTGAACCTAGTATCAGACTTAACTGATTTAGGTCAAACCAGTTTATGAAACTTCTGTCCAGACCCCTTCCTGGTTCAAATTAAATCAGAGTTCCCCAGCAACCAAGTATTTTGCAGTCCTGAGCTGGGCTGTCCTGTCCAGTCCAGAGAGCAGGGATGGCCCTGCCTCTAGAAGGAGCAGTGAGGGCTAGCCCACTGGCCCCATCTCAGGCAAACCCCTACCGGGGTCTGCGGTCAGAGAAGTGGGGGGAGTTAAACTTCCCTTCTCCCAAGTATGAAGCTGCCCTGCCCTGCTTTCTTAGTGCTGGCTGTGACTGTGGACTACAAATCCCCGAGGCACCTGGAAGCAGGAAGCAGAAGTGATGATCAACCTGCAGCATCCTGCTTCTGAGAGTCTGGATCGCAAATCCCAGAGATCTTGGGGGCAGCAGGAAGAGGAAGTGAACACACAGCCCATCCTGGCTACGTGCCAGAGAGCCATGCTCTATCACCCACTGGTTTCTGACTTGTATCGTTGCAGGCATGTGGCTGCATTTCCTGGATCAAAAATCAATGTCTGTTCACCTGCTTATTCATTCAATTTTTTGCAGCTTAAACTAACTTCCTAAGACTGAATCAATTCAGCCTAAGGGTTTTTGACTGTGTGCTTAGCCCTACAGTACAAATGTAACCCTGTCTTCAATATAGATTGCACATCTACCTAGTGCTAAACCCCCAGAGCATATGGAACTGCTACAACTTCCAGATAAGAAACTTAAGATCTGAACTAGAGGCCACTGAAGTCTAAAAGAATATTTCTAGTAACTTGAATGGCCCTTAAATAAGATCTTTATTATTTGTATTCCAGTTCTAAAGGTTCACACTCTTAGGTATGTTGATGACTGTGAAACTCATGCTAAGCTGGGGCCTATTCATAAAAGTTAAAATACAAAATACTGATGATAATTGTATAGTGTCAGAGGATCAAAGTTTGCAGCTAGGCCACCTGAGAAGAAATAATGAGGTAACACTGACAGCTTATCTTACTATATTCATGATAACTTTAAGGAGGCTCCTAGTTGCCTATTATGTAGCTGTGTGAAATGTTTATCCTTGATTAATTCATATGGTAAATATTTCTTCTGCAATTAACTCATGTTTATGTGCAGAAAGAGTCATTCTCCATATGTGATAGATATCTCCTCCTGATTTACTCTTGTTTTGCTTTAGTGGTTCCCTTGTTCTTCCAAGGACATTCCTCAGAAACCTTGCATTTTCCCTGTTTGTTAATTAGTTTCTTGATATGTTCTAAACTTAGTAGTAATTCATTCATATTGGAACTTTCTGATAACCAATAATGAGCAGACAAGGCACATGTCTAGGGTCTTGAGCTGTGGGGGGTGGAGTCTGGGGTCCTAGCCTCTGTGGCAGTGGCGTGAATGGCCCCATCTGCCTCCCTTCTCTTCCCTACCCTTCCACTGGCCTCACTGTCACAGTGGCCACCACTTAGCAGTGGCTCTGAGCTCTGCTACCCACGGGCAGCAGCACCAGGTTGGGGAGTGGGGTCTCGACTAGCCCAGGGCCCACAAGTTTATCTACCTAGGGCCCACTAAAGGTTTAATCTAGCCCTGGATGTGCCCAGATGTCTTGAGAAGCTCAAAAGAAACAGACCATCTCTCTGCCACCTGTTTGATGAGAAATTATGACCTTATAGCTAAATACTTTGATTTGGTTTGGGCTCATTTAATCTTGAGTATTTATAGTAAATAAAGCCTTTCCGTCATTTATTAAACAAGGTATGATGTAAATCCTTTAAAATTAGTTTGAAATCCCATTTTATTACTTAACAATTTGCACTCCACCTTTCATGCCCATGATAACAAAGCTGAAATCTCCTTAGAGTGGTAATTCCCTGTGTAGGTATTCCTCTTTTGCTTCACCCACAAAGTATATTATATGGGAATATTTTTCAGTTACAGTTTCATTTGAATAGGTGATTAAAATGTAGTAAGTTTGAGCAGAATTATAAATACACCTGATTCATATAGTTTACACAAACTAATTTAAGTGTTTGTAGTTTCATGCTTAAACTGATGAATAAATTGTACAGATCATTCATAAAAGAGAACATGTTAAATCCAGATTAATGAATGTCTTATTTCTTTGTTTGAAAAGTGAATGTATTTCATGCCTATCTGGAAATAGAAAGCTTAACCCTACTGCTTGAGGTGAGTGGTCACACTCCCATTGACTTCACCTAAGTCCAGACAGTCAAAATGCTTAAGGCTGAATCAATTCAAGCTTTGCAGGTTAGTCTAAACTGTGTAGATTGAACTAATAAGCAAGTGAAGAGACATTCATTTTTTATTCTAGAAATGCAGCCATATGCCTGAAGTGCCTCAGGCCCAAAGTCAGGGGTGCTACATCACACCTTCCTGCTCTGCTGGAGTAGACTACTTGGGCCAAGGCTAGCCTGCCTACCTTACAAGGGAGGCGGGGGATTGTGAGGGAGGTGCAAAGCAATCTGGGATGCTGGGAGACTGTAAGTCACCTTCAGTTTGAAGGGGATCTAGGATGGAAGTTCAATAAACTGATTTAATCTAGATCAATTAAGTCTGATACTATATCCATCCAGGTTTATTTTAAATGGGTTTTGGCCATTTTGAAAGTAGTTTTTGTGAACTGAATTTCTATTGTGTGACAGCTTGGAACTGGTTTCTGAACACTTATACTGGTTTATGTGTAATTTCTGTCCCTAGCAGGATCAGATTTATGATGTACAGTATACATTAACTGAGATGGAGCATAGCTGCTGATCCATGAGGCTAAAAGCTGGTCAAAACAATGTTCTTGTTGTTATTGGAACCATGGTGATTAAAAAGTAGCCAAAATAGAAACTGGGAAAGAAAAGAAAGGTAAAGAAAAAAAAATCCTATTGATAAATGAGAGAGAGAGGATATATTCATATTAAGCACAGGGTAGTAAAGTCTCCATGTGATACTGTAAGATAAGTCTCCATTTTGGATGTTCCTGATTTACATGCACACATAAAACTATCTGCTTTTTATAACTATGCCTGAATATTTCGTTCTTGGTGTGCCTATTTATCATTCCCTTTAGTATTAGGCTCCCAACTGGATTTCCTCCAAGGCATTTTAAATATTTTTCCTTAAGTCTCTCTCTTCATGAAGATCAAAATTATTTGTATTTTAGAAACAAACTTTCCACACTCTTTTCATAAGTGTCTATTTTTCACGCACTGCTGTGAGACTTCTAGAGCAAATCAATTTTCTTAAAACACTAAAAAAAAAAAATCAGAATAAATTTCACACAGTACAGTTGGGAAAAGAATCTGTGTTTTACCAATAATTTTGCAGACTATTGTGTTAAACAGCCTAGCTACTCACTGTCATAGTTTCATACTTGCATAGTTGTTAGAGGCTGGAAGGGACCTTACAGATCGTCGGGTCCAGCCCCCCTGCACTTGGGCAGGAAAAACCTCTGGGATCAGACAACCCCAGCAAGATGTGTGTCAAAACGCCTCTTGAAGATCATCAGGGTGGATGACTGTGCAACCTCTGAGGGAGCCTGTTCCAAACCCTTGGCACTTGGCTTACAAAGTTTTTTCTTATGTTGAGCTGGAAGCAATCTTCAATCAGTTTATGCAGAAGAATAGATGCAGAAGAACCATACTGAAATCCAGAGAATTTTACAGTCCACTTTGATGTTTGAATGGAAACCTTGGCCCCTGTTCATTCATGTTGATGTAAAGGGGCTGGAGGACAGAGGTAATTCCCCCTCAAGGAATACTCTCCAACACAAAGAGAGTGTAGAGTGGAAAGCTAACTCTATTAGCTCTGTACCATTCCAAACAAGCTTAAGGTGGGAGAATGGATGGGAGGAAAATGAACGTCAGACTTTCAGCACAGGAATTCTGTACACTGCAGTACATAGTATCCATTGTAACCAGGGTACAGGTCAATGAACAGGACAGATAGTTCCTCTCTATCTCAGAGTAAGTGCCTCTACCAATACAGGGACTAATCTACACCTGTATCCTGGGAGATGCTAAAGGACTTCAACCCCTGTGGAATTGAATATGTTTCCATTCAGACTTCAAAGTAGACTGTAAAGTTCACTATAATTATGGCTATAATTACGGAAGGCAAAGAGATTCAGAAAAAGAACCTTCTTACCAAAGTAAATTTGGTTACTATTTCTATGACTGCAGACTCAGCTGGCAGTAGAAAACAATATGTTTTACTACATGGGAACGGACAGGAATCCATTGGAAGGGCAGAGTAAGGCCAAAGCAACCTGTGGTAAGAAGGAGGTATAGAGGAAAAAAATCCTGCATCTGCCAATATTCAGCTTTGCATGCAAATGAATGCTGTTGCCTGGGCAACAGGGCTCAATATGACAATGATTTTATGATTTTTCTGCTATTGTTCTATACTATATTCCATATATACAATTTGCCATGATGGTAACACACAGCTCCAGTCCTGACCTATTAGAACAAAACTATATAGCAAAAGCATTAAAAAGGTGCCCTCACAAAGAATTCTAAGACATTTATATAAACACCACACATAGATACTTCTGTAAGTATTAGTACTGTACTCAGATAATGAACTTGTAATTTTAATTTCTTAATAAAAATGTCCATAACATATCTATAGTTAGGCCTGAAATGTATTTCCTTCCTGAAATTTCCAATGCCTTTCCTCTGTCCTCTTTCCCTCCCCCGAAAAAAGCCTCCTTATGATATGAAGTAGCTGGCATTATGTAAGATATTCTCTCTTTCATTATATGTCAAATATTTTCCTTGTTTCTCTCCAAAATGAGTTAACCGATAAATTGTTGATATGTTTTGTTGGCTTTGATAAGTGTCTTTGGAAAGGTTAAGATAAGAACTACATAAATATAAATATCTGATTGTATATCCATACAAAGCAACATTTGCAAAAGAAAATATATAGAACTCAGACATATTAGGCCTGATTCTTATTTACATATCTCTGGCAGCATTGAGAGATCTTAACTAAGGCATAAATTATATTTAAATATAGTTTAAGCTTATTTTATGTTGCCAGAATTGTGTAAAGGGGGATTTATATAAATGAGGAACAGGGTCAGTGTTTTAGGATTATATTTCTTTGGAAATCTTTCTATAAATTTAGGTCCTAACATTTGACTTCTGGGACTATTCATGAATGAAGTGTATCAGAATCCAATTCTGGATCAGCAATATATATCCAACAGCTTATTTTCATTAAAGTATAAAAGAAGTAAGACCATGTAGGTCAATTGGATGGAGTTTTTAAGGGAGTGGGAAAATGACTGGATTTTTTTTTTAGCAAAGTTTGGATTAGAAATACCGTAATTAGCATTTCTGAATTCTTCTTAATAGACAAGTTGGGTTATTAATAATGTCTCTGTCATTCCTTGCACTGTTCCTATATTAATGTTTGCCAATAACACTTTTATGATGATTAGTGTGGAAAAGAAGAGAAATTGAAAGAACTGAAAAATTTCTTAAAACTCATAATGCTATCTGGAAAGGGAGGCAGCATCACAATAACCCTGGAAAAATGGATTATCCTGGTGAAGCATTGAAGGATACATCATGAGCAGCTACATTGACAAAAATTTACGAAGCAACTTTTCTCAAAGATCTCATAATTCAAATAGTGATGTAGCCACATTAAGTTATGAAGGTCTTTTCTCTATGACACGGGACAAGGAGCCTGACTTTTTTCAGACAATGCATTATACTTGCATTTTAGAATATTTGGCTTTAATAACACCCAGAAGTATCACTAGTGATTTTTTTTCTATGAGCTTAATAATCTACACATTCATTTTTATTAATGGTGACCTTTAGAGTGTGTAATTGATTACATTTTTATAAAGTTTTCTTTTCCAGGCACGTCTTGGTAGTAAAATGAGGGAGCATGTTTCCTATGCAACAGCAACACTAAACTACCTGATCAAAGCCTTAATATGGCAATTGTTAAATGAATCATGTTTAAAAGGCTCATGCAAGAACATATTAACTTTTTGCAAAGGACACTTTTGTCAAAAGGTTTGAATGATTATGAAGTACAATAAAATGTAGGATAAGGATTTTAGGCCTTTTTTAATTAAGAATTTAGAGGGTAGTTGAGTTGACTAAGTGGTTGGAAATAGGAAATGAGATCATGAATCTTTCCTGTTTTAAACCAACTGTTTGAATGTTGTCCATAGATTGTCGGGGAACTTGGGCATACGTGATTTGATCTAGTGGTAATGGCAAAGATTCTGAAGTAATCCAGGGCCAGGGATTGGGAGTGTGAGACATAAGGCACCAGAAGGTATGAACCAGAAGTCCAAAGCCAGGAGTCCTGAAGTCCAAAGCCCAGAGGGCAGGAACCAAAGGAAGAAATAAAAAATCAGGAGACAGGTGATCAGGAACAAAGGAGTAAGCACATAAGGCATTTACACATGTGCTCCAGGAGTGTGGGGGGGGGGGGGGGGGGATGCTTTAATTAGAACGGTTCTGAGAGCTGCTTTAATTAAACAGCCCAGAGCATCACATGTATCAGCATCCTCACACTGAAAAATGGTGGCAGGGGCACTTTAACTAAAGCTTGTCAAATGAGCTTTAGTCAAAACACCCCCACCACCATTTTCCAGTGTGGGGACACTGATACATGAGACGCTGGAGTCTGCTGGAGCACGATAACTACCACACTCCAGGAGATTCAATTAATCTAGTCTGCTCCAACACACTATAATTACAGTGCATTGGAGCAGCCTCCCTGCACGTTTATAGTCCCCATATATGTTGGGTAATCTGCATTCAGTTGCCACAGCTGAACTTAAATAGAGACCCCGTTGGCCATTTCAGCCTGATAGGCAGCAGGTAGGCATAAGAAGCCTGACATATCCCAGCTGGCCACTCAGACTGTGTGGGAGCTGACTGTTAGGATTTCTGACAATATGCTACCCATCCAAAGACAAACCCCAGGTTTGGACTTCTCAGAAAACACAGGCACTAAATTGGGGGTATGAACATGATCTATAAATTCTCAAAATTGTTCCACTTCTCTGAATCCTTCCCAATCTACTAAATAAAAGTTTTTCCTAAATATGCTTTGAATCTAGGACTGTTTGACTATATGTTCCTTGGCCATCTCCAGACAAGACAGACAGCTGGTATTTGGCACCGCAGACCTGTCTGCAGTGCCACATATCACACATGCAGGCACGGCTCATGCTGCTACATTGCAGTGGAGGGGGGTGGGGGGCGGCAAGGGGAGGCTGACCCTGGGAGATCCCAGGGTCAAAAGAATCCATAGCAAAAAAAAAGCAGGGTGGTGCATGTGGCAGCACTGCGCACCACCCAGACTGGAGCCTGGCTAGCAGAAGCCACACTCTGACTGCAAGCCAGGCTCCCAGCTGCAGGACCACTGTGGCTGCAGCTCCCCAAGGTCCCCAGGACCCCAAATAAGGCTGCTGGGGCCAGAGAGTTGCTGGCCCCAGCCTCCCCTACCCCACCTGGTGTAACCTGCCATGAGCCACAGCACATGTGGCACAGGCATTCCCTGGGGACAAGTAGCAACAGCACAAGGTGTGCCACTGCTACTTGTCTTCAAGGAAACAAACAGCCATGCTTGTCTGGATGCAGCCCTTGTGTCCTTTGATAGTTACATGCACTGGGGATGGAATAAGCTGATGAGGATAGGGGTTCTTGGCACATGTCTTAAGGAGAAATATAGAATGCACCTCTAAAACTTCAGGTAGATGGAGCTTGACACGACAGGATTTAGCTGTTGGATGCTGTCAGATGGCTCTATGTACCAATAATCCAGCGTTGCAGATGATTTCATTGTTTTCTTAATGGAGATGTATGAAGGTGAAATGTGGGCAGACTGACAGTTCTGATTAACAGTCAATTTGTTATCCACCTTTTCAATTTTGAGGTACACCTTCAGTCCTCCATGGATCTGCTGGAGCCAGGTATTGACCCAAGATGAAACTTGTAATACTCACCCCTGAGGGAACTATATCCATTTTCCAGTTCTCGGCACCTGGTGAGTAGGTGACCATGAACTCCACATGGAAGAACAACCACCAGAGGCCTTGCTATAAATTCAGTTTATGACAGATTATCTGCAGATAATCTAGATTCTTATAGTGTCAAGGTACCACAGACAAATGTTTCAGGAGTAGCATTGGGGGATGGGAGACATACTTGAAAGCAGCTGCACATTGCATTTCCAGTGTTAGTGAAGGGTTGTTCTTGAGTGTGGATGCCAATGGTAGCATGGATGATGCAGTGTAGACCAGCCTAAAATCATTCATTAGATCTAACGCTGAAGTACAACTTTTTTACCCCACTAACCTGCTTTGAGGATCCTCTGCTTAGCTTCCCCTAACCTGGAGGTATCTAGATTTCTTCAAGTAAAATCCATCAGTAATCCACTACCAAATTTTGGCCAGTAATCATATGCAAAACTGCCTAAGACCTAACAGTACCTGAGTTATTCTGAGTCCTAGTTCACTCCTAGTCCCAACACGATACTTAAACTCATGATGAGTCCATCATGGCTCACCAGGCCAGCTCACAGTCACTGCAGGGACTTGTGGGTTTGCAGACTACCCCTGTGGAGGTTGCCCACAGGGCTCTGAGCCCTCTGGTGCCACTCCGGCTAGCCCGCTGCCCAGCCAGTCATTGGCCATGCACACCAGGCCGGGCAGGGCTGTGCTGCTGGCAAGGCTCAGCATCCCTATCACTGACCTGCAGCTGCAGGAGATGTCTCCACACCCAGAGCTCAGCCACACCATGCAGCTGCCTTGACCAGGGCTGAGCAAGGCCAGGCTGGGCTGTGGGAGCAGGGCCACCCCCAGCAGCTGCGGCTCAGTTACAATCACTCCCTCCACCTTGACTGAGCTGGGCAGCACTGCACAGAGGCTCCCCTCCGTGCCCCAGGCAGCAGGGGGTGGGGGGAGGAAAAGGAGGGTGAAAAGTCCCCCTCTGGGGCCGGGCAGCCTAACACAAAGCCCCCTTCCCCACCCCATGGTGGCCATCAGGGAGAAGGAGGGGGAAGAGTCCCTCCCTCAGCATGTGACAAAGCCCCTGTCCTCACCCTGTCATGGTGGAGAAAAAGGAGGAGGGGGAAGAGTGCCGCTCTGGGGTTGGGCAGCATAGCGTGCTGGGATTGCTCCTGGCTGTCAGGGAGCCACTGGGGCAGCAGAGCTTTCCCCTCCTCCTCCTGCCCTGCCACAGTGGTCTGGCCACGCTCCCTCTTACTCCAAACCCTGCACGCCAAGTTTCAGGTTTAAACCCCTTGTCAGTCTTACTCAGGCCTGGCTACGCCGCCCCTCAGCTCAGCTTCCCTGTGGAAGGGAAGGGCTGCCTTAGTGCCCCTGGGCTTCTGGCCTGAGCCACTGCCTTTTCAGAATGAAAAGGGAACATCTGTCCACTTGGGAACCAATCTCTGCAGGTTAGATTAACATTCAATGATTGAATCAATTCAGGCTCGGGCTTTTTGAATGTCTATCTGTAGCCTTAGAGTGCAGGATACCTGATTTAGACTCTTAATCTTCTTGATTTAGCAAAGGGGCTGAGAACTAGGTCTCCCAGGTGGGCTAGAAAAGCAGCCTTACATTGTCTCTAGTTCAATACATATTAAACTATGCTATAAAAAAAAATAGCATCAACACGAGGAAAAGAAGTTCATCCAAGAATGTATTACAGCCTAATGGAGGTGTGTTTACCTGGAAGAAATGGATTCTAATCCCTACAACTCCAACTCTCTCCTCCTCCCCCATTACCTCACCCTGGAGGGGGACTATTGCCCCTCCTCCTTAGCCATTCCATTTTATAGCACAGTTTAATATATATTGAACTAAAGCAGGAGGAGGAGAGAGTTGTCTGGGACAAGTATTCTAATTACTAGAATCCTGGATATAACATAGGGGCACAAATACCTTCCTCTCTTACTGGCTTTCTCAGGAGGAAGGGATTACCAGGCTTATGTGCCTAATTCCAAGAAAAATGTCACAGCTGTGAATCCCCAAGTGAAGGTAATCAATTCCTTTGCATCCCAGAGTTGTGTTAGGCACCTACTTACCTTTGAGGAGTATGTCCTGGCCTTCTGCTCAGCATTTCCTGTGAGCTAATTTAAATAGTTCCCTATTCAGCTTTCTAGCTTCTGTGAACTTCATTCTTCTGTGTCTAAATCTTCTTGGGCTTTTATAAGCAGTCTGGGCATCAAACTGGGCTTGTGGATTCCATTAAGCATCAGGAAACCTAAACATTAGGCACTGCAATGCTGCTTTTATCCAGTGGCTATTAATGCAAGGGGCAGTGGCTTAGCTAGCCTCAAAAGGAGTGCTGGAGAGGGCTGTGGGTAATGTCTGACCTGTCCTTCTGGATGTCATTCTTCTTCCCCTCTCATCTCTGCCCACTCCTCCTTAGCCTTTCCAGGACTTGCACTCAGGTATGTGCATATGTAGCCACATACATACCCAGCCAACGTGCTGTCATACTGTGCATGCCCAGTCTATATGTACACACTTGCATATCCACAGCATAAATTCAGGCCTCAAAGCATCCAGATTGCTAGAAAATTACTATTATGCATAGAAAGGGAAAAAAAGACTCTTTCTAAATGCCCTACTTTGCTTCTGAATATTGGTATTTATTCACTGTCAGTTAGCTGTCAGTTGCCTCAGTAAAGCCACTTTTAAAATACGAGTTGGGTTTACCCAGTCCCGTGAAATAAGACTTGTCATACTTTTTACCTGCATACTTAATAATACTTTTAGGACCTGGCATCCAAAGATTTCAAAGTATCTGGTAAACATTAATTAAAAACCCTCATCCGTCAATTGTTTCTCAGTACAGCTAACCATGGCACAGGAAGGATGTGTTGTGTGCAGATTCAAAAATATGAATTAATACTAGGGATAGGGTTAGGGCTCAGAAATGACTTTTAGTCTTTGTTTTGCCACAAACTCATAGTGCTTGGTTCCTTCTTCTATAGTTGACCATAAAAGACAGAACCTGGGTGTGTCTCCATTGAGTGTCTCTATTGTTTTGCTCCTTACAATGTACGAGAAAAGTCTATCAGTTGCTTTTTGTTTTCTCTCCTTCACTTAAAAAGAAACAAACTTTTTTTCTTCCTTTAAGAAATATCAGATATATTGAATCTTTTATTCCTCCTGTCTCTGGAGGACCCTGATGGTGGGGGCTTCAAAGCTTATTAGTTGAAGATGTGAGGTTACTGAATCTTTAACAAAGAGCTTTAACTAGTACTGAAAGCTAAAGCAGCTTCTGGCATTCTTTGGGTAAGGGAGGCCCAAGTCACTTGGCCATGAACTGGTCTCTCTTTGCAAAGATGTCTTACCAGCAGTTCCCAAACAGTGGGTTGTGACCCCAAATGGGGTCACAACATCAATGAATGAGGCCACGGGGGTGAGGGTCTATGGGTTGGGAGTGAGTGGCTGTGCTGAGGAAATGGGGTCATGCTGAGGAAATGGAGCTATAACTAGGATCATTCTGAGAAAAAAAAAATTGTCTATTGGGTAAGTCCATTGCCCCATGCTCTCTACAAAACCTTACATCTGCAAACAAGGCAATGTGGAACTGTGTCTTTTGCTACCCAGGCATAAGCATTATACACAATACAGGCAGAATTAATGTTCCAAACACACCTATGGTAATGCAATGTAAGCATTATTGTACCCATTTCAAACTAAGGCTCAATAAACTTAGGAGACTTGTCAAAGGTAACACAACAGTTCAAAAATAGAACTGGCAGTAGAATTCAGTGCCCTAGTCAGCAGTCCTTTGCTCAAACTAGAAACAACACTGCTTTGGCAATAATTTATATTCCATCCACTCTGCTTAAATATTGAAGGAATGCAGAAAAAAGTCTTTGTAGAAAACATGCCAAGAAGTGACCACACATCTATTTCAGAAAGCTAAATTTTGTTATAGCTGCCCAGAAAGTGGCCAAGAGACCAGATATTCTCCTAGGGCATGTCCAGACATGCAGGCACATGCAATTTGTGGTGCCACAAACAGCATGCAGTACATGTTAAACTGTGTGTGGCACAGGGGCAAAATTTGCTACTGGGATTTCCCATTTGGTAAACAAAGCCCAGGGGAAAAAAGCGGTGCAAAGCATATCAAAATAACATGCACCAGAACAAATGTGAAGATGGGGGAGAAGGCAGCCCAGGAATCCCCACTCCCTAGTCTCCTTGTGTTGTGGAGCCCTGGCACTGAGGCCCACTGTATGGAGTGGCTGGCTGGGGTGGTGCTTCTGGCAGGCAGCCTGGGCTAGCGCTCCACAGTCTCTATATGCCTTAGTGCAGGAGGTCTGCTGCAGCTGGGGCACAATGTGCCTTATTTCAGGGGCTCCCCCCATTTCCACATGCCTCAGCATGGGGACTCTGCAGCAGAGCCCCTGCGCTGAGGCATGCAGAAAGAGGGGAGCACCAGCCGAGGGTTGCCTGCTCCCCATCTCAAGGCACACTGTGCTCCTCAGCCAGCTCGGGGGTGGTGTGCCTCAGCATGGAGGCTCTGGAGCACACCAAGATGCAGGGAGCAGGCAGCCTTGGGCCTGGGCTGTTTTCTTCTTACATCTCCGTATACCGCTTCCTGACTGGTTGGGGTGCAGGGTGCCTCAGTGCAGGGGCTGCCTGGTAGCTATCCATGTGCTGAGGCACCCTGTGAGCCCCCTCCTGCAAGGGGGGAGCTGGGGGCCAGAAGCTGGGAGGAGCTGGGCACAGGCCACAATCAAGAGCACATGAAGGGTCATGTGCTGTGGCACAAAGCAGCAGCACAAATTTGTACTGCTACTATTTGTGCTGCTTCAAGCATACACCCCTGCTCTCCCAAGTGCTCTATCAGAAGTGATAAAAAGAAGGAAGGCAATGAACATGTCAAGATTCAGAGATATCCACGGTCATTCCATTTTGCTGAAATGGAGGGAAAGGAAAAGAGAAAATCCTCTTGGACTTTTTACTTTTTAGTTAAATACTCTTTTCTGAGAGGCAAATGATTCAAATTTTATATTGAAAATATGACCACTAGAGGGTCTCTCTGTTCAAAATCACCTCGTGTAATATGCAAGTACTGCTAAATGATACAGAAAGAGCTTGCATTCAAAAATGTGTAAGACGAGGAGGGAGAACAGCAAAGTGTCATTCCCTCCATTAGTTATCCTTTCCATGTATTCTTCTGTAGATTTTTTAATGTCTTGCTAAAATGAAATTGCCCCTGTTTAGAAAAGAAAATAAATAATTCCACTATAAGAGCACATTGTAATATATTGATAGGTATTGATTCTTGTCTGCTGTATTATTTAACATCAAAATGAAGAATTGATACTGCATACCTCATTTGCTCAGGCAACCCTTGAAGTACCCACTAGTTGTAAGATAAATGAAATCCATCCTTTCAGACAATTGCCCTGCTACAGCCTTGAGGTTTCATTCTTTGAGCAAATCAGTGTTATCAAGTGATTAACCAAGTTTAATGCAACTATCATCTGCTTTTGATCTCCTACATAACACCATGGTATTTAACGAAATTGTTTTGATTGCACATTTACTTAACTGTAGAAAAGCTGCAATTATTGGTGGGGAGGGAGGAATTATTACAAATTGTTTTTAGGAATATCATGATAAAATCAAGGTAATATGAGCTGGTATCCAGGCACTACTCTGCTGAAACTCATTCCTTGTGGGATCATGACCTCCATCCATTTTCACCTCCATTTCCTCATCTGGACAAGAAGGATATGGATGGTAAATTCATAGACAGAGCTTTGAAAGTGTTAACTACTACTTTATGCAAGAGACAAATTTAATCAATGTGGAAGTGGCACAAGTACATTTCCTTTCAAGGGGTGGGCGCTTACTTGGTCATTCATTTCCTGTCCTCTCTTTTCCCCTTGGTGCAAGAGTGATGATCTGCCAGAACCTGGATCTTTAGGATCAAACAGTACTTTGGTTCTGGTCTCAGGAAAGGGACAGATATTCACCATGGCTGTGTAGTGAAGTTTGTTTCCCATAATTGTTCTGAAGTATTACGGTATTTCAGCTCAAACATTACAGCAGAAGGGAATATGGTGCTTTTGCTGAATAACACTCACAATGTTTGACCAAGGACACCAAACTAGGCGCAGTATTTGAGAAACCATACTTTTCCAGTACCATTCATGTTCTTTTCCACAGAACAGATTTAAAAAAAACCAAAACAAACCACCCTCTGACTTGGCTGTAGGAGCTGTCTTGGGGAGATCTCTTGGGGATCTTAGTTAAATGACAACGGGCACATGCTATTAGCATGCAGTATGCATATCTACACATGCTATTAGTACGCAGTAATAAATTCCAGCACATCCAGTGGAGTTTATTGCTCCTGGGTGTGCTGTTTGAACATGCACCCAGGACTGCAGCATGTTGAGCGGGGTTGGAGCAGCCCCAGCTGGCAGAGGGCCCAGGGGGTCAATCTGCCAGCTCAAGGCTGCTCTGACACAGCTCAATATGTTGTAGAGGGGCTGGCAGGGACACAAGAATGCTCCAGTGCATGGCTAGCCAGTAGGTAGCCCCCACATTGAAGCACTTTCATGCCCCAGCCAGCCATGTCAGCCTCTACACATGGACTGCTGCAGAGTAAAAAACTCCGCAGTAGAATAGTACTTGTAATTACAAGTACTACTATAGTGAAGAGTTTATTAGTTTCCTGCAGGGGCTGCATGTGTAGATAAGATACATTTACTGTGTAGCTAATTAATCTACTCCACAGTAAACATCTCACATAGATGTGCCCAGTGCAGACCAAAACCCACTGTGAATTGTTGCTACATTTTAATTTCCCTCTAGCATTCTATTTCTTTAATATCAGAGAAATAACCGTATTCGTTATCTTAACAATATTTAGCTATATCTTTTTTAATTGTTTGGCAAGAAACCATGTTTATCAAATGAGATATGACTGTCTGGATTCAGTTGTATCAAATTCCTTTATTTGATATAAAATAATGTAATTAGGGGGCAGGTGCAGCCTGAGATGGAGTCTGTCTCTTTGATAGCTCTCAGTACTTCTTTTTCAGTTACTGTTCTGATCACTTATTTAAGATATTCTAGGCATTGTACAGAGACCAGGATATGTAGAAAATGACAGTAGCAGTTGGCATCAAAAGGGCTTAAGTTAAAAAGGGCTTGCAGCCAAACTGACTTGGAGAGTAACTCAGCCATAGACTGAAAACAGGCTGCAACACCATAAAGAAGGGTTAAGAATAAATGTAAGTGTATTAAGTTGGGGACAGATGTAAAGGGTGCTGCATGCATTAGTATTATGTCAGGTTCTATTTCATATCTTCATTTAACATTAGGAAATGGAGTAGGCAAATGACATAGTCACACATATGATTCAAGGCTAATTTAGAGAGGTTGCAATCACCACGGAGTACAGAGAAATCATCCAAACAAATATAGGAATTGAATAGGAAATACAGGGTCTGATTCTATAACTCTTGTGATCACTTAAAGCCAAATTTTCCAAAGAACCCAGCTTCCATTAAGATCATTCCTAGGTGCTGGGTGCTGTGCATTTTTTTCAATGTAGCCAGTTTGTATCCCTGCTGAAATTTCATAAATTTCATAGATTTCATAGACATTAGGGCTCAAAGGGACCTCGGAAGATCGAGTCCAGCCCCCTGCCCCAGGGGCAGGAAGTCAGCAGGGGTCATAGGGTCCCAGCAAGATAAACATCCAAATTTCTCTTCAAGGCATTCAAAGTAGGTGCTTGAACCACCTCTGGCGGCAGTCTATTCCAGCCCTTGGGGACTTAGACAGTAAAGAAGTTCTTCCTTATGTCCAGCCTGAAATGGTCATGGGGGAATTTGTGACTGTTTGATCTTGTCATCCCTTGGGGCGATCTGGTGAACAGATGTTCCCCCCCAGATCCTGGTGACTCCTGATAAATTTATAGGTGGCCACAGATCACCCCTGAGCTTGCACTTTTCCAGGCTGAAGAGTCCCATAGCTCTCAGTCTCTCATCATAAGGTCTGTTTTCTTAACCTGTGATCACACGTATGGCTCTCCTCTGACTCTCTTGAGCTTCTCCACATCCGTTTTGAATTGTGAAGCCCAAAACTGGATGCAGTACTCCAGCTGCAGCCTCACCAAGGCTGAGTACAATGGCAGAACGACGTCCTGGGATTTGCTCAAGAAGCATCTATGGATGCAAGCCAGTGTTTTGCTTGCTTTACTAGCCGCGGCATCACATTGAAGGCTCATGTTCATCTTATGGTCAATCATGACCCCCAAGTCCTTGTTGTCCATAGTGCTAGCCAGTGTAGCACTGCTGAGCCTATAAGCATGCTGCGGGTTTTTCTCCCTGAGGTGGAGAACCTTGCATTTTTTGGTGTTAAACATCATCAGGTTCTCATCCACCCATTTCCTGAGACTGTTAAGATCAGCCTGGGTTGTCTGTCCTCAGGTGTGGATGCTTTTCCCCAAAATTTGGTGTCATCAGCGAACTTGGCCAGTCTGCTTCTGACACCAATGTCCACATCATTAATGAAGATGTTGAATAGTTTTGGTCCAAGGACAGAGACGTGGTGGACACCACTGGTCACAAGACACCACGACAATTAACTTCCATCAACCACCACCCTCTGGGTC
>NW_017729025.1:45360674-45360887 GCF_001723915.1 Gavialis gangeticus | reverse complement strand
AGCTTTACAATGGATGGTGAAGGGGATCAGCTTGTGGTCACTGTCACCCAGCTTCCCTTTGATCGTTAGGTCACTGATTAGGTCATCCCCTGTTGCCAGTACCAGGTTGACCAGTGCTTTACCTTTTGTCAGCCCGTAGACTTCTTGTGTCAGATAGAGCTCATTCATGCATGAGAGAAAGCTTTGTGACCACTTGGATTTGGCTGAGCACTC
>NW_017729025.1:45353797-45355674 GCF_001723915.1 Gavialis gangeticus | reverse complement strand
TCACCACGGAGCCAATTGCCCAGCCATCAGTTCGTGGTGAAGCCGAGGCCTCAGTTGGCCAGTTTTTCCAAGAGGTGATCACGCAATACCAGATTAAAGGGCTTTTTAAATTCAAGATATACAACATTAATCTTTTCTCCCTTGTCCAGGTGTTAGGTCACTTGGTCATAAAAGGATATAAGATTGGTCTAGCAAGACCTACCTGCAACAAATCTATGCTGGGTATCTCTCAGGATGTTGTCATCAGCCAGTCTCTTAAGAATGGCCTCTTTGATAATCTTTTCTAAGACTTTCCCCGGGATAGAGGTCAGGCTGATGGGCCTGTAGTTTGCAAAATCCACTTTCTTCCCTTTCTTGAAGATAGACACCACACTGGCCTTATTCCAATCTTCAGGCACTTCACCAGAGCACCAGGAGCTGTCAAACATCCATGCCAGGGGCTGAGCTATGACGCTTGCCAGCTCCTTGAGTACTGTGGGGTGTAAACTGTCAGGGCCAGCTGACTTAAAGGTGTCCAGCCTCTCAAGGTGTTCCTTCACAAGGTCAGCATTGATAGAGGGCAAGGAATCACCCTTACCCAGACATTCCCAGTCGGTAATGTGGAGCGGCATCCCTTGGGAGTGGTGAAGAACCAGTGCAAAGTACCCATTTAGTAAGTTGGATTTTTCCTGGCCATTGGTTGTCAGTTGTTTCATCTGGTTTAGCAGGGGTCCAATGTTGCTCTTGCTTTTCCTCCGGCTTCCCACATATCTAAAAAAAGACTTTTTATTGTCCTTGATATCTGTAGCTAGTTGGAATTCCATCTCAGACTTGGCTTTCCTGGTTTTCTCCCTGCAGGTCCTGACCAATGCATAAAATTCCTCCTTGGAGGTAGATCCAGTCCTCCATCCTTTGTAGGTCTTTCTTTCTGGACACAGGAGGTCGGCTAGTTCCCTGCAGAACCAAGGGGACTGCTGTGCCTTTTTGCTGCCTTTCTTTCTAGATGGAATAGACTTTGCTTGTGCAACCAGGATTGCTCCCTTGAGGAGCAACCACACTTACTGAACTCCTCTCCCCTTTGGGTCATGGTCCCTTAGGGCCTTGCCAACAAGCTTTCTGAGCTTGTTAAAGTCAGCTTTCCTGAAGTTGAGGACTTCTGTATTGCTGACTGACTTGCCAGCTTTACAATGGATGGTGAAGGGGATCAGCTTGTGGTCACTGTCACCCAGCTTCCCTTTGATCGTTAGGTCACTGATTAGGTCATCCCCTGTTGCCAGTACCAGGTTGACCAGTGCTTTACCTTTTGTCAGCCCGTAGACTTCTTGTGTCAGATAGAGCTCATTCATGCATGAGAGAAAGCTTTGTGACCACTTGGATTTGGCTGAGCACTCTTCCCAGGAGATGTCAGGGTAGTTGAAGTCTCCCATGACAACCATGCACCGGGAGTGTGCAGCCTCAGTCAATTCCCTGGTGAACTGTGCCGTGTTCCCCATAGATTTTAACCCAGAGGATCTCCAGTCATCCACCCTGGGTGCTGATGTCAGCTTGCAGGGACACATAGCATTCCTTGACATAGAGAACTACACCCCTGCCCCTTTTGTTCACTTGATCTCTCCTGTACATGGTACAGCTGTCTATATCTGTGCTCCAGTCATGGGTGGAGTCCCACCAGGTCTGCATTATCTCTATGACATTATAATTATTTGTGTTAAGCAGGAGGACAAGTTCCTTTTGTTTATTCCCCAAACTCCTAGCATTTTTGTAGAGGCAGGCAAGTGTTCCTTTTGGGGCCCCTGCCTTGCCTCCAGCTTGTTCCAGGGGTGGGATAGGTGTGGGCTCCCTTAAGTGCCTTGGCCTACTGGCTTTGCAAGTGTTGCTCAGTGGGCCAGCAGTGGCAG
>NW_017729025.1:45342491-45348797 GCF_001723915.1 Gavialis gangeticus | reverse complement strand
AGGAATCACCCTTACCCAGACATTCCCAGTCGGTAATGTGGAGCGGCATCCCTTGGGAGTGGTGAAGAACCAGTGCAAAGTACCCATTTAGTAAGTTGGATTTTTCCTGGCCATTGGTTGTCAGTTGTTTCATCTGGTTTAGCAGGGGTCCAATGTTGCTCTTGCTTTTCCTCCGGCTTCCCACATATCTAAAAAAAGACTTTTTATTGTCCTTGATATCTGTAGCTAGTTGGAATTCCATCTCAGACTTGGCTTTCCTGGTTTTCTCCCTGCAGGTCCTGACCAATGCATAAAATTCCTCCTTGGAGGTAGATCCAGTCCTCCATCCTTTGTAGGTCTTTCTTTCTGGACACAGGAGGTCGGCTAGTTCCCTGCAGAACCAAGGGGACTGCTGTGCCTTTTTGCTGCCTTTCTTTCTAGATGGAATAGACTTTGCTTGTGCAACCAGGATTGCTCCCTTGAGGAGCAACCACACTTACTGAACTCCTCTCCCCTTTGGGTCATGGTCCCTTAGGGCCTTGCCAACAAGCTTTCTGAGCTTGTTAAAGTCAGCTTTCCTGAAGTTGAGGACTTCTGTATTGCTGACTGACTTGCCAGCTTTACAATGGATGGTGAAGGGGATCAGCTTGTGGTCACTGTCACCCAGCTTCCCTTTGATCGTTAGGTCACTGATTAGGTCATCCCCTGTTGCCAGTACCAGGTTGACCAGTGCTTTACCTTTTGTCAGCCCGTAGACTTCTTGTGTCAGATAGAGCTCATTCATGCATGAGAGAAAGCTTTGTGACCACTTGGATTTGGCTGAGCACTCTTCCCAGGAGATGTCAGGGTAGTTGAAGTCTCCCATGACAACCATGCACCGGGAGTGTGCAGCCTCAGTCAATTCCCTGGTGAACTGTGCCGTGTTCCCCATAGATTTTAACCCAGAGGATCTCCAGTCATCCACCCTGGGTGCTGATGTCAGCTTGCAGGGACACATAGCATTCCTTGACATAGAGAACTACACCCCTGCCCCTTTTGTTCACTTGATCTCTCCTGTACATGGTACAGCTGTCTATATCTGTGCTCCAGTCATGGGTGGAGTCCCACCAGGTCTGCATTATCTCTATGACATTATAATTATTTGTGTTAAGCAGGAGGACAAGTTCCTTTTGTTTATTCCCCAAACTCCTAGCATTTTTGTAGAGGCAGGCAAGTGTTCCTTTTGGGGCCCCTGCCTTGCCTCCAGCTTGTTCCAGGGGTGGGATAGGTGTGGGCTCCCTTAAGTGCCTTGGCCTACTGGCTTTGCAAGTGTTGCTCAGTGGGCCAGCAGTGGCAGTAGTCCCCACATCACCCAGCAGGCTCAGTTTAAAGCCCAGTGGAGCAGGTCAATTAGAGAGTTCTTTTGAAAATCTGGCTATTAATCCTCTATTACAGTGACCTCCATGGACTACACATCAGTGGGCACATCTATTTGAGATGCTTAACTACACAGTAGTGTAGTTTTTTGCAAAGTAAGCATGTGTGTCTATATGTGCACATTTACCATGCAGTAAACTTTGCTAATGATGAGTAAATTTGCTACCTACAAATGTAAGTAGCAAATTTACTTTTGATTAGTTACAGTGTAATAGTGCTCATGTAGATGCCTGACTAGGAGCAAATCTGCTCCCGGTTAGCCATCCATCAGGGAGCAAGACATTGCTCCCTGGCCCTGGGAGCTGCCTACTGCTGGGGCAGGCTCCACCACTAGAGCCCAGGGGGAACTATGCCCCCCCTGCCCTGGCAGCAGGGAGCTCCAAGCCCTCTCCTCTGAGATTGTGATCAGGTGCAGGGGCCTAAGAGACCTTTATCTCCCAGAACAAGCTCTGCGGTGGTGGATAACACTAGCCCTGCCACCGTGGAGCTGGTGCTGAGAGATAAGGGTCTCTCAGTATCAGCCCTTTTGGCAGGGGTTGGGATGCCTGTTCCCCAACCAGGTCTGTGAGCACAGAGCTGGGCGGGGAACAGACTGAGAAGCTTGTTTCCTGCTCATCTCCATTAGCTTGAAGGTGGGTAGGGCACCGGCTCTTCAGCCCCTGCCAGCAGGGAGCTCCCCAGCTGATTCCCCAACCAGCTTCACACTCATGGGGTGGGGGCTGGGAACTGTTCTGGTCAGGGGCAGGTCCCAGCCCCATGCAGGCACGGTTGGTGAACTCAGACTGGTGGGGTGGTGGAGCATCCTATGGGAGTGGCAGTGAGGTTTGCAGCCGGCTGGGAGCAGGGGGTGTTTGCAGCCTCCCCACTACTGGCCAGAGTGCCTGACTGACTGCAAACTACCTCCAGGCCAGCTGCAAACCCCACCCCCCCACTCCCATGGGATGCTCCACTGCCCCACCAGTCTGAGTTCACCAGACGTGTCTGGCCCCATACCTTGATTGTATGATTGAAGCATGGGTATTGGAAAGAGCTGCAGAGGTATGGTAGATCCCATCCCCCTGCCTCCATCTGCCAGTGGGGCAGCTAGTAGTGAGCTATCTGCTATCTGCCCCACTACCAGTGCATCAGGGTAGGGAACTTCTCCTTCCCTGCAGTTATTTCCAAGTCCCCTACCTCTGATCAGGGAGCCAGGGTCAGGAGCTCCCTGCTGCTGAGGTAGGGGGATGTTGTCCACACCCCAGCAGCAGGTAGCCCCTGGGAGCAGGGTGTAATGTCCCAGCCCTGGCCAGCTGTCTCCTGGCGCAGTGTTCCCTACCAGCCCCTGGACTACCACCCAAAGGGAGCCTAGAGCTCCCCCTGGTGGCAGCAGGGATCTATTGCAGGGCTCCAGGAAGCAGGAGCAATTTGCTGCCACTAGCAGCAAATAGAATCATAGAATCAATGAGTCGGAAAGGACCTAGGCAGATCATCTAGTCTGACCCCCCGCCATGGGCAGGAAGGAGCACTGAGGGTGGCAGGGGTCATAAGACCCCAGCCAGGTTCCTATCCAGTCTCCTCTTGAAGATTTCCAGAGAAGGTGAGAGCACCACCTCTCTGGGAAGCCTATTCCAGGCTCTGGCCACCCTTACCGTGAAGTAGTTCTTCCTAATATCTAACCTAAACCTATCCTCCCTCAGCTTGTGGCCATTGTTCCTGGTGACTCCAAGGGGGGCCCTGGTGAACAGACTTTCCCCGAGTCCCTGCTGGTGGCCCCTGATAAAGTTGTAGGCAGCCACAAGATCCCCCCTCAGTCTCCTCTTGTGAAGACTGAAGAGATTCAGGTCCCTCAGCCTCTCCTCATAGGGCTGGCCACGGAGGCGCTCAACCATACGAGTGAAATAGTTTCATAGTTGGTAGGGTTTGAAGGAACCTAAGCAGATCATCAAGTCCGACCCCCTGCCATGGGCAGGAAAAATGCTGGGATTAACTAACCCTGACTAGGTGATTATCTAGCCTCCTTTTGAAGACCCCCAGGGCAGAAGTAAACACTACTTCCCTTGGAAGTTAGTTCCAGATCCTAGCCACCCTGACTGTGAAATAGTGCTTCCTGATGTCTAGCCTGAACCTACTCTCAGTCAACTTGTGGCCGGTATTCCTAGTTACTTCTGGTAGTGCCCAGGGGAACAGGGACTCTCCCCTTCCCTGCAGGTCTTCCCTGGTAAGTTTATAGACAGCCACCATATCCCCTCTCAGCCTTCTCTTATGGGGGCTGAACAGGTTCAGGTTCCATAGCCTCTCCTGCTGCCCCTTGACCATGCAAGTGGCCTTCCTCTGGACCCTCTCAATGCTGTCCACATCCCTCCTGAAGTTCAATGCCCAGAACGGGATGCAGTACTCCAACTGTGGCCTGACCAATGTTGCATAGAGGGGGAGGATCACCTCCTTGGACCTGCTCATGATGCATCTGTGAATGCAGGACAAGGTGCAGTTAGCCTTACTGACTGAATCCTCACATTTGTGGCCCATGTTCATCTTGGAATCAATAATGACTTCGATGTCCCTTTCTGCCTCTGCTGATGAGAAGGGAGTTCTCTAGCCTTTAGGTGTGCTGCTGGTTCCTTCTCCCTAGGTGCAGTGCCCTGCACTTATCAGTATTGAATCCCATCCTATACTCATCTGCCCACCCCTGTAACCTGTCCAGATCTAATTGTAGCTTGTCCCTCCCTTCTGTTGTGCCCACATCTGCCCACATCTTAGTGTCATCAATGAATTTGAACAAGGTGCTTTTCACCCCCTCGTCCAAATCACTGATAAAGATGTTGAATAGTATGGGCCTGAGGACTGAGCCCTGGGGAACTCCACTGCCCATATACCTCCAGGTTGAAAATGACCCATTCACCACCACTCTGTGGGTGCAGCTCTCTAGCCAATTTGTGACCCATCTGACTGTGCAGGCATCAACGCCACAGTCGCCTAATTTTTTAATGAGAATGGAGTCAAAAACAGTGTCAAAGGCCTTCCTAAAATTCAGAAATACTATGTCCAGCAGGGTAGTAGCATGACACCTGCATCCAAGGATTTTGTGACCTGGTCATAAAATGCAACCAGTTTGTTCTGACAGGACCTGCCCCTAATAAACCCATGCTGGTTGCCCCTGAGCACAATCTGCCCTGCTGGTCCCTTACAGATGTGCTTCTGGATAATTTTCTCAAAGAGCTTCCCCAGGACCGAGGTAAGACTAATGGAGCTATAGTTACCTGAGTCCTTCTTCCTTCCTTTTTTTGAAAATGGTGACCACATTGGCTCTTTTCCAGGCATCAGGCACTTCACCAGTGAACCATGAGTGTTCAGAAAGCTGTGCCAGGGGTTCTGCAATGACCTTTGCCAATTCCCTAAGCAGTCTGGGGTGGAGATCATCAGGACCTGCTGATTTGAACACATCTAGTCCCTCCAGAAGTTCCCTGACTAGGTCCTCACTGACCCTGGCACCTGGCCAGAGCACCACAAGTGCTCATAAACCCATGCCAGTGGTTATGCAATGACCCCTGCCAATTCCCTCAGCACCCTGGGGTGGCTGTCATCTGGACCTGCTGATTTAAACACATCCAGCCCCACTAGAAATTCCCTAACTAGGTCCCCCCCTGACCCTAGGCCTGGTGGTACCTCTCCTGAGTCTGTCCAGAATCCCAGTAGGGGAGATGTCCCGGTCCCTGCTCAGAAAAATGGAGGCAAAGAATTTGTTAAAGAGGTCAGCTTTTTCATCTGGTGCAGCCACCAGACTGGCAAGCATGTCCTGCAGGGGCCCCATGCTACCCGGTGCCTTCTTTTTACTCCTTATGTATTTAAAAAAGGACTTCTTGTTATCTTTGATCCTGGTCACTAGTCCTAGTTCTGTGTCTGCCTTAGCTTTCTTAACAGACTCCCTACAGTCTTGAGCAATGGAGATCCTCCTTGGTGATAGCCCCTCCTTTCCACTTGGTGTATGCCTCCTTTTTAGCTTTCAGACATTCCTGAATGCCTTTGGTGAGCCATGGGGGCTTTTGAGCACTCTTGCCCGCTTCGATTTGTGTTGGGACTGTCACCCTTTGGGCTCAGAGGATTGTCTCCTTAAGGAAAGACCACTCGTCTTGGACTCACAACTCCCCTACCCTCTGGGACCTCAGTGCCTCTCTTACTAATATCCTGAACTCATTAAAATTGGCTCTCCTGAAGTCAAGGGCTACTGCCCTGCTGCAGGTCTTTGACACCCTGCACTGGATAGTGAATTCCAGTAGGCGATGATTGCTATCGCCCTGCTTCTCCTTCTGCTTCCCTGCATGTGCAAACACCTGCCCAAGAGATTTACCCATGTGTAAATAGATCCAAGCTCAAATGCATGTGTAGACATGCCTCAGTATTTCTTCAGTCAAATGAAGCTAGCAGAATCAGAATTAGGCACAAGATTAGAGTTATCTTAGAAAAATACTGTCTAACAGATTTGTAGAAAAATAATGCCAAACACAGACATGCTAGGTAAAAGAGAAACTTGCCAAAAATTAAAGCCTAAGAGAACTAGAGGTAATGAGATTGGGACTATAAATTAGATATTACCTTTCAATGCTATACAAAAGCCAAAAATATTAAAGCAACTGGGGACTTCATGCAGTGAGGCAGTATACTAGAAGTTCATACATCCTTCCTATACTGTTCTTATGAATATTGTATTTATAAATTGCTATACCCACAAAAGTTCTCAGGGTGCTGAACAACAATAGTAATAAAAAGATTTTCAAACACTTATAACTTTTTGGTGACACCACAACTGTGGTGTTGTGGGCATCTCTATCATAGAAATATGTCTGTAAATTATCATGTAGGCACTATAGGCCAAATCTTAATCTCCCTCTAAGACATCATATCTCAACCCGTGGGTCGTGACCCAAAAGTGGGTCT
>NW_017729025.1:45336071-45337491 GCF_001723915.1 Gavialis gangeticus | reverse complement strand
GCACTGGATCAGGACTAGCCATTGATGTTTACAAATGGATCTTTGTACAAAAAGTTGAGAACCACTGCTCTAAGATACATTCATGCAGCTTCTAGGAATCTAAATCATTAAATGCAAACCTAATCCACTCTGTTGAATAGCCGCCAAATCACTAGGGCATCCAGATTCCTTATGCCTTTCCACACACAGTTCCCTGCTGGGGTATCTGTCTCCATTTATGTTCCATAGTGATCCTAATCTGCCAGTTAAGTGTCCAGATTCTACATAAGGTTACAAATAAAAAGCTACAACATTGCACAAAACCCATGACTGCTGTCTATTTGATGGAGGAGACAGGCCCATTCACCTTTCTGCTCTATATCCAAATGATTTATCCATTGACTATTCAGTACAAAATGCAGAAGCAGCATTGGAAGCGTGGTCTTGGAGAAATGGCCAGAATCCAGGAATCCCTTTCTTAAGGCCAGGGCTTTCCTTACTGGGATATACTGTTTCTTACATGTTATTTTTCTTGGCCCATGACTCTTTCCTTTTCAGTTGCCCAATGAACCACGTTCAAAATAAGGAATGTAGGGTGTTTCTGGCCAGGCCTAGCCAAGCTATCCAGCCTTCTACATACCTAACTAAAGCACAGTGGTTATGGGACTTTTCTGGGATGTGGGAGATGTTGACTCCAACTCTCTTTCACTGAGAAAGGCCTGAAGATCTTCAACATGATATCATTCCATAGTGATGAACTTTTAAGCTACTGAGCTGAAAATTGGGTGGCCATACTTCTCTATCAGAGTGGGTTGGGTAATTAGATAATATAGCTGCACTGAGATACCCCACTGTTAGAATAGAAGAGAGCTATGTACTTTCTTGTATGGTTTAGGATCTGCAGAGACTGCTCACTTTCAGGGTAGGATAATGTGTCTGTCCAGGGTACATTACAATTTGGCTCTGTGGGTATGCTAGACTGCCAATTGTGAGAATAGGAAAATCATAGGCAGAACCCTATTTCACTGTATGAGCCTAAATGGCAGCTACCCATCCCTGTAACTGCTATTTTGGGAATTTATGTACAGTTTGTGATCCTATTCCATGTCTAGTATAGACACATGGTTAGTGACTATGTGCAGTACAATGCAGTCTGGCTGGGCAGGTACACAGCTCTGTATTTACATATCTGAGTGTAAATCATGAAATTGTAGCTCAGCAAGAACAGAAGAGAGCATCCTTGCATGTTTTATTCCAATAGTACAATACTTAGGGCATGTCTTTGCTATCTTTGTCGGATATTATTGATGTGTTGTCAGTTTTGAAGTCTCA
This sequence comes from Gavialis gangeticus, assembly GCF_001723915.1. Classification (NCBI taxonomy): domain Eukaryota; kingdom Metazoa; phylum Chordata; order Crocodylia; family Gavialidae; genus Gavialis; species Gavialis gangeticus. Next base: position 45,336,180 of record NW_017729025.1, on the reverse strand, counting down.
GGAACTACAGTGCCAGCAAAAAGTTGTAGCCAAGAGATCTCAACACCAACCTTGTTGCATATTAAAGAACAACCACAGACTTGGATCAGTGGCAAAGCCACAGCCAGAT
>NW_017729025.1:45317230-45331071 GCF_001723915.1 Gavialis gangeticus | reverse complement strand
AGAGAATCCTTGCATGTTTTATTCCAATAGTACAATACTTAGGGCATGTCTTTGCTATCTTTGTCGGATATTATTGATGTGTTGTCAGTTTTGAAGTCTCAGGAACTACAGTGCCAGCAAAAAGTTGTAGCCAAGAGATCTCAACACCAACCTTGTTGCATATTAAAGAACAACCACAGACTTGGATCAGTGGCAAAGCCACAGCCAGATCTATTGCCTACAAGGCATGGTCCTAACACACTTGTGATCTGACAGACAAGTTATTAATGCATGTATGCCTGTGACAAGGTATTAGCACACCACCACACAGGTTCCGCTAAGTCAGTAAAAATTTCCCACACTTCTCAATTCTCCTTTTATCCAGTGGTTAAAACAAGTTACATATTACATTCCACCTGTATTTTAAATATCTTAAATCTTTTTGTACCATGGACTTATTCCACATCCTGATCTGGGTGTTCCTATTCCAGCTTTATCATTCTGGTAGTAAACTGTCTTACACCTTATATAGTAGAAGTGCACTGATACATCAGTGCATATCGTATCAGCAGCAATAAAAGAAAATTGACATTATTGGCAATCAACTTTTTTGGCGGATGTGGCTGGGAATGTCACCAATAAATGGTACGTGCATCCACAGCATGTACACGGTCAGCCCAGCAGCTTGGACAGCAGCGCCCAGCTGGTAAGTTTGTTGCAGGGGAATGGGTGTGGGGGAGGGTAGATTGGGGCCCCTGTGGTGAGGGAGCTGAGGAACTGGGGCTGGGGCTGGGTCAGACACTGCCTAGTTGGGGCAAGGTGTGTGACATAACAGTGAGTAGCTAATCCAGGTGGCATGGGGAGTGGGAGGGTGGCTCCCAAAACTGTGCACATCCCCAGGAGAGGCATGGAGGTGTGTTCCCCCCAGATCTGTGGGCAGGGTGAAGGGTGGGCTGCCACTGAAGGATGAAGCTGGGGCCAGCACCGGGTTGTTCTCAATGGGGGCCTGGGCTGGGGCTGCACTCAGGATGGGCGGTGGTAGCACTGGGAGTTGGAGCTATGGGGTGGCCTGTGGCCACCCCAGAATTCACTGCCACACCCTGTAGTCCTCCACTCCCAGTGCTGTCACTTCCCACTACAGAGCACAGCCCCAGCCCAACCCCCGCCCCCATCAGCAAGAGCCTGGTGCCACTCCTTGTGCCAGCCCACAGTTGCAGACTGTCCTCACCTTGTGCACAGATCCAGGGGGCACATGCCCCCATGCCTTCCCCAGGGGTGAGTCCAGTGGCTGGAGCTGCCCCCCACCTTTTGCCCCCCTGACTAGCCACTCACAGCTTTGTTCTGTGGCCCACCCAGGCTGTGCAGTGCCTGCCCCAGCCCCAGTTCCCCTCCGCCCTCACTGTGTAGGTCTTGATCTGCCCCCCACAGCCCTTCCTCCCCACAGACTTACCAGCTGGATGCTGCTCTCCAAGCTGCTGGGATGCATATTGGCAATTGGATCAGTATCGACTGATATGGCTCGTTAATAATCAGCCATTGGTATCGGCCCAACTCTTTATCAGTGCACCCCTATTATATAGCCATCACCCCCTTCCATCTCCTGGCAAGAGCTCACATCTGGCCAAAAGTGCACATCTGACCAAGGAATTCATACATTAGTTTGGTTAGCTGGTCAGGCCTACTATGGACTATGCTTTAGAGAAGCTTTTGTGTGAGCAGTATACCTATATTGATCAGTATTCCAGTGAGGCCTATAGGGCTCTTGCCAGGCAGTGAGAGACAGGTTCTAGAAGCCCTTTACCCAAACTGGATATGAACCCATATCCCTCCTAAAATAGGGCTATAACAACCAGGCAGATTAGACATTATTCCATGCTCTCTCTACTTTTCCTTTCAAAGCTGAGTCACTGCATCTTTCATTTACCATTAATAGTTAAACTGGAAAGCAAATACTGGATGAGGTCCATGGTGCATGGTTTTAAAAGCAGGTTTGGAAAATGCTTGGGTAATGCCTAAGTTATGGTTTGATGCCTAAAGTACTGTGCTGGGGAAATTTGAGATTTGTAGATTCAATTCTCCCTTTAGTGAAGAGGGCCTAGAATCTGTATCCTCTGTGGCTGTCATAAATACTACATCACCAGTCTAATCCTAGTTGAATTAGAATCACACTCCTGAGATGAGAAACGTAATTTTTGTACCAGCTGTGATGAAGATTTCAAGGTGGATTAGACTTTGGACCTAAAGACAATTGGTGCTTTAGATATGCAGGAGACAGGCAGGCAGACAGGAATAATCTGGCCAAAGACAGACTGAGGAATTTATAAGAATTGAGTTATTTCCCTGTCATTCTTCACATCTTTCTTCACAGTTTATTTTTGTCTACTTGAAATAACCTAGTGAAGGCCACCTAAATCAAGGGCAGTCAGGTAGTACTGATTAGGGCTGTGAGAAGCATTGGTCCCTGATTCAATTCAGTGTAGATTCAGCCCGATTCAGTGTCCAAATCTCTGAATCTGAATCAAATTAGAGGACCCGTTAATCTCTCCAAATTGAATCAGAACCCTCCAAATCAACTTGGAGAGATTCAGAAAGATTCAGTGATTCAGACGCAGACACAGCTTTAAATGTTTTTTCTACATATCTCTAGGTAGCAGGCAGTTCATGAATGCTGCAATGCTGGGGCACATGGAGTGTCCCACAGAAGTGTGGCGGACTCTTCAGTGTGCTCAGCAGCAGACCCAGAAGTGAACCAGAAGCATTTCCAGTCCACTTCCAGGTCTGCTGGAGGACATGCGGGGTCCCCCTCCCACACTCCCCTGGCTTGGGAATTGGTGCCTCCTGGGTCTGGAGGAGGAACTCAGGGGCTCCCTATGGCCAATCACTGAGCCAGGGGGCACCGGTAAGCCCCCATGTACTCTCCAGCAGACCAGGAAGTGGACCAGAAGTACTTCCAGTCAATTTCCAGGTTTGCCACTGAGCATGTGGAGGGTGTCGGCATCCGTCCCCCCCCACACACACATTCCTGTGGAATGCTTCATCTGCCCCTGAATCACAATGCTCACAAGCCATGCTGGTACCTCAAGGTATGTAGGACACTTTAAAGCTGTGTCTATGTCTGAATCATTGATTCTCCAAATCAGCATCGAATCTTCAGATTCAGATTTGGCTGAATTGAATCAGGGACAGTGATCTGAATCAATTAATCAAATCACTGTCCCTGATTCGAGCCAAATCCAAATCTGAATTGAATAGGGTCTGCTTTGCACACCCCTAGCATTGATGTATTTATATATAAATGACTTATAGAATATTTAAATACTAGCAAATTGCCAATCAAGAATGACAGATGAATTTCAAATAACAAAAACAAAAGGATAGATGTTACTTTTTATATTTATTAAATAAATAAAATATTTATAAAAAAATAAAATAGGCTGAACATTTCAAGATACCAATCCCTTCTTGTACTTGCTCTGATCCAGTGGGCTGGAGGTGGACCCGGCCTGTTCACCACTTCCATGCCTCTTTGCTGGGCAACAGCAAGGACAGGTGAGCTCTGCACCTCACAACAGCTGCCCATGCCCTGGGGTTTACTCTGCATTGCTCCTGGGTGCCTCCTTCCCTGCTCAGGGCTCAGGATGGGGACACCACTGCTCACCCACTATCTCACACCTCTGCCTGGCTCCCACTTTTCCTCAGCTGGCCCCTACCTCTGCCTCCCTTCTGTGCCAGGCTCCCAGTGCCCTCTTGGAAGAAGCTCAGTAGAAACAGCTCTGGCCCCTGACTTTTTTCCCAATCCTGGAAGTTGGGATCATCCTGACCTGGTTACTAAACAAACGCTAAAGTTTAGCAAAGCAATTTCTCTGAAGACATACATGTTAGTGTTGTGCAAAATAGTACCACTCCATTTCAACTTCTGTTTCACCATTTTGAAGGGACAGAGTTTAATTTCACTGTTTTGAAGCACTGTTCCACTTAATTTTGTCAAGACTGTTTTGCTGTTTGGATGCTGTTTGAATGTGTTTGAAAATTTTGTCCAGAGGCTATAATGGGGAATAATGAAAATGCCTATAATTTTGCATTTCTTTCCTTATTCAAATGAAAACAGCAGGGATGGTAGCCCCTGATGAGGCCACAAAGCCTGTCAAGTTTAAAGGACAGAGGTGCAGGGGTTTCTAGAAAACTGCACCTCAAGCTTTTGACAAGCAAAACTCGTGGCGTGTGTGTTAAGACACAATGAGGTGAAAACAGCAGGCATGATAGCACTTTCTGAGGCCATGAAGCCTTCCAGGTTTCAAGGATATGGGTGTGGGGGTTTCTGGGAAACTGCACCTCAGGCTGCTGACAGGCAAACTCATGACATATGTGACTGTGTGTATGTGTTAAGATAAACCTTCACTGGCACTGGGGCCTTTATAAGACATGGTAGTGTGCCCCAATGAGTTTTCTTCCTCCCGTACAGCCTCAGTCCAATCCACGACTTTAAATAACAACAGGTAAGTAAACAGTACAGTAGCACTAGCATCTCAGGCAGCATAACTCTCATGGAGCCTTTCTTTGCTTTCCTGCAGGAGCTTCTTCTCCAGCAGCTGCCAGAGAACTCCCACTGCCAGCCCCATCCCTGAGGCTTAGATGTGCTCAGGGCCCTGCCTCCTTCCAGTCAGCTGACCAGGGACAGATGCTAGTAGTGTAGGTTGTAGCCGTGTTGGTCTATGGACATGGCATGGGTAGACAAGGTTCTTTGGGTCAAACTGATATCTTCTAGTAGACCAACTGTAAAATTGGAGAAATATATCTTAGCAAGCTTTTGGTTTGAAAACGCTTTGTCAGGCTGATGAAGCACCTGCAGTTGGTGTGTGTGCTGTTACTGGGTGGAAGGAATAGTAAAAAAGCCTGAGGCTGCAGGCAAGAAAGCCAGTCAGTGAAAATGGAAATGGAGGCATCAGGAGGTGAAGGACAGGCTGGGGTTGAGGGGAGAGGAGGAGGATGTAGCAGTGAGGGTAAAAGTGCAGAGGTACCTGGGGAGTCAGGTGTCCAGCAGGTTGTAGTGTGTCAGAACTCCACTAACTATATTGAGTCCATTAGTTTCTGTACCTACTACCTAAGAGGTCTTTGAAGTTCAGTTCATAGACTCATCTGTGAAAAGTGGTTAGTAAATTCAAACAAGCACTGAACCTCACTAAACTCATCACCAGAAGCCAACTTTCTAGAGCCCAAAACACACCAAATGGATCCGGACCATGCCATCACAAGACATGCAAAACCTGCCAACAATATCTCCTGTATAGAGATATCTTCACAATACATATCTTCATCAGGACACTTGGTGCCCTAATGGAAAATAGATAGGATACACCAAGCAAAAGCTGCACACCAGAATCAGTGCACACTGAAAATCTATCAAAGGAAAGAACACCCAACTACCTGTCTCCAATCTCTCAGGCCAGATCCTCAAAGGGAATTTACAAACCACTTTTCACAGATGAGCCTATGAACTACAATTAATGAACCTCCTGGATACGGAAACTCATGGAGCCAATATAGACATTGGAATTCTAACACACTACAACCTGCCGGACATCTGACTCCCCAGGTACCTCTCCACTTTAACCTGCTACACCCCACTCCCCCCCCACCCAGCCTGTCCCTTACCCCCTGATGCTGCCATTTCCGTTTTCACTGACTGGCTTTCTTGCCTGCATTGTATACCAGCTTCTGGCTTCTTTACTATTCCTTCCACCCAGGAACAGCACACACATCAACTGCAGGTGCTTCTTCATCCTGATGAAAGGTTTTTCAGCCCAAAAGCTGGCAACCTAGGCAGCTAAGCTGAGCTCACTTGGAACCTCACAACTCCACTGGAACCACCAAGCCTCAGACCTTTCAAAGATGTGATGGGTCTGGGCTTTCCCTGGGCAGGACTGTGCATACATATGGTGGCTGGAATTTAAAAGGCACCTCTTACCTGCCTTTCACCCAGGAGATCCTCAGTCCTGGTATTTCCTGGGGCTGCTGTGCTGCCGGCAGTCCCATCAGGCCTCCTGACACTGGCAGGATGCAGTTTTAGTGGTCACGCTGAGGACCTGGGGTCTCCTTCTTCCCCATAGCCCCTGCTTATACCTCCAAGTCCATCCTGGAATGGGAGCTCAGCAGGGACACGTTCTTCCCCTACTGGTTGGTGATCCAGTGAGTGTGCCCTCCAGCTCTGAGAGCGGGGCACCAAATGATTATGAAATCTAAGGGTCAAAAAAAAAAAAAAAAGAAGGAAGTGCAGATGGAGTGAGGAGGGATGCACTCAATCTGTCTATACATGGAGCTCCCCAGGAGTGGGAGGTTCACCTTCAGGCACACCAGTTCCTCCACCAAACCTGGATCCAAGAAAGCGCAGAGGGATGTCAATACATCACCATCAAAACTGGACACCCTCTCACTTGCAACACTGATCGGTGGACAAGATAGGTGTTTCCAGGCAACTGTGGCCAGATCCTGCAACATATGGCTGTGTCTTGCCAAGTAGGCCAAGGGGTTGCAAAGCAGTGGCTCCATGTCATCAGTCAGATAGGCAGCCATCAAGGTCTGAGCACTACCTGCATGATGGTGAGGTCTGGTGCCTCTGGACCCCACCAAAGAAGCCATGCCCTTGGACCACATGGGCAGTGCCTGTGGTGGAGGAGGATACTGGCTGGGGGACAGCATACTAACATGGAACAGTGGATCCCCCTCTTCCATGTCCCCCCACCTCTGCTGTTCTGCTTCCTTGACTCTCTTCACCAGCACCTCCATCCACTGATCCAGGGTTTGGCTGCTGCATACACTGCTCTTTACCCTCAGGTCACCCATGGTGGCCAGCACATGGACCATAGTGCACTGCAAGGGATCAATCCATTTCCTGATGCCCTCCTTCAGCCACCTCACCAGTACCTGCACATCTGGTGACAACAGCTTGCCCCAGCCAGGAACATTGGTCCCCTGGAACTTCTCTATTTGGTTTTGAAGTTCCCTCACTACAGGGATCACCTGGTTAAGACGGGCATTGCCAGCACTGAGGTTCTTGGTGGCCTTGAGGAAGGGCTTGGGGACCACAAAGATCTGGGAGATGTTATTCCACTTGGCTTTGTTAAGAGAGCCACTGATCCCAATCTCCCTGAGCAAGGCCATCTCATGGATGGTCTTCTGTTGTTCCATCAGCTTCTCGAACATCAGGTATGTGGAGTTCCACTGAGTCCCCACATCCTGCATGATTTTGTGTGGCAGGATGTTCAACTCTGTTTGTTTGTCCCACAGTATCTTGCCCCCTTGATGTTCCAGTGGAAGTGGCCTTCCACCTTCCTGCATTTGGAAATGAGCTTGCTGGCACTGTCACCAGCAGCCCTGTCCTCCTCCAAGGCATCCCTGAGAATGAGGTGGAACTTGTGTGCCACACAGCAGATGCCAACAAAGTTGCATCATGCACCACCTTTACCATATTGTCGGTGACCATGAACCTGTGGGTGAGCTCACACTGCCCGATGAGCCACCCCTGCACCAAGAAGTTCATGGCCCCCATGATTTTGGTTGTGGTATGGGACTCATCCATTACCTCAGCTTGAAGGAGAGCCCACCAACAACCTGACTGGTTGCACTCATGCCTTGCAAGGGAAAGGTAGGCATGATCTTCACCCTGGCTGCTTCAGATGCCTGAGGTGAAGTGTAAAGCCATCTGTGGACTGGCCTTGTGCAGCTCCTCCCTCAAGTACTCCCTGCATGCCTCATACAGGTAGGGCACCACCATGCTGCTGAAAGTGGTACATGTGGGCACTTGATATGGTGGGGCCATGAGCACCATGAACTGCCTGAACCCTGGATGCTGAAATAAGGAGGAGGGCTGGCCATCCACAGCAAGCATCTCCCTAATGCTCTGGGTGATCTTGCTCAACTTTGCAACATGCCCCCACTTTCTGTTGGTCTTTCTCCCAGTGTTCCAGGGTGGTCTGCCTCTGCTTTGGGGGGATGGTGGCTTTGGAGTGAGAGGGGAACTTCTTTTGGGGCATGCTCCCACTGGTGCCAGGCTGAGTAGGAGCAAGGGCAAAGGGATGGTGCCTGTGGAGATGCATCAGCATCCCAGTGGTGCTCATGTGTTTTGTTCCCTTGCCCTGGCTGGTTTTGCCTCAGCATTGCAGGCAGATAGCATATGTGGGATCATCTGCCAGCTCAAAATGATCCCAGACCACACTACCCACTCGATTCTGGGGTGCAGGTGCTTGTGTGGATGCTGCCTTTTCCCCCTCCTCAGCAGGCAGAGGAACAGCAACAGGAGGAGCGGATTCAGCTGAGCTGCTTGCCTCTGCAACCTCTGCCTCAACCTCCTCTGAAGGAGACCTGGCTCTAGGGGAAACTTGAGGGGTGTGGAGTACAAACTCAGATGCTTCACTCTCCTTCCCCAGAATTTCCCTTGTTATGGCACTCTGATACAGATCCAGCCTCAGCTCTTCCTCTAGCACTGTAAGGCTCAGCATGGGAAGTGAAATGGGGGTGGAGGAGACTGTCATGCTGGTGCTGCTTGTTGTCATGCTGGCTGTGGGGGTGGTGGGGCGGGGGTTATGGCTGGTACTCTTGGAGGGGATGGAGGTTCAGGCAGTGGCACTGTTCCCCTCTCCTTGCCGCCAGTAGAACCAGAAGGATCATGCCTGCTGGTTTTAGGAAAGAGGCTGCATCTCAGTTTGGGGGCGGGGGTGAACTTACAGCTCTCCCTCTATCCCCTCTTCTGCCCCTCCCTGAAGGCTTGCCAACTGCCTTTCCAGCTTGCTTCATATTGCGTTTCACAGTGTGTTTGGTGTGTTGGAAAATCTGTGTTTTCTTCTGTAATGTAATATGTATTTATGTAATATATGTAGATAATTTTAAGTATGTTTTTATGTAATGTATGTGTGTATTTATGTATTTATCTAATAAATAAAATATATCAATGTATGTATGTGTTCCTGTATAAATTCTATATTATAATATGCAATATACGCTGTGCTTCTCTGCACAGTGAATGGAATGCACACTGTGAGAAAAAGAGTTTTCTTTTCTGGGGGAAAAGAATCAAAATAGACTAACAAAAACAAAAAGAGGATTTTGGGGAAAGAATAAATTGAAAGGAATTAATATAATAATGAAGGGTATTAGAAAAGGAAAAGGTATTAGAGGATCCCACTTGCTAGTAACAGGCTAGCAAATAGGAAGTGACAGACTTTCTCTGATGCTGCTGAGCTGCTGGAAGACACAGCTCAATAACTAACCCCAAGGCACAGAAAAAAGCTCAGTTCAAATAATGCTTTTTATGCTGTTTGCCTGGCCGTCCCCCAGAGTGCTGGAATTGGAAGAGACCTCAGAGAAGGATCACAGTCACTGGTCAGCTAGACATGTCAATATCAGAGCAGTCCCTCCCCGCTCGAGCTACTCCCTCTCCTTAGTTTCTCTTTAGCTGCAAGCAGGCCCAGCTTTGAAAGTTGAAACTTTTCAAAACTTTTGTTTCATTTCAGGTGCCCTCGTTTTGTTTTGAAGTTGTTTCAAAACCTTTTGTTTTGTTTTGATTTCACTGTTTCGAGCTCAGAACAAGTCGAAACACTGTTGAAATGAAACACCCATCAAAATTTTGCATGGTCGTAATAAATGTTCTGTGTCTTACAGTTTTCAAGCTATTCGCATTTAAACTGTGTTACAGAGAGACATACACACAGACAGATGGGCTAAGCCCTTTATATATATAGAATACCATGAGTCATGAATTATTTTAGCTTTGTTTACCTTCCTCATTCCTACTCTGTATGTTACATTTCCTTATTGCTTCATTTCAGATCAGGCAATGAGCTCACTAAGACAAAGACTGTTTCTTTCTCTACATCTGTCTGACACCCACCAAAAAAAAAATCCAATTTTCCTTCTAGGGATGAAATAAATAATAATAAAAACAAAAGGTTTATTCATCAGGGAGCAAGATGAATTATTTAGGGTGGCCCCATAGACATAACAAGCAGTAATGAGATGAAATTGAGAAAAGGAAAATATATTCTGAATATCAGGAAACAATTTCTATAATTGAGATCTATAGGACTGTAGAACAATTTCCCAAGAGATGGAATAGAATAGCGTAAAACTCATTTGAGTTATTGGTAGTTGGACTAGAGCAGATGACCTAATATTTCTAATTTCTGTGATTCAGTGAAGGTGTGTTATTTAGCCCATCAAAATAAGGATAATGATTCTATATTTATTCAACATCTTCCTTCACAAGGTCCTTACCAAACTGATAAATAGGAATTACTTCATCTATCAATGAAATGTGGCAGCAGTATAACAGCAAATAGTAGCTCTATGCAATGTTAGGCCAGGAAGTGAAGAATATCTTACAAGTGTGTCTGTAGAATGATGACCTGTTATGACTCAGTTTGGAATCTGGCCAAGATACCGTGGCTATTAGCCCTAATTCTGGATATTATTGTTAAATTCTATTCTTACAAACAGTGCCCATTCTTAGAAAGAAGGTCATAAAGGTAAGATATCAAGGTTATGCCACAGTTGAACGGTGTCATAGTGACATCCTAACACTATATTGGAATACTGACTCATGGTTCATCATTTCTGAATCTCCAAAAGCATTTCCTAAGCGATCCTTGGGCACCATATGCCCAATTACAGATCCATACCTGCTTTGTTAGGTTGATGAGATCTGACAGAATGACAGTACAAGATGGAATGACTGCACATCATATCCAATAATAATAAGATTCAGAGGAATTAAAAACATGATGTGCAGTTTACATTTAGTATGAAACTCTCAGGTCTGTGTACAAGTTTGAATTTTAAGCAAGTTAATTTCCATTTATATGTTACATACAGACATTACAATTTTACTGGCATAAGTGATCAGAAACTGGTCTATACCCATAACAGAACAAAAGTTCTGTACACAGGCTGGTTCAAAAATCATGGAACCTGATCTAAGATTGCTCCCCTCAACCAAAGGGTGAACATGTGTTCTATTCACTACAAATCTAAACTATATGCTTATAGAAAACTGTGTAACTTAGATCAATTTCTCCTTTGTCTTTTTGAATGTCTGTACCTATCCATACAGTGTTAGCAAGGGAGTAACAAGGATGAAAGAAGAGGGGGGAAAAAGGTCTCTTTACCTGGGACTCAGAGACCACATCTAGACATGCAGGGGTGTGCATTTCAATTAGCACAAATTGCCGCTGTGCACATCCCTGCATGTGCACTTCAGTGGCAAGATTCCCAGGCAAGATTCCCTTGCTGGCCCCAGCAGTCACTGGTGCTGGTCTCAGCAGTCTTACCTGGTGGCCTGGAGCAGCAGGGGCACAGGTTGGGCAGCACAAAGGCCTGGCCAGCAGCCTGAGCATTGCTCTGGATGGCCCAGCCTCTGTATGTGCCAATGCACATTCGTTGCATGTGCATTGCACCGCTTTTTGTGCAGGGTTTTTTGTTTGTTTGTTTTTGTTTTGTTTTGTTTTGTTTGGGGGGCGGGGGGGAGGTTGCTACCAGGAAATCCTGGTAGCAAATTTTGGCTCCAAATTGCAAACAGGAATTTTGCTTTAGACATGAACTTTCTGAGCATTTGCTACAGGATAATCAATTAATTTTTTTGTAGTTAAGAAATAAGTCAAAGCTAAGAGCTGGCATGCCTTGAGTCTATAAAAGTTGAGAAGACCTGGCCTTGATCTTTCTCTTAAAAAGAGCTGCTTCATCAAGAAGGTTCAAAGAACTTAGTAAACCTTGGAACATAAATGGTTGATATATTAATGCACCTTACTTTTACTCTAATATGCTCATTTCTACTCTCTGTCATTTTGTGCATCTTTTGAAACCACAGAGAGGCATCTGTAGGATGTAGTAATGGCATGACAGTGGACTGCATAGAGACTTTCTCTGGATCCAGTTTTAGGTGCATAGCCCCACACCTAATCCTTCCAAAATATATAGGACTAATTTTAAATAGTTGTCATTTGGCTTACCAAAAATGGCTGGACTTCAGTGGGGATTTGTATAAAAAATCAGGGAGGACATTCAGAGAAGAATGAAAAGAATGGCCAATGGCATAAGAAAACTCTCATATATGAAGAGAGATTGAAAAGAGCGGGGGCTGTTTATAAAGACACAGCAAATGTGTCTGCTTGAGACACTACTGCTCAGTTGTTATTGTGCATTTTTTAGTACTTGTATTAGCAAGTACTGAATAAATGTTCAGTAACTGGAGTTACTGCACAGTAGTAAAAGCAAATATTTTATCACACAGTGTGCAATTAGACTTTAGAACTGATTGTCCAAATAAACTGTTGAGATCAGGAATTTAGCAAAATTCAAAGGTGAAACTAATATTTAAATGGTAATAAAATATAACATTTTCTCACATGCCCAAATAAGGCAAGCATCTTGTTTTGGGAAGGCAAAATGAAGAAACAAGACCTTTTCCAGTCATTGCCAGAAACTGACTGCACACAGCAGCTCACTTTTCCTCAGCCAGTTCACTGGCTGCTTCAGGGAAAAGCTATAGAGTTAAACCTTTTGGCAGCAGCTGAGAGAGGGCTAACACTGAACTCCACCCTGTTGCTTGCTGGTCCAGTGAGAATCATCAGCCATTGTAACACAGTGGGCATATCTACATCAGATGCTTTACTTTGCTGTAGACTAATCTACTGCACAGTAAAGCATCACTATCTACACGTGTGTGGCATTTACTCTACAGTAAATTAGGCTTATGCACAGTTAGCTAGTACTTGTAAATACAGGTACTAAATCAACTGTGCAGTACTTACTGCCAGTAAAGCTCATGTAGACACTGACTGGGAGCAGCTCCTAGTCAGCCACACCAACAGTGGACAGGGGAGTTCTCTGTCCTTGGCCCTGGCCCTGGTGCTGCTGAGATCTTGGTTCCCCCAAGAACTGGGAGCTGATCAGTGCTGGGACAGGGCTGCTGTCTGCCCCACCACCCCCATCCCAGCATTGCACTGCTCCCAGCTCCCCACCTGCTGGCAGCTGTGTGTCCCAATGTGCATGGAGATGGGAGAGCTCTACCAGATTCAGTAGGTGTTGTCTCCCAGGACTGTGCACATCAGGATCCCACCCAATGTGCATAGGACCAAAAGATATCTGCTGCTGCAGCTGGCAGAGCTCTTCTGGCACCATGCCCATGAGGAACATCCCCTGCCAGTCCCTGGGCTAGCAGCCCCTTGAGCACCCTATGGCTGCTGCAGTGGGGATGAGCAGGGCAGGAGCAGCTCTGTATTGGGCTGCTTCCATTGGGAGTAGATTTTCTACCAACTGGGTACACGTGTAGATGTGCTCCTAGGAAAGGCTTACTGAGCACCCTATATAACATTAATAGCACATGGAGATACTCCCAATATCTCCATGTTTCTATTCTTCCATGCTTCTAGTCTGGCAAGTAAAATCTACTTCCTCACTTTAGACATGAACCCCAATTTTGGAAGGTTGATTTTTTGGAAAAGTGGGTACATGTTAGGGCTGTGTGAAGCTTCTGTCACTGATTCGATTTGGAGGAAATTCAGCCCGATTCGGTGGCCAAACCTCCAAATCTGAAATGAATCAGGAGACCCATTAATCTCTCCAAATCAAATTGGAAGCCTCCAAATTGATTCAGAGAGATTCAGAGAGATTTGATGATTTGGCCATAGACACAGCTTTATATGTTTTTTTCTATATACCTCAAAGTACCAGGTGCAGTTTCTGAATGCTGAGATGGTGAGGTGGGTGGAGCATCCCATGGGAGTGCGGGGGGAAGGGAGGTCCCCTGCATGCTCAGTGGTGGACCCAGAAGTGGACTAGAAGTACTTCCAGTCTACTCTGGGTCCACCGTGGAG
>NW_017729025.1:45311209-45312230 GCF_001723915.1 Gavialis gangeticus | reverse complement strand
AGGTGGGTGGAGCATCCCATGGGAGTGCGGGGGGAAGGGAGGTCCCCTGCATGCTCAGTGGTGGACCCAGAAGTGGACTAGAAGTACTTCCAGTCTACTCTGGGTCCACCGTGGAGTGTGCAGGAGACCAGCCCCCCAGCCCAGTGACTGGTGCCTTCTGGGTCTGTGGGGGCACCCAGGTTCCCCCCATGGTTGATCGTCAAGTCAGAAGAGCACAGGGGGGTGCCCACCATGTTCCTGTGGATTGCTTCATCTGCCCCAACATCTCAGTATTCATGAAGCGTACCTGGTACCTCAAGGTATGTAGAAAAACCATATAAAGCTGTGCCTATGGCTGAATAGCTGATTCTCCAAATGATAATCAAATCTTAAGATTCGGCCAAATTGAATTGGGACAGTGATCCGAATCAATTAGTCAAATCACTGTGCCCCAAATTGGACCAAATCTGAATTGATCTGCCCACATCACACACCCCTTGTATGTGGTATACAAGTAAATATGGCATACAAAGTTAATATAACGTAGTGAGATACAGTTTCTTACTTTCACAAATACAAAGAAAGGTTTAATTTTTTTCCTGTCAAATGCCAAAACAACCTGAGATTTTTTTTGTTCCTACTTCAGGAAAAAAACAAGGGGAGCCTTGCTTCATAATAGCTCATGGTCCAGTGTTTGGGCTGCTTATCTGGGTTAAATCCACTCTTGTGTCTGTGAGTTTAACTCTGGTCCACTAAAACCAATCTGGTAGTGAAGTACTTGGTCTCCTTCTGGAGGTCTTCTGTTCCCAGCATTGCAACAGGAACATGAAGCAATATCTCATTTAAGTACTATAACTATGAGACTAAGGAGTCACTTTTTCTCATTTTATAGTTTTGAGCAGAACCAAATAACCTGAACCAAATAAGCCTTCCCCATTTAATCCCATTTTTTCATGAACATCTACTATTCTGATGAATCAACTCATAAAAAAGTTTCATCAAAAACTTCCAGATAATCTGTCACGGATCTTTGAGAACTCCT
>NW_017729025.1:45310964-45311198 GCF_001723915.1 Gavialis gangeticus | reverse complement strand
AAGAGACTTGGGGGTCATCACTGACCACAAGATGAGCATGATCCTTCAATATGGTGCTGCAGCTAGTAAAGTGAGCAAAATGCTAGCTTGCATCATAGATGCTTCTCAAGCAAATCCCAGGACGTCATTATCCTCTTGTACTTAGCCTTGGTGAGGCTGCAGCTGGAGTACTGCATCCAGTTTTGGGCCCCACAATTCAAAAAGGATGTGGAGAAGCTTGAGAGAGTCCAGAGA
>NW_017729025.1:45291847-45305964 GCF_001723915.1 Gavialis gangeticus | reverse complement strand
ACATGATCAGAGGTCAGGAAAACAGACCTTATGATGAGAGGCTGAGATCTATGAGGCTCTTTAGCCTGGAAAAGCACAGGCTCAGGGGTGATCTGATGACCACCTATCAGGGGTGACCATTAGTATCTGGGGGAACGTTTGTTCACCAGAGCGCCCTAAGGGATGATGAATTCGAGCGGTTATAAACTACTGCAAGGCCATTTCAGGATGGACGTAAGGAAGAATTTATTTACTCTCCGAGCCCCCAAGGTCTGGAATAGCCTGTCATCAGAGGTGGTTCAAGCACCTACATTGAACACCTTCAAAAGTAAATTGGATGCTTAACTTGCTGGGATCCTATGGCCCCAAATGACTTCCTGCCCTTCAGGCGGGGGGCTGGACTCGATGATCTTCTGAGGTCCCTTCAAGCCCTAATTTCTATGAAATCTATGGAATCTATGAAACCTTTTGTAACTGAAGAGAGTGATTTTTTGAGGACTTATTGAATCTCTTGTTTTAATTCTTAAGCCAGTCTAACTAATAAAGGAAGGATGTATTGTTATATCCTGTAGGAAGAATGATGTAGATGTAGGAAGAAGGACTACCTTTTGTGTGCATTGTTACACCTTTTCTGGATCATTTCATACTGTTAACAAAAGACAATGCACCGTATAATAGGGATTATGGGTTTGGTCCTGTATGGGAACTCCTAAATTCCATTTACTCTTTTCCTTTTCACTTTATTAAATTGTTCTATTCTTTTTACTCAATGTCTCCTTGTTTGCCCTCTAGCTACTAATCACTAAGTAATTTCAGGGGTTTGCTTTATTTGATATTTCATCTTTTCTGTGTTTGTTGTATTGTATTCAATCAGATTCCTTTTCCCATTTAATACCTCAGTCATTAGAATCTATGTAGTTCTGTCTGCATTTTATATTGAAATTTCATCCTAATTTTGTTCAAGCTCAATTAGTTTATTGACATTCTTTCAGAGCTGAACATTTGCTGTGTGAAGGGTGCTGAATGGATGATTATTTATGAATACTATTTTCACTAGCTAGGATGCTATTGGTTCTGTGCCCCATATTCCACAGACAAAAGTTGAAGGTGCAGCGGTTTTGTCCTACTTCTAATCCATATTTCTTCTTTATGTTTCTTATATGATAAGAAACAGGATTAATTAACTCTGCACAATGGAATCTTAGTAGACAAATTCAGTTACAGAATATGTAGCATTTTCTTACATCGACTTGCTCTGGTAGAAAGCCTATAACTTACACCATCTCCTGAAATACATCCCTTGGGAGTTTCCTAATATTCCTTGGGAGTTTCTTAATCACATGCTGTCCCATTTTAATCTTATTAGCTCTCTGAAATCTTGAAGGATCACTACACAACATCTGTCCTAAAATGAAACAATATCTCTGGAGCCTTTTCCAGGCTCACAGGTTACCCATGCAGTATGGCAACACATAATGCATTGTGAACCTTACCAAAATGTAAATATTATTTTTATAATAAATTGCTTCTCAGCTAGATCCATGAATCTCAACTACATGGGTGCAGTTCATTTACATTTTCAATAAAATTATATTAGGTATAATTAAGAAGGCTCTATGAGTTCACACATTCATAAAAAAATCAAACTAAATATGATGCCACCACTGGGGTGCCGAGGTATGAATTCTCATTGCCTCACGTTATTAACCCATCTTACCCATTTTACTTACATCTGTAAGGTCAGATTTATTTAAAATCTAACCCAAATTTAATGTGGGGGATACACTATTTAACTTCAGTTAATTCCTTCGGACATACTGTCTTTTTTACGAAAAGTGAAAAAATCCCACCAAATGCATAGAACTGTCACCTAACCTTTCAGTTGCTGGGACAACACTCAAGGACTCCAAATGAGAAGGCAGTTCCATTAGACCAACAAAGGCAGACAGTTCTCAGTGATTAGAATATCACAAGTAGTACACAATGCTGAAGCTCCTTAGTAGCTGTGGGCACACTGAACCTTTCCTCTGTGCTATCAAGTTCAGGGTCCAGGTCCTTAACTTCATTGGACTGGATCTAAGGGTAGCTTTACTGGTTGCCATTAAAGTACTCTAAAACCACTTAAAACAGGAACATCCACTTAAAACAAGAACATCCACTCATTAAACTACACTTAGTGCCCTCTAAGCCAGTGGTCTCCAACCTTTTGAATGCACACACCCCAGGAGGGCATGGGGGATGTGTGCTTGGGAGCTGTGTGTGGGAGAGAGAGGGCTGCTGTTGCAGGCTGAGGCCAGGGCTCTTGGGCCCCACTGCACTCATATCAGGCAGCAGTGGCACTAGAAGCGGGGGCTGGGGGTAGCTATGACGAATTTTCAGGTAGCTGCAACGCCCCCCCCCACCCCCGTAGCCTCGCTCCCAGCACCACCACCTCTGCCTGCCACAAGCACAGTCTGGTCCAAACCACCTCCACACCACACATAGATGGGAGGGATGTCCCCCCCCAGGCCTCCACAGGGGTGCACACAGTGGCAGGAGCCCCCATGCCCCTGGACAAGCTGCCTGGGCATGATCCTTTCATCACCCAGCCTGACCAGGGCCCCACCCACCTTAGCCCCTGCTCCTGCATGTGCCGCATTCTGTCCCTTACTGCACAGGCCTCAATCTGGCCCCCGCCCCTTCCTTCCCCCAGAAATTGACCTATTGGGTGGGGGGGATGCATGTGCACTCAGCCCCCTCCAGCCTCAAATCAAAGGGCTTTTTAATGCCTAGCACAGCAAGACCATGGAACTCAGGGAGGTATGCTCTTGCTGCATGTAACCTCCATTGCACTTCTCTGAGAGATAGACCGTCTGGCCCCTGCTTGCCAAGACATCAAATGGCAAGTCACAGGTGTGTAGGTCAGAGATGGTATTAAGACTTAACTTGTAACAGCTCTGAAACTGTTCTAACTTCAACATTGCCTAACATTCCACAAATTTAGAATGATTTAAAGATAACCTGTAACAGCACTCTAACATATTGAAAAGATGAATTAAGACTCTGGGATTAAAACAGTGATCAATGACCCTCATCTCTCAGCAAAATGGAATGTTCCATCCATCAGAAGAATAAAGAAGAGATAGCTTTTCTGGGGAAGGAGGCCTTGTCCTTGACTGTGGAACAAATTCCCATAAGAGCTTAAGAACATCATGAACTTACCACCTTCTTCAAGTATAAGGCATGCTCCTTTGACCTGTTACTCTATTATAAACACCTAGTAATATACACAGTTAAAAAAAAAGAAAGGGGGGAAGACAATTTGAAATTACCAAAGCAAACCTGTTTGTTGTACAGAAATCCATCCCTCACCAGGGTGAGAATGAGCCATATGCAGCATATGTGACAGACATCACTTAGTACACTACTTCTCACTCATATGAGAACATGTCCAGGTTTTAATGTGAAGAGGGTAGTAGAAGGTCCTCTGTGGAATCTGAGAGTATTTGGGATACATGCAATCATAATTATCAGAGACAGTTTTTCTGCTTGATTTATGCATATTTGAAAGTGATATTGAAATTTACAGTGTTTTTGGACCCTTTCTTTCATTTTTTTTCTTTTTTAAGGAACTAGTAGGTATCCTCTATCTGTCCTGAAAAGTCAAAGAACTCACTTCCATTGCGTAGGATACAATAAATTTTATCCTAAAAGACGTTTCAAAGCAAGCTTAAAGCTATTATTGTAAATATTTTATTAAAAAAGCATTTTCCAAGTAGGACAATCATTCATTATAAAGAGCCTTGAGCATATGTAAGAATTTAATGCTCTATTCCAATTATCCCAAAGTGAAGAACCACACAGTTAAGTGTAAGGATAACCTGATATTTTATAGAATAGATATACGCATAACTCTTCATAGGAACAACCCAAGAAAAAGCTGTATGTTTTTGATTCTCAAAGCTAGAAAGAGATACTGTTTGAAATTTTTAAGTGTGAGTAGCATTTGACTAACTCTGGTCTTAAAAAATCATTGAATTTGGCCTTACTCTGCTCACCATTGGCTTCACTGTGAGCAGAGTAAGGCCAAAACTGGGTGCATCTACATGTGCAATATGGGCGGAGAAATAAACTTTAGCATGGTTTTCACCAGAGTTTTTTATTCCTGGGCACAGTGTTTACATGTGCATCTAGGACCACAGCATGTTGAGCCAGGATGGAGCAGCCCTGGGTTGGCAGGGGGCCCAGGGAGTCAGCTTGCCAGCCTGAGGATGTTTAGCCTTGGTTCAGTATGTTGCAGAGGGGATGGCTGAGTCACAAGAGTGATAAAGTGTGGGGCTAGACAGCAGGCATCCCACACACCATAGAACCCTTGTGCCCCAGCCAGCCCTGATCACCACCTACATGTGCATTTCAGTACATATACTTAGCTGTGTAATAGTACTTGTCTCAGATAGTACTATCCTACAGCAGAGTTAATTAATTTACTGTGCTCTAATACAGGTGCATGTGTAGATGGTGATGCTTTACTGCCAAGCTAGTTAGTCAGCTCCACCCTAAAGCACATGTGTAGATGTACCTACTGAGTGCTTTCAAAAATCCCACTAAGATTTTTTTTTTCCTTTAAAGAATTTTTTCTGTGCATATACAGGAATTCTATGGAAACAAGATTTCCACTTTGTACCTACATAATACTTTTAGTCTGAGGACTGGAAGGTACTTTACAGATGCTTTTTAAGGCTGAGAAGTACAATAAATGAGATTCAAGAACTCACCATTCATCATCTGAGGCACTTGAAGTAGCCATAGTATTTTCTTACACTTACAAGTGGAGATACTGTGTTATAACGATCACTGCAAGATTACAAACTCTTTTTATAGGGTACTATGTTTCTGTTCTCCACTGTGTCATTACCAACTTGAGCTGTTCTGACTGGTCTTCTTCTATACAATGGGTACCCATCAACATTTCCAAGTGTCTCCTTGGTAAACTCCCTTGGATATTTCTTCAGACATTGATGATTTTCCACG
Source organism: Gavialis gangeticus (assembly GCF_001723915.1). Classification (NCBI taxonomy): domain Eukaryota; kingdom Metazoa; phylum Chordata; order Crocodylia; family Gavialidae; genus Gavialis; species Gavialis gangeticus. Next base: position 45,300,975 of record NW_017729025.1, on the reverse strand, counting down.
CATGGTGCATTTGGATTCAATCCTCCACATAGTTCACGAAGCATAGATCTTGTCACAATGATCTTTGCTCAATAGACAATGCACTGTTGTATGATTGAATGTTTGTTTTAAAGTTCTGGTAATGCTTGTTGTTCCAATTCATCATCAAATCACACAAATACTCTGGAAATGCCCTTCCTGGAGGCAGAATCACTTTACCCTTATGACAACAACTCCAGAATTGGCCATCTGATGGTCTTTCAGCTTAGAAGTTTAAAAAGTTACAAAATTAGCACATCACATTCATCAATCCACAACTATGTTCCTCAATCTCTACTTCAGTGAATCTATTATTGCCTACTCTTTCAGCCTGTCTTCTGTTGTCTCTGCAAACCTTTTACCTTTCCATTGCATCTCTTCTACAACGAACTCTTTGCTCATTTGTTTCATTGCGTCTTACTCTTGCCATTCTGTCTGCATTGAACTGCCATCTATTTTCTGCTTCACCTGGGTAAGGGTGTAATGGGTTAAAGTTAAAGTAAGGGTATTAAGGGACAATTTTTTGCTCGGATAACGAGAGTACACCATAACTAATTGAAATCAATCACTAGAAGTCTAGAAAAGTGAGTGCAAATATGTTTTTTGAGCACAACAGACAGAATGACAAAGATACAAATGAAGCAAATTATTGTAGAGGATTGGCCCTCCCTTCCCAAGATAGATAAATAGATAGATACCCTTGACAAAATTATAAATGGGCTTGAAGCAAACCCAGAGATGTAAGTATATCCAAAATTTAGGGACAGTTCAGAATTTGGAAATGGATGGGGAAATGTACTTCAGAATGAGCTATGGTAATTCGAGTCTCTAGATTGAAACAGCTTATACTATGTGGTGCTCCATGTTGATTCATGAACAGAACCCAGAAATTTAGATTCCAATTCCTCTGCTCTATCTATTAGATAAATAAACACTGTATTTCTATAACATTTATGATCCGGATGATTCCACTCTATTCTGTTCAGAGATAATAGAAAGGATTTCCCAGTTAAAATCTCTGTCATACTTATCGGATATACTGTAAATGCATATTATGGCTGCCTACATAATGTATTTCATTTACATGTGGTAAAGTCTCCAAGCGTAAATATTTTAGAATTCACTATGTATTATGTTGTACAGCTTGGTAGGAAACCACCAGACAGCACACAGGAAAAGGATGTAACATCTTCAGGAGTAACTGCCACTTCACTGTAACTACAGAATGAAGTAGCCAGATAATATGATCAGCAGGTGAAAGATGTCTTGTCAAACCATGGGAGATGTATATGATGAAAAAATGCAACTGTGTGAAAGAAGATACCAACCAGAATTCACTGGAGGCTAAATCCTATTTCTCTTTACAAGCCTAAGTGGCACTTACATAGCCACATGACTGCAGTTTTTGGCAGTTGTACACAGTTTGGGATTCTGTTTCTCCCTGCAGTGAAAAATGAGAAGCCTGTGTACATATCTGCCAGAATTAGAACTGAGAAGGGCACACCCAGCTTTTGCCCCAGTGGCATAGAGGCTCAGGCACATGCACAAGGAAAATGGGACCCAGGGTTTAGGCCCACTTCCCTCAACAAGGTTTGCAACTCTTTTCTCTTTTTCAGAAAAGTACTCTAACCTCCAGATCACAGCCTAGACCCCCTCTCCAGCCCTCTTCTTGAAGCTGGTCAACTGCAACTTGAATTTGATATTCACTGGATAAAATTGATAAACATAGTGGGAAAGTTTCTATCTCACTGGAAACAGGTGTCTCCATTAGAACTTAGGATTTGAACCCTTTTAGGGAATGTCCATATCACTGAATCATGTACTGTGATTTCCACCTCTTGGCTCCCTAGGAGGCTAGCTCTAAGTGGGCTGGAGGAATCCCTAACTGAGGCCTAGCCCCTGGTCTAGTGGCTATAGCATTTTGTGGGAAAGCAGGAGATGCAGATTCAAACCCCTTCTGTATGAATTGGGACCTCTTTTTTGGGCATGTAACTAAATACTAGGCTAATAGGTGAGAGGACCCTTCTCTTGTTTATGACACTCCTAGTTGTGCTTTGGTTCCACTAAAATTTCAGGACCTACTGGGCCTTACATGCTTACCTGGACAATTCTACTTTTCCACTCAGCTACCTGGCTCCCTACAGAGCATGTCACACTGGGCAGAGCAAAAGTCCATCTAGTCTGGTATTCTATCTCCAACTGGATATATAAAATACTGGATATATAAAAAAAATTTTAAAAGGACATGGATGGAGTGACCCTTTTTCTCCTCCAAGTTGCTGGCAATCACTGGTTTAAGGATGTCTTGACCCTGAGGTTCTCTGGATGCCATCTTTAACAGCCCCAACTCAGTTATAATTCAGAAATTGTGGCTAATTCCCCAACGAACCCAGTTATGTATTGGTCTCTATAAAGTTATCTGGTGACATGATAATAAATTAATTAAGTGTGTGTCAACAAGTACTTCCTTTTGTTTGTTTTAAATCTGAGACCTGAAAATTTCATCAAATGCCCTTAGTTCTCCTAGTTTTTGTATTCTTAGATGTAAAGTATAATTGTTCCCTAGTCACTTTTTACAACCTGACATGATTTTATAGATCTTTCTAAAATCTCCTTCAGTTATTGCTCTTTTAAGTTGATGATTCCTAGACTTTCCAGGCTTTGCTTTTATGCAAGGTGTTCACATACCCATGATTATTTTTGTAGCCCTTCTCTCTGTCTTTTCAAGTAATATGACATCCTTCTTGAGGCAGGGTGACCAGAACTGCACACAGTGCTCAAGTTTCAGCATTTCTCTCCTTATTTTTGTTCCTTTTCTACACTAAATAAACCAAGTTCTTCTAGCTTTTTCTCCTTGTCATATTTTTTAAGCTTCTTTTGATTTTTTTTGCTCTCTTCTGGAGTCCCTCCAATGTGTGTGCCTATTTCTTGAAGTGCAGTGCATAAGCAACCAAGTATGAACCCTATGCACCAGCTGAGGCCTAAGCATAGGTGGCGGGAGAATATATTATGGGGGGGGGGCAAGTAAAACTTAAAAGCTACTTCTGCTGTGCTGATTTTTGGTGCAAGGGGCAAAGTATAAGGGGTGTTGCAGGGTGGTGTGGGGTGTACCTACCTGACCCCCACCACCTTTCCCACAGGGCTATTGCAGGGCCAGTGTGTGCTGGTGCTGCACGCAGAAGCAGAGGAGTGCATTGTGGGGGTGCAGTGCTGTGGCTGCAGGGCACAGAGGTGGTGCTGGAGCAGTGGAGCTGCACAGAGCTGAGCACATATGAGGTCCCGGTTTGGCTGCACACTGAGCAGCACCAGGCAGGGTGGGACAGTGATGCCATGATGCTGCTGCTGTTGCTGGCCACCGCTAAATAGTTTGGGGGGCTAAGCCCCGTTAGCCCCAGGCTTCCACTGCCTATGGGCCTAAGTAGAACTGAGCGGGGTGGGAAAATTACCTCCTCTATATTACATAAGACACTCCTGTTAATATATCCAAGAACGATTTTTGCTTTCCCCTTCAACCCCCCGCTTTTTTTTCATAACAGCATGAGACCTACAGCAGTTTCTGACCTACAGCAGTATCCAGCAATGTCCAAACCTTTTCTGCAATACTGCTGCTTAGACAGTTATTTAGTTTTTTGCATTTGATTTTTCCATTTTAAATGTCCTACTTTGCCAATATGTTTATTGCATTTCATCTTCTTGAACTCAGAACAATTGATCAATTTGTCAAAATTACTTGAATTCTCATCCTACCCTCTAAAAATGCCTGATACCCAACCTCATATAATGCTGAGCTTTAAAAGTACATTCTCTATTGCATCATCCACATCATTAATGATGATTCTGAATAATGATGGACTCAGAGAAGACTCTGGTGAGACCCAACTTGATATGTTCTCATGGTTTGACAGCATACTATTGACAATTCTTCTTCAGCTTGTTCCAAAAGTATTCCAAGATAAATTTAATCAGACTTTGATGACTTGAATACAACTTATCTTAAAAGTTCTTTAAGTATTCTTATTCCTATTCTGACTTGTTTTTCTATACTTTTGTATTAATGTTAATTGTATAAAGCAGGGGTCAGCAATGATCTTGGGCAGAATGCTGAAAATATCCATGACCTTGACTTGTAAGATATTGCTGTACCTGGAGTGGATGGTGGGGGAGCCACGAGGTGCCTGATCCTTGTTGATCCCTGGTGCCTTCCCTGACATGTGCCCTGAGTCGCCTTCAAGTGCCACACTCTGGCACCTGTGGTGGGGGTTGTATAAAGCATTTGGTCACTTACCTTCTTTGTGAAGACAGATGCAAAAAAGCACTGAACATCTCAAGCTCTTCAACATTATACATTATATTCTTATCTTCTCTAATAAGCAGTGGACCAATATTTTTTTAAATCTTGCTCTCACTTTTAATGTGTTTTAAAACATTGCCTTATTACCTTTTATTCTCTGTGTTATGGGATACTTTGCTTGCTACCTTTTTCAATTTTGCCCATACCTGCTAGTATGTACATATCTAGCCATAAAGCCTCATCTCCTATTTTATAAAATTCTTTTTTAAAGTTATTTTTCAGGCCATTAAATGGCTCCTGATGCAATCATATTCATCATATTTCCCATCTTTCTTTTAGATGATGTAGAATTAAAAATTAAATAAAAAGCCCTTTTAAAATGGAAAATGGAAACCTTCCATTTCAAAATGGTTAAATGATATATTTAGAATGTTCTTGTTAGGGTGACAATATTTGGATCTTGGGGATCACTGGATTTGCAGCTGAATACAAGGCTTTAAACCTGTGGCCTAGCAAAAGCTGCTAACCACAAGGCAGATAGCTAAGCCAGCCATTTGCTTATGCTAAGTAACCATCTTAACTGTGTTAACCTGTGCTTTTTTCTGAAAAAAAGCAGCAAGTACCATATTTTCGCACATATAGCCCACACCCATGTATAACCCGTGCCCATGTATAAGCTGCTGAAAATTGTGTTTTCGTAAAATGCTCTGTGTATTCCTCGCACCCATATATTCCCCACACCCCGAGACATGGGCACAAGCGTGTGTCTGTTGGGCTACCTGGCTCTGCAAGGGAGGGGAGGGATGAGGAACTGCGAGCCCCACTCCCCACTGCCGCACTCTGCTGGGCATGTTTACCGGAGCCGGAGCTGGAGCCTGCAACTGGGGACGGGCAGGGATGGGCTATGCTGTTCTAAAGACTCTGCATAGCCTGCACCTTTGTATAGCCCACACCCATCCGTCAAGTTTGTAAAACGTGTAGAGCCCATGGACTATATGTGCAAAAATACAATAAGTCTGTGCGAGTCTGCGTGCTGTAAATGAGGTGAAGTTTTAGGACCGTGGAAGATGGTACAACTTGAGACAGAAAAACAGATTGGAATGTGGAAAAACAACATGTAATTGGTAACAGAATCCAAGATGAACATATACAAAGGGGTGAATGCTGATTGGTAAAGAAGACCCCAAAATCTTCCCACTGACTAAAACAAAGGAGTCCATGGCCTTAGACATGCGGTCCTAGCAAAAAGACATGTAAATGTGTATAATGCATAGGCAAACAGTAAACAGAAATGAAGCTTAAGATGGGAGGAGAAAGGGGTGGAACACAGGAAGAGCAAGGGTGGAATGAATGGTAATGAGCATAAACCAAAGTGTATAAATGTGGGAAAAAAACTATTGTTCAGTGCAGGTCCCCTGGTTCATGGGCTGTGTGTCTGTGAGGGACCTTTGTCCGAAGCTGTCTCCATTCTGAATAAAGCTGTTGCAAGCAACGTGTACTGGTGTTTGCTCCCTGCTTGCTCTGGCTAATGAGTAACAGGATCCATGAGCAATTGGATCCTTGTCTCCCTAGTCGTTGGGTGCCACATGAAGTCAGGGTCTAACAGTTCTGTTCAATTTCTTTCCCTAAATGAAATTTCATTGAATTTGACATGTCCCCCCAAAATGTTTAACTTGTACTAAACCAGCATTTTCCAATGCAAAACCTATCCAGCAGAATATGTCAGACCAATTGTAGTTGCCTTTTATAAAGAAGAGAGGTCAAAACAGCTTAGTCTGCCTTGCTCTTCAGCATTTCTCCTACACTTGTGGAAATAACTAACAGTGTAGGAAGCACTGAATGCTGGAGTCAGTCTGACTGGAAGACAGATAGATGTAAAGCCAAGAGGGAGGAGAGGGAACATTTTTTAAGATGGTGATATAGTTGAGTGGGTGGTTCCAAAGTAAGAGCAAGTACCATACGGAGAGCTTGCAGCTTGTGTGATTGGGCCTTAGTGTTTTCTTTGGGACAGAAAACTGAAAATTGTAGCGAACAAAAGACCTGGATAAAATCCGAACTTAGCAGAGAATTTGAAGGATGTTCTTTTCTTTTCTTTTCTTTTCTTTTTTCTTTCTTTCTTTTTAATGTTATATCTTAAATATGGGGTCTAGAGGATTTAATTAATTAATTAATTTAAATATTTGATGTTTCAGAGAAGCTTCAGGTCTGCAGAAAACATTTTTTATTTATTGAACACTGGAGGGTGTTTAAATATTTTACAGTTCCAAGTGCCTAACCAACCAAATAAAATCACTTTTTTTACATCCATATGGGTGAATGGAATTAGTAGTCATGGCTAAAAGTCTGCATTTTTAAAGCTGTCAAGAAGGATTTAGCATCCTCTTGGCTCTGAGAAACTTTCACATGGGTGTTGTTATGAAGTGGATTTCTTTTTTATCTAATAAACTTCTGAAAGAGCTTCAGGAAAAACTTGAACAGGACTTGGCTGAAGTTTTATTTCCTGAGAACTAGCCCGGAAGAAGTTATTTCTGCATAAGAATGAGCAATATTGGCCTAAAATTCTTTTACCACTCATGTGCACTTGCTGTTTTTCTCCACCTTCCATCTATGGCACTGAGAGCTAGTAATCCATTTAGGGGATATAAATGTCATTTATTCAGTGAATGGCAGGAAATGAATATTCCTGCTTTCAAAACTGCCACTGTGCACTCATAAGAGAGCCATCCTCTTCCTCCATTTAATAATGGCTAATGATAGGTTTTTGCCAGGCTACAATCTTGGGACTAACTTTTGATAAACTAAGCACAAACCTGCCCAGCCACAGTGCAGCGTACTGCACATGCTCAGTAACAGTAAGGATGCTTGCACATGTGGAATAGTCTGGCAAACTGTGAATAAGTGCAAAAGCAGCAGTTACATGGCTGGGTATATACCATTTGGGCACTAAAAGTAAAAAACGATTCTGCTCTGAATCCTTTCACATTCAAAAAAGATCGGGCATCTTTACACGTGCTCCATGATGGGGGTGCTTTAATTAGAGTGGCTGTCAGGAGCTGTTCTAATTAAAGCACTGGCAGTGTTGTTGCACTAAGACTTTGATTATTAATTAAAGCAAAACCTCCAACTGAAGGCATGGGTGGGAGCATGTCCCTCAGAGCATTCACTGATCTAATCACAGTGGCACTCTGGGGTGACTGGGGAAAACCTGCACAAATAAATAACTGAAACCTGAATTAGAACTGAAACAAATTAAATGGTTTATTGAACAACTTTATAACTACAAAAACCACAATAACAAGCTAAATACCATATATCCTAACAGACTAAGATACTACATACAATATATACACAAATATAAAAATGGATGGTTCTGATCACACACACCTACTAACACAACTACCACTGGGGAAGCTGAGAACTACCATTATGACAGATAAAATAAATAGAAAAACAAGGACAAGTACAAGTGATATAAAAATGACAAGACTCATGGTTATACAAACATACATGGATACACCCACAATCCCCACACCCTGGGATTGGGTCTATGTACCACAAGGCTTGGCAGCTGCTCAAATTAGGCAGGTAATGTGTAAGAGCCAACTGACTTCAGTGCCTTATCAGCTCCCTGGTTGCCTCACTGGTCAGCTCACTGGTTGCCTCATAGCACACCTCCATATCTATGACCCACGCTATGGAAGGACGACAGCCTGACCGGCCAGATCCGATGCGGCTCTTTGCAAAACTCTGCTGTCTCCCAATACCAGACTCAAAACTAACAGCTCACACTAAAACATCTCAAACTCACCAAACCAAGCCCACAATCCACAAACCACACAACCCACAGATGATTCCTCACACACTCACTACTTATAGCATCCTTCTGGAGGATGCCAGAGAATTACCTTCCGTTCGCGCATACGCACAGTCACATTCCCGCGCCTCCCAACGTGACAGACATGCACACTCAGTCACACCGTTCAGAAGAGCAGGTGCTCTACCACCTACTCCCTTCACTAGGCATGCATCCATGTCCTACTTTCATACAGGGATCACTCAGAGGTGAATATACGCGTACTTTACATCACACTCGTTCACAGCATGTGGATGCATCCACTTAGAATAAACAAACAGCGTAACTTAACATATCCACTCAACAAAACAAGGCAGCGGATATTGAATCTTAGTTACCATTCTGTTGTATGCAGTGTCCCACACTTCAAAAGGATGGCAGGGGGGCTTTAACTAAAGTTCATTCGATAAGCTTTAGTTACAGTGTCCCCACCACCATTTTGAAGCGTGGGGATGCTGAATACACGTGATAACAAGGCTGTTGGAATATTCTAATCAATCAAGGCTGCTCTGACGCATGCAAATTAGCACATGTTGGAGCAGGTGTTGGGCATGTGTACAGGTGCCCACCATAGCTATTTTCCATGATTGGGTATACCCTGAAGCATCACAAGCCTCTGCTTTTTCTTAAAAGGAGGAAGCCAGTGGTTTGCTACTGTGGTTTGATGAGGTGGGCCAGGATGTTCACCTATAAATTTAATGTGTCAGTGTGGTGCTTATGACGATTTGGGGAAAGTGTCAATTTAAACTTAGGAACTGCTTTTGAGGGTATTGCTTGTTATTTTTATAGCATTTATGATTGTAACCTTCAGTGCGGATTAGCATGTCTGTTCTTTAGCAGGAAAAAGATGATGCCTAGGACAAAGGAAATCAAGGAGTGATCAGCAGTGAATTGTTCTCATTTCTTTGACAACAGGTCGCTGGCATCAGTGACATTTGCCTTTTGGATGGACTATCTTTTTACAGA
>NW_017729025.1:45277559-45286847 GCF_001723915.1 Gavialis gangeticus | reverse complement strand
TTTAAAATAATGCCTCATATTCTCTCTAAAAGCACAACCAGAAGACCTGAAGACAGCAGAATGGGGAGTTAAGGATAAGCTTTCTCACCACATAATGTGGCTCCTAGTAAGCAGTAGGAGAGACAAGAATCCAGTTCAAAGTGAAGAGCAATTCCAGGGGCTTTTATAGGGATGAATAGATAAGATCCATCATTCTAAAAACCATTTTTGTCGCCCACACTGTTTATCAAAAGAACCAAAGACATTTGGTTCATTAAACACTTTTAAAGAAAGCTAAATTAAGCAGTGTCTCACATCATTAATAACATTTTAAGACTTCCCCTGTGGCAGGTTTTATTTTACTTTCTCATTGTGAATAGAAATGTATATAATCATTGAATAGGTGATGAAACTAATGGTAATATTGTTAATATTGTGTAATATACTTGTCTGGGATTTTATGGACAGGAATGAAAGAATCTTGTGCTGTTATATAGCTGAGAGAAATGTCTATGGCTTGGTTAGCTTATTCATTATTAGTACATCCTCCACATAAGGCAAACTCAGATGATTATGCAGCATTATCAATAGTAAGGACTCAAAAACCATGATCCCACAAAAAGCACATTTTACTTAAAAATCATAAGATTTTTAAATCACAGTAATCTGTTATGCTTTTTATGTCTGTGTTTTATGAGTTTTTTATGCACAACAGTGGTTTTGAAACATTAACAGAGCCTTTCCAATTTCTGTATACTTAAAGGGACAGAACCAGAGACTCTCAATTAATCACATGCCCTCAGGAGCTGAGTCTTCAAGGAAAAACATTCCACCAGATTACAAGGCTCATGATAAAATCACAAGAGTCGTCAATCCTTTGGTACTGCTGATCATTCTTCCGAATAAGGAGAAATGCCAGGCTTGGTTCTGATCAATTTCCCATTATTGTCATACAAGCAGTATTCTTTAAAGTACATTGGCCTGAGCCATTGGCACAGAACACCGAATGCCTGACATTTCAATTTCGTTCTTCCCTTCTCACCCATACCACTCCCTTACATTTTGACATGGTTTTCTTCTCCTTCACATTCAGCAGTATGAAATCAGGAGTACCTCCACTGAACTTCCTGTAGATATAACTGACATTAGGTAGGGATGATCATGTATTTCTAATGCTATGGATTGCTGGCACATTATAAATAAAAATGTTAACTGTTATCTATGTATGCAAATAATCTTTATTTACCCTCTTAATCAATGTAAAAATTCAGCAACTAGCATTACTTTGTAAAATAAAAAGTGCCTCCCTTTTATCTCTTTGATGAATTAATTTCATAGTTCTTTTTATAGTGGAAATTCCTTGTCTAAAAGTATCAAGAGCATGGCATGACCTCAGTTAGGTGGATGTCAGGACAGAACAGCTCCTTTGGTTGCTTTTATGCCTGTGGGGAAGTGATACATTGGCTCAGCTCTCACAACAGGATCTATGCTTGTCCCATTAAGAATCCACTGGTACAATAGTAGGATGCTGCTTGCACTTCTAGAAGTGTTACCCTTAGGATAAGATGTTCTGTGGAGTTACTAGTATGGCTTCTGGCTGTTCAGAAGATGAAGGAATGACTGAACACACTGAAAAAATTAAACTGTTTGTCTCTGCCTCCAAATATGCCTAGCAAAGCAAGTTCCAACCACACAATACTTGAGCGAGCAAGTAACTCAAAACAAGTAATTTATTGAATGATTTTCATTTGCAAAAAGAATGTCTATAATTTATTCATTATTTAAAATTATTCATTAATTGTTCTTCCTTTGTGAATTGTTCTTCTTTTGTTAGTGAAAAGTCATTGAGAGTATTCACAATTCATAGTGTCACATGTCTCAGGGTTCTAAGTAGTGCAGTATGAATTGTAAATTTTACAATTAGATATACATCAGTATTTACTTTGGATGACTATTTGGGCATTCAGACTGAAAGGTCAGTTAGGCTGACCACTTGCATTCCTAAAACTTGCTCAGTGAATGTCATGGAAAGAGAATAGTGAACTGCAGTGAATCAAAAATTTGTTTCAGATTGGAGTCAGCACTCAAAAACAATTCCTCTTCTCTCTCTTTTCCAGATGCACACACAATTAGTTCAGACAAGTTATTACTGAGCTGATCCATTTGCCCTCATGGCAGCTGAACTGGCAATATCTGACTTGTCACAGTCAAGTATTCTGATATAGCTTGAAAGATCCAGATTGTCTGTAAAGTTCCAAGGTATCCAGACCAGCGACTCAGTTCCAGTTCATCTGAGAGATGCATACTAGCCACAAAATTCAGATTTAGTCTTAAAATTTTCCTGAATGCAAAGCTGTTCAGAACAAAGGCCCTCATCTAGGACCTATCTCTAATATCATGGGTATGAAAATCACAAATTGTAGATATGACTGATTATTCAAACAGCTTGATACAAGTTACAGTTCAATGGCCAAGGGGCATATTTCAATCTCCATCCTCCATCATAATTCAATCACTGTTCAAATTACTGACAATAGTTTTGTTGACATGGATCCTGGGGCCTGCGCTGTTCAATTTCTTCATCAGCGATCTGGATGATGGGGTGGAAAGTAACCTGTTTAAATTCGCTGATGACACCAAAATTTGGGGGGAGGTGAGCATGCTAGCAGGGAGTGAGAGATTGCAGAGGGATCTGGATAGGTTACAGGGGTGGGCTAACAGGAACAGGATGCGTTTCAATACGGACAAGTGCAGGGTGCTGCACTTGGGCAGTAGGAACCAGCAGCACACTTACACAATGGGGAACTCCCTACTCGAGAGCACGGAGGCAGAAAGAGATCTTGGAGTCATTATTGACTCCAAGATGAACATGGGCCGACAATGCGAGGTCATGGTTGGCAGGGCTAACCGGACCTTGTCGTGCATCCACAGGTGCATCTCGAGTAGAGCCAAGGAGGTGATCCTCCCCCTCTACGCGACGCTGGTCAGGCCACAGCTGGAGTATTGTGTCCAGTTCTGTGCGCCCCATTTCAAGAGGGATGTGGACAACATGGAGAGGGTCCAGAGGAGGGCCACCCGCATGATCCGGGGACAACAGGGCAGACCCTACAGTGAGAGACTGCGGGACCTGAACCTATTCAGCCTCCACAAGAGAAGGCTGAGGGGGGACCTGGTGACCGTCTATAGACTCACTAGGGGGGACCAGAAGGGTTTGGGGGAGACGCTGTTTCCCCTAGCGCCCGCTGGCATAACAAGGAGTAATGGGCACAAGCTGATGGAGAGGAGGTATAGATTGGACATCCGCAAAAACTACTTCACAGTTAGGGCGGCTAGGAGCTGGAACCAACTTCCAAGGGAAGTGGTGCTGGCCCCTACCCTGGGGGTCTTTAAGAAGAGGCTGGATGCCTACCTGGCTGGACTCATTTGAGTCCCGTTTCTTGTTTTTGGGGGTTTTGTTGTTCTCCCGCCCTGGTGGGGGGTCGGGCTAGAAGATCTACTAGGTCCCTTCTGACCCTTAATCTATGAAACTATGAAACTATGGATGCCTGTTAATTTGGAAGAAAATCAACATGGTTTCTGCTTTTGGGATATTTGTGCATTTTATATGAGAAAGTCATTAGCTTAAAAAGACAGAAATAACCTGGATGGCAGTGACCAAAACCCAGAACCCAAGGGATTATATATATTCCTAAAATACAGAATTATGCTTGTTCTTCCTTTGTTTCTTTGTTTCCTGTGACCTTTGCAGTCCTGGCTGCTCAGTGGCTGAGCTTCAAAAGACAGGTGTCCTGAAGCTAGCCCTCTGGGCAGCCTGGAGGGAAAGATAAGTGGGATCAAGAGGATAGGCTAAAGAAATGGATTCTGGCCTGTAAGGGAGGGAAGCTTGGGTTTTGCTCCTGAAGAAAAAAAACCAGTTGGAACAGGAACCAGAACCCTCTTCCTTCCAAGGCAGTATCATCTTACTGTCATCCTCCTGGCCCCATGTATCTTCCCTTTCCAACCTCAGTGAGCCAGTATCAAGGGCTGGAGACCTCTTTGAGCAACGCCTAGCTCATGGCCTGGTGACGATAGCATTTTGCTGGAACTAAAATCCAGAACCTGAGTCTCTTGTACTTTGGACATGTGCCATAATTGCTATGCTTCGGGGCTAAATGGTGCGAAAGGCTAGATTTGCTGGTGTCAAAAATTTGCTTGTATTTTTTCTCTGTTTAAAGTTTCAGGATGTATCTAGTGCATGCATAAATGATCCTGTTTCACTCCTAAGCCTATATAACCAGAGTGCAGTCTTCAGAGCATGCTCAGAAGGAAAACACAGGTTAAGCATAGCTATGCTGGTGCCAATAGAATCCAGACTGTAAGTGCCAAAACTCACCGTTACACAGAGATGTGTGTGCCACTTAGCTATGTGAAAGGTAAAATAGGATTTAGAATTAACCTTTAAATTTGGAAGAGGATTACAGACACACTTCAATTTCTAGGCACCTCCCTGTTCAGCATCTAGCACTCCTAATCACCTATGAGAAACAATGAGATGTCTGCTTTAACTCTTTAAAAGTGCCTAAGCACTTAATGCTTGCAGTCTAGATCCCCCAACTGGAGTAAGTTAGGGATCTAGCCCAGATGGCCATTTTAACTCAGACAAGCACCATGTTTATAAAAACTGGGATTAACCTAATATTTTACCCTACTCCCCCTGCCCATTACTACCTAAAAGTTCCAAGCAGATCTTCAAAGAGGTCAAATCTATTACTGGAGATTGTACAACTCCCAGTTATTAAGGTGGGAGGAAATCCACATACAAAGGTCATCAGAGCTCAAGTGTGTAGGCTGCTTTTGCCTGGGATCAATGAAACGCTCAGCCTTGGTGCCAATTTTATTAAAATAATGGAGTTGTACCATGAATAGCAGCATTTATTTAGCACCCACCACCATGGCATTTGACTACAAGATTTAAACTGTGGTATTCACAATTTCAGTGAAAGAGACCAATCATAATTCTATGCTTTGAAACTTTACCAGTAAGTTAAAATTTAAGCAGGTAGGAAGGATAAAGAAGGCAATAGCATGCATTTTATAACTCTTTTTAACAGTGGCTCCATTCATGCTTAGTCCTAATTCCAGAAGGAGAATTTTGGCAAGACATGTTCCCAATACCATAAGAGTATTACCAACAGCATTTTCATGTTCCATTCTTAGTTTGAATTTGGCTATAGTTAACATTATGCTGATCCAAATGCAATATTGTTCTTCATTTCTGTTCATTCTCCCAGTATTTAACAGTTTTCCTACTGTAAACATTCCCCATGAATTGCAAATTCAATTTCTTTCTTCCTGCCTTTTCCTTCACCTAACTGCACCTATTTATAGAACCATTTGCCTGGTCCAAATTGACCTTACAGGAAACCTGAAAAAAAGCAATCTAAATCAAACATAAATTTGAGCTACTGTACATACTCAAAAGTGTACCAGATTGGCTGCCCTGATTCCTAATGCCCACCTAAGCTAAACTACAATCCAATCATTTCTGGAGTTGCTTAAACTTCACCTAAATTCCCAGTTCCTCAAGTGGGGTCAGAGAATGCCTAGTGACTGAGGTCAATAATGCACATGGAGGTCAATCCAAAAAAAGCCAAAGGAACGAGGGTAGTGCCACTGCTACCATCCACCTATTGCCCCAAATCCTCAGGGTAAGAGCAATTGGCTGCTGCATACTTCTGATCTTGAAAGTCCCTACATTTTTCATCTTCCAGGAGTGTCATAACCATGAGACTATTGGTAAAGCTAGATGGCAAAGTCCTCCAACCTTTCTCTTCAAATTGGCTTATGGAACAGCCAAGAATGCAAAAGTCATATACCAAGAAAGCAAGTAAAAGGCAGTGCCAGTTCAGAGATAAATGGTTACCACTCCCCTGCAAGGTGCAGTAACTTAGATCCTTGCCCCTTCTGCCAGGATTACTTCTGGGTTTGTTTTAAATTAATAAATCTTAAGTATAAAATGCACAAATTATACAAGCAGCAGGGATGATAACTGAGGCTCTCCTCTCTATGGAGAATGCCTTCATCAGTTGAAGCGGGAGTGGGTTGACTTCTTAGACCTTTATGCATTTTACGTTAGACAGTCGCTGGTTCAGAAAGAAAATAGCTCTGGAAGGAGGACACAAAACCCATAATTAGTCCTCCCTTACCTTCCCCCATGAATCTTATACTCTTGGCTGCACAGTGCACCAGCTTCAAAAGGAAAGACATGGGAGCGCAGGGTCTCTCTCACCCAGCTGACCCTATACTCTGGTGGATGTGGCACTCTAGTGGGAAAAAGGTAAACAGACGTTTGAATCCCAGATGTAAAATGGGCCTAGACCTCACATAAGTGACTTCCTGCAAAAGTGCCTTCAATACTTGCTTACTGAAAAAAATTCTT
Source organism: Gavialis gangeticus (assembly GCF_001723915.1). Classification (NCBI taxonomy): domain Eukaryota; kingdom Metazoa; phylum Chordata; order Crocodylia; family Gavialidae; genus Gavialis; species Gavialis gangeticus. The sequence continues at coordinate 45,280,450 of NW_017729025.1, read as the reverse complement.
CTCCCTGTGTTTGAGATGTTCTCTGCTTTATAGAGATAATGCTGCTCCCAGTTAGGCATTCTGGCTCAGGTAAATGTCTTCTTTACTCACTGAGTGGTCTGGATCTCGAAATTGTGTGGTACACCTCCCTTACAGCCCAGAGTCTGAAACCTAGGTTCCAAGGGTGATCTGGAGGCACCTAGAACTCATCCTAGGTAAGGGAAGCCTAGGAACACCTGTATACATGATGGAGCCCTACTCTGATGCATACTAATTAGCACACATCGGAGCAGACTCAATTAATTGAATCTGCTGGAGCGTGTTAATTAGCATGCTCCAGCAGCCTGCACATCACGTATATTCAGCACCTCTGCATTTCAAAATGGCGACAGGGGTGCTTTAACTAAAGCTCATATAATGAGCTTTAGTTAAAGCTCCCCTCCCACCATTTTGAAGCATGGGATGCTGAATGCACATAATGCTGGGGGGCTTTAAATAGAAAGGCTCGCAGAGTGGCTCTAATTACACCACACCCCCCTCCACCCTGGAGCATGTGTATAGATGCCCTAGGAGCTTAACCATGTTGATTTAGATTATGGACAGGCTTTACATTTCTAGTGGGAGAAATGCCACTCAGTTGCTAGAAACTGGGAGCATACAGGAGTTCATGCAATTTCTCCTGCAGAAAACATGCCAGAGACAGGAGAAAGATCTTTCTCTTTTAATCAGGAAGCTCTCATGTGCATTTCTTGTGCAGAAACAAACATCTGTATGCTTCTCCAACATTTAACCCCTCCTGGGGACTGGGAGGAGATGAGCAGCTGCTACTTCCCAAGCTTTCCCGAGACTGGGGTAACCTGGCCTGGGGAAGGTGAGGGAAGCAGGGAAGAGAGGGTACCTGCAGGCTGGAATGCCTGTTACACTTGCTCTTTTATGAAGATTTCTAGCACTGCAAATTTCTAGAAATGAATGCCTATCCACACCTTTGCATTACTCTGCTGTGACAAGACACCTAAATCTTAGGCATTGCACCACCGAAATAGAACATTCTGCAAGGTCAATTTGGATCTGGTGCCCGTGGAAACAATGTGTATGACTTAGGTGGCTGATGCATAGGCTGAATCATGAATCACATATATCAAATAATCACACACATTCAGTATCCCAAAAAGAACCCATAGAGTAGAATTTGTTAGCATCAATGCTTTGAGTATTAACTATGAAGAACAAAAACTTGTTGTTCATGAAGATGCCAAGTGAGCAGAAAAATGAATACACTATTTATTACAAATAGTTCATGTTGTTATGAATGCTAGCATGCAAGTCTCTATGATAACACAAGTGCTAAATCAACACTTTAAGCTACGTGTGAACTGGAACAAGAAACCTGAGCAAACGCATATTGACCAGAGTGCTTGTAGTGCATGAATATCCTCTAACTGTGCTGACTTATATGTGCTTTATGAAATAATTCAGTCTCCATCTATAATATTACAAAACATATTTTCTCCTTTATTTTAAATGTTCTATTTCATATACTTTATATCTACTTTTGACACATTAGCTAGGGAGAGACATTCAAAAAGCCCAAGCCTGAATTGATTCAATCTTTGCAGGTTAGTCTAACCTGTAGAGCTTGAACTAATTTGCAAGTGGATAGACATTCACTTTTGAATAAAGAAATGCAGGCATATTCTGGAACATGCTAGAGTGAGCTCTCCCTTCCTTTCTACAGTACAGAGCTGAGCAGGCGGCATGGCCAGGCCCTGGCAGAATGCTCTGATTAGGGAGGTGTTTAAACCCCGACCCTGCCTGCATACTACTCAGCTGGGGTGTGCCTGGAGAGGGAGGGGGAAGCAGCCCTTGCCAGGCTTTTCCTGGCTTGCTGCTGAAGTGGTGGGAGGTCACTGCTCAAGCAGATCCTGGCCCATGGCTCCCAGCTAGCACTGTGAGGGAAGGGGATGGGGAATCAAGACTGCTTATGTGGACTACATACATCTGAAGATGACACTGAGTTTTTCAATCTCCCTCACCCTATTTCTTCATAATGTCAGACAAGCAAACTGATAGACAAGCAAGCCAGCAGGGAGCTGGTAACACAAAGTTTAGCAGCCCATCAAAAAAACAAAAGCCTCTCTCACTAGTTCAAGCTCTTCTTAAATAGCTTTTTCGAAGGAAGGACATTACCAGCTGACCCATTGATTAGCTCCAAAAAGCATTAAGTGGACACTGTTCTGTCTGTCTTTGTCCCAATAAAATTGGAGACAAACGTACACAGACACCTCTCTGCTTGAGCTAGCATGGAGATGGCATGACCATGACCAGATGTTGACTAGGGTCTGTATGTCTGGGGTCCGTGCTGTGGGAGAGGGAAAGAAGGCTTGAGTAGTGAGCAACAAGCGCAGGGTGAGGCAGGGGAAAGCCAGGCAGATGCTGCTGTGGCTAGTCTCCACCTCTTTCTCAGCCAGCCGGACCTGAGTGTTTTGGTTAGGGAGGAGAGGGGTGGCGCCAGCTCTGCTCTCTGGAGCAGACAGCCCAGCCCAGCCCAGCCTAGCTCAGGGCTGAAAAGCATGCTGGGGTGCTAGGGGACTCTGATTTAACTTCAAGCAGGAAAGGGTCTGGGACAGAAGTTGCATAAACTAGTTTGACCCAAATCAGTTAAGACTGATACTACATTCAATCCAATTTATCTTAAAATAGTTTTAGCCATTTTGAAACTAATTTATGTGCACTGAATATATGCTCAGTTACTGTTTTAAACTAGTTTCTGAGCACTTAAACCTGTTTATGTATAACTTCTGTCCCTAGCCATTATATTTCCTTTCTCTATTATTCCATAGTTTCATAGTTGTTTCACAGTTGGTAGGGTCAGAAAGAACCTGAGCAGATCATCAAGTCCAACCCCCTGCCAT
>NW_017729025.1:45265391-45277298 GCF_001723915.1 Gavialis gangeticus | reverse complement strand
CTGCCCACATCCCTCCAGGTCAAAAATGACCCATCCACCACCATTCTCTGGGTGTGGCCCTCCAGCCAGTTAGCGACCCATTTGACTTTGTAGCTGTTGACACCACAGTCCCCTAGTTTTTTTTAATGAGAATGGGGTGAGAGACAGTGTGGAAGGCCTTCCTAAAGTCCAGAAAGACTATGTCCACTGCTACCCCTGCATCTAAGTATTTTGTGACCTGGTCATAGAATGCCACCAGGTTGTTCTTACAGAACCTGCCTCTAATGAACCCATGTTGGTTGCCCCTAAGCATAATCTCCCCTGCTGGCCCCTCATGGACATGCACCAGAATAATTCTCTCAAAAAGCTTACCTAGGATCGAGGTAAAACTAACTGGCCTATAGTTTTCTGGGTCCTCCTTCCTCCCTTTTTTTGAAAATGGGAATCATGTTGGCCTTCTTCACCACACCAGAGCACCACAAGTTCTTGTAAAGCCATGCCAGGGGTCCTTCAATGACCTCAGCTAATTCCCTCAGCACTCTGGGGTGGAGATCATCAGGACCACCTGATTTTAATATGTCCAGTTCCTCCAGAAGTTCCCTGACTAGATCCTCACTGATCCTTGGCCTCGGTGTGCCTCCCCTAGGGCCTGAGGGGGTCCCAGTGGGGGGCTGATCCGGCCTCTACTCAGGAAAATGGAGGCAAAGAAATTAGCTTTGTCGTCTGGTGTGATGACCAGATTTCCTAGTGTATCTTGTAGCGGCCCCACGTTACCCGGTACCTTCATTTTGCCCCCTATATATTTAAAAATTGACTTCTTGTTGTCCTTGATCCAGGTAGCTAGTCCCCGTTCCATCTCCGTCTTGGCCCCCCTGCAGCCCCAAGCAACCACAGTATAGTCCTCCCTGGTGATGGCCCCTCCTTTCCATTGGGTGTATGCCTCCCTTTTAGCTAGGAGATGTTCCCAGATGCTTTTGGTGAGCCATGGGGGCTTTTGCGCCCTCCTGCCCCCTTTGATCCATGTTGGAATTATTTCCCTTTGGGCTTGGAGGATCGTCTCCTTAAGAAACGACCACTCTTCTTGGACACCTGACTCCCCTCCCCTCTGGGACCTCAGCACCTCCCCAACTATTCTCCTTAGCTCATTGAAGTCCACCTTCCTGAAGTCTAGGGCTGCTGCCTTGCTGCAGGCCTTTGCCACCTTGCGCTGGATGGTGAATTCAGGCAGGCAATCATCGCTGTCCATGTGAATTACTGATTTCCATTCCATGTGAATTACTGATTTACCACAACCTTCAGTCACTCTGGCCCTGGCTCTTCCTATCTAACACTGCACACTTTGGGGGTAAAGAAAAACTGAAGTTTGTGTTGTATGTCCATCAGTTTCCCTCTTGGAGCCTGCTACATCAAATCCCTGCATCTCAGAATGAATGTTGAAAGTAACTGGCGTAAAACCAACTATAGGTCCAAGAATCTGAGACCTATAGCATTATTATTTAACCCTGTCAAGCATTTTGTATAAAAATGACTACAAAAAATAAATTTGTGTTATGTTTTACTCTACATTTTATCCCTCGTAAAGCAATGTGGTCTCTCAAGTTCTTTTGAAAGAAAACCAAATAAAAAAACTACTTCTGACTGCATTGCTCAAGCTATGAAAACAACAGAGACTATCAGTTTCCACTTCAAACTATTGAAATGAAACATTCTTTCAACCTGGGGTCAGTGCACACATGCTGTTACAATTCCATACAAGCCTCTGTCCAAAAGAGCTTATGTCCTTGATCTGATCTGATCAAGTATGTATTTGTCAGGAAAATTCATCATTACCAAGAATACAGCTATGCCTAATGAAGTGAACCACACATTAGTGCTCATTGTACATTTACAACAAAACCAAAAAAACTTACTTCTCTTGCTGCTGCTTATTGGCTTCCAGACTACCAAGGCTAATTTCCCGTTTTTGATTCATGCATGGTTTTAATTTGGTGTTGGTTTGTGGTGAGCTAGAGAGATGTTTGAGAACAGTGTTTCAAATGCAAATGAACAACATGTTTCCGCTAATGGGTTTTTAGTTTGCTATGCCAGCTTGCGTAGTCCATCAAGTTAACATTCTTTGTTCTGTATATATCAAGTTCCAGTCTCTGCTTTCTGAATTTAGTAGGTACAAGTTCTGAATTTAGGAAAAAGGCTACAGAAATCTTGCAGTGTCAGTACTTTTAATGTTTATTCATTAAGCCTTGAGATTAGTCCTTTATGAAGAACTTAAACCAAGAGTTTCAAATCCTAGTATTCACAGGTAGGCAGTTGAATCTATATTTACACACCTAACACTAGGCTTCCATGTTTCAAAATGTTAAGCTTAGTTCCAAAATCGTGTTGGTATGCAGCCATGTTTCTTGGCTTTCATTGCTTATTCAGGGGTTAGGTAATTATGGCTACAGGATACAAGGAAGGGTGTTAGAAGTTGCCTGGATATGGTACCTTTTACCTTTAACCAGTCCAGATTCAACCAGTCCAGTCTTTTGTGGAGGAGTCAAATTAAGGATTGGAACATTTTTCCCATCCCCAATTTGCTATCACCCTGTGCATAGTCAAGGTCTTTAGTCTACTGTATTCTTTTCTATTAATATAGTTTTCGACCTTACCTATCATGTTGTTATCCAGGTACCTCTTCATTCATCCTGAAGTCCAAAACCCAAAGAATAAATAATATATCCCTGATATAAAGCTTCATATTTACAACTATTTTAAGTTTATATGTTTAAAATAAACAATAGAATAATAATATTTTTTCTTCTTTCCTTTATCTTTACTTGATTGGATACAAAGTTTCAAGGATACTGATCTATTCTATTCATTCGCCAATAGGCAATGGTAGTAATTTCTACATTCACTATTAAATCATTCAATGAATTCCTTGTAGAATACCTTAAAGTTATTCCTCCTTATATGGAAAATTTTAAAGGGCAGAAGATATTGCATGAGAAGAGAAGTAATGAAGGGTGATAAAGCCTTCTGAGTAGCCAGTGAACTCCTGAAAAATGGATAATAAATAGTGACATTCTTAAAAGTATCACCACACTGTCAAATGCTTAGCCAATGTGTCATGTATGCACACCAGCATGTATGCCTTATGTGCAGTATCTTCAGAGAAAACTACATGCCAACTAGCTGACAGTGTAAGATGGAGGAAGGCCCTAGAGAGAAAAACAGACCAAAACTACAGTAAAGTACAGTACAGGTTTCCCCCCTTCCCTCTTCGGTCACTGCATTCTTTCCATTTCTTACTGTTTCTGGTTTTTGCTTTAGATATAGTTGCATTAATGGTCTATGATACACGAGTTGGTGTAATTCCAAACCATTATTTTGGGATAATCTCTTCAGTTACTAAGCAGTTGAGTTTCAAACATTTTGTGGAATGTGAGGGATGGAAAGTTACCAATGTAAAAACAAACCCCAGCCCTATTTTATTCTTGCTGATTTAATTGTTACAGGAAATTTAAATTACACATAGTTAGTTATAGAGAGTTAAAGGACCACTTGCTCTGTGTTCTTATCTTTTCTTCATTTTGCTTGAGGCTTAGATACCAAAAAGATAGGTGCCTTTTAAATATATTAGATATACACATATAGATAATTCCTTATACTAAAAAGACTGATTAATCACACAGATCAAACACCTTTTTTGTTTTTTTATGTTCTATTATGATGCTTTTGTTGGCATTTTGTGTGAAAGAAAATACACTTCATTATGTCTTTTATTTCTTGCTCTTTGTGATGTACCACAAAAGGACCTTATATGCAAACAATATTTAAAAATACACTACGCAGCTTGTTACACAACAGGAACAAGTTAGGTTTCTTTTTTTGTTCCTTTTTCTTTTTGGTATGAATTAAGGTTTGGTTAAAAGTGATGGGATATACAGCCTTGGAGCCTGACATCATCTAGTTACTGAACAACACATGATTTGGGGCTAGGAACAGAAATTACACATAAACTGGTATAAGTGATCAGAAACTATTTAAAATCTGTACCGCAGTAGAAATCCAGTGCACATAAACTATTTTCAAAATGGCCAAAACTGGTTTAAGATAAACCTGAATGGATGCAGTATCATACTTAACCAATTTTGGTTAAATTAGTTTATTGAACTTCTGTCCCACATCCCCTCCAGATTCGAGTTAATTCACAGTCCCCCAACATCCCAGGATGTTTTTCACCTTTCCTGCAAACCTCAACTTGCAGGGTGGGTGGGCTATCCTTAGCTCAAGCTGCCTGCTCCAGCTGAGCAGGGAGGTATGCTCTCGCTCCCCCTGCATTTTGCAGCCAAGTTCCCTGTATTTTGTCTTGCTAGATGTTGGAAGGTTTATCTTTGGGTTGGGACAGAAATTTTTTCTTTGGTCATGTGATCTTGCACATTTCTATTATGATTGCCATTGAGAATGCAAGGCAGTGTTACTTGTAGCAGTGTGCAAACACCTTTCCTCTCTGAATTGGAAACAGATATTAATATTATGTTTCTCAAACATCCACGAGATTATAATGATGCATAGTTCACTTCTGATCTAGATTTGAAAAAGAAATCCAAAGGAAAACCTTCTCTATCTTCTTACCCCTATCCTCCTGGAACTTTCCCTCAGCTACAGGATTTTGTTGGCTTGTTTAGGTGAGTGAAATTTGACAGATTTATGTTCCTGGATATTTGTATAACATACAGTCAGCTGTAAAGTAATATCTAATGCTAAAAATAAAGCAGAAATGAACTAAAGTCATACTGGCACTTTCACTGGCTGATGCTAGGAATCTGCATATGTTCTCCTAGGCTTGCCTAAGAATACGTTGTTGTATTTCATAAGTCAACCTATGTAATGATTGTCTCCTTACATTACTGTCATTGCTGTCTTAAATCTTACTTACACTGGGTTCCATGCATGGATACCAGAACTGGTGAACAGCACGAACATAGACCAGGTGTGGAAAAAGGCTGTATGCATTCCTAGATAATGCTTTGATTAGCTTTCTCTCCAGTTATTAGCATAGCTACCAATAGGTCCGTTGGAGCTTGAGGAGTTTATACCTGCTGATGATCTGTCTCCAGACTTTCTCAAAACTGACTATAATTGTCACAAGCAAATTGTTGGGCACAGAACATTTTTGAAAATCTGGCTTATATTTAGATGCCTAGAGGGTAGCTGAAAATCTGACCCTAATTATGTCTGTTGAACATTTTAAAAAATGTCTCCTCAAATGACAAGGCTTCAAGTTCAAATGTTGCTTAAAAGATAAGGGGAAGAGTGGGAGTAGATTCCCTGTAAAAAAAGGCAATGAATGTTATTCATGTGCAGGTTAGAAATAAAAGGATCATGGATAGACAATTGTAATGAATGAAATTACAAATTGCTAGATATGGATTTGTATGTCTCAGTGTGTAAGTATGTGAGGGTTCACTTAAAAGCATTATACTTCCAAAAAAACCCAAAAAAAACATTCCCAGTGTCACTTCTACCATCTTCTCTGAGCCAAGCAATATCCTTTGGCTTTTGACCTCTCTATAAAAACAGGAAGAGGTAATCAAAGCAAATGATCTACTCCCTGAAGACAAAGCTGAGCAGCAGGGAAGGGAAGACCTTTTTATGAAGGGTTCGCTGCTTGTCTATAAAGCATAAATATGCAGATACTGCTCACATGTACATCTCTAATCTAATTTCTCACCTTTATAAGCATATGAAAAGATAGCCATCTGTTAAAAGGGACTCTTTTTCTTGGTTCCACAGGAGTATTGATATTAAACCATTTTCTTTCCACTCATATTTTTATTGCTCTTTGAAAACTTGTGGATCTCTAGATCCAAATTTCAACCTTAATTAAAAAAAAGCTGCACTGTAATATAAAAGCTATTCCAATCTCCACATCTAATTACAAAGAGGAGGAAATCAATAGACAAAATTTAAAATGTGTCTCAAGTATAATAAAAGAGATTAATTAACAATTGCATAAAAAGCTACTGACAGTAGGTTAATGCTAGTTTTGAGCAGATGCAGAATAAAAAAAATCGCAATTTCTTTCAGTGAAACTATCTGCTATTTGTGATCTATTTTGTATTTTTGTACAAATCTTTGTACATGTTATTTCCCCCCCCCCAAAAAGTTCATGATATAAGAAAGCAGCATGAAGACACATACAAATATGTAAATAAGTGTGTAAAATATTTGTTTGTTTGCAATAGAAATGTTTTCACCGGCATCTGTGGGGAGGGTATTCATTTTGGAGTCACCCAGTCATGGAGCAGAATTGACCAGTCACATGACATAAGCAGGGACTTACCAACAGTGAGAGTGGACACTCACCAATACTTACAGCAAATAATTTACTAGCAGAACAAAGGCTGAATTTTGTTTTTATCCACTGACATGAACCATTTCTGAATGCTGAGCAAATTTATAATGATCAAGGAGTGCTAAAATATAAGAAATGCATTATCCCTTTTTAGTTCACAAGAGAGGTAGATGTTATCTGTTGATATGTTCTTGTACAGTAAGGTCTATGATCATTTTTAAAAATGCCAGCAGAAGACAAAATATAAGATTACCTGACAGCTGAACTTCCTGTCTGTAAAGCTTCTTCTCAGAGGACACATGCAGGTAACTCGATGTCAGCTCTGAATGAGAGAAAAGCCAACACTGTTCCCAGCTAGAGAGATACTAGGCAAAGATAAATATTGCTAAAAAGGCCTTGTAAGCATGAATTAAATGTATGTGAAAGATATGGAGGTTTTGACAGCCAAAAAGACCATGACATTCTCTATTTACCCACTGAATATAAACACAGAACAGGAAAGGACCCTGTAGTCCTACATCCAAGATCCTGCTCTCATAGGCTAGTTTCTAAATGTATTAATCTACCCAGGTTGTTTACATACAGTCCTGCTGGCAGGTTGTCCCAGAACATCACTCTTCTAATGGTTAGACACTGTCTTCTCAGTTCCAGCCTAAATGTATTCATGGTTAATTTACCTTTTTTTTTTTTTGTGCCAGAATCCTCCCTTAGCTGAAACAGTTAATCTTCCTCCTTGGGGTTTACTCCCCCGGAAGTGTTTATAAAAAACAATCATATCCCCTGTCAGCCTTAATGTTGCTATTCTAAGACAGCCAGCCTCTTTCATTCCCTACTCACAGCCGAATCTCTCCAGAAGTACAGCATGGGCAGCCTAAAATGCTAGTATCAGCCCTCCTATGCCTTGACATTGACTTAGAAGGATCACCTCCAACTTTTCCCTAGTGTCTTTTCTGAGGTTTCCAGGGAATTTTTATGATGTCTGAACTATTGTATAAGAAACTAGTGAGAAATCATCCCATTTTAAATAGGCCACAAAAGATCATTTAGCTGGTAATATTTTTTACAAGCAGACACCTTAGACCAACTTGAATTAGCAACTAAGAAGCAAAAGGCTTAATGGTGTATTTCCTACCCTTTGCAATCTGCTCCACACTAAAATCATTCATGTACTTATATTTTCACCCAGTAAATACTTTTGAAAACAAAGCAATATTGTTTCAGCGGTACAGCATGGTCTGGAAGACTGAGAATGGGGATGGGAGTCAAGTAATACTGACGTTTAATATTGGTTTTACCACTTACTGCATGGCCTTACATGAGTTACCTGATCTATTTCCCATAGGTCAAATAAGGATAAACTATGTAAATACCTCTTCCTTTTCTTCCTTTTTTTGGTGGGGCAGGAGTGGGGAAGGAGGGCTGTATGATTTAGGGTCAGTGGGTTACTGTTTGCATCATTTGGAACATGTCATGTCTGAAATAATTTCCAAATATTGTTACCAAGAACTGCATTTTTTAACTAAGGGAAAATAGCCAGTTTTGGTACAGGATGGGAGGCTTCTGTAATGACATACACTTTTATCTTCTTTTTAGATTAAAGGGGAACACAGACCAGAATATCTAAATGGTTCTATCTAATCAAAGCAAGTCTCACTTACATATGACTTCAATAATAAAGCACAATTCTGAGGCACTACCATCACTACGAACCAGTAATTAATATCAGATATATTTTCATAACACTATTAAAGTTCTTTCAAAGCCTGGACAGTTAATTAAAGATAACAAATTCAGGTGCTATTTTCTTGCACATTTCCTTGATTAATATTATCTCTGTGATCTTACCCAGTGGAAACAGTGAGAATTCCTTTGAATAAAATGTACATATGTAAATGTACATCTATTCATGGATTGTATGTCAAGGTAGGTTCTGATGTGGTTTTAATATATGGAAATTGATGCACCACTGCTTTTGCCTTTTTATTTAAAATTAGTGGGCTTTTTGGCATTGCAAATAATACACTTTTATAATATAAATTGAAAGCTAAAACCAGGAATTGCTAAAACACATCAACTGTATTTAGAAGAGAAAATGAATACCAGAGTTGAATGAATTCTGTGGATTTAGCTTGTTTTCCTTTTCCTCATGAAAAGCTCACAGTCCCTTCAGAATTATTCCTTATTCAAATATTTTGACAATTAAAAATAATACATTCCTTATGGTCATGAATTTCCATCGAAGATTCAATGTTTGTGCTGTGAGTTAACTGTGATTGGTTAGATAATTCAAGCTGTATGAGTGAGACAACATTTCTACCATCAATATCCGGTATCTGTGAATACTCATAGATGTGACTCAGAAATTTGCTTCTAAGAAATGTTAATGCCAGCCAAACTCAAGTGATCATGGAGAATGAAAACCAAAGGAATGAGTACATCATTCACGCCAAATGTGTTAAAAATCTATTTGAATATTAGAAATCATAAAAAAATGAATAGACAAAGCCAGCTAGCTGCTTTTAAAACTTAGTGCAATGAGGCAGAACAGGAGAGGAAGAACAAAATTCATTATACACTCATAATCTTAGAAAGCATGTATGAAACGTTGCAGCAATACAAAAAAAGTGGATCTTGTTACCAGAGATTAGCAGGAAATGGATTTCTCATCCTGTGAAAGTTTTCCAGATGTGAAAAAAAAAAACAAGCATGAACATGAAATCTCACCAATCACAAAACAGCCAATGGCCAATGGTAAGGTGTTCAACTGTGATATGGAAGACCAAATTCCAAGCCTCTTCTCCAATTAATATACAATTATTATTTTTAAAAGTACATTTCTTCACTGAAGTGTTCCTCCTTCAAATAATCAATTGACTGGTGGTTAGTGCACTCACCCAGACTATGGAAGACAAATCAGACAGAGCAAGGAAGAACCTGAATTTTGGCTTCATGCACCGCCAGACCGTTTGTTGCTCTGCAGTTGGCCAGAACATTGATCAATCCTTTTAGCCAGAAATTCCATCATTATCAAAACTGGTACATGTGTTTGCCTGGGGAAAAACATGGTTTTGACAAATCAATATTTTTTAGTGAAAGCATGTTTCATCTGCAAAGTCTCAACAAGTTGTATTTGTGACTAATTAATCTTACTACTTTCTTCATTTATATGATAATAGTATTCCTATTTGCTATCTCCCATAATTTAAAAAAAAAGTAGTTGTTTAATAAAGATAAAAGGAAATACATTTAAAATAGGTTATTTTTATGAACAGCATACAATTGTAGAACTCTTAGCCAGAGGAGATTACTGAGACAAATCATTCTGAAGACTTCAACACATACATGACAACATTTACAGACAAACCATCTCTAAAAACGAGGATACAGGCTATTAATCAGGCTTCAGGCCATACAATGATCACCAGCTAAGGTCAGGAAAAAAATTCTCCCCATCATCTGTTTTGCCACAATTTGGTTTGTCATGGGCCTTTAAAAAAATTCTAGTGTTGGCAATATCAAAAGTTAACAGACTAGATGGACCATTAGACTTTTCTGGCATGCAAACCTCACTCAAAATAACAAATCAAAGTGCTTGCCATGAAAGGAAGAGTATAAAATGTAAAGGTGAAGCTTACAAGGCTGGGGAGCTTTGATTACTTTTCCCTAAAGTTATTTGCTATGTGGGATATCCAGTCTTAAGGGAAGACTCCATCCCAAGGGAATAAAGACAGTAAACTCAGCATTTACCTTGTACAAGGATGCAACATTCAAAGAAATATTTACCAGAGAACAGCCACAAATTAGATTAATGAAGAAGGGGCAGAAACTCTGCACGTGAGAAAAGTCAAATTAGAGGTCAAGGAAAGTGAACTAGAGAAAATGCTCAAAAGTATAAAGTAAATAAAGAAAATGTGTTATATAAACACAGGGGAGTGGGAAAGTTAATGTGTGTTTCTGTGGTTTGTGATGGAAACTGCATTTATCTCAGTGGCTCTGGACTCCGCTCTGCTCCAGGGGAAGGTCCCACTGCACACCAGAGTTTAGTCTCATTCCTCAATCTCTCTGCTTTTTTACCCATCACTGAATGTGGTCTTTCAAAGGGAAAGAAATAACAGATTGTCTCCTTGAGGGCCCCAAAATGAAGGAGGCTAACCTCCGTGCATTTTCCCTGTGTAGTGGTTTGTACTCTGATTGGAGCAGACATCAGGAAATTAGACCAAATGGTGGTGTTAAATCCATTAGCAAAGTGACATGCCCCTGTGAAAAAAAAAAAGATTGCAGAACTTTTTAATGGTTTGGGCAAAGGAAAAAAAATAAATGTATAACCAGGACATTTAACTCCTTTGTGAATTATTATTCTAGTAAGTATTTGCTTAAAGTTTCACCATATGTAAAGTCTTGGCATATGCTGCAGTTCATGTGCTAAATTTATTTAACAGGCATATTCTTGAAACAAATAGTAAAAGTTCCAATTATGATCTGATCTGTTACATAATGTTGAATTAAGAAAAATAATGAGATATTCATTTGCCACAGATGTCTAAGGAATTATTCCACGGATGCAAGATTTTAAATACTTACTATGCAGTAATTTTTAACAAGTTAAGCATATATGTGTAAGGTAGATATTTAAATAGCCTTGAGCTTTAAAGGAAATAGAAGAAAATCTTGAACCTTGTAATATAGGCATGAATACATACATATTTTTATGGAATGACTAGTGGAAGGACCTGTTCGTCATTATTTTTGTAATTTCAGTGTTTGTTTATTTTCTAAGGCCTTAGTACAACATATTTAGGTTAAAATATTATTCATTTTTAAGAAACATAGTTCAATATATTTAATATTCAACACAGAGTGACATTTCAAATAACATCCAAATGAATTATCTTTATTGTAGAACTTCTTTTTAAACAATGTTTGTGGTGTTTCCTGTTGGCATCAGTATATAAAGCCCTCTTTGACTAGCAACTCTGCAGAAAGCCACATATAACTGTCCAGGTGAAAGTATTGTTCCCTTAAATAGTCACTGGAAATGCCAAAAAGGGTCAAGTGAAAAATAACCTGCCTATAATTTTCTTTGGATGGTATTCAGTGATTTTAGAAAGTTTAGAGTAGATAGGCCCATCCATTCTTCAGTTATTAGTGAACATATAATAAGGATAATTGAACTGAATTCTGAATGGAGTGGTACCAGTTTACCTGAGCAGCAAAGGAATCCTAGTCAATGGAAGCCCTAAAATGGTCAAATGAAAAATAAGCCACCTATAATTTTCCCTGGGTGGTATTCAGTGATTTTGAAAGGTTTAAAGTAGATAGGACCAACCATTCTCAAGTTATAAGTGTTAGGAACATACAGACATACACTTCATTTTATATATAAAGATATACCATACATATTAAAGTTTTAAAGATGCAGGCAGACTAGAGGTGGGCAGTTATTTCAGCTCGAGGTCCATTTACTGAGTTTTGGCAAGCTGTTGAGGGCCACATAGGTAGCCCCGCCCCTTGACTGGTGCTCCACCCCCTGGTGACCATCTTGTGACCAGAAGTACTGTCCCCTAATCCCTGACCTTTGCCAACAGAAG
>NW_017729025.1:45246371-45260391 GCF_001723915.1 Gavialis gangeticus | reverse complement strand
AGACAGACATGCATTCATTGTAGCAGTTTAAATCACACAACCCTTGCCTATAGTGGGCGCATCTACATAGAATCATCGAAAATTAAGGTTGTAAGGGAAGTCATCTAATCCAATCTCCTACTCAAAGCAGGACCATCCCCAACTAAATAATTCCAATCAGGACTTGTCAATCCAGGCCTTATACACCTCCAAGGATGGAGATATCACCACCACCTCTTTAGGTAACCTGTTTCTAAAGTGTTTCACCACTCTCCTAGGAAGAAAGATTTTTTCTTAATCTCCAACATAAACCTCACTTGCTGCAACTTGAGACCATTGCTTTTGTTCTGTCATCTGCCACCAAAGTGAACAGTCTAACTCCATCCTCTTTGGAGCTACCCTTCACATAGTTAAAAACTGCTATTAAATTCCCCCTCGATCTTCTCTTCTACACACTAAGTAAGCCCAGTTGTCTCAGCCTCATCATAAGTCATGTGCTCCAGCCTCCAACCATTTTTTTGCCCTCCACTGGATGCTTTCCTACTTACCCACATGCTTTCTATAGTGTGGGGCCCAAAACTGGACACAGTACTCTAGATGTGGCCTCACCATTGCAGAATAGAGTGGAATAATTACTTCCCTCCTACTAATGTGGCCCAGTATGCTGTTAGCCTTCTTGGCAACAAGGGCAAACTGTTCACTCATATCCAGGTGACTGTCCACTGTAACCCCCAACACCTTTTCTACAGAGCTGCTGCTTAGTCAGTTGGTCTCAAGTCTGTAGCAGTGCATAGGATTCTTCCATCCTGAGTGCAGGACATGCACTTGTTGAAATGAGATTTCTTTTGGCCCAATCCTCCATTTTGTCCAGGCCACTCTGAATCCTAGCCCAGCTCTCCAGAGTATCTACTACGTTCCTCAGCTTAGTGTCATTCACAAGCTTACTTAGAGTACACTCCATCGCATCTTTCAGATTATTAATGAAGATATTGGACAAAATCGGCATGTGTATATGAACGTGAAACAATTAATATGTGCATATTAATGCAACACAATACACTTCAGTGTATATTGCATCAGTGTTTATTGCTTCTGGATGCTACACTTATATGTGCTCCCAGAACTTCAGAGCATTGAGACAGGTTGGAGCAGCTCTGGCTAGCAAGGAGTCTAGGGGGGGTCAGCCTGCCAGTCTGGGACTGGTCCAACACAGCTTATTGTGCTTTGGAGAGGCTAGCTGGGGCATAAGGGTGCTTGAGTGTGGGGCTAGATGGCAGGCAGCACCCATACTGAAGCACTGTCATGCCCCAGCCAACTAGGTCAGTGTCTACATGTGCATTGCTGAGCATGAAAAGCCTCTGCAGCAGGATAGTACTTATATTGACAAGTACTATCCTGCTGCAGAGTTTATTAGTTTCCTGTGGCCTAATAGGGTCCTACATGTAGACACCAAAATGTTTACTGTGGATCTAATTAGTCGGCTTGGCAGTAAATCTCTTATGTAGACATGCCCAGTAAAATGTTATCAGTCACTCAGTGCTTGACACCCATTGCCAGCCCATGAGTAGCTTTCATAGTCTAGACACAGATTGGTGCTCATTGTTATTTTCTTAATTCAGGCAGCCTTTATTGTTGTTGCTCTGAAAATCCTATACAAGGGGGGAGGGGGGAGTCTTGTTGCTTACTTTGGTCACCATGCTTTCCTTGGTCTTTGGTACACTCCACCAAAGAAACAGCACACTACAACTCACACCATTATAATTAAAGTCACGCCATCAAATATTATGCAGTGCCTAATGGCTGGTCTGATTTAAAATAGCAGAGTCTTAATGCTTCCAGATAATAGAGTTACTATTTTAATGCAAGCAGTAGAAGTTAGGTTATAAAGATGAAACTTGTGGGTAAAATGTCACCATGCTTTGGGAAGGGGACATTACATTTCCTTTTGGTACTGCAAGAGCTTGAAAATGTTTTGTTTGTCATGCTGTTAGGTTGATGTTTGGTTGATTTGTTTTGCATTTTTGAGGGATTTAACAATGTTGTTGTGTGAAATTGTTTGTTTTTAAGCCAGAGGATCATGGGAGATAAAAAGGCTCATAATTCAGTAGGATTTCTTTAGGATGAAACGTTTTGCTTCAACTTGGAGACCTAAGACAAAGGTGAATTTGCAAAGCAGATTGCTACTGCTTCCACACTGAAGCACCCTCCTGCCCCAGCCAGCCCCTCCGAAGCATAAGCAAAATGTTTGAAATTACTGAATGCTGGCCTAATCGAAAAAAATGTAGAGGTGTGTACAGGTAGGTAGAAGTATCCCATTCAGTTTGTTGATGTGTGTCTCTTTTTGGAAACTGGTTACAATAATAAAGCTTGTCCCTGACTGACTCTTTCAGAATATTTGTTAGAAAATTGATGACCAATAGATACACATAAGCAAGTGTCACAGAGTCTCAGAGGGGCATTTACTTGAGACCACAAGACTTGTACCGCTTCAAGTTATCCCTTGAAGCTATTCCAGATTTAGTCTCTAGAGTGGGAGAGCTCCTGGCTGCTTGGAATTTAGGATCTGGTCTTTTGGTGTCTGCCCACCCTGGTTATAGCACTTCGGTGGCAGGGCACCTTTGGTGCCTGCCACTTTAAGAGCAGCAAACAGGCAGCAGCCAGGTGCCTGATGAGGGCAGTCATTTTGGCTCAGGTATATAAACTGGGCTGCAGGAAGGAAGGAGGGAAGATCAGGCTGAGAGGCTGCTCCAGCCAGAGTCAGGAGGTAAAGGCAGGAGCTATGCAGGGGAGGTGACCCCTTGTCCTGGGTAAGACATAAAACTTCACCCCGCCAAGAAGGGTGGCCTGGTGGGGCTCTTAGAAGCATGGGAGCCCCCAGGAAATGCCAGGCCAGTTACCTCCCTGGTGAAAAGCAAGTTGGGGTGCCTTAATAACCCCAGCCCCACATCTGTGGTGGTGTTCTAATGAGCAGGGGGAGCCCAGGGCTTAATTAAGGAGCCCTGAGGTAGAAATCAGGCTGGAGAAGGAACTTGGGGCTGCACCCAGGTGGCAGAGGAAAGCCTGGGAGTGCGAATAGAGAGAGTGGCAAGTAGAGAGAAGTGAGAGTTGACAAGTAGAGAGACAATGAACAGAGTGACCCTGTGAGTGTGGGTGAATGAGGAGGCCTAGTGGAGGCATAGTGGCCTGGCAAGGGGCTAGGAGTGAAATAGGCCTACAGTCATACAATCGTTCAGTCAACACTCAGATGAGGGTAGTGGAAGATACCCAACAGACTGAGCTGGGGCTGACCAAGGAGAGGAGAGCTAAGCCAGAAGCTGGGTGGCATGGGTGTGGCCTCTGAGAGAGGGAGTATGAAAGAGGCTGGATGAGAGCCAGCACAGAGAGTGGGACCCCGGTGAGAGAGGGGTAGCATGCAAGTGGGCCCCTGGGGCTGTAGAAAAGAGCTACAGCTGTGTGCCTAGTTTGCTGTGGTCACAGGGTGGAGAAGTAACACCAGAGTAACATCTGCGAGGCATGGGACCCATGTAGGGATGGTCAGACCAGGTATTAGGCTCTTGTTAGCAGGGCAAATAATGAGTAGCTTCCACCTTTGTAACAACTCTCATATTTTTCCATCAAGGTGTGGCAGGAGAGCAAAATGGGTGGTTACCCCAGGAGCAGGGCAGCGGCAAAGACCTGATGAAGAGGCCACCCTGTTATGGCTCCCCTCAGATATCTTCTGGCTTAGTTATAGGATTTTCCCTCTTCAAGGAGATGAAATGCACCCAAAGTTCCAGATGCAGCAGTTACCTTTTCTCAGAACATAATTTTTATTGTTAAACAGCAATATAAGAAGCAAAGTTCTTCCATTGCAAAGCTTAAGAAATCTGTCAGGAAAAAAGAGCCTCAGCTGTTCTCTTTCAAGCCTTTCAGGCTGCTCTCCTCCTGCTTATCTCTTTCTTGTTTTTGGGTGTTTCCCATTTCAGGATCTTCTCTGAAGTGAATTCTCTCTCTCTCAAGCTCCTCCTTTGCACTAGACACATCAAAGAATCTCTTCAGGTCCTTGTCTGGAGTCCACTGAATGCATCAATAGAGGCCAATTAACTCTTTGTTTCTTCATGGCTCCTTAACCACTAATGGAGCATTTGGATCAGTTTCCACACCTCTTGTTCAAGCACAATTAATCCTTTATTCCCCAGTGTATAAACTAGTTAGGGAAATGGAGGCATGGAAGGTTAATATAACATGAACACATTTAAACCAGAAATGTTAAAACAAAGCCATAATCTGTCCTACCAAAAATATAAAACACTGCATGAGGGCAGTCCCTACATATTATGCAACAACACCAGATTAGGGCATACTTCTTCTTCAGAGGAAGACCGACACTGAAGATCTTGGTGTCCCCATTTTACAAACACACACATGTATACCCACACGCCCATGCATACATTAAAGGTTAACTTTACCATGGCAACTTACAGTTGAATTGCCTGCTATATGAAACCCATCTAAAAGGGCTGGCATGATCCAAAGGTCATCTATTCAGATGCAGCTTTTGCCTAGGCATGACTAAACTGGTGGTTCATGGAGTATGGTCCATAACTTTTTCATAGTGTGTCATGCTTTTCAGTTTTATTCAAGAGGTATACTTTTGGGTTAAAGAAACATAAAAATGCGTATCAAAAGGAGGAAAATAGTCTATCTGTTTCATTGAGAGTAGACAGTGATTGCATTGTTCAGAATGAAAGAAAGAATTTGCCACAAAAAAAGAATTCCAAAACCCATGGCAATGCTCATGTGTATAATGCTACACATTACTGGGCAGCCACACTAGTTGGTACCAGCTGAAGCAGATCTGAAGTACAGTGTAAGCTTTCAATGCATGCTGTTCTCAGTTAAGAATAAAATATCCATTAATAGAAATAAGAGCATAGCTTTTCTTTAGGTATCATAAAACCTTTCTGACAATCGTACCAATGAATCTTGTGGTATTCCAATATATTCCATACACAAGAATGAATGGATAACATAATAATAAGCCATCACAGGGGAGATGCATTTACTTGGCATCGTCTAAGTAACATACCATAACATACTTGATATCTGAGTCTGAATTGTTCTAATGATATATAAACCAGTAGGGCATTTATTTCAGGGGCTTAGCTTAGCCAGTGCATGTATGCAGGCATGTGCACATGCGCACACTCACATACACACAATAAAGACACAGAAATCTGCAGATGGCTACAATTTTCTTATTGTCTGAAATTGAATTTGAATGTACAGTCCGCCAGCTGTATTTGGATAGCTTTCCAGGGTCTGGAGATAATTTATCAATTGAACTTCAAAGGCATCTTTGGACTGTCAATGCTGCTCATTATTAAGTAGACAAATATGTAATAGTTTAAATGTAATCATTTTCCTTTCAAATAAAGATCAACTAGCTCCAAATAAACATACAGTTTCTGAATTAGCCTTCATTTCCAGCTTCTTGTTTCCTTAATCCTCTCCTATGCGCAAATGATCAGCAAAATTCTTTGGGTTTCATAGGTTTAATGATTACGGAAAGCTAAGCTGGAGAAAGCCCTGTTGAACCACATAGAAAATTCCAGGCATAGGTTTAGGGTCCAAGGAAAGCAGAGCTGGAAAGGACCTCATGAGGTCATCTAGTCCAGCTCCCTGTTCAATGCAGATTGTAATATTACAATCTGCTTTGGTAACAGGAAGCCTATAGCTGTGCCACAACTGAGAGGGAAGTGTGCTTTGCTCCAGGAAGGAAGTAATCTCCTACAGTATATTACTGATTCACAACTTCTTTTTCCTTATGGCCCTTCAGGTCTTCTGTCCCATATGTTAAAACAATTTTGCTGAAATCTTGCCGAATCTTGCTGAAACAAGATTCTACACATTACAGACCGCTACCTTGGAAGGCTTTATTTACCCTGAAGAAGTTACTTTCCTGAACCATACTGGGTGCGTCTACATGAGTTGCTAACTGTGCAGTAGCCTAATAACACTGTTTAGTTGTGTTAATGCCCACTGTAACTCACAGGACCTTTTCTGCAGTGCTACTGCCTAACCTGTCAGCCCCCAGCCTGTAGCAGGGCATAAGATTGTTCCATCCTAAGTGTAGGACTGTGTACTTGTCTTTACTGAACGTCATGAAATTTTATTTTGGTCCAATCCTCCAATTTGTCTAGGTCTCTCTGAATTTTAGCCCTAACCTTCAGCATATCTACTACTCCCCCAAGCTTGATGTCATCTGCAAACTTTCTGAGGGTGAACTCTATGTCATCTTCCAGGCTGTTGATGAAGATATTGAACAAAACTAGACCCAGGACTGTCACTCCACTTGATATTGGCTGCCAACTAGACATTGAGCCATTGATTACTACTGTGTGAGCCCAATGATCCAGCCAGTTTTTTATCCCCCTTATAATCCATTCATTCAGCCCATACTTCCTCAGCTTGCCTGTGAGAATGTTGCAGGAAACCTATCAAAAGCATTGCTAAAATCAACACAAAATCTTTTATTAGGTCAACTACTCAGTTGGTTTAATAAAATACAAATCACATCTACCTAAAGAACCTTGCCTTGCTAAAAATCAAGGTATACCTCATCCACTGGTCTCCCCACACCCAGAGCCAGTCATCTCATCATAGAAGGCAATCAGGTTGGTCAGGCAAGACTTGCCCTTGGTGAATCCATGCTGACTGTTTCTAATTACCTTACTCTCCTCCAAATGCTTAGAAATCGATTCCTATAAGATCTGTTCCATGATTTTTCCAGGGATTGAGGTGAGGATGACTGCTCTGTAGTTCCCTGTATCCTCCTTTTTCCTTTTCTTACACATGAGCACCACACTTGTCCTTTTCCAGTCATCTGGGACCTCTCCCAAATGCCATGCATTTTCAGAGATAATGGCCAGTGGCTCTGTAATCACATCAGTCAACTTTCTTGGGTGCATCTTGTCCAACCCCAGGGACTTGTATATGTCCAGTCCCTAACGTATTCTTCAACAACCTAATCACCCAACTCCAGTTCAAGAGCTAAATGGAAATTCTGAAACTCACAATAAAAACACGAGAGCTGCAGGCACTACCTAGACAGCAGACAATCCACATGCAGTAGTCCTCTTGCCCTGCTACACATGTAGGCAAAAACTTTGAAGAGAATGTGGCTGGGAGGATCACATTTCCATAGAAAACAGGCTCAAGGAAACAAAAAAAAACAAGAGTATGGATCAGCATTGGTTTTGGAGGTTAGAAAAGCAGAATTTATAACCCCATTTTAAAGATCATAAAACGCAGATTTGGGTATATAATTAGCCAAGTACTGTAATATCTGTGGTTACATTCCTAGGGAGTCCCACTTTTCAATATGATGCCCACTAAAGTTGCAAAACTTCTTGGTGATAGTGGATACAGAACATGTTCCCTCCCCACATCCACTCAAAATATATAGTTTTTGACACACACTATAATAATTCTAGGCCAGATCAACAGTGATCACCTCACTGCTTCCACTTAGCCATTGCAGTGCTTAAAAAAAACTAGGTTTTTGGCCTAACCACTATGTCAAAAGTTAAACATTTTCCAGTTTTCATGTCAGCCCTCCTCTTGAAACTGATCAACTGAAGCTTGTATTTAACATCCATATTCACCCCATTGTGAGCAAAGGTTAAGGCTAGGATCTGGAGGCCAGAAGTCAGAGAGACAGGTTCAAATCATGTCTGGGTAAAGAGGCTTAGAACCTAAGTCTCCTGGGTGAATGGCTTGACCACTATGCTACTGGGCTGAAACAACTGAGGACATTTCTCCTTCTCCTTACCAGACGAGAATGTCAAGATGTATGCTTATGAACAGACATACAGTGGTGACACATAGGAGGTGCACATGCACCCCTTGAGAGTGCTCGTGCACACCTGGCAGCCAGCATTCCCCATTTAGGTAATGGGCATAGAGGCAGGCAGGAGTGCTGGTGCCCCCCTGAGAGCTCCGGCTGGGAAGTGGTAGTGCTAGGAGAAGCACCCCTGGCACTTCCAGGCATGAGTGACTGGTGCCTCCTGAATCTGGGGGGGCACCCACAGAAGCCACTGATGGTGGCAGCTCTGTCAGGGGGGCCACCAGCCCTACCAACAGCATCAGTGTTGGCCATCAGGGGGCACCAGCTCTGTCAGGGGGGGCATGTGCACCTCTGTGCACCCCCTACCAATCGCCTGTGCTTTCAGTTGCATCCCTGGCACTTCCAGGTGCGCTGCTGGCACTTCTGGCTCAGCATGGTCGGCTGCAGGGGAACCTGCCTCTCCCCGGTCATTGACTGGCCACTGGGGGGACAAGTGCCCCCCCGACTCAGCAGGCACCAGTCACCCATGTGTATATATGTCATGTATCTGCCCCACCAGAGCACAAGCTACTGTGCATACTCAGTAACTTGTGTTTACACTGCACACAGAATAGGATCACTAATTATGAAAGTGCCACTGTCAGTTACCCAGCCAATGAAATAAGATTCTGTCCAGAATGCTCAAGTAACTTGTTTTCCCAAGACCATAGAAAAGTCATGGTAAACCCAAAGTATCCTAACTCCCAGTTGCTTTGCAACAGACTTTATTAGATTAAAATTTATGTATATAACATAAAGGGAATAATAAATAAACCAAGTACCATAGCAATATTGTGCATATTCTTGTAATATATGTTAACTGTCAGCGTATGTGGCCTTATATAAAATTGTATGTGTATGAAAATATTTCTCAGTACAAGCTGTTCAAATGCAATTTTTTTCTGACAGAAGAATTTTTAGATTAGACTATAATGAGGGAGAATAAGCCATACATGTTCTAAAAAGTGACTCATCTCCTGTTTCTGGAACACCCTATGGAAGACCAGGAATGTACTTATGAATAGACAAACAAACCTCTCAGTAAAGGACTGCATCAAAATGGAACTGAGTGGCTGTGTCTAGATAAGACACTAACTACACAGTAGCCTGATACTACTATGCAGTAGTGTGATGTGGCAAAAACCATGATGTAATGCTACTGTACAGTAGCATTAAGCTACTGCGCAGTAGCATGACAAAAAAAGGCATTTGTCAGTACTACTGTGCAGTAACTCAGATTACTGTGCAGTCATTTAGTATTTGTTTAAACAAGTACTAAATGACTGCACAGTAACAACTGCTCAGTCAGCATCTCATGTAGATGCAGCCAGTGAGATGCAGGGGTACTACAGAAAGATGGCTGAAGATGTCGGAGAGGAGACAGTGGAGACCACATGGAAGTGAGGGACTGGCACAGATTGGTCAGAGGCAGGGCCACCACCAGAGAGAATGACTATGATGACAACAGAGACAATGACACAAACAATGACAACTATTATGAATGAAAGGCCAGGGAAACAGGCAGGGAATTAGCAGGAGGTGGAGAGAAGAGGAGGCCAGGGAGAACAGGAAGGGAAGAGGAGCACTGAGGCAGTTCTTTTCCTCATCGTGACAATTAAAGGTGATAGTGAAGGGCATACAGGACTGCAGGTGCACAGTGAGATTGTTCTAAAAGGAATGAGAGTAATGTAAGTGTAAAGGCATGGCTCAGATGGTTGAGTAAACCATGTCAATTATGAGACTGATTGGAAGAAGTATATATATATATTTAAAAAAAAAAAAAAACACTCACAAAAGTGACTGTAATACACGCTAAGTGAAATGTATTCTTCTGTAATACTTCCCTCAAAGACAATGAGAATTAGTAGCCACTAGTTTCTGGAAGAAAACAATAGACTTTCAAAGATTCCTGATTATTTTCTTTAATTTCCTCTATTCTGTATTTTTGTATCATCTCTTTGGAGAATTTCAGACAATACTTTATACAGTGTTATGAGTAAAAGGGTGCCAAGTCAAAATCCTTGGTGCTTTCCCCACAAGTCCCCAAAGGATGTGTGTGTGTGTGTTTGCACAAAAGGAAAAGTTGCTTATGTATTCATGTTTATGCATGGGAAGTATATTGACACATTATTAATGCTGGTGACATTTAGTTTTGACACTGCTGGGCTGAGAAGACTACACAAAGACCAATGGATTTGGAAAGCAGTCTGTGGCAGGATTTCTAGAGAATTATGGTGTGTGGGGTTGCATAACAAAGAAAAAGAATGAGAGGCCTCTTAGTCGTATCCTAAAAATTTTGGCAAGCTGAATCACTACTGCTTTTTCTTCCCACACTGCATAATCCCCAAATTAACCAATGGTTGCAATTTAAAACTGGAGCTATTAGTTTTCAAAAATATTTGAATAAAGGTCATTCCTCTTCCAGGTTTAGAAAATGACAGACAATTTGATTGCCCCATAAAAGATCAATGGTTAATATGGGAATCTAATTAGAACCTTGTTAGTTTTAACTTACACTTTAAATAGAAAAGTATGTGGAATGGTAAAAACAGGCAGTGTGAAGCATTTAAACAGTTCATAAAATCAGTTAGCATTAGCTGTTGTTTATTATTGCTGTGACATGGCAGTCAAAACTTACATGATCTAGGGCAGTGCATCTCAACACATGGGTCGTGACCCAAAAGTGGGTTGCAAGAATATATGAAAGGGTTGTGAACAAACTTTAAAAATTGATTCTCTTTTAAAGGATAAAAATGTGGGAAGCTGTGGATCTTTCCTTACAGGCTGGCAGAGTTACAGGCTTCAGTCCCCCCCCTGCCCTACACATACCGCACCCTGACCCACACACAGGGGAAGGCGGCTGGGGCCTGGGAACAGTGGGTCAGAAGTGAGGAGTACTGAGTTAGGACTGGCCATTGATGTTAACAAATGGGTCCTGGTACAAAACAGGTTGAGAACCACTGATCTAGGGCATAACCTCTCATCTCTTGACTGTTGATTCGCAACTTGCAGGCCATCAGTTGAGAAAGTAAAACAAAAATAATATAGATGTCTTGGCCTTTAAATACTCCTGGATTGTCAACTGGCTATCAATGATAAACTGATGGGCAGGAAGGCACTCCTACCCAAATCAAGTACTATCTGATCATCTTTGAGTTCATGCTCCTTTTGTGGAGTGACAGGGAGCCATCACAAGGCCGGTCTCACAGTCGGCCTGCCCACCCGTCTAGGGCAGCGTGTCCTCTCTCGCAGATGGCATCTAAAATACTAGGCTGCACTGGCCCAAACTATTTACTACCCTGGCTCCCTTACTGAGCCATAATACTCAGCCTGTGGCCCAACTGCAGCCTCAGGTATCTGCAGACTTACCTTGGCCATTCTGCCCCCTCCATGGGGCTTCAGCTTATGCCTTCATACTATGGCCTCCCACTTATGCCCTCTCACTACGGCCTGCTACTTAAGTTATCACTCTTGTGGGGCCAGCCAGTGTGTAGCCCTTCAGGTCGCCCCTGCAACCCTACTTTGCACAACTCTGGTGCAGCTTTTCAGGCCTGCCTCAGCAGACCCTACCTTGCACCCTTCATGCACAGCCCTTCAGGCCACCACTACACACCCTACTCTGTGAGGGCCTCTACATATACTTTTGCCCCCTCTTACTGGAGCAACCCTTCTGCCTCTCACTGGGGCCACTGGGGTCTTACACCCCCCTACGGCTCAGGTGCCTCCCCCTAGGCATGACTGGCCCCCGTGTCTGTCCCTACATCTGGTTGTAGGGGCTGGGGCTATAAGGCATCGCTTACTCACCTTTCTCTAGGGAGGCAACTGGTGTGGCATTTCCTGAGGACAACCCCACCATGGGCAGACCCACACCATCCTATTCTAGCAGGGTGTAGTTTTACATCATGCCCCAGAAGCAGGAGCCTCCTGCCATCCCCATAGCTCCTGTCCTTACCCCCAAGATGTTGTAAGCAGCAGCTCTAGACACAGGATGTTCTCCCTACAGCTGCAGCAAGCAAACTGCTGGGTCCCCTGCTCAGGCCTGCTCTTATAGCTTGCAGCTGAGCCCTCCTCCCTAATCAGGCAGTCCCCTGTTGGCCATGTGATTCCTGATTGGGGAGTGCACTAATCTGCAGGCTGTTATGCTGTTAGCTCTAAGCTCTTAAAGTGGCAGCCACTAAAGGTGCTCTGGCACCTGGGGTAAGCAGTATATTTGGTATTTCAACTAAAATTATGTTAAACAGAATAACTTCTATCATAAAGACTGGACAAATGTATACTTGCTTTGCTTTACCTTATATCATGGAATCAAAACCATGTAGCTGTGTGATGCAGGTACCAGGTGATTTTTTGTTATTAACTCAAATGGTTGGAGGTTGTTGTCTAGGCACATAGTAATCTTGATTGCATCAAAACTGATGTCATGGTATTGTGAGTAGCTCCATGTAGTCTGTCACTTAGAAGCACAATCAAATATTTCTTAGCATGAATTTTTTACAGCATACAGCTTTCCTCTCTATTTCCTATTGTCCTAAGTTAGACTGTGAGATCTTCTGAGAAGACCCATATGCTTTTCTAGACCCTACAATGAAACCCATTTATGAGCTGAGATTCAAAGCATTTCTGTAGCATGAATAAGGTTCAGCTGTGCCTTTGTAACAAACCCTGTGCAGTGACATAACTGGACTATTCCAGCATCTGATTGTTCTATTTTGGGTAATAATACAAAAAGACTCCAGGTCTGTAACACTAAATTGGATGCTTATTAAAATAACTGTTTACAAAGGTGCCACAACTGCGGTAGGTGTTCTTGCCATGTGCACACAGATGGACTTCTTGCTGCCTTCTCCAAACTTTTTTCCCCTCCTGCAACCTAATGCTCCTCCCTTGAAGTTCCTTACTGGTTGCTATGTAGACTAGGAAACTGAATGTTTCTTGAAGATACAATCTAGTACTCCCCAACTTCCTCTTGCTGTGAGAGAAAGTATCCTCTGCCAGCACTGTATTTCATGCAGTTTATTTCCCCTGGAGGACTACTGTAGATTGGTATAATAGTGAGTCAGCGTATGTGTGTTTATGCTTGGTAAATCTTTTCTTCCTAGTCCTTATCTACTTGTATAAGAGAGTCTCTAGCCCTACAGAGGCTGCTCTCCCCTCTCTTGTGGTACATGTTGGCTTGGTAGCTGGCACAATGAAGTACAAGTACAACTTGCACTCCCATACTCCCCTATGCAGATGCACTAGGTAGGCCACAGTTTGGTCCACAGTAAACAATAATATCAATAATTCACAGTGGTCTAGTGAAAAACTTCAGAATGTAAGTAACAAAGTCAATTAAATTTTAAACGAGACAGGTTAGCTTGGGCTCCATAAGGGACAGCACAAAAGGAAACGGCATAGTTTGCTAAATTTCAGAGGCTAAATTGGCAAGGAAAAAAACGACCTATGAGACTGCTACCAGCAAAGCAAAGTATGTGTATAAACACAAAAAAATTATATACAAGAATACAGTAGTGTCCTCTTTAAAGTACTTTAAAGCAAGTTTAATTAAGAATAAAATCTTTGTTAATACAATAAAAATTGACAAAAGAGAGGCTTTTATAACTGCAATTTTCTCTTCCCTCTCAGAAGAGCAACAGGATTACTTGTACTCCTACGTTTCCCAGCACAGAATGATAGTACTTCACAGTCATCCACATACAAGGATTGCAGTTTCTTTTTGTATGGAATCACTTCACTGTTTATATATATGACAAGAACTTTTTTTATATCTAGTTAGGCACCACCATACATTTCTTTGAAAGACATTTCTGTTCTGTTCTTAAGTTTCCATTGTTCTAGGCTGTTGTCAAGATCGGGTACAGTACAGGATACAGTACACTTTGATTCCCCTGTCCAAAAACCAGGTACCCCTTTATAGCTGTGTCAACAGGTTCAGCCTTTGAAATGAATCTAAAACAAGACTCCAAGTCATACCTTAGTGAAAATCCTTACACATTCTGTGACTGTATCCATGCTTGTAATATGGGATGGATTTTCTGGGTAAAATCTCTTCTTTGGCTTTGGTTGTGCCACAACTCTGGTGGCAGAAATGTCTTCAAATGCTCAGTGAAACAGATGAGGGCAAGCAACAAATAGCAATCAGCTGTGTGTGTGTGTGTGTGGGGGGGGGGGGGG
>NW_017729025.1:45245199-45246155 GCF_001723915.1 Gavialis gangeticus | reverse complement strand
GGGGGGGGGGGGAGAGAGCGTGCCAGCACAAAAACCAAAGCTAAAAGGAACCACAGTTGGCAAACAGAAGCATATAAACGGAACTGCACAGGTAACTATGGATACTGAGAAGATGCCCATCAACAGTTGCTAAGAAGGTATATACCTTAAAAAGTGAATACATGACTCAGGATATAGCCTTAATGTAGGTTCCATGACCGTGAAGGAGATTCAAATGTATAATTGTAATGGTCCCTTTCTGGCTCAGATTCTAAAGATGTGTTGATATGCCTTAGTATTTGTAGGTATTCCTGAAGTTATATCTGTTTTAGGCCTGTCACTGGAAAGCAACATTGTGACAGGGGGCAGCTCTCAGACCTGGGTCTTGTGCTGACCCTCCCACCTATCTCTGTGGGGCAGTCCACCCCATCTTGTCTGCCACGACTTTGCTGTTTTCAAAAACTGGTGGTAAAATGCAGGAGAATGCCCATTACATGCCCCAATGCCAGGGGGCACTATTGTGGTTCTGATCTCCCCTACACCACAGCCCATGCCTCACAGGTGGCATCACAGCTCTTAGTATCTCCGGCCCCATACTGGGCCCCATGATCCTCCAGTCTGGACCCTAACTGGATCCCTCCTATCAGGCAGCCTACTTCACCCTCATTCTGGCTTACCTAGCTCCCTGTACTCTTCCTCCTCTTGGGTGTGGCCCGTCTGGGACCCTTGGCCACACAGGCCCTGGCCTCACTTCCACAGCCAGTTGGAACGCCAGGCCCTCATCTCTGGGAACCCCTTGTGGTGGGCCCCTGGCCCTTTGGATCCTTCTGGTCCTGGCCCCAGCATTGATCAGTTGAGGGTTCCTTAAGTCAGGCTTCTTGAGCATCTAGACCACTCTGTCACATGGGTCTGCCTTCTCAGCCCTACTATGGGGCTACCCTCCCAGTTCTCAGAGCTGGGGTTAAGGCACCCCAACC
>NW_017729025.1:45233749-45240199 GCF_001723915.1 Gavialis gangeticus | reverse complement strand
TGATCAATTGAGGGTTCCTTAAGTCAGGCTTCTTGAGCATCTAGACCACTCTGTCACATGGGTCTGCCTTCTCAGCCCTACTATGGGGCTACCCTCCCAGTTCTCAGAGCTGGGGTTAAGGCACCCCAACCCCCCTTTCACTGGGGTGATAACTGACCTGGCATTTCCTGGGGGCTCTCATGCCACTAGGAGCCCCACCAGGCCACCTATCCCAGGCAGGGTGCAGTTTTAGGTCATGCCCAGGACCAAGAGCCTCCTAGCCATCCCCATTAGCGCTTGCCATTACCTCCTAGTTGTTCCTGCTATAGCTCAGCTAGACAATGTTTCTGCCTCCACTGGCAGCAGCAGACTGCAGCCTTTATATACTAGGTTCTCAAAATGGCTGCCACCATTAGGCACCTGCTGGATTCCTGACCCAGTCCTTAAAGTGGCAGGCACAACAGTGCCCTGCCACGCACATGGACATGCACACTTGAGTACGTTTGTCTTAAATGATCCAAGGACAATATGGTATGCTCACTGAGTAAATCTGATTCCATTCACCAGAAGGCTATAATCCTAGCGAATGCCAGTTAATTATAAGGGATACTCTAAAGATGACACTGTTGACACTGCAGCTACTTCACGATTATAATCACATTCTTTTGGCTGGAGCGGTGTGAGAAAGTTCCCATATTTTAATTCTATCATGAAGCCTCTTAAATTCACCTACACACTACTCCATTTTTTGTGACTATACTGAACCATTGTTATCATGTATTAATTTGTGCAAATGCTGATGTTATACAGTGCTAATCAGTTGGAAATCATACACTGTGAGAATGTCTATAGAAGATGCTAACTGTGCAGTAGCCTAATAATACTGTGTAGTAGTGCGTCACAGCAGAAATAGTGCTAATATGCTACTGCGAAGGATTATTAGACTATTGCACAGTATTGTCACTAAAAAGGCATGTGCTAGGTGCTACTGCACAATGGGCGCATCTACACATCACCCTATGTCATTGTAGCGACACGCTACATTACCATACAGCTCGCTCCAGCAATGTAGTGATCACATGAGTGCACACATGATTGGCACCTACTTTGCTGTAGCAGTGTGCTCCTCCCCCCATTTCAGTGCATTGCTATGGCAAAGTAGCAACAAAATCTAACTGTGTACCATATGCATGACTCAGGACAGGCAGTTACTGTACCATGCTTTAGTATTTTTTATACAAGTACTAAACAATGCACTGTAGCTATGGCACATTAATGAACATGTAGACACACCCTCTATGATACAGACCTCTGTCAGACTCTGGCTTTCAGTCATTATTGAATATTACACAATATCCTGTTAGTTAATACATTCATTTAGAGACATCAGTTCAAATACTTGTTCCAAAGTGAACAAAGTGTGGGTTGGAAAACAAATCACCCCTTTCCATGTGCATTGCAGTATTAGGTTAAATGGGGTAAGTTCCATCTTTCTCACACTATCACACTCTCTTGCAACATGCAAGTCCTTTTGTAGACCTTGTTTTCTGGGAGTAATTTTTCACTGTTGATATTAAAGCAGAGTTGATTAGATACCTACTTCATTGCTTGCTAAGCAATGTTTTGTCAATTTGAGCTGGTTTGTTTGGTAGAGTATGCGCTACTCTAGATGTATGTTTGTGTATATTTGCTTATGATCACAAGAATGAAGAGGAAAAGAGTGAGAATGTGTCTATAGAGCAAAGAATTGAAAGTATGCTGCATTCTCAGATGCAATGTCCATATGCACATGTTCCAAAAGAGGGTGCACCATAGTACTATATACACATTTTATCTGTTACAGTCACTTCATTGTCATATCATGTATCAAACTAATTCCTAAGCAACCAGACCATAGACAAAGCTGTCCTAAAAATGATTATATCAACTTCTTCAATGTTAGTGGGGAGAAATAGAGGTGGATGAGTATCCAGGTTATGAAACTTTTTTTCAGCCTCAGTTACAATGAATACACTTAGGGCTGTTTTCTCATGAGGGCCTTAAAGTATTCCCCGTCATGATCTCAAGGAGAAGAACTTCATATTTCTTTTCCATCTGGACTAGACAATGTTTTGTGATCCCTGGGCTCACTGAAGGTCACTAGTAATAAAGCTAGAATCTCTGAAGATACAATAGGGTGCTCTCCTCCTTGGTTTCCGTTTATTGATATGGTGCTTCCTAGAAAATAAAGGACCTTGTCTATACAACTGATACTTGATACCAGGGAATCTGGTGTACAGATCTCAGCTTCTTTCCAGTCTCTTTTCTCAGGGGTACTGATATGTCTGGCATTTTTTTACTCCCTCTGCCTTACAGCCAGGAGCAGGCACTTTCTTTTTTTAAACTGGAGGAATGGTGGAGAATGAGAGAAAAACTGAACACAACTCTTTCATTGCACACTTCCAGCTCTTTCAGCAGCTGTTAAATCCACAATTAAAATAACCTATTACTGCAAAGTTCATTAAATATAATAAATCTTTAGAAAGCTCTCCCAGGAAGTTGTGACTTTAAAACAAAGCTACAGGGATTTTCTTATTCAACAAATTCATACACTTGCCTTCATACTTTTTATCAAAAAACAGTTTCACAGGAAGTTATCAAATTTGTTTTACAGTCTATTTTTAGATGCAGTGGGGAAGGGGAAACTTGAAATAGGATTGACCAATTTTACATATCTGTCACATGTACCTGCAGTGCAAACTTCGTCCTTCCCTGCCCCACCCTCCAACACACATAATCTTTCTTGATTCTGATCTCGGTTACATTAGTGTGAACTCAGAATACTCTTAAACAATGGAGTTAAAGTGGCATAAAACTGATTTCTAGTGATACTAATTTAATTTTCAGGAAAACAAAGGTTGCTTTAAAAGTCCTAGAAAATGTTCTTTTCTATGGAAATCTTAAAGTGCATCTACAGATAGCTGCCCCCCCCCCAGAAAGACATTAACTCAAATGAAAGAATTGTTATATAAATATTTAGGAGATGGCTTATATGACTGCATGCAGGCATAGAGAAGCAAAAAAGTGAGAGTGTCCTTTATTCAGAACTCTCAGAGCATGTGAGAAAGTCCCCAACTGAATTGTTAGGTCAGGGGGGAGGGAGAAATGATAGCCCTTCACAGTGAATCCTTGATTTTGGAGAAGAGTTTTCCTCTCTTCAGGAACTCACCTGTTTTAAAGAAAAGGAGTTTCTTTCTTACTTGGAGAGCTGGCTCTGGGATGTGGTAGGGCTACTTCCCAATCTGTCACCCATATGAAGATAAGAAATTGTAGTGAGCTAGGGCAGAAAGACCTACAGAACCACTACAAAATGGGCCCCTCTTTATCCCTGGCCTTCTGTTTGGGCTTCAGACCAGAGAAAAGAAGCTATGTTAAGCAGTAACAGCTTATAGTGGGAGCCCCTCTTACCTGGTCTGCAGATCAGACATGTTTGTTTGACAGGAAGGAACTGCCAGTGGATCCAAAGTGATGAGTGAATCCCCTTATTTCACTAGTGATGTGCTATTCCATGGAGGCACTCCGTGCAGACAGGGACAGTTCTGCTATGCAAGAAGGAAGAGTCAGGACTTTCTGAGTCAAGCCAGAAGGGGCACTGACTTTTGTCTCAGTTATGGGCTCACAAATTTATATCATTCCATATATTTAATAAAATCCCTAACTTGGGTCCCTAGATGTGACTTTATCAATCTTAGTACTTAAACCAGCTCTTCTTACAGGTGGAAGGGAGAAGTTATTTCTGGAACTGCTCCTTCTGGCCTATTCAAATATTTTAGTGTACTAGCCGTTCCTTTGCCCCAAAGTGATTTTCCAGATTTGCTGGCTCTCTTTTGTGCTGTCCTAATACTTTTAATCTTGGCAAGGCCTTCCCTGCTGGCTCCTTATGTTTCTAATCCTCCTAAATGTAGATGTGTTTTTTCCATGTACAAAGAATTTGCACCTCCAGAAATATATGGTATTTAGAAGAATGCATTCTCACATCCTCAATTTTTAAACTAACACTAAATTTGATATCCCAGGCTGGTAGGAACTAAACTGAAATATCATTTTTGCCTGTTGATAAAACTGCCTAAAAAAATTGCCGATGGCTCACCTAAAATAACTTGTACAAAATCAAATCATAATTCCATGAAAAATAAGCAAAAAAATAGACACAAATTAAGTACAGTTACCTTGAACTATAGCAAAATAGCAGCTGGAACAAAATATTTTGGGTGAAAGCATTGTGGAATTTTTTTTTTTTTTTAAGAAAAACTTTTTGACCTTTTAAAAATGTGCTGTTTCACTGCTTAGTTTTGACTTTCAGGAGAGATTTTGTTTGGCTTGTTAGAGTAACATAGTTTTGATTATGACAGCCAGAAAGACACCGTGCATACATGGGGAATTTATCAAAATAACTCCAACAGTATGATTTCAATTAGACATAGCCAGGGCCTAGATAGATGAGAGAACTGGAAACGGAACAATTGCAGTCAGGGTATAAAGCCATTCACTTTTTAGTCAGTAGTTCAAACTTGGCTCAAGTCATGTTTAGCAGTTAAAATTTCAGTACTATCTGATCTGCTCTGCTCAATGGTCTGTATGTAATGTGTTACTGATTGCAATCCAGTTCCCTGTGGAACTGTATCCAAGTCACAACACACATCATTATAATTGACACTCAGTGTCACTCTTATTGGCAGACTCAGAAGAAAGGTCAAGGACTGAATGGAGCACGGAAACTAATTTCCATTCTTACCTCAATAGGTGGCTCCTGTAGAGGGTACAGTGGAAGAGCGCATGAGAAAACCTGTCTTACTAGCTTCTGGAGGAAGACTAGCAGGGCTATCTATACAGAAGTAGCTTGAGAGAAAAAAAATGCCTCTCCTACTACAATTCTCCAGAAGCTACGATAAAATAATTTGATCTTAGAATGGTACTAGCTGTAATTAATGGTGTACTTCCTCAAACCAATATGCATTCTTAGAACTCCATGAAAAACTTTGTTGCAAAGGCTTTTTCCTGAAATATTTAGTTTTTTTATGCAATTTATCCAAGAACTGCATTTTCACTAATTTATTTAAAATTCATACAGTATTGCTAAACCAAAATATTTAAAAAAAATCATGAATCTTAACCATCAAACTCATAGTTGTCTTAAAAACTATGTATTTATATAAACATGTATATAAAATTGTATGTATGTATAAATGCATAATATATAAAATTGTGTGTGTGTATGATAAAGTTGTTTTTATATGGGGGGTTGCCTTGTGATTTAATGAATTTGAACTACTTCATAAACACAAGGACGAGCAATTATTTGTTTTCTTTTTTCTTTTTCAAGAAACAACAAGATTTTCATGTATTTACATTACTTGAAAAGCAATTGTTTAAGGAACCATCATGAGTGCAGACAGAAGTTCATCTCCCAGCTGTAACTCAGAATGATTTTTGCAGTGTTCTGATTTACAACGTTACCTGCTGCCAAAGGGTGGGTGAACTGGAGTCCCCCAACTTGGGCCCGGGGGGGGGGTGGCTCCAATACACCTGTCCCACCAGGCATGGCTGGTTAACTCAGACTGGTGGGGTGGTGGAGCATCCCACAGGAGCTGGGGGGGGGGGTTGCAGCTGGCCAGAAGTGGAGTGGCATTTGCAGCTGACTGGGAATGGTGGGGGGAGGAGGGAGTTGCAGCTGGCTGGACACTCCAGCCAGTAGCAGGGAGGCTGTAAACCCCACCTCCCTCCCTGCTGCTAGCCAGCTGCTAACTTCCCCTCCCCCTACTCCCCCGAACTCCCATGGGATGTTCCACTGCCTAATTAGTCTCAATTCACCAGCCATGCCTGTGTCCCATCTTCCGGGGGGTGGGGTTAAAACCCCCCAGACTGAAATCCCTCTGATCCCTTTCCTTCCTAACACTCTGAAAACAGTGAAAAGCTAGGAGCTCAGCAGACAAAAGTTGCTACATTTTGAAACATCCTTATCTGATACCTCATGCAATGAAGGGTTAAATTGCACACTGCTTACAGACATTAAAAAGAGCTATTAAAAACACTCTTTTGGCATATTTCATGTTTGCAAACTGGTTTCTCTCATAGAATCATAGAATCAATGAGTCGGAAGGGACCTAGACAGATCATCTAGTTCGACCCCCTGCCATGGGCAGGAAGGAGTACTGGGGGTGGCAGGGGAAGGTGAGAGCACCACCTCTCTGGGAAGCCTATTCTAGGCTCTGGCCACCCTTACAGTGAAGTAGTTCTTCCTAATATCTAACCTAAACCTATCCTCCCTCAGCTTCTGGCCATTGTTCCTGGTGACTCCAAGGGGGGCCCTGGTGAACAGACTTTCCCCGAGTCCCTGCTGCTGGCCCCTGATAAAGTTGTAGGCAGCCACAAGATCCCCCCTCAGTCTCCTCTTGCGGAGACTGAAGAGATTCAGGTCCCTCAGCCTCTCAT
>NW_017729025.1:45230131-45233214 GCF_001723915.1 Gavialis gangeticus | reverse complement strand
TCTGAATAGCAAACTGGATCATTTCATGATCACTGTCCCCTAGCCTCCCTTGTACTAGCACCTCCCCCACCAGGTTGTCCCCAGAGGCTAACACCAGATCCAGTATGGCATTTTCCCTAGTGGGGACAAGTACCTGCTGCACGAGGTGTAGGTCCTGTATGCACATCAGGAACCTTCGTGAGTGGCTAGACCTGGCTGACTGCTCCTCCTAGTTGATGTCAGGATAATTCATATCACCCATGACCACAACATCCTTTGCATGCACGGCCTCCCCCAGCTGCCTGGAGAATTCCAGATCCAGCTCTTCCTCCTGATGTGGTGGCCTGTAGTAAACCCCTACCACCAGATCCCTCTCCCCCTGCCCTCCTTGAAGTTTGACCCACAGGGTCTCAGTTAAGCCTTCCTCTGGTCCCATTTGGAAGGTAGAACTGGTATACTGTTCCCTAACATAGAGCGCAACCCCCCCACATTTTTTCCCCTTCCTATCTCTTCTAAACAACCTATAGCCCTCTATGTCTACTGCCTAGTCAAAAGTTTCATCCCACCATGTCTCCACTAGGCCAACCAGGTCGATTTTACTACTTGCAAGCAGGAGAGCAAGCTCCTCCTGCTCATTCCCCATGCTTCTTGCATTAGTAAAGAGACACCTTAATCCCCCTATGTGTATTGACACTTCAATCCTTGTGGCTGGCCATCTAAATTTTAAAAAAACAACTACTGTTTCTGTTCATTTACAAAATGAGAAGAACAAAAAAAGTCTCACTATAATTTATCCATGAGTTGAAAGAATTTTGTGGAAAAGATTAATAGAAACTTCATTGTCAGGAGTTTTTCCCATGCAAACACTTCCATGGAAACCCTGATATTTTTTACTTTCTATAGACTTACAGTAAATAAAAATCACTTTTCTATCTATATTCTTAAATAAGTGTTACATTGAGAGTCTACTCTCAGTTCACAGAAGTAAGCACAGTAGAGCTATATTACTTCTACTTCAGGTCACACTTGGCCTAGAAAAGGTACTACATGCCTCAGTACAACGCTGCCCTGTGAATGGCACTGATGTGGTATTGACATGTCCATAGTGACAGAACTTGAATATTCTGTAGCCTTTTTTGAACTTCCAGGTAATGGAGCAGGATTGTTCTCTGCAGAACTCCACATGTGATGACTGTTGGGGACAAGCAACAGCTGCCAATTGCAGTTCCTTTGTAATGACAGAATCCAAAGTAGTCAAACCTTTTACACTTTTCTGGTAGGCCTTTTATTTAGGTTAGCATTCATGATCCACTTTGTTTAATGATGCCAATAAAGGGAACGGTACAATCATTGACATTTGTTCTTTGTCCATATTCATAAAGAGATCATTTCATAAGCCTTCTGAAGCTGTCTGTGTGCCATGGCCCAGTATGATGCCTGATTGTGAGGGTTCCAGTGTTTTAGCAGAAATAAAGATGCTGGTTTTTTTTAAATTCCAGTGTATTTGCTGAGGAAGGGATGATTGAAAAGTAATGACATTCTTAAGGTTGTTAGGATCTAGTATAGTACCCAAATAATAATGAAAGGTTAATATGGACGCGAAATGTATTTGGCTAGCAAGTGCTCCGTTGTTGGACATAAATCTTCTGTGAACTGTGTATGGAGTTATGCACACAATTATCCTTATCATTAGTTGGAATCAATGCCCTTACTTCTTGGCTTTCAGCATTTACCTGAGAGACTCACAAATTTTCTGCTTCCCAGAATGCACAATTTTTGTTTTCACATAGATAAAAATCAACCTTCCTCTCTATTCCTATCCATTGCAACAGTAACATTAGCTAGGTCAGCTGTTTGATAAAGGTCTCAAGGTTTCTCATGATTAAAACTGTGAGAATTATAGTTTAACCACTCATATACCCCCTCACACAAAAAGAGAACTTGCTAGAAAACCATTTGTAATGAAATTAGGAACAAGGGGAAACTTACTATTTTCAGCCCTTTTAAAAGCTTGAACTTCAGGTCATTTTTGTGAAAGGTTTTTCTGAATCGACAACGCTTTTAATCTGAGTTGGAACAGGCATGGCTTTTAGCTGTTGTGACTCATGGTTTGATGCAAAATTAGTTTTAACTGTGTTTGCTTTTGATTTTGTTCAACATAAAAATAAATATAAAGGATTTGATGACTATAACAGGATTCACCCAAAAAGTGGCTCAGATGTCCCAGGCTGCAGGCTTATCCTGCTCTTCTGGTTCCCTTATGATCTTCTTCCCCTATGCTCACTTGCCATACCTTGATATAACTTAGTCTCTGGGGAAGTTGCCCTAGAGCAGTGATTGCCAAAGGGCGTAAGTGTTCTGCAAAAAAAGGAGCAGGATCTGGCCCCACATGGCAGGATCCAACACACGGGCCAGTGATTGAAGTGTGCTACCAAAAAAAAGGGTGCCCCAGGTATCAAAAGTTTGGGAAACTGCTCTAGAATCTCAGCAGGAGTCTGATGGTGCTATCCTCAGACCAGTCTAAGGCCCTGGCTATTCCCTTCTGCTCTCATTCTTGCTCCCTCATTGGCCCTACTCAGGGCCTCCAGGCTCCCCCATAGCTATACTCACACCTTGCAGGTCTTACTCATCCTCCATTTACCAGGCTTCCTATCCCAATACTAGTTCTGTTCCCTCAGGCTCCTGACCCCTTTCTCTGCTTCCACCCACTCAGACCCCATCTCAGTCTCAGCTCACCCAAGTCCTAGTCTCTGCACTGGCTTTAACCTATTTTCTCTGGCTTAAGCCTCTTTCTTACTGAGCCCCACCCCACCTCCAGCCCTTGCAGGGCTTAGAAATATGAAGTATAGTCGAAGGCACTCCAGTCCATGGCCCCCAAACCACCCTTTATAGCGACTCCCAATGCACCAGTATGTATAAATGGATTCGTAATGTCATAGCCCCATTGGTTGAAGAGAAATAAGCATTAACCAAAACCTTTAACCCATCTGGGTACACTCACCAACAGGGAGAGGCTCCTCTCACCCTACTAGCAGCTTCACGTCTCCGTGTAGTACTTAAACTCCTCATGTTCTCCAAGACAGCTTCTCTTTCCCCCCCCCCCC
>NW_017729025.1:45215209-45229922 GCF_001723915.1 Gavialis gangeticus | reverse complement strand
CCCCTCCCCCCATAGTCATGGCCAGAGTGATATATTTGCCCTATATTGGTCAGTCTCTCCCCTGATGATCAGCTGACCCCTGCCTCTTAGCCCCAGAATAGGGGTTTCCCATTATCCCATCCATAGCCTCATTTAATTTCAGTCTGCTCTGCACAAGATGGATCAACAGTCCTGGGCCAACTGCTCTTCATCAAGCAGTTTCTATACCAGCTTTCAGTCCTCAGCTTACTTCTCGTCTGCATCTGTTATTGTGAAGCCTATCACTTGGCAGCTAGTTCCCATAGGAGCTACCAGTCCTTTGACTCTAGCTTCTACCTTCCCAGGACTGTTTACTTCTGCATGGCCACATCTACACAAGACACTGACTGTGCAGTAGCCCAAGACTAGTGTGCAGTAGCATCATGTGAGAGCAACCATGACACAACACTACTGCACAGTAGTCTTAGGCTACTGTGCAGTCAGTGTCATGGAAAAAGCTGTTTATCAACGTGACTGTGCAATCATGACTGCACAGTCAGCGTCCCATGTAGACATGGCCCATGTAGCCTTGTTCCCCTCTCTTGCAGCCTACTCATTGGAGACTTTTTCTCTACTGGTTTTGGAAGGAGAAACCTTGTCCTTTTTCAAAGACAAAGTCAATCTTTTTGACTACTTTCCCCTCTGGGTGACAAAATTCTTGCTCTTAAAGTGGCCTGGTGGGTTTTCTTGCCCTTCAGTCCTTTCTTAGTAACAGGGCTAGGGTTCCCTATTACAATACCACATGGACTAAGAGAAAATTCTGGATCAGAAAAAAGGAGAGCCTGGGGTCTTTTCCTTGTTCTGCCAACTGACCTACTATGTAACCTTGGGCACATTAATTCACCTGTTGGTGCTCCTATTTTCCATCCATTTTTTGTTTGTTTTGTCTATTTATATTAATCTCACTGAAGAACAGAGGCTCTTTCACTATATTTGACCAGCATAAGCAAATGGATCCCTAAGCTTTGGTGAGTACTGAAGGTAGTAGAAGAAGGAGGATGATAAATGAATGGAGAAGAGGTTCATGCAAACTCCTGCAGAATGACAGTAGCAAGGATAGTACAGAAAATTTACTACGCTTTCACAGACCTCAGCAGCGAATATATGTAATTTTACTTTGGGGAACTGGAAATTACTTCTCTAAATACTTAGGCACAAATTTCACACCTGCTTAGCTTTTAACGATACCTTCCTTCTGCATATTTAACTTCTGTTTGGCAGTCTACGCTAAGGGGGTCAGATCCATCCTGGCGCAAAGCCAGTAAGGTAAATCGGATCATGTCCCAAATGAATCTGGCCCATCATCTGTGCTGATATTGTGGAACTTTCCCATCTAACATTTCCCTACTATTTTTCTTCCTGTTTCCTTAAAAAATGTCATTTATATGACATGAAAACTGCTCTCTAAATAAATGAAGTGCAATATTGTTTTGCTAATAAGAATAACTACAAATCCTACTTGAATTCATATAAAGACTACATTAAACATTTGGTAAGACATTTGGCATAGTGTAAATGCAGGTGGAGCTGGGCTGTAAAGTCAAAAGGTAAAAAGCATGGAAAGTGATATATGGTTCTAATGCCAATTATCAGTGACTGAAGATATGTCTGCATGGTAATCTCCAGTGTCATGAACAAATATCAGCTATTCTGGGTATCAGAAACAGACTAGCCACAGCATTGTGGAGTTCTGTACTTTGCTAAGAAACAGGATGAATTTGCCTGTTCAGAATTCCATGCTGCTATAGCTAAAGTACCTGAGAGAGGAGAGACATCACTTCTGATCTTTGTTCTCAGAAACTGGCTCATTTATG
The DNA here is from genome assembly GCF_001723915.1 of Gavialis gangeticus. Classification (NCBI taxonomy): domain Eukaryota; kingdom Metazoa; phylum Chordata; order Crocodylia; family Gavialidae; genus Gavialis; species Gavialis gangeticus. The sequence continues at coordinate 45,228,090 of NW_017729025.1, read as the reverse complement.
TAGACAGTTATTGGCCAAAAATTGAGAAGAAACCCTGAGAGCAGGAAATCCTGCTGAAATCCAGGACTTCTCTGTCCCCAAGGGAGTGCTCACATCACTGTCAAGCTCCTTGTTTGATCTCTGTGGTCCTCAAACAACAACCCACCTTCCGTAGAAAAGATGGAATGTGCTTCCCACACAAACTATTCCACAGGCTGGCTATAAAGGTGTTTAATTGAAGCATGGACCTGTAAGATTGGATACTCTGATAGCTGAGAAGGATCTGACATCCACATTTACTTCTCCATGAATGTTATTACCATGTTATTTTGCTATAAAGTAAATGGTGGATAGCATTGCTGCCATTCAGCATCTACTAGCAGAAGGTGAATCAACATACAAGAAAGTGGCTGGATGTTGTGAATAAATCTCTCTCTCTCTGTCTCCCTGGAAGAGGACATTACAGTCTCCCTTGTCCTCAAGGCAACTGGGTTATAAAAATTCCTGAGGGCAAGGGAACTTGTTTTCTTGCTCTTCCAGTGGCAGTCATTTTGGGTACAGACAGACGGATGAGCCTCCAGAGAGACTCTCTGGATGATTTTACCATGAGCAGATTTGGAAACTAGCTAATAGTTTAGAAATAAGTAATTTTAGCTGCATGTTAAAAGGGTGACCAAACCCAAATTTGATGAAAGGCTCAATTTATTCTGTATTGCTCAAGGTGCATTCTCTAAAATCCCTTTGTTCTTCCCCTCTCCCATTCTCTCTCTCTCTGATCAATAAAAGGTTATCTGGCTCAGCATGCCTAGCTGTGAATGCCTGAGGGGAGAGGGGTCAGAGATGCATTTCACTTCTAGCAGCACTCATTTGTTTATTAACTAATTCAGTCCTACCTGAGTTTATCCTGGAAGGCTGCAGGCTACAAGGAGTACCCAAAAATATTACTATTGGGCAAAGCACCCGCAAGACTTGCAGGACCTGTGTACCCAGGGTGGCACACAGCCCTAACAGAGACCAGTGCCCGGGTGGTGGCAGCATTAACCCAGGCTTGCAGGAGGTCTCCAGAAAGGGGAACGGTCAGACATAGACTTCACAAGGGAGACTCCCAGAGCATGGTTCTGGGTGTGGCACAGTGAGGTGGGTGGCTCAATGTAGTAGCACCCCCTACTGTCACACCACAGATGTGTCTTATATGCAGCTCTGACTCAGGGTGCTGTCACACATTCAACTTAATACTTACTAAGTAAAGTTACAAGGTGAGCAAATATACATACAAACAGTTTAGTATGTGTTAAATGCAGCAACCAGCCACAGCAGCAGCAGTCCTGTGGTTCCCTCCCCGTGACCTAGTGTTTGTTGTGTGTCTAAATAAGCCAGCTCAAGTTTCCCCAGCTCTTGTGGGTGTGTTTTCCCCCTTTCCCCCCTCCCCCCACATCCTCAAAACATAGGCCTTCTGGTTCTTTTTTTCCTGTGGGGCTGTGGCTCAGTGAGCTTCAGCCCCCTTCCTCCCTTCTTCTCTACTCACTTTCTGCCCCCAAAACCCCAGTCTGCCCCTACTAGATTCACCAGCCCACGGGATATTTTGTTTTTCTTTATTGTTTTCCCTGGCTTTATGTGGAAAAATAGCAGGGCAGGAACCTTCTGGGGGGTGGCAGATGCCCCTATAGAACTTCCCACAGCCCCCACTATGGGGGTGGATCCTAGCCAAGCCCCCAAGGGGATGCATGCCCCTGCATTCTTCACCCCAGAGCCAGAGTCCAACCAACCTCCCCCAGGGGTGGAAAAGCCTGAAACCTCTTCTGCAGGGGCAGGTGGGACTCTGGTAGGGAGCCAATGGGACCAGGGGGTCACCCCTGGCCAGGGCTGCCCTGGAGGGGTACCCAAGCCCTCTCTCCCATCATCGGGGACCAAGGACTAGGGCAGTGGGAAGGGCTCCTATTCAGCCTCCTCCACAGCTGGGGGTGGGAAGGGCAAGAGCCCTGCCCCGAAGCCTAGACAACCAACACCTGAGGGGACCAGGTGCACTACACTAGCCAACACACCCACTCAGCCTGTCCCTGGCCCTAGCTCAGGCCCCACCAACATGGTCCCCTGGGGCAGGAACTGCAGCTATGCACAGGCAGCTTTAGGGAGACCCAAAGCCAGGGGGCCTGGACCCTCCACCACTGGCCCTTCCAGCTCGGGCAGCAGGGCCCCCTTTCCGGCACTCACCCACAGGCATGGGGTGAAGTGCCAACTGCCCAAGTGGGAGAACCTGCACTTTCAGACTTGGGTGCAGGCCCTGGCTTGGGTAGTGGGGGTCCACAAGATCATGGTGGCCTCCTGCTTTCATGGCAAGGGGTTTTTTTTCCTTGCATTGGAGGCTGCTGAACAAAACACAGTGGAAAGGGGGGTCACGGTGGAGGGCAAGTACGCTCTTTCTGTCACCAGGTCATGATCCAGCTGGCAGCAGTAGCACGGTTGGAGGCTGAGGGGTGCCTGATAATTCCTTATCAGGGGGCTCTGGTGAGGATTTCTATACACTGGGGGATCTGCGGTGCTTCCAGTGCCATGCCCTGGGCACTCGCATCATGAGTACCTCATGGACCAGGCGGGGAGGGCATCTGTGGGTCCCACTGGAAAAAGGGTTGCCTCTACCACTGGTTCCAATCCCCCCTCAGGCCCTCCTGGCACCCCAGCCACAACTATGAGCCCACCCGTGAGCTCAAGGGACCCCACCCCCCAACCAAGTCTAGTGGAGTCCCAGGGAGGGTACCAGCAACTGGGGGGAGAGAGGGAGCAGGGCCTCCCTGCCCCAGTCATACCCCCATTGTGGCTGCTCCACCCCCCCAACCCTCACCTTCTCTTGATGAAGCCTGTCCACCTGAGGACCACCCCATGGCTGAGTGGATACAGGTTCCCTCTGGCCGTAAAGGCAAGAGGAAGGCCCAGACACAGCTGGAGCCCTCTGACATGGAGGACTCCTCTCCTCCTCCCAAGACCACCACATGGGGGGAAGGAGTTGCTCAGGCTCCAGGGGCTTCCCCAGCTGTGCCTCACAACCTACCCCCAGGAAAGATCAAATGGGTGATCCCCATGGAGGAGGTTTCTGGGCTCCTAGATAGTCCTGAACAGGAGCCCATGAGGGAAGCCCTTCATTCTGCTGACCAAGGCCTAACCCCTGAAACCACAGGTGCCAAGGCTGAGGCCTGCCCAAAGGAAGGCCTAGTAGCAGGGCCTCCTCCCTCTGATCTAGGGGATACAGAGACCCTGGGGCTCACCCTGGTGAGTTCTGAGGGAGGAGGTCCTCTTTCCTAGGACCCCGAGGCAGATACCAGAGCCACCCTGGTGCCTAGTGGGTCTCTTCTCTCCCCCTCCCAGGAAAACCTCACCTGTAGCCTGCCCCATAGTCCCACACTAGACTGGGTTATGATAGGGTCCCCTAATCAATAGGCTGATCACATCACAGACTCTGCACAGATCCCCCAGGGCTCCAGCTCTACACCACCACTTTGTGAAGGAGCCCCACCCCTACCCTTACCCCCACCCCTGTCCCAGGGGGCTGCAGAGCTCTCCCAGTCCCAACCAGAGTCTGGGGTCTTAGAGCACTGGGGGGTTCAGATGGTGCCAGAAGAGCCCTCTGATGTCCAGGACCAGGAGAAAGATGCCCAAGAAACAGCAGGCTCCATGGAGCCTGCTGACCTCTTTTTCCCAGCAGTCCCCAGGGATGAGCTACTTGCATTTCTTGACAGTTACTGCCCTTGCTGGTCTGCCAGCAAGGTACAGTTAGCCCTGGACCACTGGGGAAGATTTGATAGCATCCTCACCACTGCAAGGGTGTTGGTGGGGGAAGGCAAGGGACCTAAAAGCTTCAGTGCCTGGATATATAGGTGAGCCCGCAGTTTCATAGATGCCCTCTATGCGTATGGGAGGGCACTATGTGAACTGGCGGGCCCCACACTGATCGTTGAGATGCATGAGGCCCCTGTTGAACCGTCTACTCCACCCCCCCCAGCTATATGGTCATTTAACATCATAACCCTCAATGTCCAAGGCTGCAGGAAGGGTCTCTGGAGGTGCCAGGTGCTCTTCTTCCTTCAGGAGGGGGGTACCCCATGGTATTCTTACAGGAGACCCTGACAACTCCACCTGATGAACCAAATTGCTGGCTGGAGTGGGGAGGCATGGTCTTTTTTAGTCACCTCTCAGCCACCTCATCTGGGGTGGCCACCCTGTTCTCCCCAGGCCTGCAGCTGGAGGTTCTCCAGGATGATGAGGTGGTGCCGGGTCACCTCCTGCACCTCTGGGTCCAGGTGCGGTGGCTAGTCCAGAACCTCCTGAACATGTATGCCCCTGTGAAGGACCTGGAGTTGGCGTATTTCTTCTGCCAGGTGACCACATTCATCGGCACCATCAACTGTCATGAGTGCCTGGTCTTTGGCGGGGACTTTAACGTCACCCTAGATGCATGAGACCGGTCAAACAAAGAGCATAACCAGGCCACCGTGGGTGTCCTCAGGGAGATCCTGATGGACTACTCCCTGGTGGATGTCTGGCTTGCCTGTCACCCCACTGAGTCCCCTGCCTTCACTTATGTGAGGGTGGGGGAGGACCAAGCATGACACTCCTGGTTAGACTGGGTTTACATATCTTTGCCGCAGTTTGCCCGGGCCCACACCTCTGGCATCTGGCCAACCCCTTTCAGTGATCACCACCTTGTCTGGGCCCAGGCCACACTGGGGCCTGGGCATCTGGGTTCAGCCTACTTGCATTTTAATGCCAGTCTGATGGAGGATGTAGGCTCCAGGGCAGCTTTCCAGGAGTTCTGGCTTGCCTGGCAGGAGCAATGGGCAGCTTTCACCTCGGCTCGGAGATGGTGGGATGTGGGGAAGGTGTGCATCTGGCTTTTTTGCCGCGGCTACACTTGGAGACACACCCAACAGAGGGAAGCAGTCCAGAAGCAGCATGAGTGGGAAGTGCTAGAACTGGAGAGGTTGCTGGATAATGACCAAACCAACCCATCCCTCTATGGAGAGTGTTGGGAGAGGAGGGAAGAGTTTCACGCTCTAGATGACCACCGCAACCGCGGTGCATTTGTCCACTCATGCATCCAGCTACTTCAGGAGATGTACCACAGCCCTCACATCTTTTATGCCCTGGAGAGGAGGTGAGGGCCCAAGAAGTACATCACCTGCCTTCTGGCAGGTGATGACACCCCGCTCATAGATCCAGGCAAGATGTGGCAGCGCACGTGGGCCTTCTATGAAGAGCTATTCTCCCTGGATCCAACTGATGCTGAGGCCTGTCAGACCCTGTGGGAGGAACTCCCGCAGGTCAGCATGGATGACCAGGACTGGCTGGAAGCTCCTCTTACTCCAGGTGAGTTTTCAGCTGCTCTCCACCTGATGCCTGGCAACAAGGCTCTGGGCATCAATGGGCTGACCTTGGAGTTCTACCGGGCTTTCTGTGATGTCCTCAACCTGGACCTTACTGCAGTCTGGGCCAGATCCGAGGGAAGTGGGGAGCTCCCCCTGTCATGCTGGAGGCCCATGCTGAACCTCGTGCCAAAGCAAGGAGATCCCTGTGACCTAAAGAATTGGCATCCCATGTCCCTCCTCTGCACGGACTACAAGGTGGTAGCAAAGGCTATGTCGCTGCGCCTGCACTTCATGCTGATGGATGTGATCCATCCCAACCAGATGTACTCGGTGCCTGGACATTCCATCTTCAAAAACCTGTTGGGACCTTCTGGAGCTAGCATGCTGGGAGGGCCTGTCCTTTGCGCCCCTGTACCTGGACCAGGAGAAGGTGTTTGACAGAGTGTATCATGGGTACCTCACAGGCATACTGCAAGCCTTTGGCTTTGGGTCCCACTTCGTGCAGGCTCTCCAGGTGCTGTACGCCTCTGCAGAATGTATGGTCAAGCTAAACTGGACCCTGAAGGAGCCCATCTCATTCAGGTTAGGGGTGCATCAAGGCTGCCACTGTCAGGTCAGCTGTATGCCTTGGCCCTGGAGCCTTTCTTCATTCTGCTGCAGAAGCGGGTAGCAGGGTTGATGCTCCAGGAGCCAGCAGTGCAGCTGGTCCTGTCAGTGTATGCTGATGATGTACTCCTCATGGTCCAGGACTCAGGTGACCTGCGGCAGGTGGAGGTCTGCCAGGCATTGTATTCAGCGGCCTCCTCTGCCCAGGTCAACTGTGTCAAGAGCTTTGGCCTAGCAGTGAGTGATAGGTAGCAGGTGGGCTCACTCCCACCCACGCTCTGTGGGATCTGCTGAGGCATGGGCTCACTGCTCTACTTGGGGGGTCTACCTGCCCCCACAGACCCCTGCTCTACAGAGAACTGGCACCAGCGGGAGGCAAGTGTGGTGGGGTGGCTCCAGGCCACTCCACCACCCTTGCACAACTGTTGCAAATGAATCGCAGGGCTCCTGTGATGTCTCTCCCTGTATGGAGGAATGCTGGGGCTGAACCAGCTGGTCCTGTCCATGCTCTGGCACCACTTGCACACCCTGCCTGTGTCCCCTGAGGTCCTGGTGGGACTCCAGAGATGGGTGCTGGAGTTTTGCTGCCTGGGATGGCACTGAGTCACTGCAGAGATCCTAAGTCTCCCCTTGTGAGAGGGCATCCAGGGCCTGGTTTGCCTGCACAGCCAGGTCTTGCCATTCCAACTTTAGGCCCTGCAGTGACTGCTATATGGTGTCAGCAGCCATGCAACAAGGGGCCACCTGGGGTGTGCTTTCCTCCACCACTTCCGGGGGCTCTGATGTGACAGACAGCTCCTCAGCCTGTGGGGCTTCTCCCTGCAGGACCTGCAAGGGCTGCCAGATTTCTACCAGGACCTCCTCAAGGCCTGGAGGCTGGTCTCTACCTCCAGGCCCCCCACAACAGTTGCCCAGGGTGCCAATCTGCTCATCTAACCCCTCCTCTGGAACCCCAGCTGAAGGTGCTGATGGCATAGGCACCCCAGCTGAGACAGAGGTTGATCCTGGCCAGTGTCACCTGTATTGGAGACCTCCTGGACTATGATAGGCAGGGGTGGGTGGACCCCTCTGCACTGGCCCAGTGCATGGGTCTATCCATAACACGTGCAATCTGCCATCTGGTCCAGGAAGTGAAATCTGCTCTACCTCCCGACTCCCTTGACTTTATTGACCAGGTCCTGTGCAGTGGCTGTCCCCCCCCCCTGCCCCTGCCCCCTGCATGTCCTCCAGCCCACCAGAATTTGTTATGGGGCCAGCGCCTCACCTGGCTTCATGCCCTCATGTCCTGCCCAGACACCAGGTGGCGGGACCTGCTTGGTGAGAGTGTAGCTGGGGCACCCCAGTGGCTGAGTCTGTACTCCGCCCTCATCCCACGAGCCACTGGGGACCTCAGCTGGTGGCTCCTCCATGGAGCCATCCCCATGGGCGTGTATGTGGCAAGCTTCATGGACACCCCAGTCTCTTGCCCCTTCTGTGGGCAGAGGGAGACCCTGGTGCACAAGTCCCTTGAGTGCACCAGCCTGCAGCCCCTCCATCTCCACCTCCAGAGCGTCCTCTTAAGGTTCTAGTTGAATTTCACCCCCCACACACACTTTCTGTTTTTGGTCACCCCATCCATGGCCTCACCAAGGCCTAGGACCTCCTGGTTAATATCCTTCTGGCCCTGGCCTAGTGGGCCCTGTATTTGACCAGGAAGGAGGCTCTGGCTGGGAAGCTTCCTGGAGACAGTGGGGCTGCTTTCCTCTCACTTTCCCATGCATGTCTCTGTGCGGAGCACCAGTGAGCGACATCCACTGGCTCCTTGGATGCCTTTGAGGACTGGTGGGTGTGGCCCAGAGGGCTCTGCTCGGTGTCCCCCTCTGGCACACTTATTTTCATGTTTTGACCCTTTGACCCACACAACACTCCTATCTTGTTTTTTGCCTTTTTTGCCCCAAGAATTCTGTTGTATGTTTCACCCATTGGCCCCACACAGTAGGGACTATTAGTTAGTCAGGTGGGCCTTAGAGCCCACGATACTTGAAAGATACAAATAGACAGGATCTTCTGGGGCCCAGCCAATTAGTACCTAGGGACACTACCCCTTGTGCTAGCTGGACTGCTGCAATGGCATCCCAAATCAATTTTTAAAAATACCCCCAAATCCATGTTCTAGTGTGTCTCTCATCATGATAAAATACATTCTAAATACCTATATGTGCTGATGTGTGCTTTTTGTTTTCTTCGCACATGATGGGTGTGTGATGGGGGGATGTGGTGTTTTCAGGAAGGTGGTGGGAAGGGGTGTGGGAGAAGGCAGTGTGTCTGTGTAGAGGGATGTGGATTGGTGTATGGGTAGATGTGGAGCAATTCCTGGGGGGACTGTGGGTGTGGTGGACCTCGTGGGGGGGGCTGCTCAGGAGGGGTGGATCCCCTGGCCCCCACAGGGTGCAGCCCCACCCCCCAGCTCATGGAATGCCCCTCCACAGGTCTCCAGATTCCCCCTGGAGGGCCACAGCCCCCCTGCCCAGGGCCCATTACTGGCCTTTTGCAGCAGCAGTGAGGGGACCACACGCCGAGCCCAGCTGGGTCTGCCAGCCCTGGGACTTCTCCTGCCATCTGACTGAGATGGTTCCATGGTGGCAGGGCCTGGCGTGGTGTGCAGGGACTGTGTGCTGAGCCCAGCAGTCCTGCAAGCCCTCAGGCTCCTCTGCCGCCCAGCCGGGCCAGTCCCATGGTGGCAGGACCTGGTGCAGTATGCAGGGACCATGTGCCAGGCCCAACAGGGTCCTGCCAGCCCTGGGGCTGCTTGTGTTGGACTGCATGCCATGGGACTAGTCTGTCTGGGTGGCAGAGTGGCCCCAGGCCTGGTAGGACCTGGCTGCACCTGGCACGCAGTCCCCATGCACTGCATCAGGTCCCACCTCTTGCCCCATTGTGCCTCCGGGGAGGTGGCGCATGGCAGGATCTGGCCCAGCCCCATGTGGCTCATTACTCTGGCTTTGCACTGGAGTGGGTCACACAGCTCTGGGAGATGCAGCCCGTGTGCATGCCTCCTGGAACCGTATGACCCACTTCAGGGCAAAGCCAGACTAGTGAGCTGCACTGGTCTGGGCAAGGTCCTCACCCCCCACAGTCCCAGGGGCATCCCCCTTACCACTCCCTAACCCCCCCACATCCCCCTGCCACCCCTTACACCTACCCAGAGCCATGAACCCCCCCACCCCTATTCCCCTACTTACCTTGGACTGTGCTGGGGCCAAGGGCAGCAGGAGCACCAAAGAGATGCTCTGGCTGAAACCAGAGCGTCTCTTCTGGAGGACTGACTTCCTGCTTGCTCTGGGCATGGCTTGGGACTTGCTCTGCTCTTCTGTGGAGCATTTTTTTTGACCGCTGGATATCCAGGGGTCTAATTTTCTCCCTGCGCTGCAAACTTGCAATGTGGGGAACATTTTTTTTGAGAGGCATGTGCATGCTCATCTGGACACACCCTTTGAGTCCAACATGTCAGGATGCACTGTTGTATGCATCCCAGTCTCCCTTTGTTTGGGGAGTGTATCCCCTACCCAAACACTTCTGCCCACAGCCAGGAGGTGATGGTTGGTACACTGGCAACACCCCACCTGTCCTGGGAGTGTTACCAATGGACCATATGGCACCCTCCTGAGCTGTGCTGTAGATAGTTGAGGCCTGGCTTTCCTCCAGTGTGACATTAATCAGAGGAGGGGTACTGGGAAATGGGGGTTAAGGGAAGAGAAGGAATAACTCTCCAGCAAGGGACAGTGGAATACCAGCTCACCAGCCCTCTAGTGGCAGAGTATGATCAGTTCATGTTTGGGCATGTACATGCATCTGTTCCTGACATGAACTAACTTTAACACATCATAACATTCTAACAATTTACAACTGTTGCAAATGAATATGTGACTATACCCTCAGATGCTTGAGCTACAGAAAGCAACAGGAGTTCAGATACCTGTCTATGCCTAGCGCTATCAGAGGTATAATATGGAAACTGGACCCTAGGCAGTAGGTCTACATAAGGCACTCAAAAAGTAGCACCTAGGGCTGCTGCCCTGGTTTTCTGCCACCTTCCTTAGCTCCATACCCTTCCTGAGTGCCACTCTAATCCCTTTCCCATGTCCTATCTGCTGCTCTGATTTCTGCTTCCTAGAGTGTGCTGCTTGTCCCCTTCATGGTCTGCCATGTGCCACACATAGAAACTGGCTATGCCTTCCGTGGCACGCATGGCACAGGTTGGGCATCCCTAGATTAGAATATTTGATAATATTCATTTTTATACTCTATTTTATACTTGTTCCTTCTCATGACCATCATTGCCTTGTACCATTCTTCTTTTGTCTTTGCAGTATCACCATTTTAATTCTTGCAAAACTCATTTTGAATTTTAGAGGGTGTCTGGACATTTTCCTTTGACTCAGTTTTACGTCAGCGAGCAAGTAGAATTATAAGCACCTTGCCATTCATTGCCCTAGAGATCTGCATGACTTCCACTCTTTCTGGCTGATCTTGTTGAGACTTCTTGTCAGGACATCTTCTGTCCATTTCCCACATTTAGGCAAAAATTGACAGGGAAGCCTGATTTGTTTTAGGCCTTCCCTCTTCATGCTGTTCTTAATAAATTCTGATGTTATTTCTAGGCCAATTGTTGTAATTATGTTTTCATTGGCCTTCTTCATTATATTTCATCTCCAGATGGTCCACAACTTGGCTTGTTGGCTTGGCTCCTAATACAAGAAATATAGGAATATTATACCTTTTGTTTTCCCTTCAATCAAATCTACATAGGCTCCTTATTTGTCAACTAAAAGACTTTAAGATTCTGCCTCTTGGGGCACTTCATATCTCAGTTATTTCATTATGAGATAGAATCCTCTGAGAGATCTTATTTTTCACTTCGGATTTAACAATTTGTTGGTACTGCTTTGATATATTGCCTTAGCCTGTGACATCAATGCTTTGTCATTCTTTAGCAACTTTAGATTTATCCACAGCTTAAAGTCATGCACATGACTCCCCTCCATCAGCTGACATAAAGCATGAGGCTAAAGCTGCTTTGTATTGTACAGGGAAAGCACAATATTATGTAGGGATAAGAAGGCTGGCTGTCAGTCATATCTAAGAAAATAGATTTTCAGGGGTCAATATTCTGAGAAGCATCAGTGCACTTGAAAAAACTATCCCACTAGTTCACCTATGTGCCATTTCAAGGTTTTCTAAAATGCTGTTACATACTGGAAAAAATAGATGATTCAAACCCACAATTTTGCATCAAACACTATTAAAATACTCAAATATTAGAAAATATAGGTCATTAAACAATCCCAGCTTATTTTCTAGTTTAAAAAATGAATCTATATCAGGGCCTTTTCACATTCAATTTTACTACTTCTGGATTCAAGTTTCAACTGAATACTACTCTAGTGTATCTAGTGTATCTTCTCCTACTACCTCGTGATATTTATCTTGACTATTTTTTTCTAAATTGTTTTTCAGTTTTGCTGCCTGCTGTTAAAATGGTTGACAGATTTCACCCCAGAGACAGCTGTGTTTCGGTGGTGGGTGAGGTAATGTTCCCATGGATCAGATGCTGCTGAATGAATGTATTGAAAATTTGGCTCAAAAGTTTAAATGCAAATCAAAACCTTTCCCATAGTATAATAGTGTTATGCAAAGGAGATTCAAACAAGCAAACTGGACAACTTTTATATAGCATACAACTTGTAATTTCATAATATAATTACTTCCAGGGGATTTCTGAGTACAAAGAAGCCATTAGGAAAACTGTCTTTGTGTGTGTGTGTGTGTGTACACACAACTGCATTTATCTCAGGGTTTCAGAAAGGCTGCAAAATCTTTTTATATGCTCACTTCTTGAAACATTACAAAAGTGTCACAGTCAGGTATCTTCAGTCTGAGGCTCCTGCCAATGGATTTTTTTAAAACAATACTTACTGTGGGCCAAAAGTGTTTGGTTCATGATTTTGAAAGCAAGTTACATATTTATTTGCTTATCTGTTTTTAATGGAATTATATAGATAATTGTCCTTTCCATACTTTTTTTTTCCTGAAAAGAGAGTGAAAATTCTCTTCTAATTGGGAAAGTGTGTTGGGAAGAAGGACATCATATCTAAATATAGTTATAGATCACATTTATAGAAAATGCTGATGCCCAAGAGAGGTTTCCATATTTCTCCTCATAATGCATGAACTATTATTATGACTGTACACAGTCTTGGCAATTGCAGAAATACAGGTACAAAGCCAAATGGGCATTTGTATGTATTACAATTCTGAAACATAAATACAAATAACATAACTACTTCCAAAGACTGAAACAAAATGCTTCTACATCTAAATGACCTTTCTGTGCAGTTGGAGATAACATCATCACTCCATTGAAAAAGGTCTTGTCTACACTCAAATTGGTTTGCTAGTATGGGTATAACTATCCTGGCAAAACCTGCTAATGTAGTTTAAGCTAGTTCCCAAAAACTGCATAAATGGTACTGGAGGCAGATATTTTTGCCAGTATAACCATGTGTACAGTATAGCTCTTGCAAGTACTAAGAGCTACTAGTACAGCTATTTCAATTGAGGTTGGAGTGGGGAGCCACTTCCCAGAAAGACAGCAATGCAAGAAAAGTTTCTAGACAGACACAAGGCATAAGATCAAATAGTTGGTTATTAAGCTTACTGGACCAATTACTAATGGGAGATATAATCATATACATGCAACCAGTATATTATATATTCATTATCATGACTTCACTTAGAATCATGGCAACTGCATATGAAAATTAGATACCTAATTTTTTTAGGTATAAAAAATGAAAATTTGTGTAGGATTTTATGAGGAAATAAATATAATGTCCTCTGTTCGGAAAATTTTGCAATTACACGTATTTGAATTCATCATCCTTTTTTTTTTTTTTTTTT
>NW_017729025.1:45197854-45215003 GCF_001723915.1 Gavialis gangeticus | reverse complement strand
TTTTTTTTTTTTTTTTGACCTGGTATATGCTAGCGATTCAGGGACTGATTTCCCAACATGGATTGTCAGGGCACATACAGTAGAGTGGAATCCAAAACCCACTGGTGTCAATGGTATTTGAATCAAGTCCTATGCCTGTTCCTTTGGGCAATGATAGGTACCTATACTGTTACCTCTTATTTCCTTGGCAACCTATCTCCAATATCTATTCTTGCAATCAAGTGATAATTGCTTCACAAAAACCAGAAGTTACACATTTAGAGATTGACCTGTCTGAACATTAAATACTTATTTAAAGCAAGACTTCTCTATCAGTAAAAAAATACTGACAGAGAAGATAACTGCAAAATGAAATTTAGTGGGAAAAGGTCAAAGATTCAAATTAAGACAGCACACATTTTAATTCATTACCAGTTGGCTAATTAATCAGATGTTGCTGGGGAAAACACAGGGAAAGAATAGCTTTTCTTACCTGTGTTGGTGATGAATAATGACAATGCTGCCTTCAAATGCTATATCATGACATGGCTAGGAGAAAAAATATTTATTCATGGTGGTGTGTTAAAACATAGCTTTCTCTAGTAGGGCATGCTATAGACCCATTAGCATGATAGATTAATGCTTTAGTTAACACATCTTTCACACATATACTGCCATCTATTTATGCATAAAAGGAAGACAAAAATATATCACTTTAAGTTTATTTTTGGATAAAGTGAATTTAACTTATCAGTAAAGTGGAATGACAAGTTCCTGGGCAATAAATTTTACCATTTTATAAAGTTATGAGTCCAGTAGTCATCAAATAACACTTTTCTCTGTCTCTTCTCCCATTCCTCTCTGAACCTCATGAATGTTTCCTAACATCTAAGTTCAGTTACTCATTTATCTTCAGAAAAATCTTTCCAAGAGTAGACCAAATCCTACATTCCTTCATCTATCTAATCTTCATGGAGAGTGTTGCTAAAATAAGACAAGCAATATAATTTGTTCCCTGATTTTCTGTTAGGTGATGGAATTGTCTCTCTTTTTGCTATTTGTTATTGTTTGTGTAGAAACTAGGGATAGTCCATGCTAGGAACAAGTAGATAAAAAGTGGATGAAAGGAAGTATTGTCATTTACATTTTATGGATAGAAAGTTGAGGCTAGTAGAAATTAAGCAAAATGCCTCAGAAGCCATCCACAGAAGAGACAGTTGAAAGAATGTGCCCCCCTCATTATTTTATTTCTACTTTGAATTGAAAAATGTCACACATGGCTGAAAATAAAACAAAGGTTTAGATGAGAGGTGGGCAGTTATTTTGGGCTTAGGGCCGCTTACTGAGTTTTGGCAAGCCATCGAGGGCTGCATGACAGGCAGCCAGGGCAGATAAATATTAATTTACAAAATTTTTTAGGGGCCCCATGGACCAGATAGAATAGCTTGGCAGGCTGCATCCAGCCTGTGGGCCACATTTTGCCCATCCCTGGTTTAGATGAAAACTATGTAAAAACAAAAAATAAAATTGAAAAATATTTTTTTACTTTCATTGTTTTCCAATGAAAAAAACAAATAATTTGGAAAATGCCAGGCACTTGCCATTCAAGGTTCTTTGAGTAGATATGATATCTTTTATTAGACCAACTAAGTAGTTGGAAAGAAGTTCTTGGCACAGTTACCCTTTTTTGGGTGTAGGGGGTCTCTGCTGTTCTGAGACTGCAAGAAATGAGAGAAGCTAAAAGTGTGGCAGGATGTCAGTGAAAATGTAAATAGGGAAATTAGAAAGACAAAAGGTAAAGCAGAGAGATAAAGCAGAGGGGGTGGGGAGGGGGAAGGGGAAGAGAGCAGGGGAAAAGAAATGGGAAAAAAGACTGAAGGGAGGCATTACAGTGATAGAATACAAGGTAGAAAAGAGGCTGTCAGTAAAAAAGGAAAATAGTAGGAGATCAGGAAAACAAGACTGAGATAAGTTCAAAGTGTGAGAGGATGTAGTGAAAATATAAATAGGTAAAAAGGAGAAGCAAAAGGTGAAGCAGGGGAGAGAGGGGGGAGAAAGCAGGGGGGAAAAAAGGCAAATAGGAAATATTTGAGAGGAAATAATATAGGTTAAGAAAGAGGCTCTCAATGAAGAAGGAAATAATAGGAAGTCAGGAAGACAATGGGCAGAAAAGTGGGGGAGGGGAGAAAAGGTGATGGAAAAGAAGAATGTAAGAAGTCAGGTCAGGCAGGTACCTGGTGAAACAGATATCAGGAAGGTTGTAATATGTCATAAAACTGTTGGCTACAAAGGACCAACTCACAGGATCATCATAAAATTCTAGTTTATTGTACAGATGCAAAAGTCAGAACATAAACCTTGGTGCTGATCCCCTCAAACACACACACATTCATGCGCACACACTCACAGTAGCTAGCTCTGAACACTAAGCACTGGTGTCAAGATATATCTATCCCCAAGCGCTGGAGTCCTCCGTCGATGGCCAGTCGAGGCTTCTTTCAGTGTGATGTTGCTGCAGAAGGGGGTCGCTGGCTGGTCCTTCTGGCTGGACAGGCAGGGTGCTGGTCAGGCCAAAGAGGGGGTCATTCTTCACGGCCTTTTATCCCTCTCTGGCAGATTTGGTGACTCACCAGTTCTCAGGTTTACCTAATCCAGGGGTCATTGACCTTGAGGGACGTCCCTCTTGGTAGCTGCTGGATGGCAGCTGTCAGCCCCAGGGGGTCACGTTCGCACGTACGTGCAGTCCCAGGAGTCCATTGATGAATTTTGATTGATCCACTGCCGTGATGAATAGAGCTCTGGAAGTGGTTGATCAGGGGGTATTTCAGCCCCAAGGGTCTGTTTACAGCATTGATTAGTTCGAACTGGGGCTTCAGTACATTTAACAATGAAATTCCAGGAATTCCTGGCTCTTTATTGATTCTTTCTTCTCCTTGGTCTCTGATTTTGTAGGTGTTAATTGCCACTCATTAACATGTTTATCCAGACTAGCTACTGTTACACAATCAACCACGATTCATTCAGGGACCAGCTCCATTCGGAGATTCCTGCCCTTGCTAACATTTTTACATGGTACAACTTACTTTTAAACTTAAAGTGCATTTGTAAAAGCATCTACAAGCTCTATTTTTACTACAAATACACCTTATAAAAAATAATAATAATATAATAAAAGAAAAAGAGAGAGGAAGGAAGAAAAGGTAGAAAAGAGAAAGCATCCCCACAAGGGAGAAAATACTAAAAGAGAGGCTTTTGCCATATAGAGGAGCTTCACATTTGACAGGGGGTGGGGACAGACAAAAGGGATTTCTTTCTACAATACCAATGTCTATATTGAATCTGTAATCTTTTTGTATCCAGTAGATTTATGAAATGAAGTTTATAGGCTCACATACAGAAGGTGATTTGTAAGTCTCCTTTGAGGATTAGAACTGAGAGATCAGAGGGAGTGATTGTCGTGTGAGAAGTGTGCACCCACAGGCAGTTGGGTATTCTTGTCTTTGATAGACTTTCAGTGTGAGTTCATTCTGGTGTGCAGATGTTGTTTGGTTTCTCCAATATATTTTTCTTCAGGGCACTTGTTGCACTGGATGTGATATATAACATTTCTGGAGCTTCCGCTATAAGATCCAGGAATTGTGATGGTTTTGATGTGGAATGTAGTTATAATGGGGTTGGTGGAGATGTGTTGGCAGGTTTTGCATTTCTTGTCCTGGCATGGTCTGGTTCCATTCGGTGTGTTCTGGGCCTGAGGAAGTTTGCTTCTGGTGATGAGGTTAGTGAGGTTCAGAGATTGTTTGATGGCTAGGATGGGTGGCTCTGGAAATATCTCTTTAAGAATTTGGTCTTCTTCTAGTATGGGTTGCAATTGTTTGAGGATTTTCCGTGTTGGTTCCAGGGAAGGGTGATGTGTCATAACTAATGGTGTGAGATTTGTGGGGATTTTCTTTTTGTACTTCAGCAAATCTTCATGTGGTATCTGGGTGGCTCTTTCAAAAGTGCAGTATATCTATCTGGAGAAGTGTCCTTGTTAGCTGAAGGTCCTTTTGAGATTTGTGAGGTGGCAATCACAGGTATTCTCCTTACTGCAAATTCTGTGTTATCGGAGAGCTTGTCTATATTACAGATTTCTTAGTGTATTTAGGGTGGTTTCTGGCTCTGTGTATATATGTATGTTGGTCTGTGGGATACTTATATATGGTGGTTTGAATTTTACCATCTAGGATATTGATGATGGTGTCCAAAAAAAAGTGCTGGTGTTAAAGTATTCAAGTGATAGTCTGATGGAGGGGTGATGATGGTTCAATTTTTGGTGGAAATCATTCAGAGACACTTTCAGGGCATTTTTTTTTTTTTGATTTAGTAAAAAAGGGGGAAAAAATCTATTGAAAAAGCTATGAGACAAAAGTTTCAACCCACTCATGGCACAAACCCAAGTCTTCTAAAGCCTGATCCAGTGGTGAAACCATAATACCAGTAAATGTGGTAAAAACCAAACTGAACAAAACACAGTGTATGGTACTGCAGAATTTTGAAGTAGATAGGTAAGGAAGATGTTATTTTTCTTATAAAACATGATAGATAAATAAAAACAGAGAATCTCATCTCAGTCCAGCTATAATATTGATTAGTATAGAGTCTATGGAGTGTTGTAAAGCTGGAAATATAGAAGACAGAAGAGAATTCTAGTCTTTCAGGTCTGTTATCTACATCAGGGTCTCTCTAGTGAAGAGAAATAGTTTGTAAAGCACCTGAGAATTCAATTCTTTAGGAAGGTAGAGTGAAAAATTCTGTCTCATTCCAATTATAAATTAGCTTGTACAATTTCAGAATAACAGTACTGGATCACATTCTTAGGTAAGGTAAATCAGCACAGCACTGCTGAAAATCAATAGATCTATGACTACTAATATTAGCTGAGAATATGTGTAAATATCATCAAAATAAGACTTTAATATCATCCTGTATGGTGGATGGTGGACATCCTTGAGAGTAAGTAGAATTTAGTTTGTTGTGTCTTCAGTGGGCATTTCTAATGTCCCTTCACCACAACTGTCCAACGAACCTTTATAGTTTTGAGCATTTCCCCTTAGAACTGTAGAGAAAAATAAACACCTAATATTAATATCATATTTACCTAAATCTAAGATGAGGATTTTTACCCCATTTAATATGAGAAAGAATGTCTCTTGTCTCAGATTTGAGTATGAGGTGGCAGATTGGGAAGAAGGTTCTAGGCTGGAGCATGGAGCAAATGCACTAGCCCCATCCCAGCCCAGTTGCAATGGCAGTGATGGCACCTCCAGCCTGGTCTCTGGGGCCTAACTGAGCTGCTGCCCCAGCATGTCTGCTAGCTGTAACCAGTTGGGGCTGGGGTCAGAGCAAGCATGTGGGTTTAGGGCTGGAGCAAACATGGCAGGGGACAATGTGCAGGGAGGGGTGAGGGGCAGGCACCAAGATAGTTGACATCTCACTACCTACCCCACCACCTGCCCCACTGCCATCTATTCCCTTACCACCACTTTCCCAGCAACAGTAGTGTGGGAGGAGGCAGGAGTGACTTTACGACAACCCTACAATACTTAGATTGTATACCTGGAAAATCATAGAAAATTTCTAAGTTACAATTTTTAAATTATTGATTAGTTATCTTAAATACAGACTCTTCTTGAATTTAGGTGCCCCTTGTGGCTAGGCAGACCGAGCCCTAAAGTTATTGCTGGATCATGTCTACACATGTATTAATGCATTTTAACTAATTGCACCTAAATTTGATATTGGCATTTGAAGGTATCAAATTTAGGCATGATTAACTTAATTTCATCATTTTGAATGTGTATTAAGGGTGCGTAAGTGTAGATGTGTGCCCTTGATGCAAATTAAAATTAAGCTTATTAACGCATCTCCATGTAGATGCGCCCTATGATGAGATAACTGTCTCTGTGGATGCGGGGAAAGCAGTGGATACAATATACCTTGATTTTAGCAATGCTTTTGATACTGGTTCCAACGCCATTCTTGCAAGCAGGCTGAGGAAATATGGGTTGGATGAATGGACTGTAAGGTGTATAGAAAGCTGGCTGCATTGTCAGTTGTCCCAGCAGCCAGTGGAGGGTTCGGGATTGAGAGTATGGTCAGGGATAGAAAGGTAAGAAAGGTTTAATGACTTAACAAAAACACAACTATGCATAGTAACAACACAAACAATGACAGACAATAATAATTCGCGTTGGCAAATTATTGGCAGTCCCCTCTGATGCCTGATGAACGACAAGTTCTCTTTCCACAAACCTCAGTGAAGTCAGGTGTCCCCGATCAGTACTGTCTGAGAGGTACTGGGAAGGACCCTGGAATTCAGTCCCTGGGCTCCTCGAGATCCACAGGCCCACTGATCCAAGTCAACAGCTAATTAACACTTTTCACAGAGCTGTATCTTCTGAATTATTTCTGGATGCTTCAGCCAATTTATATTTTCTGAACTGTGCAGATAACTTACAGCCACTCAGATTCTTTTTACTTCAACTGTCCTTAGACTGACCAATAGCAGTACAAGACTTGCATTCTTTTGATAAGGTTAATTTTAACTACGCCACAGGACCTTACTACTTCAAGGCTTTGCTAAATTTACTAGGCCTTACTATACAAGGCCTTACTACATCTTAAATTTTAATTAGGATCTTAGCAACAACTTATAGCTTAATAGCTTAACAAATAACAGAAAAACACTTTGTTTAATCTTCATAGAGCCTTCAGCAAGCACCTTTATCACACAGATGTAATTTCAGCTGTCACAGTCAGTCTCAACAGGAAGTAATCAATGGATCAGTGTCTAGCTGGCAGCTGGTATCAAATGTCTAGCTGGCAGCTGGTATCAAGTTGAGTGTCCCAGGGGTTGGTCATGGGGCCAGTTTTGTTCAAAGTATTCATTAATAATCTGGAAGATAGGATGGAGTGAACCCTCAGCAAGTTCACGTATGACACCAAGATGGGGGTATAGTAGATGGAGGTGATGGAGGCTTGGGTTAGGATTCAGAGTGACCTAAACAAATTGCAGGATTGAGCCAAAAGAAATCTCATGAGGTTCAACAAGGACAAGTACAAAGTCTTGCACTTAGGACAGAAGAAACCCATGCATCACTATAGCCTGGGGACTGATTGGCTAAACAGCAACTGCAGAAAAGGATCTGGGGGTTACAGTGGCAATGAGATGAAAATGAGGCAGTAGTGTGTCCTTGTTGCCAAGAAAGCTAACAACATACTTGGCTGCATTAGAAGAAGCATTGCCAGCAGATTGACGGAAGTAATTATTCCCCTCTATTCTGCACTGGTGAGGCCACATATAGAGTAATGTGTTCAGTTTTGGGCCCACTAGTATAGAAAGGCTGTGGACAAATTGGAGAGAGTCCAGCAGAAGGCAACAAAAATGTTTAGGGGGCTGGGACACATGACTTATGAGGAAAGGCTGACAGAACTTGCCTTATTTATTTTGTAGGAGAGAAGGCTGAGAGGGGATCTGATAGCAGTCTTTAACTACCTGAAGGATGGTTACAAAGAAGATAAAACTCTACAGTTCTCAGTGGTGACAGATGATAGAACAAGAAGCACTGATCTTAAGTTGCAGCAAAGGAGGTTTAGGTTGGATATTAGGAAAAAACATTCTCACTAGGAGGCTGATGAAGCACTGGAACAGGTTACCTAGAGCTTTTAAGTTTTTAAGGCCCAGCTCGACAAGCCCTGGCTGGAATGATTTTCTTGGGGATGGTCCTGCTTTGAGGACTAGATGACCTCCTGGGGTCCCTTCCAACCCTAATTATCTATGATTCTATTATTCTAAAGCATGGGAGCCATAGCAGTCAAAGTCCTGCTTCTATAAAATGTCAATATATGCTCAAGAGGTCTCAGGTAGAGGACCACACCACCACTACAGAGAAAGGCAAAACCCCAGCAGTTCACACCAATATGATCATGGTGTAAAATTCCTTCCTGAACGCAAATATGGCAATCAGTCTAACCCTGTGTGCAGGGATATACCCTCTAGCCAGGAACTTCTGGCTTTAAGTCCCAGAAGGAGAATTGGCATACCCCAGTCAGAGTCCCTAGTCCAACATGCAATGCCTCTGGGAAGGCTTAAAAATACCCTGGCACATATTTAGTAGAAAAAAGGGACTGAGGGGAGAGGGGGCAGCAAGGTAACCAGCAAAGTCCAGAAGAATGGGAAATACCCCTGGTAGAAAATAGGCATAGCTATATCTCGATCATCCCCTACCAGTGGCTGCCCAACCTGTTCTTGAACACCTTTACAACTTTCCTAGGCCATCTATTCAACTGCCCCACTGTTCTAACAACACAGAAAATTTTTTCCAGATATCCCGTCTAAATTTACATTGCTGCAGTTTCAAACCATTGGTTCATATCCTCCTCTCTGAAACAAGAGAGAAAAGGTGTTTTTCTTCTTCTTTATGGCAGCACTTCAAATATTTAAAGACTGCTATCATGTCCGCTCTTAGGCACCTTTTCTGCAAGCTGAACATGCCTAGCTACTTCAGCTTCTTCTCAAAAGATTTTCTTTCCAAGTCCTTTATCACCTTTGTTGCCCACCTCTGGACTGTCTACAACTTCTCCACATCCTTTTTAAAATGTAGAGCCCAGGACTGTGCACAGTACTCCAGATGAGGCCTAATGAGTGCTAAGCAGATAGGCACTATCACTTCGGGTGTCTTGCACCTAATGCTTCTATTGATGCATCCCAAAACCACATTCACCTTTTGTGCAGCTGCATCACACTGCAGACTCATAACAAGTCTGTGATCTCCCTAGACTCCCAAGTTCTTTTCCATAGTGTTGCTATCCAGCCAGGTAGCACTCATTCATATCTGTAGTTTTTACTATGTTTCTCCAGGGAGGAGGGGAGGGGAATAACAACTTGTATTAGTCTATATTGAACTTCTTCCTTTTAGCTCTAGCTCAGCTTTCCAGTCTCAAGATCCTTCTGAATTATGTTCACATCCTCTAACATGTTTGCAGTCTTTCCCAGTTTCATGTCATCTGCAAACTTGCTCAAGAAGCTTCCTAATCCAAATAATTAACAAACATGCTGAACAGCACAGCCCCTGCTATTCTGACACAGACCAATTAATAATAATTCTTTGCATGTGGCTATTAAACCAGTTATCTATCCACCTTGTACTGGTTTCATCTAGTCCACATTCCTTCAATTTGTTTATGATGCGGGACCTTGTCAAAAGCCTGAGTGAAGTTCAGATACACTATATCCACAGCATTCCCTTCATCCACCCAAGTAGTTACTTTGTCAGAGAAGGACATCAGGGTGGTTTGACATGATTTGTTTTTCATATATCCATGCAGGTTGCTTGTGATCAGCCTCTCCTTCTCTAGATGCTTGCAAACAGCCTTCCTTCTGATCCAGGAACTTCCCAGGTATTGAAATGAGGGTAACTGGTCTGTAGTTCTCCAGGTCCTTTTTCTTGCCCTTTTTAGAGAAGGGCACTACATTGACCCTTTTCCAGTCCTTTGGTTCCTGTCCTGTCTCCCATGACTTCATGAAGGTCGTTGCCAAAAATCTAAGATATCCTCTGCCAGTTCCTTCAAGACCCTGGGATAAAGCTCACTTGGTCCTGCTAACTTGAATTTACTGCATAATAAAAAGTGGTCTGTTCAGGTAGCTGCCCACATTAGGCATTATGATAGTGCATGGCCACTAAGTGGTGCTATCACAAACTTGGTATATAATTATCACTAGGGGAATAAACCCTGGACAAGCTCTATGAAGTAACTTTCCCACATAGTAAAGTTATCACACATTTTTCAAGGGGTAACTTTGAGAGATTTACTATGTAGCAGAGCAGTGCATTGCATATCTGTTTCCCTTTTATTCAATAGTAAAGTCAATTTACTACATAGTAAAAATTAGGGCTGTGCAAAATTTCACGGGGTGTTTCGTTTTGACGCTGTTTTGACTCATTTCAAGCTTGAAGCAGTGAAACTGAAATTAAATGAAAGGCTTCAAAACACCCTTGAAATGAAACAAGGGCACTCAAAATGTTTAGAAAGTTTCAAAACGTTTTGAGTTTTGAAGCTGGGCTTGCTTGCAGCTAAAGAAAAACTAAGAAGAGGGAGGGGGAAGAGGGGAGAGGGATTTCTCTGATATTGACTGTGTAGCTGTGATCCTGTGATCCTTCCATGAGGTCCCTTCCAATTCCAGTGCTCTGGGGGAGGGATGGAAAAACAGTTGCGTCTTAACGCACACAGTCACGTCACACGTTTTGCTTGTCAGCAGCTTGAGGTGCAGTTTCACAGTAACCCCTGCACCTATCTCCTTGAAACTTGTCAGGCTTCATGGCCTCAGCAGGGGATACCATCTTTGCAGCTTTCACACCTCCACCCCCATGTCTTCACACTTACAAGTGACACAACTTTTGCCTTCAAGACTTTGAGGTG
The DNA here is from genome assembly GCF_001723915.1 of Gavialis gangeticus. Taxonomy (NCBI): domain Eukaryota; kingdom Metazoa; phylum Chordata; order Crocodylia; family Gavialidae; genus Gavialis; species Gavialis gangeticus. The sequence goes on along the minus strand of NW_017729025.1, from coordinate 45,204,566 downwards.
CATTTTTCGCCAAACCCCTGTACCTATCTCCTTGACACTTGTAAAGCTTCATGCCCTCAAAAGCAGCTACCATCCCTGCTATTTTCATCCAAATCTAGCAAGAAATGATAATGTTATAGGCAGTTTTGTCGTTCCCCATTGTAGCCTATGGGCAAAAGGTCGAAACAGTGAAACAAAACAAAACTCGAAACAAAACACTGTCCCATTGAAACTTCAAAACAGATGTCAAAATTAAAGTGTCATTTTACGCAGAGCTAGTAAACATGTTGTGTGTCCATACCCTCACAAGCAAAAGGCACATGGACCTACTGTTAAAGTAGGTCAATATTTATGTCTTTGCATATCGTACTATGTCCCCTTTCAAATTATTTTGCTATGATTTCCCTGTCAATTAACTGTGAGGTCACATGAGGGCTGTGAAAGGGTTACTTGATCATCAAGTGCCTGTCTATGCTTTTTAATTGTGTGTGTAGATGTGTACTGGAGGCAAGTGTGTTAAAGGCAGCATTTATTAACTGGAAGAGTGATCTGTTATGTTAATGGCTCCATCTCTTACCATGTGAAAGAGGTTTATACTTTAATAAATCAAGGCAAATGTATTCTATTCTTTAAAAAAAACCCAACAATTTGCAGCAAGGTAGTTGGTGCCCGTTCTTTATCATTACTTACAGAAAGGACAGTCAGCACAGGTTGGCCATTAACTAGAAGGTTTTTCTGCTGCATTATTCTGCCAATTAAAAGACAAACAAAATTAGAGTATTATCTGTATGCGTTTAGTTCATATATATATTTGTTTTGATAGGTTTTTAACACTAAGGCACTTTATAAAAAATCCTGCATTGTAAGTAAATACCTGTTAACATTTTACTGCCCTGTGGCTGCTTGTTGTTCATGTAGTGAGGGGAGTGGCTGAAAAGAAATGAGAGTGAAATCTCTATAAATGACATAATTGGTTTTGGATTATTTTCTGATGGGCAAACAGTGAAAACTTCATCTAATGGCTCCCCCTCCTTAGACAGCTGAAACCTTTTTATGAGAGATATTGTTGGTCAAATATGTGTAGCCAGAAAATGCTGTCTTGAAAAACAATGTGCAAAAGAATGAAGCTCAACATAAATATTGATTCCGGCCTTTTTTCTGTAAAGGAGACACAGAAAGCATTACTGTACCTCTAATTCCAAAAGTTATGAGACTGTATCATATAGATAGACATTGGTAGCAAGGCCAGTTTAAATCAGGCAGCTGGAAGAATCAGATATTTCAGCATGTGTGCGATAAATATGATGTCTGGCCAGATGAGATTCCATTCATAAGTTTATGGATACCTCTGCCTGGAATAAGCATGAAATATTTGTGACAAAAGTGCTAGTACATCAAACAACCAGCTTAAAATCTGAAATCCATATTCATATTCAACTATAATTATCGTTTCTTGCAAATGGGGATAGAAAAAAACCCTAAAATATTGCAGAATCCCTTATATCCCTTATATCTTGTGTATCTCTCTCTAAAGAGTTTCCTCTCCCCACCCATTCATTCAGGTTTGCCAGACATCCAGAAATGTGGGTGTCTGTCTGTCTGTCTCAGATAGAGTCTCATAGACAAAACTGTAGTGTCCCATGATTTTTCACATGGTACATTTGCAAAACTTAAAACCCAGATTCAATTAACCATTCATAGGTTTTTTTCGCTTGGCTCTAGAATTACTCAGTGCTTAAATCAGAAATGAGCTAAAACTGCTGAGTGTTTAAAATGTAAATCTACAAACTCAGTATTTGAACTTATCAACTAGACTCTTGTGATGAGCCAAACCAAAACCTCAGATTTAAAAACCTTAGAGTCTAGGATGTTTAAAATCCTGATGTGGTTCTGCATTTTGTATCTTGGGTTTCTTGTTGAACTGCAGCTAACTTAAGGGTAGGTTGAACCATTATCAAAGCTAAATTATAGCTTTGTCAGGCATAGAACCCAGTTGTGCTTCTTTATGAATAGACCAGCCACTGTTGTGACTGCAGTTTGGTAGATACATCTGAGTAGCTTTCAACAGGTATAAGAACTTTTGCCAGTATAGTTGTGGCAGCACTGAACTTAATTCTAGTTTCAACCTGCCTCCCACACAAAAAGCTGACTATACACTCTGGCAGTTAGCCCAAACCAGATTCTGTGCTATTGTTGCAATGCTTCTAGCAACATCTAGTAGTTTAAAGCTATGTCATGCATGTATGCACAATCAATAGTTAATGCTATGGTTATACTATAGATACATTCTCAGGACATGTCTACCAGGTAAACGTCCCACGCCCAAAAAGAGTGCTCTCAAGCACGCTGCTCTAATGTCAGCAGGCTGCTTCCTAAACTAGAAAGAGTATAGTTGTATCCACATGGTGCAGCAGGTAGATTATTTCGCACAGATGTGACCCAAAGAGCACAGTCTCTCAGCAGCACTATCTGGCTTGTCTAAAGCACCATATGGGCATGGCTACCATGCTTCCAACTTTGCAGACAACTCATGTGGAGTGGTGCGCTGTATGTGAGGGCACTGTTGTCAGGCATAGTAAGTTTATCAGGTAGATGAGGCCTCAAAGGCCATATCTTTGTCACTCTCTACTGTGTCTAGGACTGCTGCTGAGAAACAAACAAAACATTCTTACTCATGAGCACCCAAGCCTGGAAATTAGGCAGAGTATTTGACTTAGATTGGTTACGCAGATAATTACACTGAGGTGGGCACTGAGGAACTCTCTGCCTAATTACTTGGTGTGTGCAGAGCAGGAATGAGGGGGCCTGGCTTGTTTCTTGGGAGCAGCTGCAGACACAGCAAGGAGATGGCATACTCATGGACACAGTGCTATGGCTGGGGTCATAGTTGGAGTCTATAGGGATTTTTTTTTTGTTTTTACTCCTGAAAATTAGATTAATTGAAATCAGTCAGATTTTCCTCTTTTTTTCTTTCTTTCCCTTGAGTTAGAAGGATTTCTCTGCTCCAGGATCAAAACCAGAGAGAGAGAGAGAGAGAGAATACTTTGCTGGCTGAGGATGGAAAGGAAAAAGGAACTGCTCATTCTATTTTTCTCCTGTTTCTATTCACACCACATATACAAGACAGATTATAACAGCTCCTCCTAGTTATAGCCTGCTGGGTAAATAACTCTTTCAAGGAAATAAGAGACTACTTTTATCCTCTCAATGGGCACATCTTCATGAAACACTACATGTGCATTAGATTAATTCTACTGTGCATTAGCATGTCACAGCAAAAGCCATGCTACTGTGCTAATACACAGTAGAATTAGTCTACTGCACATTAGCATCACTAAGAAGGTATGCTCTAGTGCCAGTGCACATTAGCACCAGTTACTGTGCATTCAGTTAGTACCCATTATTACAGGTACTAAACTTAATGTGCCATACTTATGGTGCATAAATGGATATGTAGACATGGCCAGTATACTGGGGGGTGAGTGTAGAACAAATTACACTAATGTAATTAGATATTTAGTCTATGATATTTAAATGTTACGTGTAAGGTGGTCTGTCTCTCTCTCTCTCTCCCCCCACCCCGTACTGAGATAAATTTATTAAAGTTTAATCATCAAACAAAATCAACCACTATCTGCTATATAATTTTTAATCATATATTTTGGAAATATCTTTTGAAAAGGTATTGTGCCTAAACAGTAAATATATGTAAAACAGCCAAATTTTGAATTTTATTTCACCTTTATTTCCAAAATTTTCTACAAATGCACATAATAACTATGTACACTTCTGTGACTATTCTGGCCTGTATAGCCCTTCCAAAATGTTCAAGTGGAATGACAGTGACCTAGATAAACTTTGGCCTGCTTCTCCGATACTGGTGATTGCAGTTCTAGCTAAAATAATAACAATAATAATAACAACAAGCAAGAGATATTTTTACCATTCACTAAATAAGTTATTGTATATCTTTGTATATTTTTCCTTGGGAAAATCAAATTAAATGTTAGTAAATGCTGCTTCCTACTTGTTAAATTGTTGATTTATTTAACATAGAAAAAACAGATATGTGCAATAATAGCATGCCAAGCAAAAAATAAGCCTTACCACTTGGACCACTGTAATAAAGACTATTGGTAGGTCTGATAGGGACTCTGATCACTTGTGGCTGATTTGAAGGATTTTTTTACCTCTAATATTTGAAGAGAAATAACGGGGAAAAAACAAATAACAAAATAAAACAAAAATAGTATTTTGAGAGTTTAGATTACGAAGATGAAGACATCATTTGTCATCTGCTTCTTCTCTAAGATGAAGTGTTCGCAGACTTATCATCTTGTCTTTACATAATGGTAGACATTTATAATTAATTCAAACCCTTCCATATTATATGCAGGATTGTGTGTGCAGGATGTTAAAATACGTGAGAAGGCAAAACAGTGAAGTGCTAAAGCTTTTGATCATTTGAGTGAAGGTTTTTTGTCAAAATATTATATTGGTTTTTGCTCTAACTTTCTTTTATGAAATGTATTCTGAGATACTGGGAACCCGTAAAAGATTATTTGTGCCACTGTTTGTTTCTTCAGAACTCTTTTCCACCAAGTTGCTCTGTTGTACCCAATAGGCATATACTGATGTAAGATGCTGCATATCTTCTCTGAACACTATTTAAAGAGATGTTTCACTCCACACTAGAGTTGGCTGCATCTCAGTAGAATGTGAGTTATAGGAGTCCTGAGAAAATACTGCCAACAAAAGTGTGAATACATCAATGTATTTTGCTACATTCCCACAATCAATCTACAGCCCACAGCAGCAGCCGCTTCTGCCCCATGCACAGACTGGGGGGACATGTGCCCCCTGTGCTTGCTCTGGGGGAGCACACAATGGCGGGAACCTCCCACACCCCTGGGCGAGCCGTCCAGACTCTAAGCATCCCATGACCGACTATGGAGCCCTATTCACCCCCCCGTGGGGCACTTGATCTGCTCCCCCATGTCCCTTCCCTCCTCCGCACCCTTTCCAGTTCACACATTTACCTGCTGGGTGCTGCTCCACACACAGCTGGGCCAGGCTGAATTTCCAGTTGCCTGCAGGCTCCAACTGCTCATCTCTGTCTGTGCACATCCCTCTCCCTGCCCTGCTGCAGCTGCCCAGAGCCTGCGTCTGGGCTGCCTACATTGGGGGGGGGGGTTAAGCCCCATTAGCCCCAGCCTTCTGCTACTTATGCTGTGGAGGTCCCTTCCAGCTCTACTTTTCTATGATTCACTTCCCTAGTTCTTGCCATATTCAGTAAAAAAAAAATAAAAAAAATAGGCCCCCAAACCAGTGTTAGACCTGTTAAAAGATTTCCACCTTCATCTACTATAAACTCTAAGAACAGAAATTCAAAGTTTAGTATTGCTTCTGGACTCTTTATAAACCTTAAAGAACCCCCTCCTTCCCCCCAACCCAGAAGGGAGTTGGAGCCTGCATCCATAGATAAGTAGGGCTGGAAGGGACCTCCATAGGTCATCTAATCCAACCCCCTGCCTAATCCAAGTGGAGAGGCAAGATATTCTACCCAGGTTTGATCCCAGCAGGGAAATTGGCACACGCCAGTCAAAGTCCCCAGCCTTGGCTGTAGCTAACACCCAATCCCTCTGGGAAGGCTTAAGAACACCCTGACACTTCTAATTTACCAGAATAGGATTCTCACCACCTTGCCATAGATCCCTTATTCAGTCCTTCTTTTTAAGTTATGTCACTGTACCTTTGGATAAAATGCATCAAGATCAGTGCAGTGTAGAAGTTTCTGTCCTGTTGAGAATAAGAGTCTAGGCTACAACCCAGGAGCACCTACGTTTTGGGGGAGCATACATCTTATTGATCCACATCCACTCTAGCTTGTGCTTCTCCTTCTGACTTCACAATTCTCCCTTTCTCAGCTTCCCAGAGCCAGCTTTAAAAGGAACACTGCGTGTGTCTACATGAGATGCTTTACTGCACATTAGACTAACCTAATACCCAATAAGGCATCACCAACTACATATGTGTGTCAATTATTATGTATTAATTTAGTCTAATGCACCATTTGCCAGTACCAAGACATACAAGTACTAGAAAAACAGTGAATTAACTAATGCGCTGAAATACATGTGTAGACCCTGACCAGAAGCAATTTGCTCCCAGTCTGCCCAAGCAGCAGGGGGTCGCAACTGCTGCCTGGATAACCCTGATCTCTATGGAGTGGGGGGAGCTATCCCAGCTCCAGGGCAACTCCCTCCCGGCCACACAAAGATCAGGGCTGGCTCTGAGCCTTGGGGGGTGCGAAGAGCTGTCCCTCCTCTGGGAACAGCTCTCTCAAAGCTCTGGGGACATCAGAGTTGGGCCCAAGCCTTAGAGGGTGGGCAGAGATGATCCTGCTCCAGGGCAGTTTCCTTGCAGCTGCAGGGAAATCAGGGCTGGCCTCAGTCTCCACATGGCTGGCAGGGAGTTGTCCTCAGAGAAGGGACAGCTGCCCTTATCCACCAGAGCCCAGACCTGATCCTTATGACCCCAGCTGTGAGGGACCTGCAAGGGAGCTCCACCAGAGCAGGGACAGGTCCCCCTATTCCCAGAGCCCAGACCTCACCCCCATATCCCCCTGCCCAAGGTTGGCACCCAGGGGAGCCTGGAGCTCCCCCAGTTGTTGCAGGGGGGACTATGTACTGCCTAACCTGTAATATGGTGGTTAGCTCACTGTGCTAAAAAA
>NW_017729025.1:45189395-45192854 GCF_001723915.1 Gavialis gangeticus | reverse complement strand
CTTGGGGGGTGTGAAGAGCTTTCCCTCCTCTGGGAACAGCTCTCTCAAAGCTCTGGGGACATCAGAGTTGGGCCCAAGCCTTAGAGGGTGGGCAGAGATGATCCTGCTCCAGGGCAGTTTCCTTGCAGCTGCAGGGAAATCAGGGCTGGCCTCAGTCTCCACATGGCTGGCAGGGAGTTGTCCTCAGAGAAGGGACAGCTGCCCTTATCCACCAGAGCCCAGACCTGATCCTTATGACCCCAGCTGTGAGGGACCTGCAAGGGAGCTCCACCAGAGCAGGGACAGGTCCCCCTATTCCCAGAGCCCAGACCTCACCCCCATATCCCCCTGCCCAAGGTTGGCACCCAGGGGAGCCTGGAGCTCCCCCAGTTGTTGCAGGGGGGACTATGTACTGCCTAACCTGTAATATGGTGGTTAGCTCACTGTGCTAAAAAAATGGATAGATGTAGGTACAACTCCCTGCTCACCCTGGACAAAAGTTAGCCACAAATCCAGGTATCCTCCTTCCTGGATGAGCAACCTAACCACTCAGCCATTGGAAGTAAAACACTGGAGGGTCATTCTCTGGTTTCAAACAACTGCTCCTTATGGAATTTTGTTCAGCTTCATTTTGATGGCTACAGATCTACAGTAGTTGTGCATATATAGCCACATACCTGTGGTGCATAGATAGCCCATTGCTCATGCTCAACCTACATATTCTAGTGCACTGCCACTGCCCTGTTACACTTCTTATATACACATCTATGCTGTGGAGGAAACAGAATTGTACAGTGTGGCTAACCCCCAGAAATACCACTTGTGCTGCTGGAACACTGCCATTTACATGTACAAAAAAATAATAGTCTGCCCTTGGTCTGATTTGGGTGATATTGTTTCCATTATCACCAAGTGAATCAGCATTTAACTACCTGAATGGAAAGCAGCTACCAAATTCACCAAGCTCAGCATGATTTTTTAACTGCTTACAGCTCAAAGATACTCCTCATGTGCTATACAAATTTCAGCGTAACATTACACTATTTTTATTGTATTTTATATGAATTCATATTTTAATTACATTTATTATCATTTGATTTGGGGCATTGAAAAAGTATTATCTACAAAAAAATTATCAAAACAAACTTGTTCCCATAGCATGCTAGACAAAGTGGGATTTTCTAGCAGAAAGTTTTGACCCAGTCTCTCATTATCTTACTAAAATAGGTTTGTCTTATTTTTAGTTTATCCCTAACTGCAGAATCCAAGATTCTACCTCATGTTCCTAATCTATAACTATATCTGTTCTTCAGTTCCTGGAATTAACAATTCATCCTCTCAGACCTTCTTTTAGTCTTGGATCTCACTTGTTAATCTAAGATTCCAACTGTTCAACTGACTTGACTTTTCCTTTCAGGAAAACTTCTTGAATGTGCATCCTGTGAACTTCCTTGATAATAGGCACATGGCCAACTTGAATATTGTCTAGAATATGCCCACTACACTTCAAAGTTTACTGTCTCTTGCACCCATAGAACTGTAGCTTTTCATAAGAGAAGATCTGTGAAAGATTGTACAACACCAACAAAGGTCTAGAGGTAGGGGGGAATTTCAACATCCACATTTCTTCACCCATGTGGTCACTGTCCATGCATGGTCTAGTCCAATTTTTAGCATTAGAGATGCTATAGTTAGTTTCTGATATAAAATTCTACATTTCAGCTGCAAAGCACAGATATCACTCCCTGTGATAGTTTCCCCTCCTGCCAACTTAAATTGACACATTGGCCAACCTTTCTGACATAAAAAGAGAATGGCTTGATTTTATTTCATAGTTTCATAGTTAGTAGGTTCGGAAGGGACCTGAGCAGATCATCAAGTCTGACCCCCTGCCATGGCAGGAAAGAGTACTGGGGTCAAACAACCCCAGAAAGGTGATTGTCTAGCCTTGTCTTAAAGACCCCCAGGGTAGGAGCCAGCACCACTTTGCTTGGAAGTTGGTTACAGATCCTAGCTGCCCTGACCATGAAGTAGCGCCTCCTGATGTCTAATCTGAATTTATCCTCTGCCAGCTTGCAACCGTCATTTCTAGTCACTCCTGGTAGTGCTCAGGAGAACATGGACTCCCCCAATGCCTGCTGGTTCCCTCTGACTAGTTTGTAACAGGCCACTAGTTCCCCCCTTAGCCTTCTCTTGTGGAAACTGAACAGATTCAGGTCCCGTACCCTCTCCTCATAGGGCCTGCCCTGCTGCCCCCGATCATGCAAGTGGCCCTCCTCTGGACCCTCTCCATGTTGTTCGCATCCCTCCTGAAGTGCGGCATCCAGAATTGGATGCAGTGCTCCAGCTGTGGCCTGACCAGTGCCGCATAGAGGGGGAGGATCACCTCCTTTGACCTGCTTGAGATGCATCTGTGGATGCATGACAAGGTGTGGTTGGCCTTCCTGACTGCATCCCCACACTGTCAACCCATGTTCATCTTGGCAACAATGATGACTCCAAGATCTTTTTCTGCCTCTGCACTGACAAGAAGGGAGCTCCCCAGCCTGTAGGTATGATGCTGGTTCTTCCTCCCCAGGTGCACCAACCTTGTCAGTGTTGAAACTCATCCTATTCTCATCCGCCCTCCCCTGTAACCTGTCTAGGTCCAATTATAGCCTATTCCTTCCTTCTAGCATGCCCACATCCTCCCACATCTTAGTGTCATCAGCAAATTTGAACAGGGTGCTTTTTACCCCCTTGTCCAAGTCACTGATGAAGACTTTGAACAGTGCGGGCATGAGGACCGAGCCCTTCAAAACCCCACTGCCCACATCCCTCCAAGTCAAAAATCACCCATCCACCACCACTCTCTGGGTGCGGCCCTCCAGCCAGTTGGCGACCCAATTGACTGTGTGGGTGTCGACACCACAGTCCCTTAGTTTTTTAATGAGAACAGGCTGAGAGACAGTGTCGAAGGCCTTCCGAAAGTTCAGAAAGATTATGTCCACTGCTACCTCTGCATCTAAGGATTTGGTGACCTGGTCATAGCAGGCCACCAAATTGATCTGACAGGACCTGCTTCTAATGAACCCGTGTTGGTTGCCCCTTAGCATAATCTCCCATGGTGGCCCCTCATGGACATGCACCAGAATAATTCTCTCAAAAAGCTTACTCAGGATTGAGGTAAGACTAACTGGCTTATACTTTCCTGGGTCCTCCTTCCTCCCTTTTTTGAAGATGGGAACCACGTTTGCCCTCTTCCAGTTCTCTGGCACCACACCAGAGCACCATGAGTTCTTGTAAAGCCATGCCAGGAGTCCTGCAATGACCTCAGCTAATTCCCTCAGCACTCTGGGGTGGAGATCATCCAGACCAGCTGATTTAAATACATCTAGTCCCTCCAGCAGTTCCCTGACTAGATCCTCACTAGATGCTCCTCCCCTGGGGTCTGAGGGGGGCCAAGTGGGGAGGGGCTGATCCAGCCCCTGCTCAGGAAAA
>NW_017729025.1:45127930-45184395 GCF_001723915.1 Gavialis gangeticus | reverse complement strand
TGGGTTTCAGTGAGCCCCACTATGTCTGGCTTGGTGTCAGCTAGCAGGAGGGTAAGTTCCTTTTGCTTGTTCCCCATGCGTTGAACGTTTGTGTGGAGGCATTTGAGGCCTCCTGTGGATGTGTGCACAGGCCCCCTAATCTCAGCATTGCCCTGGCCCCTGTTGCTTACCTGGGTATATGTTCTGCTCGTCGGTCTAGTCTGGGCTGTACTTGTGGGTGCTGCTTGGTTTAGCGGTCCAAGGATTCCTCCGCCCTCATCTTCCCCTTCCCCTGATGAGCCTAGTTTAAAGCCCACCAGAGGGGATCCGCCAACCATAGGACAATAAAACATGATGGCATTGGCATGCCCCATTGCAGAAAAAATGTCACATTATTTATTTTTTGTTGTTGTTATGTAGGGCACACTCCACCATAGTGTTTGACAATGGTTCATAAAACACTGTGCTCATCTGGTTTCTTACTGAGGTGTGAATATTTCAGATGATTGTAAAAGGGCAAACATAGTGCCTATATTCAAGAAAGGGAAAAAGGAGGATCCAGAGAACTACAAACCAGTCAGCCAAACCTCAGTCTCTGGAGAAATCATGGAGCATATCCTCAAGGAATCCATTTCTAAGCACTTGTAGGAGAAGAAGGTGATTAGGAACAGTCAGCATGGATTCACCAGGGGCAAGTTATGCCTGGCCAACCTGATTGCCTTCTATAATGAGATGACTAGCTCTGTGAATGCAGGGAAACCAGTGGATATGGTGTACCTTGCTTTTACCAAGACATTTTATACAGTTTCCCACAACATTATTGCAAGCAAGCTAAGGAAGTATAGGCTGGATGAATGAACCATAAGGTGGATAGAAAACTGGCTGGAGCATCAGGCACAGAGAGTAGTAATCCATGGCTTGATGTCTAGTTGGAAACTGGTATCAAGTTGAGTGCCCCAGGGGTTGGTCCTGGGGCTGGTTTTATTCAATGTCTTTATCAATGATCCAGGAGATGGCATAGAGTGCACCCTGAGAAAGTTTGCAGATCATACCAAGCAGGGAGGAGTAGTAGATACGCTGGAGGGTAGGAATCAGAGTGACCTAGACAAATGGGAGGATTAGGCCAAAAGGACAAGTGCAAAGTGCTACATTTAAGAAGGAAAAATCCCATGCACCAGTATAGTCTGGGGACTGACAGGCAGGGCAGCAGCTCTGCAGAAAAAGACCTGGGAGTTACAGTGGACAATAAGCTGAATATAAGCAAGCAGTGTGCCCTTATTGCCAAGAAGGCTAACAGCATACTGGGCTGCATTGGTTTGTGTGTTGCCAATAGGTCAAGGGAAATTATTATTCCACTGTATACAACACTGGTGAGGCCACATCTAGAGTACTGTGAGCAGTTTTGAGCCCTCCACTACAGAAAGGATGTGAACAAATTGAGGAGAGTCCAGTGGAGGTCAATGAAAATGGTGAGGGGGCCATGGCATGTGACTTCTGAGGAGAGGCTGAGGGAACTGGGCTTATTTAGTTGAGAAAAGAGAAGAGTGAATGGAAATTTAATAGCAAGATTTAATAACAGCCTTCAACTACCTGAAGGGGGGTGTTCAAAAATGTATGGAGCGAGACTTCTCAATGGTGGCAAATGACAAAACAAAGAGCAACACTCTCAAGTTGCAGCAAGGGAAGTTTAGGTTGGATATTAGGAAGAATTTTCTTACTAGGAGGGTAGTAAAATACTGGAACAGGTTACCCAGTGAGGTGGTAGAATCTCCATCTTTGGAGGTTTTTCAAGATCCAGCTAAACAAAGCACTTGCTGTGATGATCTAGTTGGGGATGGTCCTGCTTTGAGCAGGGGGTTGGACTAGATGACCTCCTGAGGTCCCTTCCAACCCTAATTGTATATGATTCTATTATTTCATTGATGTTGTACAATCAGTTTAATGTATGTTTCTGAATGGTTTTCATGATGAAAAGTGAATCTTTGGACATTTTTTACCTTTCTCTTCATATAAAGTATATAGATATATTTTACTCTAATTAGATATATGGGATGCAGTTACATTTCCCAGTGCTATCAACCAGAGTTCATATGACCTAGGGACAGATGTTGTTACAATTACATTGAGATGATCAGAAAACTCAGAACAGAATGTGCAGGATCTGGGAATAAAGCATCCTCAATTGGACTGGTACGGGTGTGCAGTGAATTCCCAAGGGAATTAGACAAATTCAGAGTTTGACTACATGTAAGGAATTCTGCCAAATTGTCCACATTGATAACATTTTCTACCTTAAACATAATGATGTCAATGTCAACTACCATCAACAAAAGTGTACCTCAAGAAAGTCATTCTATAACGCAGTATAGTGTCATAGGCTTCAAGAAGTGCATAAAGATTGAATATTATTTTGTGTGAAACACTCAAGTGATAAGGTGAAGGGGTGCAGTATCAAACTTTAGAAAGATATAAGATAGTAGCCTACTTAATCAGTCTTGCATTTAATTTCAGTAGGATGAGCCTCAGATTAAAGCATCACTTAGTAGGTGTATCAAGAAACACTTTATTCAAGATGAGAGCAAATTACTGTGCAGTAAGTATCACCATCTACACATGCAGTAATTTGCTTTAATCACAAGTAAATTTGCTACCTGTAAATATAAGTAGTACATTTACTCTCAAATACTTACTGTACAGTAGTAGGACACACATAGATGGTTGACCAGGAACTAATGTGTTCCCAGTCAGCCAGTTTTTATATTCTGCCCCCCAGGAGATGCCTGCTGCTGGAGTGGGCTCTGCTACTTTAACCTGGGTGGGGACAATGACCATGGATCATGATCTGGGAGCAGTGGCTGTGAAATTCTTATCTCCAAGCCCTAGCTCCTCAGTCATGGGGTTGGGGCAGCAGATAAGAATCTCCTACCCCAGGCTCTGCTACTGTGGGGACAGGGTTGGGAGATAATAATCTCCAAGCCTGGGCCCCATTATCATGGAATGGCAGCAGGCAGCTTCCAAAGGCAGAGAGCAATGTCCCAGTCTCCACTAAGAGACAGCTGTCTCCTGGCCCAGTGCTCCCTGCCAGCCCCTGGGCTAGAACCCAAGGGGAGCTTAGAGTTTACCCTGGCTGCTGAAGGGGGATGGTGCAGAGCTGGCAAGGGTGGGAGCAGACTGCTGCCATGAGCAAAACATCTGCTACCATTTTCCTGCACATGTAGATGCCTACCCAGTACACCCACCCCAGAGCATTTGCACATATAAATGTACCCAGTATCAGCAAAGTTGAGAATGTGAAGAAGGAAGGTAACTTGGGTAACAGTAACTGAAAAATGGTAAGAGTTCAAAATTCAAATGGGAGGAAAGAAAGGTAGCAGCAGAAAAAGGACACTGGAGTTCAGAAAAGCAGGCTTTAATAAGATCAGGGAACTGGTGGGCAGAATCCCCTGGGAGACAAGTCTGAGTGGAAAAAGGCCTCCAAGAGTCCTTCTTTAGTTCTGAGTGCTGCACTTCAAAAAAAGACATGCAGAATCTTGAAAGGGTCCAGAGAAGGGGCACAAGAATGACTAATGTCCTGGAGGACAACCCCTATGAGGAAAGACTAAGGGATCTGGGACTCTTCAGCCTGGGGAAGGGAAGATGGAGGAGGGAATTGGTGGCCATCTATAAGTATGTAAGGGGTGAATATCAGGAGTTGGAAGGAAAACTGTTCAGGGGGGGCAGGGAAGGACAAGGAGCGATGTACATGAACTGTTAGAGGATGGTTTCAGGTTGGATGTAAGGAAGAATTTGTTTATGGTAAGGGTGACCAGAATCTGGAACAGACTTCCCAAGGAGGTGGTGCAGTCCCCAACCTTAGAAGTCTTCAAGAGGAGAATGGACAGACATGTTGCTAGGATCATTTGATCTCAGCAGTATTACTGCCCAAAGCAAGGGGGGTTGACCTTGATGATCTTTCAAGCTCCCTTCCAGCCCTTAATTTCTATGATTCTAAGAGAGCTTGCTGTACTTTAAGGAGATCCTTTTAAGGGCATAGGAACAGGCTATCCTGATGTAATGGCAGAATGGGAAGTGTAACAAGAAACCACAAATCCTATTAAAAGTGGAAATATGCTCATAGTATTAGGGAAGACTATAAGAATATCACACAGGCATGCAGGGAGAAAATTAGGAAAGCCAAGTTATGATTCTACAAGTATGTCAAAAGTAAGAGGAAGACTAGAGAAACAATAGGTCCTTTACAGAATGCAGAAGGTAATATAGATATGAATGATACAGAGAAGACTGAAGTATTTTTTACCTTTTTTATTTTTGTCTTCACCTATATTGTCTTCATCAGCTACCAGATATTAAGCACAGTTGGCAGCAAAGTAGGGAAGGAGACAAGCATCCTAGAGTAGTGGAAAAACAGATTACAGATTACAGTAAAAACTGCGTTATCTGGCACCTTACAAGCCAGCATGCTTTATTAACTGGCATGCTGGCTTGTAAGCTAAAAGCCAAACCAGAAGTGCCCATTGTGGCACTTCCAGTTTTGCTGAGTGCCCACAACCCAGGGCAAAATAGCCTGTGCTGCTGAGCCCCTATGACCTGGGGCATAGCAGCCTGCATGGAGCCCACCTCCCTGTCCCTCAGGGCCCACGGGAGGGGCAGCGATGCGTCAGGAGGGGCAGTGACTCCCCAGATGTGGCAGGAGAGGCAATGAGGCCCCAGGCATGTCAGGAGAGGCAGATGCCTGTTTGGGCCTCTCAGTTAATTGGCATATTTTGTTATCCGGCACCCCCCATTCCCCATGGGTGCTGGATAACAAAGCTTTTGCTGTACTTAGAAAAGATGGGAGTTTTCAAGCCAGCAAGGCCAGATAAGATTCACCCTAGGGTCCTGAAGGCATTGTCTAAGGTAATTTCAGAGCCATTGGCTTAGAGTCCTCTATGGGGACTCCCAGATGCTGGGTGAGGTCCCAGCTGATCAGAAAAGGGAAAATATCTTTGCCCATCTTTAAGAAAGGATAGAAAAAGGATCTAGGGAATTGTAGACAAGTCAGCCAGATTTTAATACCTGGAAAGATCATGGAGCAGATCCTCAAGCCATCTATTTCAAAGCACATAGGACATCTGTACATGTGCTCTGGGGTTTGCGGGGGAGGGCACTTTAATTAAAGCGGCTCTGAGAGCTGCTCTAATTAAAGCACTCACAGTGTCACATGTATTCAGTATCCCACATTTCCAAATAGTGGTGGGGGAGCTTTAACTAAAGCTCATTTGATAAGCGTGGCTGCAAGATGCCCCCACAGGCTCCCGAAGGGGAGAGAATAGTCCCAGCAGGACCCAAACCCCACACACAACCCCCCTGTGGGGGAAACTTACCTCCTGCTGGGCAGCCAGAGCTGGAGCAGGAACCGCGACCACGCGAGCCGGTGTTTCACCGGCTGTTTAATCAGCTGTTTCCTGAGCAGGGAACAGCTGAGCCAATCGCGGCAGCTGTTCCAGCCATCACAGGAAAATTTAAAAGCACCACAGGAACCCAGGAGGAGAGGGAGGTGAGAAGGGAGCATGCTGGCATAGAGCACGCCAGACATGCTGAGGCTCCTGCAAAGGTGAGGAGCAGCGCAGCTGGTGCAACGCCGGCAAGCAGAATCAGGAAGGTGTTTGAGCCCCCTATAGTAGACTGGGGAAAAAGGAGGCAACTCCACACACCTTTCCAGGCCAGGGGTCTATTTCTTTTGAAAAAGACAAAAACAGAGAGAGAGAAGAGGTGGAGGGGCAAAACACCCTACTTTGAGGCACTGAGAATAGGCATCAGTTGACGTGCCTACAGCTTGCCAGTCTCGAGTACCAACAAAGCCCACTCAGATGTGGGGTTCTCCTTGAAGCAAGCTGTGGTTGAGCCACCACGACTGAATTAACATATTGCTGACGCCCATCCGGTTGGTGAGTGGATGGGGTGTAGGGGAGGCGGAGCCCCAAGGAATATCACACCCGAACTGTGAGTACTGCCATCCCCCTCGTGGAGCCCTCCCAGGAAGGAGATCTTCACTGAACCCCCTCTCTTTACATAATAACATCAAGTCATGGCAGGAGAGTTGAGGGGAGGGGAGAGGCTCCACATCCAGCAGGTAATACATCACTTAGGGAACCTCACTCAAGGCACCTTTTATCACAATGAGCTTAATTAAAGTGCCCCTGCTGCCATTTTGAAACGCAAGACACTGAATACATGTTACATGGAGGCTGCTGGAGTGCACCAATGTCAGAGGAGAGGTCTAGCACATGTATAAGTGCCCATAGAGGATACCAAGGCAATCACAAAGGAATCACCATGCAAAGGGCCATGGGGGAAGTAAAGAGCAAGTCATGCTTGACCAACCTGATTTCCTTCTATGATAAGGTAAAAAAAAGCTCATTCACCAATTATATGCTGTTATTCTGAAAATCTGGAAACATAACCCCAGTGACATGGGAGATGCCAAAATCATAACTATATTCAAGATAGGAGATAGATTAAATTGCAGAAATTACCATGGAATTGCACTCCTGTCCATAGCTAGTAAGATGCTTGCTGGTATTCTCCTCAATAGACCTACCAGCATTGTTTTTGAATGTCTCCAAAATCATGCGTTTGATGATCATGACATCAAGATTCAAACCAAACTTCTCATCTACATTTAAAGCTGTGTCTATGTCCGAATTGTCGATCCTCTTCAGATTTGAATTAGGCTGAATTGAATCAGGGACAGTGATCTGAATCAATGCTTTGACTCACTGTCCTTGATTCAGGCCAAATCTGAATCTGAATCGAATAGGGCCTGCTTCACCCTGTATCTATCTATCTATAAATAAATATAGTCCCAGGCACAAAAGGCTTATAGACAAATGTCTCTCTGTCTGTCAGTTTATCTGTCTGTCCATAACCTAGTTACCTCTTCAACACTTTGAACCATATCTTTATGGTTTTTATTTTTTTTTCCTTACTTAGCAGAAATGCTCATTAAAGTCAATGATTTTTTTCTTGAAGAATGGAATTATACCTTAGCAAGGAGATCATGATTTAACCTATTATTAATAACAATGTAAATTCACACTTAGCACAAAATGAAAAAATGCTAACATCATATTGTCCCCCCTTAAGAGTTTAAGGATCTTTGTTTGTTTTTGTCTGCTTTTGTTTATTTTGGTCTGTTTTGCTTTCTGGCATTCAATGGTTTTATTCAATGGCTAAATTCAGCATCCTCTGCTACAACAAATACCAAATTAAATTCATTTCATTTAAGGCAATATCAAGTTTTAATTTTTAATTTGTGGAACACATTCAGATAATAGATATTTTAAGTATTTCTTGATATTATATTAATTCAAACTTAACATAAGCGCAGGGCAAATGTACATAAATGGAAGAAGCATAAAATAGCTTCATGACAGATAAAAAGAGTATGAAACCAAATAAACCTTTAGAATAATTATGTTTTCATGTTGAAATATGCTGTTATTACAAGAAACAGAGTGGTAAAACACTTTAGAAATCCTCTGAGGTGAATTTGCTCAGTGCTATTACAGAACAAGAGAAAAAAAAAACCCACCTCTTTTATGGAGTCTCTTAGTAAAAACCAAAGGGCCACACATAAAAAGGAAAGAGTAAAATAAAATGTAGTTACTATTTCTTAGTTATAGAATATAGACACTGAAATCTGGCATAGGACAGGTTTCCCAGATCAACATGTATCATCTAAATATACAATTACATGGAAAGTTCAGATGATCAAATCATCCTTCCTAACTTTTTTCAAAGTCAGAAATTAAAATAATTTGAAGTTTTACCCTATAATACTGCTTCTTTCTAGATGCATAATGTCTTCAATTTGTAGTGAAGTCCCTAATATAACAAGTTATTCAAACACATTTTCTTTCAAATCTCACACTTGAAGGTCAGGCACTGACATTACACTTATACCGGTCTAAGTGATTGAAAATCTATCTAAACCTGTAATCATACAAAAGTTCAGAGCACATCGACTGGTCTATAAATGTCAGAACCTGGTCTAAGAGAGACCTGGTTAAACAGGGACTCAAATCAAATCAATTTAGGTTGGACTAATGAATTGAACTTCTATACTAGATCACCTATTGATTCAAGTTAGATTGCTATCTGCCAACATCTTAGCCTCCTTTGCAGCATTCTACTGCCTTCTCTCCCAGGGAGGTGCACTAGTATTCAACCCAGACTTGGCTGCTCTTGCCAAGCATCCAGTAGATCCTGCTCCCATGCTCTCTCAGATCCAAGCCGGCAAAGCCCCTCTCCCCATCCCCATCTCCTACCTTAGGCTATCTGTCAGGCATAGGCTGGTAGTGGGGTAGGGGGGGAAGGAAGGAGTCTGTTCCCTGCACCCAAGTACCCAGGCTGTGCCTCCACATCCCATCACAAAGAATCCTAGGATGTATTCACAGACCTGATGCTGAGCCCAAGAGAATCCCATGCTTGTACACAGTCCCCTGGACTTTGATCCTGGCTCCTGCACACCCATCCAGGGACCCCCATGTCCTCATACTCAGGCTTTGTGCCACAGACCCAACCCCCAAGCTTTCCCAGAGATGAACCAGCAAGGCCCTTCACCCCACGGGCCTCCTGCTTCCAGCTGTCTGTCAGCTGGAGGCAGGTGTCAGGGTGGGGAAAGGAGGCATCTGTGTCCTCTGCAACTGCATGAGCCCCAGGACCTGGGCACCCATGTACTCAGGCTGTGCCTCTGCACCCCATCACAAAGAATCCCCATGCTTGGGCATAGCCCCATGGACTATGACCCTGGCCCCTGTGCACCCAGGCAGAGAATCCCATGTCACCATGCTTGGACACAACCCCATGGAGCCCAACTCTGGTTCCCACACACCACATCTCAATGACCAGAGCCAGACATCCTGCCACCCAAATCCCACCCTGGACTCCTGCATCCCCCCAGAGCAGGAGCTGGTGTGGGCGGCTTGCCTGTGATGGGTCAGGGTGGCAGAAGGAAGAACATTGGGACCTGGCCTGTATAGAGGCAATCCTGTGACCTCCATGGCTTGGCCCCTGCCTGCAGGTACACAGGTCATGGGCACCTATGAAGCTGCAAGCCTTTTTTAGCCCATAGCTACAGCATCCTAAAGTACTAGGGTGCTACGATGTAGGGAGGCAGCAGGTTAGGAGCATGCTCGCCTGTGCCCAGCAGCCAATCAAGGGTCACCTAGGCATTAAACAGTACTCAACAGTCTCCAGCACCTGGGGAGCTCACATAGCCAGTGCAGGTAGTCTGTCCCCCTCCCACCCCGCAAAGAGCAAATGTGTGCTTTGTTTGCTCCCAATCTAACCTAGGCCACTTATGGAAACCCATGTAAGTTAGATTGATTCCTCCTTGGGCTTTGAATGTCTGTACCTGGCACAAATCTGAAAATTGCATTTTGGAAGCATAAATACTATGTAATCTTCAGCCTTATGGGTGCTTGAGATGATTAGAAGGTACTAAAATTGTCTCATCATAGTACCCTCCTAATCATATGAGCTTAATATGCAGAAACCCTATTACATCCCTAGAAGATTTTTTTTCTTACTTCTGCCTCACAAACTAATCATGATTTCTATCAAAATTATATTTATTCATTCGTATCTACCCAGTAGGTATGTGAATGGATTTAAACTTAGGGGCCATATGCAATATGATTGCTTCAACTATGCTCATTCTGCCTATGATATTCATTACTCATTTACAATTTCTGACTGGGTTATCTCAAATACCTGATACTGCTCGTGCTTCCTGATTGAATAACTAAACATTTTGAAATATATGAAAGTCATATGGTAGTTGAGAGGCAGAACATAACAAAGTGCACATGACACTTTATGTTGCAAATTTGGAGATGGAATATTTGCAAGATCATTCATTAATATTTCTGGAATCTAGATTCACAAGTATTTGTATAAATATCCAGTTCCACTCTGAATAACCAAGAATAAAAAAGATTACCTCAGAAATAAAAGTAAATTAAAATAGCTGCTTTTGGTGATGAATATAGTTATAAATCACTTTTTATACTATAGGTATAGATCCAATCTTAATGTTTTGGAGCACATGCAGTATTCTTCTCTTCAGAACTGGAGTCTCCTATCTATTAAAAGAAGCTGGGGCTCCAGTAACATATTCCTGTTTGCCAGGCAAACAATTCCAGAAGGCCAAGGAATCCCTTTTCTTCTTATAAATATTGAGGTGCATTATGGTTGGCAGGTCGCATTCACTTAGTAGCAGTCCATGCCCCTGAGACAAAGAAAAGACAAACAATAGAGTGTTCACCAGTTCTGGTTTGATTCTTTCCTTTGTCTAAAGGGGCTTATACCCAGAAGATAGTCTTAAACACTAGGCCGTAAGGTATGACAATGCAAGACTCTTCGGAATTTTTTTTTTAGGATGGTTGTCCTTGCATGGAGTAATTACATTTTCCCTGTGCCACACAGACTGATGCTATAGCCCACTGATCAGGGCAGCCAGTAGGAATGTGAAAGACCTAGGTTCAAATCTTTGTTCCAGTTAATGTCTAAAAATGAATAATTACTACAGTGTAGAACAGTTCCAATGAAAAAAAAAGGTGTGTACCCAATTGATGAATCTGGCTTCAATTATATGTTCTAACTCAGACAGAGGAGGCAGCTGAGAGTCAAATATGGTTTCCTGCATTTGATGGTTGGTTAGTGCCCTAAATGTTGAGCTATTCACTGATCTGAGAAAAATAAGTCTCTTTCCCTCTCCCTCTTCTTCTCTCTCCCCCTCTCTCTCATATTTTGGGAAATTCCAGCCTTGTTGAAACTGGTATACACATTCTCATAGAAGGCTTGTCTCTCTGTGAAAATGTATGTACCGGTTTCAATAATGTTAGAATTGTCAAATGAACATTTTCTGACTAAAGTATCTTCTCAAAAAATTCCCAGAGAGCTCTCCTCTTTAGTCCTACTCTGATGCTTTAACAAGGTCATGACATGGTATTGTGTCTTGATTATGTTCCTTATAATTTTAATCTGCCCTCTGGTTATTCATTGGCATTTCCTGCCCAAAACATTTGCATTTGTGTTTTACCAGTGGAATGGGAGGAGTTTGTAATTGGAGCCCTGAATTGAGCTAAACAAATGAATTATAATGCTTATAAATTGCCTTTGGATTAAATGGACACTAGTTTACAATAAATTTAAAACACTTTACACTGTACTTGCTGTAAGAGGGAAATGACCCTGTGGCCCCTGAAACATGTCTAATTTCCTACGATTTATGTTTAACGGATGGGGAATAATGGAAGCTACTCCAACAGGAGACATTAAGCTTCTCCTTTTCCTGGAAAGGTGGGTACCCAATTGTTCAGGCTAGTCCCTTCAAAAGCAAAAATAGTCTTTTTTTCCAATATTCTAAGCCAATTTTTTTCACTGTGGATGTGTCTACATGTGCATAAGGATCTCCCAGCTTCAGCCCCAAAGTTGCGGAGCTGGTGCTGGGAGATAAGGACCTCTCAGCCCCCACTCCCTGATCACAATATTGGGCAAAGGGGCTTGGAGCTCCCTGCTGCCATAGTAGCAATCCCCTGCCCCCTGCTGGCCAGCTGACCAGGATCAGATTTGTTCCTAGTCAGGTGTTTACATGAGCACTACTGAACAGTACCTAATCACAAGCAAATTTGCTACTTGCATTTTGCAGATAGCAAATTTCCTTGTGATTAGAGCAGTTTTGTGCACAGTAAGCATGTACACATGTAGATACACATGCTTACTGTGCAGTAAACTGCTCTACTGCACAGGAACACATCTCATGTAGAAGCTATATTTACCTCTTTCAGTACTTCAGAGGTTGCTTCAATTTTTATCCCGCCCAAAAAAGAACACTAATATTTAAAAAGTAATTGTTCTTCAGGAAGTTTTGTTGATTCTGTGGTACTCAGGAATTTTCAGATAGGATGGGGAAAACCCTGTCTGATGATGGCTTCAGTACCTGCTGCCAGACTGATTTTCTGGTGGACTTCAAGAAATGTTTCCTGGAAGTCTTAATCTAGTACAAAGACTTCACCTGAGAAATATATACAAAGGTATAGCAAATTATTTACTTTTATATATCCATGGAGTCAGAAGTGACCTGAGCAGGTTGCGGGGCCCGGGGCAAATCAGCCCATGTAGGGCCCCACCCCGCTTTGCTGATCCCAGACCCAAAGAAGCTGCCACTGCCATTGGCAGCAGTGGCATTGGTGGTGGGGGTGGGGGAGAAGAGTAGCGAGTGGCTGGACGTGGAGCTGCCTCTCCACCCAGCTCCATGCCATTACTGCTCTGTCTGGCTCTGCGGGGCTTCCCAAAGCACAGGGCCCAGTGCGGTTGCCTCAATTTGCGTCCCTCAGGGATGGCCCCACATGGAGTTACTAACAGACACAGAGTCAGTTTCAAATTGTCATACCTAGAATAAATTGCCATAGGAAGAAGTTATTTTTATACATAGACTTTTTTATTTCCTAGTGTGTTACTATCTTTTTTCTCATTCTCAGAAGTTGGTAGTACTATGTCTGTATAGTATTCATTGCTAATGAGCTGATTGACTTTTACATCATTGTCAAACACAATGGCAATTTATTGTACAGGAATGTGCAGTACTTCAACAAAAGTTGAATGTGTTTGATTTTTTCGTCTCCATTATGAAGTCAAAATAAACTAATTTCATTTTTTATTAATAATATTTGTATAGAACCATCAAAACGATCATCCCTGGAGCAAATATAAATACTGAGAGAATTTCTGCCCCAAATTATTTACAGTCACAACCAAAAGAGGGTACAGTTGTAATTGTACTCAACACTAGAATGCCTGTGCTTGCTTAATTTAGCTATCACAGATAACAGTAGCAGTGAAGAGCCATTCCCACGACTCCTAGCAGGTTACAACAACCAGTGTACAAGCACTCAAAAGACTCTAGCTACATAACCTGGCTGCTAGCCTGTATTAAAACCTGCTATGCCTTCACTGCTACTGTTACTGAACTAGCTATATTGTTCCACATGCTACAATTGTACATTAATTTTGCTATGTAGACACAGGATAAAGCTTAGATACTGCAAGCACCCTTTAAACACATGAATAAAACCAAACTACTGAGCCCACATAGAGGCCCACTGTAGCCATCTGACCCTGCACAGATGTCAGATCAGCTAAGTATGATTGGGCATAGAACACAAAGAGAAAATAGAAGTAATGTGGACTATAATAAAATTAACATGATATATGAAATGAGATACTTTTACAGTAAAAATTTAACCAAAACTAGTCATTCCATGTGATGGTAACTTCAATATACACTTAAAATATTTTCAGCATATTTCACTGTAAAGCAAACTGAGAATGATACAAATCAGCCACAGATAAATGGGAAAATTATTTACAGGGAGCTTTGATTAAAATATTTCAATGTACCTTTCACCTACTAGAGCAGTGGTTCCCAATCTGTAGTACGGGTACCACCAGTGGTACACAGACAACCAGTGTATGCAGTGGTACACATTAACAGATTTATTATAATTACTTTACATGAGAAAAATTTGCTGGTGGTACTTAAGGTTGTATCATTTTAAATTGGTGGTGCACAATCTGTCAGAGTTTGGGAACCACCACACTAGAGCAATGTCAGAATTTCATACTGAAACCAGAGCCTTAGGTAGGATGGCTAAATCCTATGAAAATATAAACATGGTCCCAAATCCTGCTTTCAATACAGTTAAGGGGAGCTTGGTCAGAAACTGCAAATCTGTGAATTGAGATAAGGCAAAATAGCTCTTGGGGTCAGGTTCAAATCCATCTGTAATATGGAGCTGGTCAGATTTATTTTGATTAGTGAAAACTGTATGGTTTGTGACTCTGGAACTCAATAACCCTTGTGGTACATAAGAGCCCAAGGCTGGACATTTACATAGAGTGCCATGGGACTGGGTCTAAGAAGTCTGCTCTTTAAAAAAAATGTAATATTTTACCTAATTGGAAAAAAAATCTAATTTTGATAGTAAACCACCTTAAGTCCCTTTTTGGGGGGAGCATATAAATGTGACAAACAAATGCAAAAATAAATGCTAAAAATAGGTGAAACTCAGCATTCATTCAGCACTATATTTCTGGCTATTTAAAACTTTAAAATTCATGCAGAATCCAAAGGCTGGAAATACATTGAAATGAAAATAGAACAAAGGTCACACATCCCTTTAAACCAAACTCCTTAAGGGTGCTTCCTCTGCACCTAGATTTAATACTTCTCAATCTGTAGGTTGTACATCCAGCCTGTGTCTTTCTTTTTCTTTATGCATGACCAGATCATTCATCTGGACAGAAGTTATTTTATTTAAAAGCAACAAAATCACTTTAAAAGATGAAACTTGTTTAAATTTAAGTAAACATCTTATTCATTTTTATGAGCTGTTTTGAGCAAACAATGGTTTAAAACATCTCAGGACTTACATCAGTTAAGTCAGTCACATTCTGTTAGAAGCATGTGACAATGGAAAAATATTATCATGAATAAAATTATTACTATGTAGCTCCTCTTTTCATCCATGCCCTGTTTTCTATACTCAAAATCATGTCCACTTTATCTGCATACCTAAGGCAGACAGTTGTGCCTTATGAAATAGAATTCCTTTACTTTAGAAATCTTTATCATCCTCACAATCCTGGACTCCTTATAGAGACCAAGACCTATGTCAAAATATCCTGATCTAAACATCCTCAAAATTAAGTTATAGTGTTAAAGTATAATCTTAGACCCAAACTTGGATGGAGTGATCAATGCCAAATTTCTTGCCCCCACTGCAGTCATGGTGTCATGATCAGATGTTAGAGTAAGGAAGAGCATAATTTAGTATACTGGTGTGTTTGTGTTGGGAGACTGGGGAATACTGTATGCAGTGGTGGCAAAAGGCAAGCCAGATTATGTATGTACGTAGACTGGATGATTTTTTAAATCAGGAGATTTAGGGATAGATCCACAAGGAGTACATCTATGCATGCTCTTTACTGCAGTTGACTAATTAGCTTGGCAGTAAATTGTCACTGTCTATACTGTTGGAGACAGTACTATCTTATGGGAGAGTAAGTGACTACAATGAAATTCACGTGTAGATAGTGACAGGGGTTGCCTGGGGCATGACAATACTAAATTGCAGAGGCTGCCTGCCACCTAGCCATGGGATTTCACAGGTTCTGCACCCTCATGGCCCAGCCAGCTCCTCTGCCACCCAATGCTGCCACCTGGAGCCTGGGGCTGATCCCCTATACCCCCTGCTAGCCTGGAGCTGCTCTACCCTGGCTTAGAGTGTTGTGGTCCCAGGCACACAGAGGCAGTTAGCTCCAGTATGAAGAGCTCCAAAGTTTATTGCATCCCATTAATTTCACGTGGAGATGTACCCAGTTTGTATATTGTCACTTTACTGTCAGTGGGCACATCTACACAAGACGTTAACTGCACGGTAAGCTAATAATACTGTGCAGTAGTGCATCACAGCACAAACAGTAATAATAAACTACTGTGAAGTATTATTAAGCTATTGTGCACTAGCATTGCTAAAAAGGCATGCACAGGCTTTACTGAGCAATAATGCCACTTACTGCACATTAATTTAATACTTGATTATACAAGTACTAAATTTAATGCACAGTAACTACAGTGCATTAATGAACATGTAGATACTCCCAGTTTGTCAAACAGTTCATTAAAGCTTTCCATGGGAGCTATTAAAGTTGACATCAACTCAGGATCTGCCACCTGGACTCTATTCTTACCTCTTCCACAAAAATGTTTATCAATTTGAATAAGCAGCTAGGCTTGTCTATGTCCTAGTCCCTCTATCTGACAATTACGTGTCTTTATCTTACAGAGAAGAGTCTTTTGGTTCATGTGTTTTTATCTCACTGGGAACAGTAGTGTAACAGTAGTAGTAGGAGCTAAGCTAGAGAATCCCCACGCCATTTAGCTGTAGGAGCCATGTGCTGGCACACATAAGGGACAGCCCTGCACTGCCCACTCCTAGAAGCTGAGCTACAGCAGCCTGCTGCTGTCTAGTGATAGAAGCCAGGTCCAGGGACATAGCAGAAGCAGCCCTGTATTGCCCAGCTAACCAATGGCAGGAATAGTGGGAGTCTTTGAATCCAAGGTCCAGAGAAGGACCTCCTGTAGCTGTGCAGCATAATTATGTTCCAGCTGTGCCCCAGGACCTAGAATTAGGTGGTTCAGGGCTTCACCAGCTGGGCGGTTGACAAAGGAGCGCTCGGCTTCCCTCCCCCAAAGTTTGCACCAGGCACCAAAATGTATACCTATGCCTCTGCCTATTAACCTATAAAGTGCCTTATGAGGCTGCTTACAAAGCTCTATGTATGTACAAAGCATTACCTGTATTACAATTTTTGAACTGTAAGCTTCACCCTTGTCCCCACACCTGGAAAATGACTTAATAAAGACAGAGTCCACACATTCAGAGTTAACATGCAAGTGAATCAACACTTTGGGTCTGATTTTCCATCACTTTCTAGCTTGTGTAGTTACTTACATCCAAAATGAGTGCAAAAGGTGTGGAAGATGGTGCTAAATCACATTCTCCACTCACTCACACTAGGGGTAAGAGCTTTTTACATGCTGGCATTGCAATGAATGCTCAAGGCAGGAAGGAATCAAGTCCTTTATCTATTCATGGCCTTTCTAAGTTCTTCCCTCCCACTATGTATGAAGGTACCTGCTCAGGGCAGAACTCTTTTAACCCATGGCTAATTAATACTTCACCTAATCTTCTTGTAATGCTGCTAATTGTTCACAAACAGACAATTTAATCAACACTCTGGTAACAGGCAAAGCTTTATTCTCTCCGCTATTTTGTTCTTTGACACAGGGCAAACTTAGGCAAGTATGTCCCAATTGCTTTGTTTCCATGTAATTTAACAGCAAGACATTATTTTCTCATAAGAGGTGCTTTGAATTTTTACTGCTAATGAATAAATTAACTAAAAAAGGTTAATCTGCCTACATGTTTATGAAACATTATGCAAATTGCTCTCAAAAAGGTTTAATGGTAATTGAAAGCAATTGAAAACCATGGTACATTTCACTCAATTTTCACTTTTTTTTAAGTATACAAATTACACTTATTTTTATATTTTTACAGATGTATGTATACATAGAGAGAGATTCTATAAACTTAAAATTTAAGGTATGGTATGGTTGCTCATTTTGCTAGATTTGAAAGGTTGTAGTAATTCATTTGAAAGGGTAGCTGTGAACTGGGAAAAAAGTATGATTAATGTTACTAAAAAGCAAACAGTAATGTTTTACCACTTATTAAATGAGTTGGCAAAGCAGTTGTCATCACAGCTTCCTGTAGTGCAGCTTAAGATCTACTATCCACTTCAGAAAAGTTTGGTTAGTTAGGACTGAATCTTGCAGCTGCTATGCACACAGAACTCCCACTAAATTCATGGTCTGTGCCCTGAATGTGAATGGTACTGATTTAATGCCTAAGTAGATGTGGATCTCTCCATTTCCATGGCACTATTCCAAATCCAACAAGAGGATACGTTAGTTTGATCTGATTTCATTTAGGAACATGTGGGTTCTTCATAAATTCAACTTAAAACCCAAATTCTTCTCAAATTTGCACCTCTGTGGAGCCCCATTGACAGAAATGGAATGCAAAGGGTGGGTAAATAGTAGAGGTGAATTTGCCCAAGTTAAGAGCTTGTGAAACAATTTCATGAAATGTGATGGGGTTGTACAGCTGTTACTGAAATAGAGATGGGCCACATGAATTAAACCAGCAGGTAAGAATCTTAACAAATGAAGGTTCTGTCCACTTGAGGTTGAGTTATATGTGGGAGACCCTGAAAATGGGATTATAGTAAATTTGGAGTTGGTTTGTAGTAATTTGTAAATGCTATATATGCAGGTGTTTATTCTATCAAGGTGTGGTTTATCAGAGACCAAGCCAGAAAAAACAAGTAGGAAGGAAAAATAAAGGATTGAGGTAAATTAGACACTAAAGAGCTGTTTAGAGATGGTGCAAAGACCGGAAAGGCCCCTGAACGCAGGAGATGTAAAGAAACCTGAGAGTTAAAAAAAAAGAATGTTATCTCAAAAGAAGGGTGTTATTCAGGGGAACTGTAATGAGATATATGATATTCTGCTGGAAGTGTGTCAAGAAGATAAACCTGCCTGTTATTCTATAGAACTAATTGAAAATTATTTATTTGTAGACAATCAGGTTTCAGCATACCCAGGAATTTCTTTTTCTCTTTTGCATTTGGTCAGGATCCTGAGATTAGTGCTGGTCAAAAAAGGAAAAAAAATATGCTTTTGAAAATTCAGTCTGTTGTATCCTGCATGTTTTCAAAAAAGTACAGTTTTTCAGGAATTCTGTGACTTTTTTTCCTTGCTCTTTTCCATTTTATATTTTTTAGGAGATTGGTTGGTTGGTTTAATCATTTTTCTTTTTTTTTTCCCTTCTTTTTTTAAACTGTTTTTCCTTGCTTTTCCCTACCCTCTTTCTGCTTTGCCACTGGGAGAAATTAAGGAAGATAAAAAATAATAAATGGGAAAAATCAAAAGGCTAATAACGTCTCTGAAAATTTCTGACTTTAATTAAAGGATATATAAAAATCTGAAATAAAATATATTGACTAGCTCTATTTGTGAATTTTTATGTCGGAGACTTACATTAATCACTTTGGCTAGGGACAGGAATTACACATAACCTGGTCTAAATCTTTAACACAACAGATATTAAGTGTACATAAACTGCTTTCAAAATGGCCCAAACTGGTTTAAGATAAACCTGGATGGATGTAATATCAGACATCTTTATTTAGGTTAAATTAGTTTATTGAACTTCTGTCCTAGATCCCCTCCTGATTAAAATTAAATAACAGCTCCCCAACATCCCAGATTTCTTTGCAACTCTTCTGCAACCACTTCCCCTACTCTTCCTCCCCAGTGGTCAGATTAGCCTTGGCTCAAGTTGTCTACTCCAGATGAGCAGGAAGGTAGTATACTCTAGTGTCTCCTGGCTTCTGGCCTGGGCCACTGCAGGCATGGGCTGCATTTCTGGAATCGAAAGTGAATGTCTATTGACTTGCTTATCAGTTCAATCCATGCAGCTGGACTGGACTGTCTGTACTTAGCCCTGAAGACTATATTGTTGTGATGACTTTAGAGTTCTATTTTGGAAAGTATAGCTTATATGGAGCACAACAGCCTAAGATTAAGCAGATCACAAGATTTCATGATCCTGTGAGCCTTCTGAATGTATTTAAGATGCTGGCTAGTCTGCTTTTCTCTCATATTGTTGCAATGTGAAATTCATAAATAGCATTGGGAACAGAACCCAGGACTGCAGTTAGGCTTTTTTTTTGTTTGCTTTCTTCTGGGTCAGTGACTCCTGCATTACTTCCTTCTTAGTAGGAAGTTTCAACAGGTGGGATAGAGGGTTCCCTGTAATGGGGCATGGATTCAACCCTCCTCAGACTGATTTGGACCTAGAATCCAGCTTTTCCACTTTCTGGGAAGTATTCTAACTACAAAACTAATGGACACAGTGTGCGTGTCTCCATCCTTCTATAACTGACAGACTTAAGATGAGGAGAAAGATCTATTATGAAAGTGAAAATGGTTTTACAGAAACTCAAGCAGGGTGAGCTACAGTGACTTAGGGCATTTATAGACATGATGTGGGAATTTGTAGGTTAAAAAAACAAACCCAACATCCACATTTTTTGTCATTAAAATGAAACACCCAAAATAACTTTTTAAAACTTTAAAAAACCTATCTATCTATCTATCTATCTATATATATGATATCTAATATATAGATCTATATCTATATATTAGTAGTGTTTCATTTTAATCATGGAAAAATGTGGATTTTTTTTTTAATTTAGAAATTGAGGATCTTTGTTTTTAGCAAGGAAAACCAGGTTCCCTTCCAATTAGATGTCTTAGAGATGGAATAAGATCACAGTCAATATTCCCAATGCTTTGTACAATTATAAAAATATTTCCCTATCTGTACTAGGAATACTCTACTTCAACCGATCAATACTAGAATCACATAATAGATGTACGAGAAGGATAGAAAAACTGCAAATGGTTCAGAGATTCAGGCCCTTGACCCTCATGTTAAAAGCAGGTGGATTTAAGCAAATGTGATTTAATACTGCTTCTGCAGCACTTCCAAATCCCAGAGGAGCTGGATCTTCTTCTCATATAAATACAAGCCCCTTTAGGGATTCCCAGACTCACAATAGCCGGCTGCAATAGCAGGAGTAGGTGGCTGGCATGCAGTGCATTTGAGTTGTTTCCCCTAACATCCATCCTTACACACCTCATAATTTTACAAAAAACAAGCAAAACCCAAGACACTGAAACCTGGATGCAAACACCCCTGCTCCAGACCTTTGTTTGAGCCAAATCTGCATACTTACAGAGCAGCTTCACCACAACAGAACTTCCTTTCCCAAGAGAAACAATCCATCACCAATCCTTCTGTGCAAAATGAAACAACGTAAAAAGAAAGAAGCAAATTCAACATCCTACTTGCCATCAGACACCTTTGAGGTAAATAGATTGTTCCAGATTTAATCCAAGCCTATTTTGCATAAAATGAACTTTTTCACCTAGGAAAACTTACACCATCCTCCAGTTCTCCTGTGCAATATGAAGTTTTATTTTTTCCTATGAGAAATTTTACAATCTTTGCATTCTCCTTTGCCTGAGGAAGGGTGCATGAGCCTGAAAGCTTGGAAATAAAGATTTTTTTTTTTTTGCAACTGTCTAGTTGGTCTAATAAAAAATATGGTCATTTCTACCTTAAGAGTTCTGATTCCTTACGCAATAGCAGTGGAACTGGGATTGGGTGACTAAGGATCAAACTCCCAATGTTAAGCAGTTTGGAAAAGCACCTAAAAGGCTGAACTCTTCTCTGCATCTCTAAGAATAGAAAAATCCAGCTATATTCACAGATTTTTTTTAATAGACATCTTTCCGCTGTGGATACTCAGGTCAGAAATACCATTGTTCATGATTTCAGAATTTCCATTTGTACAACTAGCTCAAAGCCAGGTCATCAGAATTTCACATTAATGGGGAAAAAAACATTTAGCCAATTTTATCTTTTGTGCTTTGTTTGAAATGTGGATGACTGTGCTCTATGGGGATGCTGATCCAGCTTTCTCTCTTCCTGCCTACTAATAGTCATTGGCATACTCTCAAATCACCAGTGAGATTGTGAGAGGTGTCCCTTGAACCTCTTACTGCAGCATGAGGCACTATATAATCTTCTCTGTTCTCCTTCTGCACCCACTTCTCTTTAATCAGAGTATACACTGTACACTGCAGCATTTTGGCTCCAGAAGCAATTAGTGGCTCATTGACTAATGCCAGGAAGATTGTTTCTTCTCCTGTTGCTGTAAAATAGGGTACAGACTTCATGTAGATCATTCACCTGAAATAACTATCAGCCTTTTTTAAGGCAAAAGTGGGTTTTCTGAAGAATCAGAGGAAGAAGCTACTAATGCCCACTGCAAAATAAGGAGCCCAGTTACCCCACTATAACATGCTGGGAGGGGTGATCCCATAACAAATTAATCAGCCTTCCCAAGAGACATTTATTCAACACGGGTAATGGGAGGAACAGACTTCTGTGGCAAAAGCATAATACTAAAGGTGAATGACTAACAAACATATATAAATAATATTTGAACCCCCCCAAATCAAATGACCCATATCAAAATATCAATCTATTCCCTCATCACTACTGATCTGGCTTCAACAGGACCCAGCTTGAATTGGTTAGGACTAATTACCAGCAAATTCTTTTTAAACAATGAACCTCTTTCTTTCCTCCCTCCCCACCTCCAGATTTACAGGAGAACAGAAAAAGGTGCCTTAAAAATTTACCATGTTTGATTTTGTGTCTGTTCTTCTGACTCAGAAAATCCTGAACCAATTTGATGTTTTACTTTCCCTTGAACCTGAGAGCTCTTATGCCAAGTGATGCCCAGGGGAAAGTTTTCATCTGGTGTTATAATGGGAAGCCTGGCAGACTTTTAACACATTGCTTCAATGTTTGCCTCAATTAGATCTTGTTTCTGTGGTTGTTGGACACATTTCAGATGGTCTTGACCATCAAGCCCTTGTAAACTAATATTGCTCACAAAGTTACCCAGGACAATATTATTACAGAATGATTTAATGGTCTCAAGAGAGAATACATTAGCAGAGCAGACAAAACTCCAGATATTTAAGTATGAGTGATTTATAATTTATAGGGATTAGCAAAGTGATTTGAATAAAATAAGAACCAACTAAAACCCAAACTTTATTTCCATATTTGATGTTGAATAGATAACTTTTTATTAATATTACTGATACGAATTCCATGTTTAATACTTCTTCTGAAGCAACCTCCCACTGACTCCAATGGAATAATGATTAAAGACTAGGGAAATTGCAAATAAAGAACTTTGGTTATCTCACATGCTCTTTAGTGATGAACTTAAACTCTTAGAAAGGAATATCCCTCAACTTGATAGGTACACAAATTGAACCTGGATTTGCAGTTCTATATTTAGCTCTTCCATAAATGGTCAGAATCAAAACATAAGTTTCAAATTGCTTGGAAGTTGTGGGATTCAAAATCTGGATCCAGATTCCCAGGTTCTTTAAAGCTTTTGCTCTGGAACATGGTCATCCAGATGGGAACTAAAGAAAGAATATTTAAAGTTAGCTTTGCTTCTCTTTCTCCAATGCCATTGATTCCTGAATCAAGCAAAAAGATATAGCCAATAATGTTCAAAACATTCATGAGGTTTTAATTATAACTCTGCAGTTTTCACCTGTTACATATAAACTATATGTGAACATTAACACAAATGCAAGCAATCCAATTTGAAGACATGCTGTAGCAAACAGGACTCCATTTCTTCTCTCTGTGTTTGCATGTATATGCACCACAACATTTGAATTTTGTCTATAGAGATTAATGGAAGTGAGACATGATGGTGGAGCCAACTGTATTTGTTTCAAATGAGCATGAAAGGGATTTCTTATTTATGCACTTCTGATTATTCAGAAATCTATTGTTTGTTACTAAATGGCTACAGTATGATTAAAAACATGGGAACAATAAAAAATAAATTCAGATCTCTGGAGTTGTATATGACAGTAGTCCCTAAGAAAACTGGGAGAATGTTGCAGATAATAAATGGAGAGGGCAGGTCTACAAACATGAAAATTATTTTCTTTGGATCTATGCTCAAGTTTCATAACAGAAAGGGAGAAGGCAAGGAAGAAGGAAAGTTGAAGTCGATGTTAGCCTAAAGTGTCAGTGACATTTGATTCAACAAAAAAGAGCTGAGTGTCAGTGTAATGGAAGCTGACCTCAAAACAAAAGCATACCTCATGATCAGACCTGTGGCAATCTCAAGGTAAGTAAGTAAGGTTCTTCCATTTTCATCTGAAACTTTGGAAATGAGTTAGTTGGCCAACTGTCAAGAAACTAAAAAAAATTAGGGGAAAAGGTAAATATTCATCAACAATAAGAACCTATCCTTCTCCTCACTTCTTATCACTGCTCAGAATCACCTTCAAGATTCATTATCATGCTGATGAAAAAAGAGCTGGTACAACTCAAATGGAAACATGCATATACATTTGCAAAAATTAGGAGGCCAGATTCTGATTTCAGGTGCAAGAGTGAAAATGTTAACTAATTTCATGCTCAGTAGGTATGATTCACTGTTTACTAATCCCAGTATATGCCATGAGGAACCTCACCAAAGCCAAAAGCATTATACCAGTATAAACCTGGCCAAATAGAAGCATCAGATCCAGTTAATTTACATTGTAATAGGAAATACTCTTTATTCTGTCATGGCAGCCATAACCTTCACACGTTATTGTATACACCTATTAACTCTCATCATGTACTTGGATTATAGGATATTTATGACACACATGATGATCTTTTCATAATATGATCCTGGTTTGGTCCTTTCAATGCTTTCATAATATAAATTGTAAATAGCAGTCTCAAATGTATACAGCTACTCCTTGCTTAACGTCATAGTTACATTCTTGAAAAATGTGACTTTAAACCAAATGATGTTAAGCGAATCCAGTTACATCGCAGTAGTTACCTACTAGTAGGCAGAGGCCAAATAACGTTATAACCAAACATTGCATGACTTGAAACGAGTATGTTGTCTAATAGATCAGTGATGTAATAATGAAACAATGTTAACCGGGATGACGCTAAGTAAGGAGCACCTGTATTTCAAAGGTAAGCAGTTTCCAGTCAATATTATAGCATTGTACCTTGCAGTTCCCCTGCAGTTTAAAAGTAATTCCTGCAATAAATGCTGTTGTCTTGTCTTTGGAACAAGTTTTAAAAAGCCCAGCCACCCAAGTGTTATCTACATGTTAATGGTCTTATACTAGCTTTGCATGAAAGTTAATTCTGCTTGATTCTGATTAACCCTTTCCCCCTGGTCCATTTCCACTGTGAGTACTTCAGTATCTAAGTAAAAGGGTACAATATATAAAAGAAACAGATAACAATAAAAAGCCGAGGGAAAACACAGGTATCTGGGAAAGAACGTACTTTGATAGCATCACATTCTAGTGTCCTTTACATTCTAGCAATACTTTGCTAAACTGTCAACAGTTTTCAATCTGGATGTAGAGCCTAAATGGCTTTTGGCTACTCTAAGACAAACTTAAATCATTTTTAATAAAATATGTGCAAAGGATTGAGTGGAAAACAACAGAACTGATGAGATTTTCATAGCTACATAATACTAAGTTATTTGATTTCCCTGAAATTCCAGACGCAAAGCAATTCTATTCTTATTGTAGGATGTTGCCCTGAGGCATGTATTAGAAATGTCACAGTGCTGTAGCACTTCTTGTGCATTACATATGTGTACAATATAGCTTTGGTCCCTGAGGTTAGAATTTGTTCACTGTACAACCAATACCCCGAGGGCTAATGCATACTGCTGAGGAAATATTATTTTGTCAATTTTGCTGTAGCACACACTCCAACAATGTGATGAAAATCTTGGTTTACTGTCCCACTCATGTATCCACTGTTTCTCTGATATAGATTATTTTAATATTGTTGCCTAAAATGGCCACATGAAGGAAAATAAATTGGATCAATAGGATTTTCTTAGTGAATGAAAAAAGAAATGCTGAAATAAAAATTGCCCTTGCCCATCTACATCTATCTAGAAACTGACCTGAACACAAAAGGAAGGCTTGGAAATATTTAGTTAACTTTTTTTTATCCAAGCTATATATTTGTAATCCAGATAGTACCTGGTTATGTACTCCCCTCTCCAATTGAAGGGAAAAGTTAGCAGGGCAGGTGCGCTGAGGGATGAAACTGCTGGCTGCACGCAGTTTCCCTCCTTCCCCTATAGAACTAACCAGGACACTCCAGGAACTTAACTATGTACACATTTATTCATTCAATGAACCATAAAAAAGAATAGATATATAAACACACACAAAACATGGAACTATATGCAATATATGTATACTCCTTTACCTCCCCCACTCAGGATACAGGTAAGTAATAGGAAAAAGCCAGAACAAAGGATAAAGATCAGGCAATATTAAACTCTATTAGCATACCAACTCACAAACATAAAATACAAATGCACAAATTATGAGGCTCTGACTCAAAATATAAGGTGCACGAAGGTGCAAATGAATACTTTAAGGGACACCAAGGCCCTGGCTGTCCTGGAGCAGTGGTATGCCCCAGTGACAAGGAGGAGAGAAAGACCCCTAGTGTCCTTTTGGCCTTCCTTGCCCCAGTCAGAATATCCTCTGAGAGAGAAAACCTACAAAACCCGGGGAGCCCCACCCCTTCAGGGCTTTCTC
This sequence comes from Gavialis gangeticus, assembly GCF_001723915.1. Taxonomy (NCBI): domain Eukaryota; kingdom Metazoa; phylum Chordata; order Crocodylia; family Gavialidae; genus Gavialis; species Gavialis gangeticus. Next base: position 45,158,471 of record NW_017729025.1, on the reverse strand, counting down.
ACCAGAGGCTAGTCTCACAAACGGGGAGGGGGAGATCCCTCCTCTCCTGTGTGAATCCCCTTCCCCAGTAACTCACTACTCCAGGGTCCCAGTGAGGAGTCTCCTCCTCTGGCTGAGGCCCTACAGCTGTTCTGGGCTCTCTGGACTATTTGCCCCACTCGAGGCCCTGTGCACCATCACATGCACTGAGGTCTCTGCCTTTTGTTCAGGGTAGGAGACCCATGCCACCTTGTGTGGCACCAGGGTCTCTGTCCATTCCCAGGCACTCTGGGCACAGGCCCATGCACTGGGTTTCTGGCTTTGTGCCAGGGGGGTTGCAGACTCAAGTCACTCCGACTGGCTCCCAGGGCCCCGGTCTGCTCCCAGACCCTCCATACAGTACTGTCTGCAGTGACTGCCTGGCCTCATGCCAGGGGTTGGAGGCCTGAGTCACAGCTCCCAGGGTCTCGCTCCATGTACCAGGCCATGCACCGATGCTGTGCTCCTCAGCAGTGGAGGCTGAGGATGTGGCCGCTCACCTCTCCCGTCTGGCAAAGAGGTCTTTGGGCTCTTCAGGGCACCAGCTCCACCCTGCTGGCCGGCTCTTGCCAGCTCTTCTTTGCCCATCTTCTTCTTTGTCCGTCTATGTAGCTGTCCATGTGCCAGGCACGCTGGTCTTTTATCTCCTCCAGAGACTCTGCTCCTGGATTGCAAATGGACCAATCAGAATGAGGGGGGGTGTAGCCCTCAACCAGGTCCAGACTCTTCACCTTACCCCAGGTAGGGGCAGAGCAAGCCTCTCCCCAGCCATCATCTGATTGTGGGAATGCCCCACCAATTGCTTGAAGCCTTTTTCAAGTCAGCAGCCAGGCTGCTGTTGGCAAGCTCACCACATATTGTTTTGCAGTTTTTCGCTTTCAGTCAGATCTAGAGGAGGAGGTACCAAAATGTAACGTCTGAAGTACTAAGGGAATATACTCATCACAGCTGCAATTTCTATTACTAAAAAAAATGGGCTTCTGTGCTCTCTACTAGGTCAAACGGCAGGTTGATCTTAAAGAGCAACCCTCAACTAGATCCTCTTCAGGCTGTCCATGTTATATAGCACCTCTATCCTTTATGTTTTATGCTACACTGAGAAAAAATAAAGCCATGTCAAAGTATATAAAAGGATAGCTTGAACTGCATCATTTCTGCAGTATTATGTGATTTACATTTAAAATACAGAGAACAGCATGGAACACATTCAGTTATCAAACAGAGAACAGTCCCAAGCTGACACATGACATGTTTGATAACAATATAGGAGAAAGGAAATTTTGGAAAGATCTTTAACTCAGAACACAGTGTGATGTAATGCAAACATTACTTTGCTAACAGCTGCATCTGAAAGACCTCCCAAGCAGTAAAAAATAAGTTAGTCAATCTGTCTATATTAGAAGGTTATAGGGCTGACTTGACCTTGCATTTATTTGTCCGTGATCCCAGTACTGAAACCTGCTATGTTCACCACTAAACTTTTTCTTCTACCCACAGAATGACCACAGAATCCCATCTTGTGTGACGTACGGTATTTCATATAAAGTTGTATTCTATTATTTATTATACATTAGACAATACAATAGTTTTTGCTCTTTTGAAACCAGCAAAGTATGAAATAGAAAAGTTCAAGTAAATCAGTCATGTCGGTCACCGCTGTTTGCTTGGACTACCAAAAGGTTTATCTAAAACTAAGGTACTTGTGGTGATGACAAAAATTAATTATGTTGTCATTGTGTGACTTTGTGTGGTATTTCACTCGATGGGATATTAGAAATAATGTCTTTAAAGGGCTAATTTAATCTCTTATATAACGTCACTGATTACAATGGTGTTTCCTTCTTGAGGAGGCAGAGGAGGAGGGAGAGAATATTTCCATAGTTTCCCTCCTACGTTCATTTACTTGAAGAAAGGCAGCTTCAGCTTCCATCAGGAGTTCTCTAGCATCTTCCCAGCAGGAAAGAATGGCAGGAATATAACAAATCAATCAATGTATGAACTACAGGTCTTTCCATGACTCCCACCTAGCTTGTATTGGGGCTATACTGTTTGTCTGCAGACCTTTCAAGAATAGGCCTTTCCATTGTATACCGTAGGTGTTGATATACCCTAATTTACATGAGTGTACAACAGAAACCAAGATCAAACAATACAAACAAACTAGATCTGTATAAATTAATCCAGTCTTTAGCAGAGGAAAAGAGGTTACTGGACCTTCTATCATTTCCTAAAGTGACAAGCTGCCATAGTGGTTATCAGAAGATATTCTCCAGAAAGACAGGGGAGTCTAACGAATCCTTACTTCACTGTCAATTGCTACTAATTATTTAATCACTATTGTGCTTTGTCTTCCAGTGATGGAAGGGAAAGCTGTGGGCATGCCTGGGGTACATGAAGGGATAGCCTGAACTGCAACTGCATAAAAATCTCACAGCACTACATGAATTGCAGGGGGTGGGGAATGGGAGGGGACAGTTTAGGAATTAGTTTAAATGATTGGTATTGATTGAGGCAATAGGCCTGAAAACTGGCTGGGAAGGCAGGCACAAAATTAATCTCAGTTAAAATAAAAACATGCGAATGAAATCCCAATGAAGAGAGTTGGCAGAATATTTGCTTAATAACAATACTGGCTACTGGAGATCAGAGGTAGTTATTAGATCAAATAATAGCACTGAATGCCAGAATTTTATGACTAAACACACACACACATACACACACACACAACATTAGGGAAAATAGGTTGCATGAAACAGATGCTGAAAGAACCAGGAGGGCACTGACAATTCCAATAATCTGTAACTATTAAATATTGAAAAGGTCTGAGGTTAATGCATTAAACTCTCGATAGAAGCAATGTCATTAAACCAAGCAATTCACTTGGTTAGCAACATTATGTTCTCTCAGTGAACTGCTTGGTGTGATACTTATTTTCAGGAGGACAATCAGTGCTTAGAGAGTGTTTTGTTATGACCATGTTCACTTGGAAAACTAAAATCAAAATGAAGAAATCAATGATTTAGAAGAGCAGGGCAGGTTAATTAGAGTCTGCAGAGATTAAGGGGACAAAAAGGAGCAGCAAAGAATAGCAAGAAAATAAAATATAAGATCAATAATTAAAGAAACTCCTTTTCCTCCAAAATGTCAGCAAAAGCTAATAGGTCTCTCAGGCTGATGAAAAAAAGAGATGCTTTCTTGAACAAGGGTAAGGTCTGGCCCTGTGAGGATGGGAAATGATTTGAATTCACCTTTCTGTTTACATCCACCATTCTGGGACTGGCAAGGGGTTGAAGTGTCCCCTGACACATACTGAGGCAGCCTAAAAACAAGTCTCCTAGTGCACTTACACACGTGGGGAAATCCATCACGTCAGAGCAGACTTGATTAATCAAATTTGCAGGAGCACATAAATTGATGCACTTGGGCAGCCTCGTGAGTCACGTGTGTCACCAGTGCAGTGTGCCTCCATGCTGAGAACTAGCAGTAGTGTGCTTTGAACTAAAACACATTCAATGGTCTTCAGTTCAAAGTGCACCACCTCTATTTTCTCAGTGCAGGGATGCACTGTGCTGCTGATACACATGATGTGTGGTTGCTTTTAATTAGCGCAGTTCACTAATGTAAAAATGCCCCTAGGGACCTTTATTTTGGTGAGAACTACATGGATCAGTGCTCTCCATCCTATGCATGTCCCAACAAGCAGTTCAGTTAGATAGGCAAGAAGGGCCTCATGTGGAGTACAGTATGCTGTGTTAACATCAGCAGTGGATATCCTCATACTGAGGGGATCTTTAGCTCCCTATTTCTAATATTGTCAGCTATCATAATTTTATCCTGAGTCTCAGAATATTAGCGATATGGTCTACCTGTGCTTAGATTCACACATCGGATAAAATCTCAACTTTCATTTAAAAAATAAGTTTCTAACCCTGAGAGTGTGGAGAAAAACTTGTAAGCTTAACCTAAGAGTATCCTCACTGTCAAACATGATAAAGAAAAAGGACCAAAAATGTATGTTTACATTTTCGTATCCCATGACTCTAACACAAATTTTGGAAACCTTCACCATGATTTTAGCATGCTTAAGGTTGGCACTATTGATGTAGTTAAAACAGCTTTGAGGTTACTTTGTGTCCCTTTAGTAATTTATTTTGCTCTCTATAAACACTAGGAAAGATTCTGTCCTGATTTCTACTTGTAAAACAGATCCGTGTAAAACTCCAAAGTAATTCCATCACCATCAATCTTCTGGTTCATGGAGGTGGCTCAAAACACCCCTGGTTTTCAGATGATTCTCATGAAGGCTAACCATCTTTGGATCCCAAGCAAGTATGAATGGTATCCATGTCATTTTCTGCTCTGTTGCCAGAACTTCCCAGCTGTCACAGTGGCCACCTTGGAGTTAGTGTAAATTAGAGCATCTCAGAGACCTTTTTATGATGTTCATATATCAAATAATATAGTGAAAGTTGTGCATGTATTCTGAACTCTCTCAGCTCCTGTCTAATTTGGAATCATTAATGTTTTCGTAAAGGATATATTTTAGTTGTTTTTATGTTTCAGATGTAATTAAAATATTTCAGGTTAAATGCATGTTCAACTTTGCTCACATGAGCAGTCTCAATCTCACTGAAGTCACTGGGACTTAATTTTAATATACTTCAACTTTGGAAGTTAGGCGCAATGTTTTTAAATCAGATGAAGTTACTGTCTTCTGAAAGACTCTATGTAAATGTAAAAACATCATGAACAAGTAAAAAGCTGCTTTGACTTGATAATTAATCCCGATTATTAACTTTTTTCTCTATGCAATAAAGCTTCCCTTAGGAATACAGAACAATTTTACCTACTCTCCAATTTTTCTGACTTTCATAGAATCCTAGAGAAGTAGGGGTAGGAACGACCTTGGGAAGTCATCTAATCCAATCCCCTTCTCAAGGCAGAATCACCTTTATCTAAACCAACCTAGACAATATTTGTAGTAGTAGTTCTGAACCTTGTTAAACTCAGGGCACCCTTGTTAGACTCAAGACAGGCCTCAGAAAATGCCAACTCTTAGCTCTCACTCAGTTTTTGGCTATGGGAAAATAATAGAACAATTCTTCTGTTGCAAAGAACTCAGGAAGACCACAGTAGATCAGACTAGTTTTGACATGAGAGCTTCCTATTTGAACTCTAAGTTTATCACATGAATCATGTTTGGACAAGAGTTCTAATACTGCACAGCACTCTGTGGGATACTTAAAAGTATCTTATGGCTTCCCAGAATGCTATGGCACTAAGGCTGAGAATGAATGGTCTAATGACAGGTCTACTTTGGGAACAAATCTCATGTACATCTACTAGGCATAAAATATTAAAAGAAAAGAAAACCCTTTACTTTGTCACAGGTAAAGTCAAGGGACAAGGAGACTGTCAATGTCCTGTCACTGCAAAGACAGGATGCATTTTGTTAAAATGCCATTTTGTTGGATTTTTTTCAGGTTGACTTTCCATGCTATAATCTGACATTGATTGAGACTGAGGTGGGCACTTTTTTCTTGCACTTTTTCAAAAAAAAGAAAAGAAAAGAAAGGACATTAAAATAGCACAATCTCTGTCAGAAGAGATTTAAAATGATCATTTCTTTTCAAGGATACAGATGTTTTCAAAGTAACTAACAGTGCCTGAAAGGATGAGGGAAATGCTATTGTGACAGGTGTTCAGCTGCTTTTTTCAAATTTTCCATATGCAGTGTCATTTGTTCTATGGGTACTTTTGCACACACTTCCTTGACTTGTTTCATAGTGTTCAGTCTATTGGCTATTACAGTAAAAGTTCTGCTAACTGGAATCTTACAAGCTGGCATTCTCAATTAACCGGCATGCTAAGATAAAATGAAATGGAAAGTGCCAACCATGGCACTTCTGGTTTCACTGAGCCCCCATGACCCAGGACAAAGCAGTCCGCACTGCCGAGCCTCCATGGCCTGGGGGCATAACAGGCTGTCCAGGGCTGTGCAGGGCCCACCTCCCTGTCCTGTGGGGCCCACAGGGAGGTGGCAGGAGGATCAGCGATGCCATGGGAGGGTCAGTAGGACCCCCCAGATGCAGTAGGAGAAGTGGCGGCCCGGGCCACTCAATTAACTGGCATATTTTGTTATCCGGCATCCCTCATTCCCAGGGGATGCTGGATAACAGAGCTTTTATTGTATTTGTTACTAACCCTGAGCAAGACAACATTCTATTTTCCTATCCTTACTGCAAATCTTCTATACATAGACCCTCTCTTGCTCATAAACTCCCACTGGAATACAGGTTTGATCTGTGCATGACAGCTTCACAGCTTAGAGATAAAAGGCAAATTCTCAGCTAGTGCAAATGGGTAAAACTATTCTGTCTTTAATAAAGTTATGTTAATATATGCCAGGTAGGGCTATGTGAAGCTGCAGTCACTGATTTGATTTGGCAGAGATTCAGCCCAATTCAGTGGCCGAATCTCTGAATCGAATCAGGAGACCCGTTCATGCCCTACTCTACTCCAGGGACCCCCTTCCCCCCCCATGTCTCAGCCACTGTGCAAGCTTCTCCAGATGGTAAGCCATCTGCTGGGTGCCTAGATCTTGTTGCATAAGTTTGGTCACAGCCCTGGCAACCTTGACAAAAAGCTTAGGGTCTGTGCACCACTGGGTGATGTTCCCAGCTATATTCTTCTGTCCTTTGGTTTGCTTTACAAAGGTCAGGAGACCCCTATAGTTGGGCCTGACCCAGGGGTGTCTACCAACATGGGCTGGACATTTCCAACAGAAGCATGGAAGCTAACTCACAATAAATGTTATTTTAGTAGAGAACAAGGGTCCACAAGGAAAGTTGGTATAGAAGAGCAATTGCATTTTTAAGCTCATCTTAATTTATTTCAAATAACTTCCCTGTGTAGAAAAGCCTTTCATGTTTCAAGGTATTATTTTCAAACAGGTAGACAGAACAAGTAGCAGTACTTCCTGCAGCACAGTATCCTGGGATTTTTTGGAGCTGTTCCATTAGGCTACTGGCAAGACCACTGAGCAGCTGGTTAACTTGTAGTATGTGTAAAGGTTTTGACTGAACACAGTATGTCTGCAGGCTATTAAAGATTACCTAATTTTAAAAGTTTAGTAGTGAATGTTTTCCACAAATTAAATTTTAGCTTTGAGTCTTACCCTATATGATTATTTCAGGATCTGTAAGTTCACAGTGGTATTGAGCTGGTTGTCATAAACAGACAGAAAAAAATATTGAAAGGTCACTGTGCAGCTAAATTTTTATATATTGATAAATGTGAACTTAGTTGATTTGTAAAGTACAATCATGCAGGAAGCAATGGAGTAAGCAAATTCATCTATCACTCTTGAAAAGGAGTTTTGGTAGCACTGCTTGAAGGCTAAACATGGAAATGCTCAGTGCCTATTAAATCACCATAATTCTTCCAGGCTGGGATATAGTTGAAAGTAATGAAAAGCTGTGATAAGAAAATATAAAGGGTAATATTTACAATGCAGTAGGGTATTTAGGAGGATTCCTTCCCTACTCCATAAAATGTTGGAGAATTCTCTAAGCGTTTGGATAACTAATTTGTGATATGCCAGTAAAAAGAAAAGAATGCCAGTAAAAAGAAAAGAAAAAAAATCTTTAACTGAAAACAGGCACTTTATAAAAACCGTGGATATATAAATATCTTAAATTCCATGTCAGTTATTTGAGTTGGTCTAATAAAAGATATCAGATTCACCCGAAGAGCCCTGTCTGCCTATGTCTTTAGACCAGCATGACTACAACCTAGACCCCTGTTAAATTCCATGTAGCATTTCTAGAAATTGCCCGAATGAGAAATTGATTCTGGAATGTTTGTATATGAGAGGAGACTGGCTTCTCCTACTGGTCTATCCCCTGCAGGAATTCTGGATTTTCACGTACAACTCCAGCCAGAAGTTAATAAATCTCAAAGCAGACAATACTGAGTAGTCAGGATGGCAGGAATCCTCAAGAGAAGCTATACTGCCGGTGAGGAACAGGGCCAGTGGGGTTGTACAGAAGCAAAAGCTGGCCTGTGTGGACCTACAGAATCCTTTTACTTTGACATACACAGCTCACTAATAAGAACCAGACAGAGGCAGAAAAGTAAAAAGACACAGGATAAGTGAACTCCTTGGCATGAGGGGTTCTAACCTTTATTTCTCACATGCCATTAAGGTGATCTAATCATAGGGCAATAGATTATTCTGGTGGGAGAACTCTCCACTCCTGTTTAATCTATGCCACTGTGCAGGAAAGAAACTGAGATTTTCAAAGGGAAAAAAAGTGGGCAGAGAGACTGTAGCTTTGTGGTTAGGGAGTATGTGGAGGCTGGAGTCCCTTTATTAAGACTGCTGCTTTTTTGTGTGTCCCTGCTACCTCCTCCCCGCAATTACTCTTTACTTTAAAGTACATAAACAGTTAAGGGATGAGGGTATGAACTCCAGAACATCTTTTTCTCTGTCTTGTGCATATCCTCTCTCTCTCTGGCCCAATTAATTTTGAAGTTCCACTTTAAAAGAGTGAGTCCCCGATCCAGTCTTTGGAAGAATTATTCAAAGAACCCGTACTCAGGAGAGAATTGCAGGCTATGTATCCCAGGTAGATGCAGTCACTTCCCTGCAAACCTGAGTCTGGTACCTAAGCTCCATGGAGGGTTGGCATTTAACACACCTTTGTCCTTAGTGTTTCTTATTGGATTGCTTTAGGTGGCTCCCAGTGCACTGTGTAGTCTTTCAAAACATTATTCTGAAGTGCTTAACCTCTTTATTCACTTTTAGGGAGTCCAATTCAGCATTCTGGATTCTACTCCAGGGGTCAGGATTTTACTTAGATCTTTCCTTTTAATAGAGGGACTTATTTAAGGTATAAGAGGTTTGATGAGTCATAAGTACATATTGCTTTTCCCAGATGTGCAACATTTTTGTATAAATAAAAACTTCAGCACAAAATGGTCATATCCTTGGAATGAGCTGATATAGTGCACAGGTCACCCTGACATCATCAGTAAGCCAATAAAAAATTAAACTTTGTAAAATCAGAATCCCTTGTTCCACTATATACAACAGTCAGGAGAAAGTTTTCATGATACCAACTAATGATGATGTCTTCTGAAGAATGTGAATGGCATGCCACACACTGCTCTGTCAGTGCAGCACACGTGCATTCATGCCCACTGTGTTAGTATCTGTATCTGCTTCCCTAGAGTTGTCTTTTATTGTAAACATAAATGAAACAACATAAACCTCAGTGTAATAAATCTTTCTCCTGAACCTGTTCCCACTCCCCTACAGTGTATGCTATTAAGTGATCTGGACTCCTGCCCCTAATTCCATCTTCCTTTTCAAAGAGACACGTACCCCCTTTACATCTTTGGTGCTCAAGGGCCTGATTCTCCTCCCAGTTACTAGTGACTTGAAGCCGATACGCTGCAAGTGATCTGGCATTCAGCATAACTCTACATGAATCACCAGAACTGTAAATCTTCTCCTGGAAGGATGTTCAAAATTGACATCCTGTCACAAATAAGATTCCAGACTGATGACACCTGGTAAGACTGCTATGTGAGTTGATTTTACTACTATCAAACCAAAAATAATGAATTGTTTACAAGAGGGGATAAATCTGTACACTTCTAAGTTCTTTAATACAAGGAAAAAGCAGAAAAGACCACACTCCAGACCTTCAACAATCATACAATGACAGGTCTGTGACAGATGAGCGAAATGAACTAATGGTTTAAATAGCCCTCAGGAACTGTGAGTTGTGAGGAATGAATGTGCTGACCTTACCATGGTGGGCAAAGTTTCATGACTGGAAAACATAAACATTCTGCGCTCCTGCCAGCAATGTTGGAAGGTTTTATTCTAGTTCGAATCTGAGCGAGGTGTGTAATTACACTCCATCAGGAAAATGGAAAAGCATTGTACCAGCAAACAAATAATGCTAATGATAGCAATACTCCATTCTTTATAGCATCTTTCATCTGCAGCTTTAGAAGTGCTCAGCAAACATTCATTAATTAAACTTTACATGTTCCCAAGATATAGTAAGGAATTTGATCTGATTGTACAAATGGATAACCTAGGAAATAGAGATGGTAAGTGACTTAGTCAAGGTCACAATGTCAGTCATCCCAGGAGTTGAATCCTGATTCCCAGTTCTTTGCTCTCCCCCTTCTCCAAGTGGATATGCAATTATTTGAATCACAAGCTGTTTTCGACACCAGTCGAGGAGCTAAAGGTTGCACATTGCCCACTTTAAAAATGTAGTCAAAATGAAATGCAATAAAGGAAGTGAGCTGGAATCCACCACAACGCAGCTCCAACTCTACTGTTCTCAGAGCTTCTCTTCTCTGTTTCTGAGCAGCAATAATGTTTCGCAGCAATCAGCTGGAAGTAAGTACAACACGGATGAAACTGGATTCAAATGGGCACGTCTCCGAATCACACCCATTGCCACTAGATGGCAATGTGAAGAAGCTTTACTTGGCTCTAGTGTACAGGAAATCAATTACAACACTCAGGTTGTTGCTGTTGTCATGGTAGCAGCCTGGAGCCTCATTCATGAACCATAGCCCTACAGTTTTAAGTGTTGTCTTAATATAGAAAAAGGCCACACAAAACTTACAGTTTAAATATTTGTGAGTAATTATACCTTGTAATATAATAATTTGATATAATTACAGTAACTTTTTATAATTCACATATACAGCATGTACATTTCTAACTGTTGAGTAGTTTATATAATGTAAACTTAAGTGAAAGAGAATAAATTGAATGGATATAGTATTGCCTTGGGTTAATGGCCTGGGACTCAACAATCGTGTTCCATCTCTTTTCTCAGGTTTCCTGGATGAATGTGGGCAAGCCATTTGAACTTATAGATGCAGCAACTCTCATGTTTGTAGTTTAATATTTAATATTTTTCTTAAAGCTCTTGAGGTTAGGTTATGTTATTTTATGCTAATTAAAACCTTCATTTGAAAACTGCCTATCTTTCTAACACAAATTGTTGCAAAGGAAAGCGAACCCACAAGTGCTGAGTTTATTCTAAAGGTACAAATTCAGAAATGCAATAAAAACCCCAAATCAATTTTTTTTCAAAATAAGCTTTTAATGCTGGCCTCTTGACTTTTTGGGGCCTGACTTTTGATTTTGGTATGCTTTGGATTACAGAGCAAAATCAGGAAGATCTTTTAAGCCCATAGAGGGTTTCATGAAACAAACTGTGGCTAATTACTTAACTGGTTTGTATTTCTGTTTGTAGTAAGCATCTCTTCAACTTTTAGTGGTACAACTACAATCTTAGCAATTCCTCTTGAAAGGTCAAACTATACACCTTCTGATGCATATGGACATTATGTTTTCTGTAGTATTATATAAGGGATCAGCTGCTGTTTGATCTTTCGCAAATTCCTCCATATAACTCAAACTATTAACATTTGAGCCCCATGGATTTTGCATAAATAACATATTTAATAGAATATATGGTTCTGCTAGCCAACAACAGTAGTAGTTATTATTGTTATTGCTGCTGCTATTGTTACTATTATTACTTCTACTACTCCTACTACTTCTACAATGGGATCCCAAGATCACTGTAGTCCTGGAGTCCCTGTTTTCAGGTGGCTGTGGAGCCCAGGGGGTGAACGCTGCTGTTATTCCTTTTCCTCTCCCTCCCTCTCTCTGCAGTCTTCAGCAGCAGGAGAAAGGAAGAGACAAGTAGTAGCAACAGCACTTACCCCTCAGGATCTGGAGCCACATGAAAGCAGGGCTTCAACCGTACCCTGTGCTCACATGTGGCACAGCCAAAGGGGGATACTACCGGGTTACCACACCTCTGGAAACACCCCTCTGTATAAACCATAATTGTATATATAAGTCAGTAATTATCTGTAGGTAATTTTATGATAATGTGCATATACAAATGTAAATTTTGTTCTGGCAAGTACAATTTGCAGATCTCATCATTTTGGTCTTGAGAACATTGCCTTTCATACCAGTTTTGAGAAAACACAGATTAAAGAATTCTCCATGAACAAAACAATAGGCTGAATATTTTCCACCCCCTCCTGCTGGCTGTTGAGTATATTGTTGGATTTCTAAATACTATGGCCAGATCTCTGTTTCTTAGACAGTCCCACTTTCCCACAGAGAATCAAAGTAATAATAATTAAAAAAGGCTTATGCTGAAATGGTTTGTCCAAGTCTTGGAGCAACTTAAATGGAAGAAATGTGGTCTTCCTGTTATTATGAAGGGTCTAAAAATCATGTTATTTCCATGCACTGGTAGGGCCTGGCTGGTTAGCAGTGCTGTGAGAAATAGGCCCTATTCGATTTAGATTCAGCCTGAATCAGAGACAGTGATTTAATCTTTTGATTCGGATCACTGTCCCTGATTCGATTCAGCCAAATCCGAATCTGAAGATTCAATGCTGCTTTGGTGAATCAGTGATTCAAACATAGGCACAGCTTTAAATGCTTTTTTCTACATACCTTGAGGTGGCTGTGCAGCTCATGATCGCTGCAGTGACAGGGCAGATGGAGCATCCAACAGGAGCATGGAAGGCCCTCCAGTGTGCTCGGCGGTGAACCCAAAAGTGGACCAGAAGTAGTTCTGGTCCACTTCTGGGTCTGCAGGGGAGTGTGCTGGGCCCACCCGCCCCCCGGCTCAGTGATTGGCCGCAGGGGGACCCCGGTTGCCCCCCCCCGACCCAGGAGGCACTAGTCACTGAGCCGGGGGGAGTTCAGGGGGGCCTCCCCGTGCACTCCCCAGCAGACCTGGAAGTGGACCACAAGTGCTTCTGGTTCTCTTCTGGGTCTGCTGTTGAGTGTACTGGGAACCCCCTGTGCTTCTGTGGGATGTTGCATCTGCCTCAGCACCACAGCATTCAGAGCCTCTGCTACATAGAGGTATGTAGAAAAAAACATTTAAAGCTGTATCTATGTCAGAATTGTCAAATCTGTCCAAATCTCTCGAAATCGATTTGGAGGATTTTGAATCGATTCAGAGAGATTAAAGGGTCCTCTGATTCAATTCAGATTTGGAGATTTGACCACCAAATGGGGCCGAATCTCCACCTAACTGAATTAGGGAACAAAGCTTCACACAGCCCCACTTGTTAGGCAGAAGCTGTACAGAAAAGGACCTGGGTGTTACAGTGGACAATAAGCTGAATATGAGCTAACAGTGCACCTTTGTTGCCAGGAAAACTAACAGCTCACTGGGCTGCATTGATAGGTGTATTGCCAGCATATCAAGGGAAGTGATTAGCCCCTCTGTTCAGCACTGTTGATGACACATCTGGAGTCCTGTGTCCAGTTTTGAGACCCCACTACAGAAAGGATGTGGACAAATTGGGGAGAGTCCAGTGGAGGGCAATGAAAATGGCGAGGAGGCTGAGGCACATAACTTCTGGGGAGAGGTTGAGAGAACTGGGATTATTTAGTCTAGAGATGAGAAGAATGAGAGGGTATTTAATAGCAGCCTTCAACTACCTGAATGAGGGTTTCAAAAAGGATGGTGCTAGACTGTTTTCATTCGTGGCAGATGACAGAACAAGAAGCAGCAAGGAAAGTTGAGGTTAGATATTAGGAAGAACTTTCTCATTAGAAAGGTAGTAAAACACTGGAACAGGTTACCCAGAGAGGTTGAGGAATCTCCATCCTTGGAGGTTTTTAAGACCCAGCTAAACAAAAGCTTTGCTGGGATGATCAAGTTGGGAATGGTCTTGCTTTGAGCAAGGGGTTAAACTAGATGACCTCCTGAAGTTCCTTCCAGCCCAAATTTTCTATGATTCTATGATATCCATGAGTATCTCTGGTTTGGAGTGTTACTGTTGGGCAGGTCATTCTCTCATCTGTGGAATTGGGATAATAATGTCACTTTACCCAAAACGGTAATGTGAAACTTAGAGAAAGTTTGTGAAGTACTTTGAGATCTTCAGATGAAAGCTGGTATACGTGCAACATATTATATTTCTTCAAAGTAACCCAGTAACTTCAGCCATCATTGTTGAAAATATCCTTGGAGAAATTATAAATCAAAAGCAGAATAGGAAAGGGTATGGGAAATAGATCCAAGAGCATTATCATCATCACAGAACTTTGATGAATTAAAAGGGTTAGCTGAACTGCTAAAGAGCAATATCTGTATTGATTGAAGTGTTTAATAAAGGGGTCAAAAATAATATGAAGGGAACAAAGACCAATCATAACTATAGGACACAATATTAGTAAAAACTGAATAAATCAACCTTAAATGACCAGATTTGTGAGCCTCTGTGGAGCACTATTGTTCTGTACAGCAAATCCTGCTGTCTGATCTCCAACTTCCCCCACACAAAATCTTACTAGTCAGACCAAGAAAACCTCAGTAGTAGGGCTTCCCATTTCAGAATGATTTGGAATTTTTAATGCAATATCTTTTATTCTAGCTCACCAGAAACCTTTTGTTGTATAAACTGGTGATGACAACTTCTGCTCATGGACTGGCAGAATGCTAAATCAGAGAAAACGTGTTTTCTACCTCTTCATCCCCAGAGTGCAAGGAGAAATCTGGAATTCCAAATCTGGATAATAACAGTGATCACATCTATATGACACCTTTATTTTGAGACATCTCAGAGTACTTCACAAATATGCAGGCATATCACTACATTAGGCATTGAAATATAGGCACTTCTGGGTTGGCATATAGATGCTTTTCACAACACATAGATACCCTGCCAAAGAGTTTAAGTTATGAATAAAAGAGAAGTAGTTGAAGGTAGCTAAAAAGGGAGTAATGATTTGGGAATACCTGGGCACATCTACATGAGACTCTATGTCATCATGGCAATGAGCTAAGGTGATGTAGACCATTCCTACAGTGATGTAGCATTGCATCGCAGGCATGAACCATGATGCCAATACTACTGCACAGTTGGGCACACATGTAGACACGCCCCCTAAGTATTTAAATTGGGTAATTTCTAAGAGATGTGTTGCCATGATTGGTTGATGTTAGATGTAGGGTGGCCATTCATCCAGTTTTATAGAGGACAGTCCAGTTTTCTGCTACTCTGTCCTCTGTCCTATTGATATGAAACCAGATGCCTTTATGTCAGACTGGTGGAAGTCTGCAGAGGAAAATAGAGGACAGAAAGGTGTCCAGTCTCATATCAATAGGACAGAGGACAGAGTAGCAGAAAACTGGGCTGTCCTCTATAAAACCAGACAAATGGCTACCCTAGTTAGATGTAGGAGGTCAGTCTTGATAGTCACTTCACTCCTCAGGTTTCGAACCCTTTGAGGCCCACCCAAGTTCACACCTGAGCATCTTCCTGAAGATGTACTGTAAGTAAGACCTTCCTATTTGGATAAGCATTTCAAGCCAGGCCAGTCTGGAATATCATTTAAGGAGTTTATTTTTCACATTTTATTTTAGTATTCTACTGGCCTTTATAAATTATTTTGTCTGTTATTGTAAGCCACCCTGAGCCATTGTTGGGAAGGGTGGTATATAAATATAATAAAATAATAAATAAATGTAATGGTATGGGATCCCTTTGACTCAAAACCATAGATTTAATAGATTTCATAGATTTTCAGGGTCGAAAGGGAACTCAGTAGATCATTATGTCTGACCCCCTGCCCTGGGCAGAAAAAAGTGCTGGGGGAAAAAGTGCTGGGGTCAGATGACCCCAGCCAGGTGAATGTCCAGTCTCTTCTTAAAGATCTCCAAGGTAGGGGAGAACACCACCTCACTTGGAAACCCATTCCAAATTCCTCATATAGCACTGCTGCTGATACAAGATAATGTTTACTGCCACATTTGTTATATGCAGATATGAATGCTTATTTGGTTGATACCATATAAGTCATTTGCAGAATAAAGCTACAAATACACATTGTGGGTGCATCTACGCATGCTATTAAGGCAAAGCAATAAACTCTGGCACTTACTACACCAGAGTTATTGCTCCTGGGGTATCAGCCTGCCAGCTCCGGCCTGCTTTGACTCTCACTGTGCCCCAGAGGGGCTAGCTGGGGCACAAGAGCGCTCCAGCGTGGGTGGGGGTCTAGCAGGTAGGCAGTTTCCTGCACTGAAGCACCTTTGTGCCCTAGCCAGCCACATCAGTGCCTACATATTGACAAGTACTACCCTGCTTCAGAGATAGTTAGTTTTCTGCACCTAATAGGGCCACATGTGTAGATGCAAGATATTTACTGTGGAGTCAATTAGTCTACTCTGCAGTAAATGTCTCATGTAGATGCATCCGCAGACATCTGGTTTACTCCAAATTCAGAGAGTAATGCTAATACCACTTTTCAACAAGGGAAAAATGCTCCTCTCTCCCCTCTCCTTCTCACCTTAAAGGACAGAAATTTACAACAGTTTCATGCTATGATGGAATATCAAATGTGTTCTTTTGTCCTTCTGGGCACCCAGTTATAATTATAGTATAAAGACAGTTTAATTTTTGTATTTTCTATACTGTGAAAAATCATGCCAAAAGAAATTAAAAATAAATCCATAATTTTGGAATGGTATTAATTAATGCTGTAAACTAAGAACAAATAAAAGAGTTTCTTTAACGTAAAAACTAATCTTGAACCAAAAGTTGATCAAACTTCAAAACGTTTAAAATATTGAATAAGTTTTTATTATTTCCCATTTCCACAGAGGGTCTCTATATTTCATGATTTTGACTGGTAGTAAATGTACACATTCCCTCAGAAGTGGTATGTATCTGTGACATGCAAATGCATGTTACCATAAAATTCATGTGATGTCAAAGCCATTTTGGGATGACCAATCGTCTTGTAGCTTCACGCTGTCCTTCAGATGAAAAACATTTAGCTACCACAAGAAACAATCTTGTTTGGGCAAGAGGATGACATATTAAGTCATATAATATTATGTGAGGTTGGCTTGTAACTATTCCAAACCTTTTTATTTATTGAAATAACAAAGGAGTCATCAGGAAAGAGCAAAATCTGGCAGGATGATTGGATTGAACTACAGCTAATGGCTAGGTACATAGAAAAGATCTGCAAGTTGAAACTGTAGTTTTATAGAACAGGTCTGACTTTGGAGAGATAAAACCATCATTAAGAGTTAAAGATGGTGTATTCACCAGGCCAGGCAGCAGGCAAAGAAATCTAGCAGCTGTACGCTGCACTTCTGCAATTGTGAAAGCCTCAAAGGAGACAGATTGGTTAAGCAAAATGACTGGTGAATTTTAATCCAAAGCAGAAATATGAACTCACAGACCAGTACTCAGTGTAATTAGATGGAAAAGAAGGACAGTGGTGTGGCTGCTCATCAAAAGAGAAAACAGATTGGTTGCAAATCTTACATTCCATGTTGTCAGTTAGGACAAATAGGAGTGAAAAAAGAGTCTGGCTGATTCTGCCTGTTTTTGAACTCTCTTCCCAGGTTCAGCACATGCTGCCTGCTATACTATCTCTGTAGTTCTGCTTCCAGGCCTCAGTACTGACTTCTCCCTCTCTCATCCCATGTCCACCTTCAGATGTCCTGTCTGCTCTGATGTTTGTCCCTTACTTGATTCCCTTTAGGTTTCCATCTCTTTCCCCTAAGGCTGACTCTGTTGTAACACAGAACATAGCCATTTCCCAATTATGACACTTCCTTCAAGTGCCACAGAGTGTGGTTGTTCTCTTCAATTCAGTGCTTGTCTGTTTTATTCTTATTTTTACATGGAAAAAGAATACAGAACAAATAATGTGCTGCAGGCAGGTAGAACTGAGTTTAGCCTTAACCATACACACTTAAAGCTAAATCCCTGATTACTGTATTTTAGAAACATATACTTCTATCATTTGATCTACAAAGAAATGTCCTTAGAAGGAAACAGAAAAAAGTAGTAGTAGAGGTTTGATCTTCTCAGTGAGTCAGTCATTACAAGAGTGTACTTAAAGCATCTCTTTCTATCTCCTACCCTCTCTTCCCTTCTCTTTCTCTCTCTTGCCCACACACACAGAGTTAATTTCAATAGTGGATCTCAACAAGTTGAGAGAGTCAGTATAAATGCTTATTGGGACATATTCAAATTTCTTTGGTTCCAAATTCCAACAACGTTGCGGGCAAAGACTGCTTTGAAAGATCTCCAACATTCTTGGTTTCATGCTGTACAAAGATATGCTAAGTTTAGTACTGCTTATTTTCAGCTGAAACCAAAGCCAGAAAAAGGGGATAAATCTCCTTGTGAAAACCAGAAAGCTAGAGAACCCAGTCCTCTCGGGGGCTGACTCTGATGGCTTCCTGTGTTCTCAGCTACTTAGTGCAGTCACAGGGACCAAAGATTTGATTACCAACAGTTAGTTTGGGTGCGAAATACATTTTAAAAACTAAAGAAGGGAAAGACCTGCTAGAACTTAGTAAGTGGCTGTGTGAATCAAGTTAGTGAAAAATCCTACTTTTGACTGTAAAATGAAATAACATAATTTCCTTTTCAAAACAGCTATGACCTTCAAACAAAATGATGGTACATTATGCAAACTGCAAACTGCAGTTATGAAAACAGCACTTTTCACATGCAGTGACAGGCATGTAGCACACATTTCTTTTCTACCCTTACAATTTGTGTGGGATTGGATAACTCAGAATGTTCTCTATGCAAGAGGTTAACATGGCTCTTTGGTTTGAGCTCCTGAGAACGACCTTGATTTGGGAGTTCCAAAGTAAGCTTGCATTTTAATTTTTTCAGAACAGATATGCATAGCCATGATTCTGTCCTTATTTCTTCTTTGAATTGGGAGGGAGAGTAGAAAGGAGAAAGTTATGTTCTATTTCCTGGAACATACTAAAAATGAAGTCTTCAAAAGTATCTGGCTGAACCTGGTTTGTCTGTTTTTAATGACAGTAAGATATAGGAGACTTACTGAAAAGCATAATTCCCTTAAAAATGAAATGGAAAAGTCTATTAAATTAGAAGTGAAAAGGGGCTCTACCTGTCACATTTTCACTTAAAAACACTCTGTTGCAAGAAACTCAAGTGAACAAATTCTGAGTTTCACGTTCTTATCATGCTAAATAAAGACAAACACCAGAGCTGTGGATGCAATGATGAAGTGAGTGTTAGAACAGAGTATATATGCATACGTATGGTGATCAATTAATTACTTGAAGGTCATCTTTTGGACAGTATTTGTAGTGCCCAGCAGGAGTTTAATTCAAATGCCCCAAAGCTTTATCCATTCCCTTTATTTCATTTCACAATACACTATATTATGCTACATCCAAATTAGGTTAAATATCTAACTAAAACCCACACAGGCATGAGAATTAAGAGACACTGGATTAACTCACCATGACATTCAATGTTTTCCTAACATGTCCTGCACTAAACTCAATGCAAATCATATCCTGTGATATCTATTGTTTTGGAAACCCCTTTGCTTCTAAAACAAAATTATATATACATTGATATTACATGTAATATAAAATAATTATATTAAATTCTTGGTTTATGCTATTTATTATTCACTGCTCATGCTCCCTAATTACCCATGCACATCATGGTAGGTTTTTGTTTGTTTGTTTGTTTGTTTTGTTTTTTGATCTGTGATTGTATACCTGAATCCTGAAGAGCTGAACTCTTTTCTTTTTCTTATCTAACTATAAAGACCATAAAATAAACAGTGAAAAGGAGAGGAGAGATTAGAATAAAATTATGGCAATCCCTTTCTTTTGGATGAGGAAAAGAATAAGGTATTTGTAATATATAAACCTCATATGTGAACGTTGTTTTGGGGAAAGCTCTAAAAAGTTGAATATTTTCTGGAACTTCCATGGAATTTTGCACATACCCTTTCATGGTTAGTCTTCACAACCAGTCGAAGTTCTTGTTTCTTCCTCTGACATTTTTTTTTCTGTTCCTTTTGTAATGTACCTGTTTTTCTCTGGACCTTTAAGTTTGCCAACAAAGCTGAAAATAGTTTGAAATGACACCTTTGTTATTCATGCACCCAATGTGGCAGGCAATTTTCAGCCACAGCAAAGACACACTCCTTGATGCAAAGATCATACTAAGATTGATCCATTACTCGCTGGAGTCTGTGACATAACTTCCATTGACTTTAGTGGAATTAGAGAAATGTGAGGAAGAAAGAAATACAGCCTAAGAGGAGACTATAAAGAGTGTCTTTTTTCTCTACTGCCAGATAGGAATGTTCCATTCTTTGCATTAAAGTTTTATTTTCCCCTCCACCTGATTTGGGTCACTTTTTACTGGACCATTTCAACTATGACTTAAACATTTCATAAGATTGATGATAATTTCATGACTTCAAGTCATATTTGAGATGCATATCTAAAATTGCAATTTTGCAAATCTCCGTGTTTTGTAACTTTGAACTCTAATGTTTCTATGAACATTCATGTTAGTCAAATTTGACTGTCCCCAGAAATTATTATAATAGGTCCGTGGTCCTGGGAGAAATGATTAGTGTGAATATTCCTGGAAATTTCTTTTCAGTAGTTCTCCTTTTTTAGCACATATCTCTCATAATCCCAAATGTATTGGGATTTGTCCCAAATGTATTTGTTTGTACAGTGCCAACTTTCATAGCCTTGAAAAAATATATAGTTGGGTATTTTTCAGCCCCTGCCCTTCCTCAAACTGAAATTGAAACCTATGTTGTCACTGACTGGGAAAGGTTTTTTTTTTCTTTTCTTGCTTGATTGACCACACTGTACTCACCAAGTAATAAAACACCTTTTAAAAGAAACATATGGGGTTATATCCACTGAACTCCAGCACTATTAAATATTTATCAATATGATAGTACATGTTTCTGTGTGAAATAAACATCAGGGCCTGTAAATTTAATAGTTTCCAGTATAGGGAAAAAATGAAAAGAAAAGAAAAACCTCCTAGAGCTTTAGCAGTCTCAAAAACTGGACTTAACAAATAAATAGTTCATGATGTGCCAAAATTGAATTGCCAAATGATTGACCACATCCTATATTCCACAAGTAAAAGGCCAGTGTTGTTTTTACAAGTGTGTTTCATTCAGTGTTTGACTTCATTGTATAAATATTATGGAGTCGGCTTTTCAAAATTAACCTTTATTATAGATTAACTGCAGACAGGGCTGAGGGGAAGAAAACATAAAAATTAGGGGACAGGGTATCCCCAAAAGTCTTAATATCATATTTCCTGGATGAAGAGTGTTGAAATCTAAGTAAAAGTTTCTGGAAGAATCAGACCATTTTCAACAACAAAAACATTTTTTTTTTAAATCCCTGAAAAGCAAAGAAAAATATCATCAGGAACTAGAAGAAAATATCAATGTAATAGAATTATTATATATGACTGGAATTCTAGGGCTGTAAGATATTTTTAGATAATGTTTTTCATTCATGACACTCACAGCATTTTTAAAAGTTAGTTATGAGGGAAATTTTCAGAAACACCTACTTGGACTGTCATTTAGGAGCTGTTGTAAATACCACCTTAATATCCTATTTTCCAGGTAGGGATATTGAAGCTCAGAGGGTTAAGTGATTGCCCAGAGTTGCAGTTAATAAATAACAGAGCAGGAGATAGCACTCAGGCTTCCTGACTCACATTAGGAAGGCCCATTCACTCTCTCAAGCTGAAGATTGTATAGTGGTGACTGAACAAGAAAAGATTCAAAGGTGTAGATATATTTCATTTGAAACTCTGCAAGACCATAAGGAGAAGATGATTCCTTGGATATAGCTGAGAGTTGCTGCTACAGGATGAGCCAGAAATATCAAAAGAACATATTATGTTCCTACAGCACTACAGCTTTCAAATTCCATGTGTATTACAGAGAACTTTCTACCTTGCAAAGGCCTTGGAAAGCAATGAGTACCTATAAAAAGAATATTGCTTCTTGCCTGTTAAAAGAAAGAAAGAAAGACTTTTTGACTTTTTTTATAAAGGTTTATTAAGGGGAAAAGGGGGTAACAATCCAAACAAAGGGGCCCAGGTACAACAGACAGAGCCTGGGGCTTTGGTCCAACAAGGCCTGCCCTCACAGTCTAAAAATAAAAATATCCAGTACATCTGCTTGCTGAGAACCTGCCTCTATCCTGGGAAAAGGCTAGCAGTATCACAGTACAAGGACTAAATGGTCACCCTCAACACTGCAAAGCACTCCCTGAACTGCGCAATGTGCCTGGAAGGCAAGCACCATCTGCTGGAGAGCTGCATGCTCAAACTCCAATTACAGACATATCCGCACCCAAAACTGGAAGAGCCACAGGGCGTTGTTGGAGCTGGCCCTGGCAAGCCGGTTCCTGTGGTTCTTGAGGATGGCCATCTTAGCTTAGCTCAGTAAGAAGTTGGCCAGACAGATGACATCTTCCTTAGCCGCTCGGTAGGGGAGGGAGAACAAGTAAAAGGCCTCTGAGAAGACTAAGTTTAGCACCTCAAGTAAGGTGCTGAGGGCAGCAAAACAGCCAGGGATATCTGAGGATGGCATGATGAAGATCCTTCTCCACTCTCCCTGGGCAAAAGGGGCAGGCTGCTGATGCAGCTGGGTCTATGTGGCAGATGAGAATGCTGGTGGCCAATATCCCATGTAGCAACCGCCACTGGAGGTCACCAGTTTTTTTGGAGATGGGGGGGCTTATAAAATGTGCACATTCCCAGCAGGGAGGGCTCTACATGCTCAGAGGACCTTCTCCAGGGCAGCTCCTGCATCCTCTGGGAGAATGGCTGGCACATCCCTTAGGTAGTCAACAGCACAGCGGACTGAGTGTATGCCCAAGCAGGTGGCCAGAACCTCAGCTGACACCCAGTCTGACGAGGTCATGTTGAGAAGGTGTCCCAGCCGGATGGTATGTGACAAGATGAGGGAGTTGACAAGGCTGCTAGAAGCAAGGCTTGGCGGACTGCACTGCAGGGCTGGGTTATGGACCAGGGGGTCCTGCAGTAATTGTGGAAACTGCAGATGCTGGGCCTGAGGCAGGAGGCAGAAAGGAGCTCTCCAGGCCCACACCATGCTTTGGTAGAAGAGTGGGAGGACACCCCAGTCCAGGATGGTGGGATCTAGAAGGAAAAGCTCCCAGTCGAAACCAAGGTCCCCCACCTGGCAACAAATTAGCTAGCTGCCACCAGGGGAGGAGGACCTCACAGTAGAGGAGCCTTTGGGGGGCCTGCAGGCAGAAGGCCGCTACCATGCCCACTAGGTCAACCAAGCCCTGGCCCCCCTCTGCCACTGGCAAATAAAAAATGGCTTGGGGGAGCCATCCCAAAAGAACTCCACAAGAAGTCTCTGGAGCTTCTCAAGCAGGTCCAGCAGGGGGTCCAGCACAGTGCAACAGTGCCACAATATTACAGCCGCCAGGTTGTTGACAATAAGGACCCACCTGCAGTAGGAAAGGCTGGGCAGACACCAGTGCCATCACTGCAGGTGTGCCACTACCTCAGCACCAAGGTCCTCCTAGTTCCATGCTGAGAAGATCAATGGCCTGAGAAACACCCCTAGGGCCTTGAGGCCCTCCTGATGCCAGATATGACCCCCAGGCAAGTCGGGGGGGGAGGCAATTGACCAAGAAGGAGGGTGTCACTTTTGGTCCAGTTCACACAAGCTGAGGAGGTGCATTCATAGGCTTCTTGACAGGTGACCAAGGACTGGACATCACCCTTGGTGCTGATGAGGACAGTCACATCATCTGCATATGCTGTCAGCTTGACTGATAGGCTACCCTTTGAAATGGAGGCAGATGGGAGAGTTAGTCTGGTCAGGCACCGGCACAGTGCATTGAGTAGGGGCTTGATGGACAAGGTGTACAGCATTCCCGACAGACGGAAGCCCTGGCAGATGTCCCTGCAGGCCAGAAATGGGGCACAGAGCATGCTATTCACCTTTTGGATGTTTGAAATGTCCTGATACAAGAGCCAGAGGGCAGAGGTGAAGACAGGCCCAAAGCCGAAGGCCTCAAGGGTCTGAAAGAGGCCAACCCGATTGAAAGATGACCCGATCGAAAGCTATCTCCTGGTCCAAGGAGACAAGCCCAATATTAAAACCAAAGAGATCTTCAGCCATCAGCAGGTCTCGAAGCATGAACAGATTGTCCTGAATGGTCCTGCCCGGCATGTAGTAGCTCTGCTCAGGGCCGATGATGGAAGTCATAATGTTGCACAGCCGACTAACCAAAAACTTGGCCAGGATTTTGTAATCCATGCACAAGAGGGACACTACTTGCCAGTTCTTGATGCAGCCAAGGTCTCCTTTCTTAGGCAGTAGAGTGAGAACCACTCGGTGATAGCTGGTTGGCACTGTCTGGTCTGTGAGTCTCTCATGAAAGACATGTAGGAGGCAGGGGCTGAGGAGAGGCCAGAAGGTCTTTCAAAACTCTGCAGGCAATGCATCAATGCCAGGGGCTTTGCCCAAGGTGAGGTCCTAGACAGCAGGCATGAGTTTCTCCAAAGACAGTTTTCACTCAAGATGGTCAATCTCTGATGAGAAAAGCCTAGGGAGGCCATCGTGTAAGCACCTAGCATACTTTAGGCAAATCAGTTCAGCTGCAAACAGTTTGTAGTAAAAGGCAATGGCTTGGCATTGGATCTCAACAGGATCTGTAAGCGTTTGGCCATCTGGGGTCTTAAGATGGTCAATGGCCTTCTGTGTAGCTCGTTGTTTCTCAAGGCTGAAGAAGAAGTGAGTTGGGGCATCTGTCTCTGCCAGTTCTTGACAGCAGGCACAGACCCTCACACCCCAGGTTGTACTCTCTGCCAGCTCCCACAGGGGTTTCTTGGAGAGCTTAAGGCTCTCAAGCAGCCCCACATCATGACCAGCATCATTCAGGGCCACCTCAAGCTGCATCACATCCTCCTCCAACTCCCAAACACTGCAGTGAAGCTCTCTTGTTGCCAATTCTGTGTACTGCTTACAGAAAACTGTAATCTGCCTCTTTCCAACATCCCACCACTGCTTCCAGGAGGGGAAGGTGACTCTTGTGGCCTCCCATATCTGCCAGACATGAGCAAAGCAGTCACAGAAGTGAGTGTCCTGTAAGAGATGAGTGTTGAGGCACCAGTAGGGCACCCAGGAATGCATCATGCCAGGAAGGCTCAGTGCACAAGAAACCAAGCTGTGATCTGATAGTCCTGCTGGGGTAGTGTGGCTGCTGTGCAGAAGTGGTAGGTGATGCCTGGAGATGTACAGGCAGTCAAGGCAGCCATAGAGAGCCCACCAGCAGTTGCCTTCAGCCAGGTATACTACGTTGCATCAACATGCAGATGGCTCCAGACATCAACAACATCCGCTGCCTCCAAAGCAGTCCACAGCTTCTGGGCTGAGGACGGGTGTGGCTCTGGCCCATTCCGGTCAAGACGTGCATCGAATGTGCAATTAAAGTCCCTGCCCAGGATGAAAAGGTAATCATCATCAGCTGCACTCTGCAAGAGTGTCTCAAAGAAGGCAGTCTGTTATCGTCCAGCAGTGGGCGCATAGATGTTAATAAGGAGGAGGCATTGTTGCATGAACTGGATGTGAATGATAAGCAGGTGGCCAGGGATGACCTGTTGGGCTACCTCTGTGTCAGGTGTCAGCTGTGGTGACAGAAGGATCACGATCCCTGCACTGAGGGAGGTGCCATGACTCAATAAACTTCGGCCCTTCCAAGCGGCATGCCAGTCAGCTTAATTAGATGCATCGGTGTGTGTTTCCTGAAGAAAGGTGATGTCCAGCCTTTTCTGGTGCAGGAAATCAAAGAATACTGTCTGCTATGCAGTGTCTCTGCAGCCACTGGCATTAAGAGAGCCAAAGGTTGTGGCAGCCATGTCTGAAGGCATAGAAGGCAGGGACAGGAAAGACCAAAACAACAGAGGGAGAGCTAACACAGAGGAGCAAACATGAAGGACAGGGAAAGACCTGGCCTTTAACTCCCCAGTTGGCGCCTCTAATTACAAGCACCCAACATCACCCACAAGCTTGCTAAGGTGAAAACTATAATGTTGCATCCGTGGATTGCCACATTAGCGGCACCTCAAATGCCTCAGGGTCTGGGAACGATTTACGTATGTGCTGTGCAACCCTCCGCTGGTGCTTGGTCTGATCTAGAAACTCAATGAGGTGTTCAGCAGAGTAGCCAGCATAGTGAGGTTCCTCAGAATCAGGAACAGGTCCCCTCCAGGGTGGGGATGCTCCCCAATGAAAGGAGAACCTTAGCTAAGTTGGGGAACACTACCTCCTGAGGGAGGACTTCTGTCAACTCATCCTCAAAGGCAGAATCAAAGTCCGACTCCAAGGAGGAGGAGCTCTACACATCAGGCATCGAGAGCTGTCGAGTCCTGGAGGGAGCAACTGACCCTTCACTAGGACTCTTAGCATCAGGCCCTGTGGAAGCTATGTCACCCAAGGGGTCTTGGGGGTTGACATCAGTCCCAGATCTCTTGGATGGGGTGCTCTTCTGGTCCAGGCAGTCTTGCTCCCAGAGCTGCTTGTGGCTCCCAGAGGGTCCAGCCTTCGTATTAACCTTACCAGGCTCAAGGATCTGAGAGGGAGGGGGAGGGCCATTGGGGATGCCAAGGAAGCAGGCAGAGGGGGGGCCCTGCTCATTAACCTCACCTCCCCTTGAAGTGGTGGGGAGGTTTTGAGGAGATAACAAGGCTTTTTTAGAAGACCCCTTGTTTTTTCTGGGACTTGCCCTTCCCAGCCCCCTGAGGGGGTGGAATAATGGGGGCCAGGTCCATTGCCACAGAGCTAGCACTCCAATGAAACGGAGAGTGACTGGGAGGAAGGCCCTTCCCCACCACCCCATGGGGCTGCCACACCAGAAGTGGATGAGCCACCATTGGGCACAGCCACAGGAGGCTCTGCTGCCGCTGGCTTCCTTTTAGGGCACTGGGTAACCAGGATGGACCTGCTAGAACAGCAAAAACATGAGGTGTCCCCAATTATGATGTAGACCTCATACCGCTGCCCATCAATCATGAAGGACATGGACTGAGACAAACCCCAATCTTCCCTGTTAAGCAGCATGAACAGCTGCTTTGTAAAGGATAGGACATGCCAGAGCTCAGGGACATTGCTGCCAAGCAGCAGTCTATGGACTGGCCCTGTAACCATGCCATAAGGGCACAGGTGGTTCATGAGGTCATCATCCGAGAAAAATGGAGGCACGTTTGAGGCTACCACACAAAGAGCTGGTGTGTCTAGAGGTGTTGTGAGGCAAAAAACACCCCTGACCAACACACCTGCTACCACAACCTCATTTACTAAAGCAGGGGAGCTGAGGAAGTTGATGGGGACTGAACTCACCCAGGCAGCATACAGGATATGTTTGCAGCTCATGAGCACCCCCACAGCAGCAGCACACTCCACTCCAGGGGAGGGAGGAGCATGAAACCAGAGACCAGCGCTCCAATCCAGAGGGGCTGAAGCCCCAGCAGTGAACTGCTGGGAGCTGCCTTCAGCCATTCCAGTACAAAAAGGGTTAACCCTGTAAGGAACCACAGGGGTGGGAGATGGGAAGCCTTCTGGAGACAAACAAACAAAGTAACCCCATGGGAGAGGAGAAAGGTAAGCAACATGGCAGGGAAGGGAAAACAATACAGAGCAGAGTAGCTGCAGGGAGAAATACAACTTGAGGGAGGGGGAGCGGAGGGGAGGGGGAGAGGGTGACTGCTGGAGAAAGGACTTAGAAAAGGGGAAAAAAGGCAGGGAAAAGTAATGAAAAGGGGGGCTGCAGTGGGAAAGGGGTCAGACTGTTTGGGGGAGTGAAAACAAAGCAAAAGAAGGAGAAAGGCTCACAAAACGGAGAAGGTCTCAGAGCTCTGAGAAAACACTCTTGTCGGTGCCCATCTTGAAAGAAAGAAAGAGAGAAAGAAAATGACTTTAGGTGCTTAAAATGTAACTTGACTGGAATTTAGACACTTAGAGCCAAGTGAGTGAGCCGTCCTGTTCCCACCCACGCCAAGGGCTTACCTACACCACAGCAGCAGGGGGTACCAGCATCATTGGGATCAAGCATGCCCTACCCACTCAAAGCTGTAGGCACAGCCCATGTTTGCCAAGGAAGTTGCTTCAGATTTATCCCCTTGCATCTGTTCTTGAGCCTTTGGTCTCTAAGTAGCCACAGTGGAAAAGCCCAGAGCAGCCTTACTGATGAATTTACAGTGGATGCAGGGTGGGTGTGATATGCTTGAGCTTATCCTTGCTGCAACCTGCTGCTGATGCTATTATGTAGACAAACCCCAACAAGCCATATCACCTCATTTTTTCAACTTACTTGTGTTTCAGAATTTTGCTACTGTATGTACCTAAAATTGCTGCCCTTTTGACCAAGTTCAGTGTTTCAGAATCTGTCTCATATATCATGCATGAGGCACCCCCTACATAAGGCATATTTAGACAGAGTCAAAGTAGACAGCTCCGTACCCAGGGCAGCAGAAGCTGCCACAGTGATGATCACAGCAGCGCAATCACCTGCCACTACCAGTTGTTTTTATGCCCCCCCTGTCCCCACCCCACTGAAACACACAGGGGTCCATGGGAGGGTCGATGATGCAGCAGGAGGGGTGGCATTGCAGTGGGAGGGTCAGCGACGCCTCGGACGCGGTGGAAGAAGCAGTGGCCCGAAGAGGCAAAGACACCTGTTCGGGCCTCTCAATTAACCAGCATATTTTGTTATCCGGCACCCCCCATTCCCCATGGGTGCCAGATAATAAAGCTTTTGCTGTATCTCTATTCAGTATATATGGAATTTAGGCACGTAACTCAAGTTTGTAATTACCTAAAACTGAGTGAATAAGTCGCCCAGTGGCTTTATAGTCTCTTTTGCTGCTTTCATTTCTTCTTCCAAAGGGTCTGGTGAAATCACAGAAATTAGGAATTCATTTTTCTAGGAAACGCTGCTAAAAACAGGTTAAGGTTTGTTGGCTTGCTACTTTGTTTTAAAACAGTAACAAGGAGGTCTATTGGTCAGCACAGAAAATCAGGATTCTTGGTTTTCTGTTACCAAGTTCGTGTGTGACCTTGGGCGAGAGAGTTCACCTTTCTGTATCTCAGCCCCCCAGGCATAAAACATATTAATACCGCCTAACCTCATAGAAGTATAAGATTCATGGAATCTTAATTAATAAATGTATGCCAAGTGCTAAGAACTTCAAATAATGGAGGCCATAGAGGCATAGATTATTATTGGTCACTTTGTCCATATGCTTTTCAAAATATATATCTTCATTTACCTGGCCACTGGGAAATGCTCTAAGTGGAATAAAAAGAATTAAACTATATTTTATGTATCCTTGCCAGCCAAATGCATTTTAAGGACTCTGACAGAGTTCAGTGTAAACCTAACGAAACTGGAATATTTTAATAGTATTAAGGACATTTCCTTTCATTTTAAAGGCAGCTACTAGTATATTGATTAATAGATAATATTTCTTTGTCCCAGTAGATTAACTGGGTACAGGAGTTCAGATCCCTTCCAAGTTATAAAGAGTTTTCTTGTGTGAGATTTTTTTATTAGCTATTACTTTGTAGGGCCACACTTTCCTTTGTACAACATCTTTCTACAAAAGTGGAAAGCGAGTATCTGTCTCAGTATTGAATCACCGTATCCTCCCTGGGGTTCATCTGTGACTCTGGCAAAGGCAAAAACTAGAGAATAAAGTCAGACAAACATAAGAAATTGTAAGTCAAGTTTTGTAAAAGGAACATTGTGGAAGACCAATAAAACGATGAGATACCAAAAACACTGGGAGACATTTCAAATGGAAGAAGTTTTACAAAAGGGAGAAGAAGGTGAGCCAGAGGTTAGGAGTTTGCTAGAAAAAGCTAGAGGTTAGTCCAATAGTTCAGAAAATCTTAAGAATTTCTTGTGGAATCTCCAAATCCCAAACTGAACCTGAATGCAAATCCAGATCTCCACATAATTTGATCTGATGCCACGATTGAGCATACCTTCAAAATAATTTGGTAAAAAATTCTGTGCTCCATGCATATTGTATATACATTTCATGACAAATCCACAGACGTATATTTTAATTACAAATCCAAATCTAATCTCTACCAAACCTTCATGTTAGTCCCACCAGTGTCACTTAGACATAGTGATCAAACATATACCTTTGATATTTAGGAAATGTCTACATTTACAGAAGACAAATTATAAACTGTTAATGCTTGAATTCTAAGCATAGCATTCAGTTCCAAAGCCAAAATGCTCATTTATGTTCATGCCTCTTCATTACAACAATGGCCTTTCAAGAGTGGGAAGCATGGAAACTGAGGACAAATAATTAACAAGGCTCTGTGGGAAAGCTAAGTAGTGACAACGTTTTCATCACTGTTTGTTTTCTAGAGTTGCAAAAAGATGCCATTTTCAAATACCACATCTAATTTAAGAAAAAGACCAAGGCAGTAGCAGTCAAACACCCTTGGTCTACTGACTGACACAGCTGATATCAAGAGAGATCATGCTGGGGTAACAATTACATGAAACATAAATGGAAAATATGTCTTTCTTTCTTTTTTTTTTTTTTTTGCAATCCCATCTTA
>NW_017729025.1:45119388-45122930 GCF_001723915.1 Gavialis gangeticus | reverse complement strand
AAAAAGACCAAGGCAGTAGCAGTCAAACACCCTTGGTCTACTGACTGACACAGCTGATATCAAGAGAGATCATGCTGGGGTAACAATTACATGAAACATAAATGGAAAATATGTCTTTCTTTCTTTTTTTTTTTTTTTGCAATCCCATCTTAATTAAAGCTCATTTAAGTCCTTCTGGAAAGAAATACTTTTCTCTAACTGCTGATCATGACATTCTGATGTGTTATGGTTCAAAAATGAGTGTGAGGTGAAGCTTATGGTTGTAGACAGCTACCACTGTGAATACCATTATTGAATGTGTTGTTACTGAAATATAGGAATCTTAACTGCTTTTTTCAAAAATGAAGAAATGCTGTGAAAAACCAGAGGTGGGTAAACTAGGTAATATTCCTGGCTCTGTCTTAGATGCCCTGTATGA
Source organism: Gavialis gangeticus (assembly GCF_001723915.1). Lineage (NCBI taxonomy): Eukaryota > Metazoa > Chordata > Crocodylia > Gavialidae > Gavialis > Gavialis gangeticus. The sequence continues at coordinate 45,122,512 of NW_017729025.1, read as the reverse complement.
CTTTGAACAAGCCATGTGATTGTTCTGTGCTTCACTTCCCTAGTAATAAAATAGGAATAATTATACTTAGAATGATAGAATAATAGTAAAGGCAGCCTGGAAGAGAGCTCAGGATCTCATTTAGTCCAACTTCTGCTCCAAGTATGATCATCTTTATCTAAATTATCCAAGATAAAAGTTTGTCTAGCCCATTCTTAAAAAGTCCAGAAACAACCACCTCACACACAGCTATCACACATGATGCTGAAAACATCAAAAACACCTCTTAACTTGCCACAGGTAAAGCAAGGAAATGAGGGCACGCCCCATGTTCTAGCACTTTTTCTCAACAACCTTTTGTCCATCTTATCTATGCAGTTTGCAAGAACTTTGGGGTAAGGGCTTTTCAGAATTACTAAATGTAGATCAAAGAGAGTCAGATCATATGCTCATGACTTCAGGACTGCCCAGACTCCTGTTTCTTATGCTTGAGAAATCTTTTTTTTCTTATTTCCCTCCTATATTTACCTAACACCCCCATTTTCCCACATCTCCCTTTTCAACTATTCTGTGCTGCTCTGCCCATCCCTCCCTCACTACTGATGTAGTGCAATTAGCTACAGTAGGAAGCTAACTTACAGATTTTTGGAACATAAAATTCTTTCTCTGACCACATCTGTCAGGCAGAGTAGAGAGTGTTGTTGATTGGACTGACTGATGCAGAGGGTTTGTGGTAGACAACTGGTTCCATTTCTATGCACAAAGATCAAGTGCATACCTTCAGTCTATACTTTAAGGCAAAAGAGAAAAAGCAACAGGAAAAAACAATATATTGATTAATAGATTAATCAATATTTTCTGTGAGAAATCTCTGTGTGAGTGTGTGTATGTGCTCTCTGTGGGCACGTTTACACATTCATTACTACTCAGTAGTTACTGTGCGTTTAATTTAGCATTTGCTTAATGAAGTAGTAACTAAATCTGCAGTAACTATAGTTACTGCGCAGTAGCACTGGCGAATGCCTTTTTAGTGACGTTGCCGTGCAGTAGCCTAATAATTCTGCTCAGTGGCATATTAGCACTGTCCATGCTGTGATGCACTACTGTGCAGTGTTATTAAGCCACTGTGCATAAAGCATCTCATGTAGACGCACCCTATAGCATGTTATGAACCTTATCTGAAGGTACCAGAATTTCAGAAATATGTCCAAATGGGCCAATCGCAGCATGCAAAGCAGGAATGGGGTGGATCCAGCCCTCAGGGCCCCATCCTGTTGCATGGGGCTGGTTTCAGCCTGTGGATCAGTCCCACACCACTCATCTGGCCCACAAAGCCAAATGCTTGAAGAATATTGTCTTACATAATTTCCATCCTGGCTCTTTTATGAGGATATTTCATCTCCAGACATGAGGTAAAATATCTCCCACTCCTTTTCTGAGGAAGAAGGTGAATCCTTGATAGCAACTTGTCCATGGTACAAAAGCTAACAATGGTCATTAGAATATTCAGGAATTTGTTGGAGAGATGGTTGTCAATGAGATTGCTAGCAAATCTTTTTTCACAGGAGATAAACTGTTCTCTAGAGGTGATGAATATATATATATATTTATCTATGTGTTTGTGGATATGCTTGTATATATGTGTGTATGTATGTGTAAATCTACGTAACACTCCCACACACATTTGGTTGCTGTATATTGTGTTTTTATATGGGCAAGATGGCCCTGTTGTTCTGGCCATGTGCTCAGCCCATGGCAAGCTGGGGCAAAATCTGTATCTGGGCAAAATATGTAAAACCCTCTGGCTTCCTTGGGCAGAGGAAGCAGGGGATTCTACAGGTAAATTGGTTGGGAGAAAGACTGCAGCGTGGTGCTTCCTGACTGGACAGGGGATGACCTAATCGGTGACCTAGTGATCGATGGGAAGTTGGGTGACAGTGACCACAAACTGATCACCTTCACCATCCACCGTAAAGCTGGCAAGTCAGTCAGCAACACGGAAGTTCTTGACTTCAGGAAAGCTGACTTGACAAGCTCAGGAGGCTTGTCAGTCAGGCCCTAGGGGACCATGACCCCAGGGAGAGGGGAGTTCAAGAAGAGTGGTTGCTCCTCACGGGAGCGATCCTCAATGCACAAGCTAAGTCTATTCCATCTCGAAGGAAAGGCAGCAAGAGGGCACAGCAGCCCCCCAGCTCTCCAGGGACCTAGCAGACCTCCTAAGGCTAAAAAGAAAAGCCTACAAAGGATGGAGGACAGGATTCACCTCCAAGGAGGATTATTCTGCACTGGTCCGGTCCTGCAGGGAGCAAACCAGGAAAGCCAAGGCTGCAACTGAACTCCAACTAGCTTTGAGCATCAAGGACAATAAAAAGTCCTTTTTCAGATATGTGGGGAGCCGGAGGAAAAGCAAGGGCAACATTGGACCCCTGCTGAACCAGATGGGGCAACTGACAACTGACGCCCAGAAAAAAGCCAACCTATTAAATGGGTACTTTGTGTCGGTCTTTCATCAGTCCCATGGGATGCACATGCCCATTAAGGGACAGGGAGGTCCGGGTTAGGGAGATCCCCTGCCTTCCTTAAATGCTGACCTTGTGAAGGAAAATCTTGAGAAGCTGGATACCTTCAAGTCAGTCAGCCCTGACAATCTACACCCCAGGGTACTCAAGGAGCTGGCGAGCATCATAGCCCAGCCCCTGGCACGGATCTTTGAAAACTCCTGGCGCTCTGGTGAAGTGCCCAAAGACTGGAAGAAGGCCAATGTTGTGCCTATCTTCAAGAAAGGGAAGAAAGTGGATCTGGCTAACTATAGGCCCATCAGCCTGACTTCTATCCCAGGGAAGATCTTAGAAAAGTTTATTAAAGAGGCCATCCTAAATGGACTGGCCGACGCCAACATCCTAAGTGATAGCCAACATGGGTTTGTTGCGGGTAGGTCTTGCTTGACCTTTTATGACCAGGTGACCTATCACCTGGGCAAGGGAGAAGAGATTGATGTCATATATCTTGACTTCAAAAAAGCCTTCGATCTGGTATCCCATGATCACCTCTTGGCAAAACTGGCCAATTGTGGCCTTGGATCCACCATGATCCGCTGGCTGGGAATTTGGCTCTGTGGTCAGACCCAGAGGGTAGTAATTGATGG